>NC_138973.1:49007500-49756250 GCF_055761805.1 Camellia sinensis
GCTGTAGCGTCGACAAATAGATCTATGCAGGAAAGGGGATAACTATCTTTGGGGCAAGCCCGATTAAGGTAGGAGTAGTCGACACAGGGTTGCCATTTACCGTTGTTTTTACGGACCAGGACCACATTTGACAGCCATCTGGGGTAGTCTACGTTCTTGACAAACCGTGCCTCCAGTTGTTTGTCTACCTAAGAACAATAAGAGCATTGCGTTCTGGGTGAAAGACATGCTGCTTCTGGTGAAAGGGTCAGAAATGGGGCTCAATGCTGAGACGATGAGTGATGAAGGAGGGATCGATACCTGGCATGTCAGAATGGGTCCAGGCGAACACATCATTGTGCTCGGTTAGGAGGGCTGTAAGGTCAGCCTTGGCTGGGAGGATAATTGGTTGTCAATTTTGGTTGTTTTTGTTGTGTTGGTGGGGTCGATGGGGACTTCAACAAGTTCTTTCACTAGTTCCCCTATGACTAACTCATCTTCGTCTCTAACATCGAGTCCTTCGATGATCATAGCCTCCTTTAGCTTAACCTCTTTGAGTGAAGCGACGTAGCATTCTCTGGCCACAGTCTGCTCTTCCCTCACGGTACCAACCCTGAGGTCGGTAGAAAATTTTATAGCCAAATGGTATGTGGATGTGACAGCTTGAAAAACGTTAAGGGCCACCGAGGATGATGTTATAAGCAGAGGGACAGTCGACGAAGAGGAAAGTGAGCAACTTGGTAGTCTGCCGTGTATACTCTCCGATGGTGATAGGAAGATCGTTGGAGCCTATGGAGGTCACCCGATCCCCAGTGAAGCCGACCAGTAGGGTTTGGAAAGGGAACAAACTTTCTTCCCCGACTTTGAGCTGGCGATAGGCGTTTAGGAAGATGATGTTTGAAGAGCTACCGTTGTCAACAAGGACTTGTCTGACTTTGTAATTGGACAGGAGAGCAGAGATGACGAAGGGGTCATCGTGAGGGTAACAGATGCCTGTGCAATCGGCCTCCGTAAAGGTGATGGGCTCCATCCACTGTTTGGGGTGTTTGAGGGGGCGATCCAAAGTCGCGACTTATTTGTCGGAGCCCTGCCTAATTTTTTTGAGTTCGGCTCGCTGGGCCGAATAGGATGGTCCTCTGCACGCAAGTCCACCAGCAATGACTCTGATCTCTCCGACTGGGGGAGTAAGGTTGCCTTGTGCTCAGGGTGGTAGCGGGGGTCGATCATTGCCTTGGTTAGGTTGTGCGGCTTGTCGGGGAGGAATGTGTCAGCTGTTGTCCCTAGCAGGTTCGGTCCTCGGTCGTTGCTAGGGACGGGCTGCCATGAACCGACTGAGGTGTCCCTGGCATATCAAGCTTTCTACCTGATCTTTAAGGTTAACACATTCCTCGGTGTTGTGGCCATGGTCCTGATGGAAACGACAGTATTTGGATTGGTCTCGCCGGTTAGAAAGGGGACCGTGAGGGTTGTGGCCATTTCAAGTTGTAAGCTCGTTAGATTTGGTTTAAGACTTGTTCCATGGGGGAGTTGAGGCGGGTGTACCGTTCGAATCGACCAAGCGGTCGGGTAGGTGCCAATCGGTTGGCTCAAGCGGTTTGGTCAGTATACTAAGGTGGTTGCTCGGTGTATTGGGTGGTTCTGGTTTCGGATTCCTTCCTCTTCTCTCTGAGGGTTGGGTTTTTAGTTATGGAATCTTGGCAAGCAGCTAGAGAGTCTTCGACATTCATGTATTTTTGGACTTTGAAAATGAGGGTAGCCATGGAGGTTGGAGGGTTTTTGGAGAGGGAGAAAAGGAAATCGGATGATCATAGACCGGCCATGAAAGTCGTGAGAATGACCTTGTCATCGTTTTCTGCCACCTGCAAGGCTTTGGTGTTAAAGCGGGTGACGAAGCTGCGCAGCGACTCCTTCTCCGTCTGACGGATGTTTAGGGGTTGGGTTGCCGGACGCCGCTGGCGCTGGGCACCAATGAAGTGATTGAGAAAGGAGTCACTTAGGTGTTGGAAGTAGAGATAGAGTCCGTCGGCAGCTGACTAAACCACAGTCGGGGCCGACCCCTTAAGTGTTACGAGGAAAGCCCGATACATGATCTTATCAGAGAATGCGTGGAGGAGCATCAGGGTCCTGTAAGTCTCCAAGTGCTCGACTGGGTTTGTTGTACCATCGAAAGAGTTGATCGAGGGAATTTTGAACTTAGGAGGTAGGGGTTTGTCCCTGATGGAGGCGACGAATGGTGAGTTTGCTGTGGTGGAAGGTTTATTCTGTATGTTCTACATGACTCCTTAAAGCTGGAATTTCAGGGCTCGGAGTTCTGCATCCCAAATAGGAACATTGTCACCACCAGAATGCAATGGAGGCTGGACACTACTGGCTTCTCCCTTGGGAGCAGGTCCTTGGACTGATGGATGTGGAGCCCGAGGTGGCGGGTTCATATCTTGGAAAGGGGGTCGCAAACCCTCCAAGTTGGATATGTGGGATTGTTGGAAGGGATGGCTTGGGGTTCGTTCTCGATTGGGTGGGATATCTTGAGGTGGTGGAGGAGGCACAGGAAGGTCTTGTTGAAGCAAAGTTTGATCAGGGCTTGGTTTTGTTCAGCTAGGCGGTTAATGCTGTTGGTGAGTTCTGTGAAATAGTGCTATGGGGGCCGAATAATGGGGATCGTAAAGAGGCCGAATGTCTAAACTTGGAGAGTTGGAATATAAATATAGTATTCGGCTTCGTCCCGCAATTTCGAATCCTACCCTATTCGGTCAAAAGGCCGGTTGGGTAAGGGGTTGAGTGAAAAATAGTTTGCTTTAAAAGAAGCCGAATGGCGAACTAAAGGTAGGCGCAGTCCCGAGGCCCAAGAAAGAAAATAAATAGAAGAGCATCAGCCAGAAAGAGTTATGTGAGAACTATTATGCTTAACTTAGAATACAAGTAATCCTGAGTGTAGAGACTGACTTGCCCATCAAAGTGCTAATTCTGGCACCCCCGACCGGAGTGTTTGTTCCTTTTTAGGTGACTAGCAGAGGATCATTAGCGTCCCCCAAGATCAGAAAAGTATTTCCAAACCACTTCTCCATAATTGGCGCTGTCTGTGGGAATACTCAAATACATCCATGGCGGGCATAACGGAAGACCCTCCGATAGTCACTGATGAAACAACGCAGAGAGACGACCTCACTCCAACAAACATGCTTGGACCGGAGACTATCCTCGTAAGACGCGCTTTGAACTGCGCCTCACCCTCGACTCCAGAGCATGAGGCAATGCAAGCGATCATGGGACAAGCAAAGCAAAACGAACAAAGGTTGGAGAACATGATCGCAGAGAATGAACGCCTCCGTCAGGATTTGGCCTTGGAGGTGGCGAAGTCCATACAAGCTATACACCAAGGCTCGGAACGACCTGTGAGGGCAGGTGGTCGACGACCTCAAGCCCGACAATAAGACACTGATAGCAACTCCGACTCATTATCCCCAAAGCACAAGAAGAAAGGACGATTTGAAACTTCCAGTTCCTCTAAAGAGAGTCCACGTATAAGGCATAAACGCAGAAGAAACAACTCAGATGAAGAAGACAAGCATGATTCCTTTGTACGACGGATCGCTAAGGCGATTCTGTCCAAAAAGTTCAAAGCTCCGTCGTTTACTCTCTATGATGGAAAATCAGACCCCACCGATCACATCCGTCACTACAAGCAAGCCATGACATTGCATGTAGACGACGAGGCCCTTACGTACCGAATATTTCCCAGCAGTTTGGGATCATTGGTTGTTAGGTGGTATTATAAACTGGAGCCGGCTTCAATCAAAAGCTTCCATCAATTATAGAAATCTTTTAGGGCCAGATTCATCACCAACGAGGTCTAGCCGAAACACTAAGAGCGTATTCAGCGCGTTATTAGGAGTGCTTTAATCTTATTGACGACGCTTGCAACGACTCCATGGCCATTACTGCCTTCAAAATGGGTTTGCATCCTGACAGTGCTCTCCGCAGTTCTTTGACTAGAAGACCCCCCAAGACGGTCTGGTCGTTGATGAAGAAGGTTGAAGAATACTGCAAAGTGGAAGATAACGCTTTGCGAGTTAAAGCCGGGAACACGGCCAACAAGACAGCTCCTTCTGAAATTGCTCGACCAATAAATTCTGTACCACCTCAAAGCCCTAAACCATGGCATTGGGCCAAACGAGACAAGAGACGGGATTCTCGCCGATCAAACGACCAATGCTCCCACCGAGAAAATGAACAACTGCAAATTGACAACAGGCGCATGAGGCGCGCTAACAAGAAAAATACGGAATTGACAGAGCCGATCGGTGTGGTTATGTCCAAAATCCAACACCTTCCATTCTTCAAATTGCCATTGAAAATGGTGGGACCTCCCGACACGAGAAGACGAGATAGACGGTGTGAATATCAGAAGGACCATGGCCATGATACTGAGAGTTGTTATGCACTGAAGGATCACTTGGAGGAATTGGTACAAGATGGCCGGCTACAACAATACGTCCAAAAAGGCAACCCGACCAAAACAATAGCCTTAAGACAAGATTCGCCTCCGCTCAGCGTGATCTATATGATATACAGCTTGCCAATGTCATCGGCGGTGCATACGATTCAGTCGAACTCCGGCCCTCAAAACTAACTCACTCCGGCTAAACGGCCCCATGAAATCACGTGCATTACTTTTGATGATTCAGATTTGGCCGGAGTAACACTGCCCCACATTGATCCCTTGGTAATTGAGTTACGCGTAAAACGGTTCACAGTTGAGCGTGTACTTATTGATCCGGGGAGCACATCGGAAGTTATGTACTATAAGACATTTACCAAACTCGACTTCTCCAAATCTGATCTCTCTCCGGTCCCGTATCCATTATTCGGCTTCGATGCCAATCCAGAGTATCCGTTAGGGAAGATCACACTACCCGTTCGAGTAGGCTCCCGAATAGTGGATGTGGAATTCTTGGTTGTCAAGCTACCGTCATCGTATAATCTCATCTTGGGGTGATCTTGGTTGCATACTATGCAGGCCGTCCCAAGCACCTATCATCAGCTGCTACGCTTCCCGACAGAACGCGGTATTGAACAAATCTGTGGCTCCTAGAAATCAGCACAAACATGTTATCTCCTTGCTGAAAAAACGCCAAAGGAGTTGTAGGTGAACTCTATTTAGGTGCCAGATCGAGAGAGCCTTGACGATGTTGGGCGGCTTCCAAATGAAAGGGCCACGAAAGGCTTAGATCGAGTTGAAATCGATGGAAGCCCAGACAAATTCTTCATGGTCGGCGCATCCCTGAATCAGGCCGACAGACAGCAGCTAATCTTTTTCCTGCTCAGCAACCTCGATGTCTTTGCGTGGACTCCATGTGAGATGTCGGGTATAGATCCGTCCATTTCATAGCACCGTTTGAATGTTGATCCTAAGTGCAAGCTGATTATTCAGAAAAGCTGGCGGTCAGCCGTAGAGCACACTGCCGTCGTTGTTAAGGAGGTTGACAGGCTGCTTGACGTCGGGGCAATCAGGGAAGTGACCTACCCTACATGGCTCTCTAATACAGTGGTGGTGAAGAAGAAAAATGGGACTTGGCGAGTGTGCGTCGATTTCATGGACCTGAACAAAGCCTGCCCCAATGATTGTTTTCCCTTACCCAGAATTGACCAACTTATAGATGCGACGGCACGCCATCAACGTATGAGCTTCCTCGATGCTTACAAAGGCTACCATCAAATCGTCATGCATCCAGAGGACCAAGACAAAACTGCATTCCTCACCCCAAGAGGAGCCTACTGTTACAAGGTTATGCCTTTTGGGCTGAAGAATGCAGGGGCAACCTACCAAAGACTGGTCACCGCCATGTTTAAGGAACAACTCGGCCACACTATAGAAGTGTACATTGACGATATGGTGGTCAAGTCCAAGGAAGAGCAGAATCATATAGCCGATCTGGAAGAGACATTCGGCATTCTACGCAAATATAGAATGAAACTGAACGCTTCCAAATGTGCATTTGGGATCGACTCTGGCAAATTCTTGAGATACATTGTCAACCACCGAGGAATCAAAGCCAACCCAAGGCAAATCACAGTAATCCTAGAACTCGACTCCCCTCGATCGATCAAGGAAGTTCAGAAGTTAATGGGGATGGCCGCCACACTCAATAGGTTCATCAGTCGGTCCACAGATCGCTGCCAATAATTCTTTCATATACTACGGCAGGGCAAGGCTTTTGAATGGTCCCCGAAATGCGAAGCCGCTTTCAACGGCCTCAAGACCTACCTCCGCTCAGTACCACTCTTGACAACACTTGCTGCTGGTGACCCGCTCATTTTGTATCTGGCAGTTTCCGACAGGGCCGTCAGTGCCGTACTGATAAAGGAAGAGCTGGTGGAGCAGCAGCTAGTGTATTATGTGAACAAGGTAATGGTTGACGCCGAAACACACTACATTCCGCTGGAAAAACTCATCCTAGCCCTAGTCATGGCGGCAAGAAAACTGATGCATTCCTTCCAGGGACATAGTATTAGGGTGCTAACAGATTATCCCCTCCGATCAGTACTACGAAGTGCAGATGCATCATGACGTGTTTCGAAGTGGGCTCTTGAACTCAGCCAGTACGACATTCAGTTTCTACCTAGAACCTCAATCAAAGGACAGGTTCTTGTCGACTTTGTTGCCAAATTCACTAGGGGTCTTGCTGATTTCAAGTCCGATGAGATTCGACCGGAGCCGAACTGGAGAATTTATGTTGGGGACATTTGGTAGTTGTATTGTGATGGATCATCCAATCAGCGGGGTAGCGGAGCCGGAGTAGTAATCATGGCTCCCGACGGCGCAATAATTGAGTAGGCCGTCAAGCTCGGTTTCGAAGCGTCAAATAACGAAGCCGAATACGAAGCCCTTCTAGCCGATTTGCGAAATGCACATCTTCCGGGTGCTCGGCGTTTGCTTGTATTTTGAGATTCAAAATTGGTGATCAATCAGCTGAAGAGGGAGTACGCGACAATAAACGACCGTATGGTGGCTTACATGAAAACGGCCAACTACTTGCTGGCAAAATTTGACCATAATGAATTGAACCAAATAACACGTGATCAAAACACACAAGCATATGCCCTTGCTTGCCTAGCCTCCGCCATTAATTCAGAGATTAAATGGACCATCGAAGTAGGTTTCATCCCGGAGCCGAGCATTGGCCCTTCGAAGGAAGTCCAGGTCAATGTTATAGAACCTTGCAGACATCCCCCGAACGCCCCGGGGAGGAACGAGTCCCCCCTCCCGTTCCGTTCGATATTGGGCTCACTACAGCTCAGACTCTCAAATTGTCACGGTTCTAAATCTGAACCAAAGAGTCCAAATCCGGCAAATCGTTTTGAGAAAATAGATTTTGAAAGAAGTGCCAAACATGGACTGCTTTGCCAGATACAGAATCGCCACCTAAATGTTTTATTTTGGGAAAATTTAGGAAACCCTGACTCGTTTGCCTAAGGCCACGTGTCCGTCATCACCAAAGTTGCCTTGGCTCGGGAACTTGGGTACGATTGGGGAAGGTCACTTCGTGAGCACCCCCACTTGCCCGATCAAAGATCGGCCTCTACTAACCATGATATCTATTTTTGAAAACATTATGCGTTCTTATTCCGGTTATTAGCCTAGATTTACCATGTGATGCGCACAGTGTACAAGTATAGACTGGGTCGCCTGGATTGGAACAAAACGTTTCATGTTTGTTTATTTGAAAATGGTTTGATGGTGCTACCCGCAAGTAGGCTAAGACGTGGATTTGCCATCCTCGGGTGGGCTTAGAAAACATGATTTTGCCACTATCTAGTGGGCTTAAAATACACATTTGATGAATTGTTCCAATTCAAATAACCCAACCTTCACCCACAGGCACTCAGGCAGTTTTATCACATAAGCATATAACCTCATGGTAAGCATGCTATTCATGGCAGTCACTCACACGCATGCAAGGATGCTAAAGCATAAAACTTACCGAGTACTCCAAGCCAAAACAGAAGCTAATTAGAAATCCATGCATGATCCTAATTATACAGAAATGCCTAATGCAACACATGAAAGAGTGCAACTTATAGCAGGCTCGGCTATTCTAAACATGGCATATGAAATGCTACAGCTAACACGTATTTACCTTGGAATTGAAAATACGATACAGTTAGTATGATGCGCCGAGCCCGGTGCATGTAAGACAGATGAATGAATGCAAACATGCTCTCATACTGTATGCTAATTGAAACATGCCCTAATCTAACCATCATAAGCGGATAAATAAAAGGGAGAAAGACGTGGGCTTGGAAGACATACATCACACACACGCACACTTATTACAGTTATGCCCTTGCGCAGAGGGTCCGAATAAATAATATACAGTCTCGAATGAATAATACAGTCCGAATAAGTACAAAACCCTAATTAATTAACAAATTTAACTAGGAAAGCAATAAATTGGCATGCAAGCCAGGGACTGCCTCAAATCTGCTCCGGATGATGAATGATGCATGCTCGGGTTTCCTTATACGGAGAATCCCTCGCGATGTCCCGGTTTGCCTCTGTTTGCAATTGTTCTTGGAATGCATGCCAAGCTTCGGAAGGCTGCCGATTTCTGATTTGCTGCAACAGAGAGCAACAAAGGGGCATGGCAAAGTATTTTCACATATGTATGCATGACTACTCTTCGGGGAGTATAGTCCTCGATCCTTGTGCCACCAATTACGCATATCGATGCATGATGGCCGAGGAGTCGAATTGCACGACTCGATATGAAATGAATGCACATATAAACACAACAAGACCTAAACTCCATCATGGATAATCCGGAGTGTCGGTGACTGGGAATTGAGACACATTCCGTCACTCGAAGTACGAAACGTCCCTCGTTTCCCGTGCTCGGGCTAGCTCCTATCCCAAGCACAATGCAATATGCATGACATGGATGAATGCAACTAATATACAACCTAGCATGCACAATGCTATGAAATGGCATACACGATGCACGAGGTAACATGGCATACACAATGCGCTAACATACAACCTAGCATACACAATGCTATGAAATGAAATTGCATACACAATGCACAATGGACTTACACCAACATGAGTGGACATCAACCACACTCGCATCAGTAGCCATGAGATGAAAAATGAGACTCTCGAAATACGTGCACACAAGGCATGGCAAGGCACGAAATATGGTATGCAAACATGTGAATTTCAATGCTGAAATATGATACAAAATGATCCCGAAACATGGAAACATGGCACCCGATGCATGGAATGAACTCGAAACACGAAACTAGGCATGCGCATTGGCCTATAGCTATACAAAACATACATTATTTGATCATGAAACATGAAGAAAGATGCAAGACAGTCCCAAAACATGCATGTTTCCAGTTTATAAGAAGTCCCAAAAATGAATGCAAATAGGGCTAATCTATCATACAAAAATGGCCTCAAAAGAGAGATTAAACAGAAAGGGATAGGAGCTGGCCCCAAATGGAAAAGAGCCCTTCAACAAAGTTGAAGAGGGGCTCAGAAAAAGATACTTTACAGTTTACATCAAGCCACGAAAATAATCACAAATAAGGCCAAACTATCATGCAAGAAAAGGCCTAAAATAGGAATTAAACACAAAGGGGCAGCATCTGTTCTCAAACAGAGGAGAGTCCTTCAACAATGTTTGAGAGGGGCTCAAAACATGAGGTTTTACAGTTTATGGAAAGATTCAAAACAGCTCACAAATAGGCCTAAAGTACTATGCAAAAATTGGCCTAAAAGAGAGATAGTGAAGCAAGTGATAGCAGGACGCCTCAAACAGAGGAGAGCCCTTCAACAATGTTGAAGAGGGGCTCAAAAAAATCTATTTTACAGTTTATAGAAAAGTCCGAAACAACTCACAAATAGGCCAAAAATACTATGCAAAAATAAAGCCTAAAAGAGAGTTAAAGAAGCAAGTGATAGCTGCTCGTCTCAAACAGAGAAGGGCCCTTCAAAAATGTTAAAGAGGGGCTTAAAACAAGATATTTTACAGTTTATGGAAGAGTCCAAAATAGCTCACAAATAGGCCAAAAATACTATGCAAAAATAAGGCTTAAAAGAGAGTTAAAGAAGCAAGTGATAGCAGGAAGCCTCAAACAGAAAAAGACCCTTAATCAAACATGAAAAGGGGATCAAAATATGACTATTCACAGTTAGGGTCGGAGCCCAAAAATGCAAGCAACTAGGGCTTATATACAAAGAAAAAAAAGACTAGAAAAGGGAAGAAAGTGACTCACCCTTGTAGACCAATACTTCAACAACTTTTAAGCCAAGTTTGGGAGTTCTTCACCTCTGGAAAATAGCCTCAAGTTGCTGGAATGGAGGATGGAGGCCTTGTACTATGAGGTGTAGGGTAAATGGTGTAGGGTTAAGGGAGTTTTGGTGCTTGGAAGAGAGGGAAAGGAAGACTTGTGTGGAATGGCCTTTAACCAATTTTGTAACCCCTCAAAATGCAGCTGAGGGGCTGGTTATATAGGCAAAGGAGGGGAGGAAAAAGGGGGGGAAATGAATTTAAATTTCCCCCCAAAAGGGCACCCCCCCGGATACAGGATCTGGGGGGAAAAAGAGGTCACAGCTGTAAGGAACCAGGTAGTGGGGGTCATGGCCGGCCAGGTTTTGGGGGTTCAGGTGGTCGGCCGACCACCTCCCATGGCCGGCCGGCCAAGGGTCAAAGGGGTCAAGCAAAATTACTGGTCGGCCACCTCATATTGGTGGTCTCCCATGTGTGCACAACACAACTATGTGATTGAAACCTAGAAAAAGTGAACCAGGAGAGAGAAAAGACCATTTTTTAGAGGGGGTCAAAAGGGTCAGGAACAATTACTGGTCGGTCACCTCATATTGGTGGCCTCCCAAGTGTGTACAACACAAATATGGGGTTTAGGGTTCAAGAAAGTAGCCCCGGGGTGGTTAACATTGGCTTTCAAGTGAGGAAAACGGGTGTCGAAGAGCGATGAAGGAAAAAAAGCTAGCTTTCGGAACAATTGCTAGTCTCCCACCCTCCTACAAGCTTCCTAACTATGAAAATAAGGTCTCCACCAAAAATGAACCGAAACGGATGCAAAACGGAGGTTCGGGGGACCGAAACGCGCGGCCCGGGGCCCTGAAAATGGGCTGTTAAGCACTAGAGGTGGCGTTCGACCACAAAGTTGGTCTCTCGGGCCACAGTGTTCCTCAAAAGGGAGGAAATAAGGTGTATGCCAAAAACTGAAGCAAACGGAAGTGGTTAGGTGGTCCCGAACCGAGGCACACGACCGTCGGCTCTGAAAAACCGAAAACCGAGCTCCAAATGGGAAAAATGGCCTACGACCACGAAACGTAGCCTACGGCCACTGAGAGATGATCTACAAGACCTCTCCCTCCCTTCGGGAAGAGAAAACAGAGAAAATAGAGCCTGTTTTGCAAACCGAGGCAAGGCACGAAAGAGTCCGGAAGTCCGGAGGCAAGGCTCGCAGCTGGGACTCTGAAACTTCTGAACGAGCACAATATGCAATATCACCGAGTGCTCAATCAGTGACGTCTGAGTCTTAAGGTAGGTCAAAAATGGGGTGTCTACAGTTGCCCCTCTTTGACAGAACTCAGAAGTCATAAGTGACGGGAGTGAATGTCAAAGCACAGAGACGACCCATTTTTGACAAGGCCGAAGACTTAGACAAACATACAAGATAACAAAGATGTGCCCGCAGGCAAGGGGCAAGATGCGAAATGATATGCACAAAGCCGGACGTAACTTATGATTATGCAAAGGCAGCCGTAGCGAAGCAGTCATACACAATGAATGCGATAGTTTAAGCAGGCGAATGAAATCAAACCAAACTACATTACATGCAGAAAGGATGCAAGAGATTTATGCAATTCTCACCACGTCTCACACGGAGAATACAATACCGTCCAGTTCGTCTGGTCGCACCAGCTTCAAATGAACCGTACATACAATATCGTGCCTCATGCTGCTGGGGATCTTTTGCTTCTTCTCGGTTGAACTGCAGGTACTACTTTTCTCCCTGACTATGGTTGCAGCTTTCCCTATTCTCCAATAGGGTGGCAGACTAGGTTGGTTCAGTATCCAGAATTGAGGTGCATACAAATGCTATCTTAATCTATGGGGCTACCATACAAATTTCAAGCCGAGGATATATCCCTGGGTATTTAAACCAGACTTTAGTCTCAGAAATCCCGAACCTTTGCGCTTTAGGCGTGAGCCATTCGAACTCTAGTTTCCACCGTCTCAGTTGGTCTCCTAGGAACTCACCGTAAACACAGGCAGGTGGCTATACCAGACTGCCGAAAGTTGGTCGGGCACGACAAACACCAAAAGAATTACACCTTTAGAGGATTTAAGGTCTCCTAGACCAGAGAGTGCACAAGACAGTGCGAGTGAAGATGTGGGATTTAAGGTCTCCTAGACCAGACGATAAAACAGATATGATGCAATAGATGTAACAAATGTGATCCAATAGATAATAGATGCGATGCAACAGAGAGTACAATAGATGCAAAGGGTGACATACTCCAACCACGCTGGACTTGTGAGTAGAGGCAGAACAAAGAAAATCAATCATGAGCGCGTTCTATGCAACCTAAGATAAATTCCAAACACGCTGAAATCGTGTGAGGAAGGGGAGGCTCCAATCACGCTGAAATCGTGAGAGGAGGTCCAAAAACAACTCGCCCAACGCGTCTACAACGCAACCTGGGATAAATTCCAAACACGCTAAAATTGTGTGAGGAAAAGAACACTCTAACCACGCTGAAACCGTGGGAAGAGGTCCGAAAACAACCGCTCAAGTGCGCGCACAACGCAACCTGAGATAAAATCCAAACACGCTGAAATCGTGTGAGGAAAAGAACACTCTAACCATGCTGAAATCGTGAGAAGAGGTCCAACAACAACCCGCCCAGTGCGTCTACAACGTAACCTGGGATAAATTCCAAACACGCTGAAATCATGTGAGGAAAAAAGCACTCTAACCACGCTGAAATCGTGAGAAGAGGTATGAAAACAACCGCTCGGGCTCGCGCTTCACGCGTCCCGAGATAAATTCCAAACACGCTGGAATCGCGTAAGGAACGGGACACTAAAACCACGCTGAAATCGTGAGAGGAGGTCCAACAACAACCCGCCCAGCGCGTCTACAACGCAACCTGGGATAAATTCCAAACACGCTGAAATCGTGAGAAGAGGTCCAAACAACAACCGCCCAGGTGCGCACACAACGCAACCTGAGATAAATTCCAAACACGCTGAAATCGCGTAAGGAATGAGACACTCAAACCACGCTGAAACCGTGATAGGAGGTTTAAAAACAACCACCCAGGTGCGCGCATAACGCAACCTGAGATAAATTCCAAACACGCTGAAATCGCGTAAGGAATGGGACACTCAAACCACGCTGAAACCGTGAGAGGAGGTCCAAACAACAACTGCCCAGGTGCGCGCACAACGCAACCTGAGATAAATTCCGAACACGCTGAAATCGCGTAAGGAATGGGACACTCAAACCACGCTGAAACCGTGAGAGGAGGTCCAAAAACAACCGCCCAGGTGCGCGCACAACGCAACCTAAGATAAATTTCAAACACGTTGAAATCACGTAAGGAATGGGACACTCAAACCACGCTGAAACCGTGAGAGGAGGTCCAAAAACAACCGCCCAGGTGCGCGCACAACGCAACCTGAGAAAGTCCCGGAGGACAACGATTCTAAACGCAGCACAGCGCAAAAGGATATAAGATGCAAATAAACGCAATAAGTGCGATGATACAGTACATGTTACAAGCAATGTGGAGCATGATGTTTTAGGGAATGCAATAAACAGACAAAGCGGCACTCTAGAAAGCACCTCATGGAGTGAGTGGCGGTAAACCGCTTTACTCTGACGGGGAATGGTACTCAGGGAGAGCATTTCTGATCGCCATTCTGGTTTGAAACAGTGAAACAGTCAACACAGTATTCTGTTCACTTTGAACACACAGCTCGTATCGGCATACTGCTTATTCTGAACACGTAGCTCATAACATAATATTCTACTTATTTTGGAACATACGGCTCACGCAGGACACCACTGATTCTGAACACACGGTCCGTTCTGAACACAACTCATTCTGAACTCACAGCCCATAACACAGTATTTTGTTTATTTGGCACACAGCTCATACAAGACGCTGCTCATTCTGAACATACAGGATGCAATGACGAAACTTGCAGAAGTTGAAACAATCTTGGATGCCCGACATTTTCCCTCTTTTTTTTTGCTTTGTAGCCCGGAACTTTCATAGCTTCAGATGGGTCCTGATTTTACTGTTTTCACATGACCTGGGTTGAATCCCCCGACTTTATGAAAGAACCAATCCTGATTTGCACAAATGTGGAGAACGACACGGCACTCTGAGCACAAAACGATTTTTGAAATTGAAATGAGAAAAGGGTTCTCAACCGGGTATTGAGCCTACAACTGACCACAGCCAAAACGACTCAACAAATGGAAAACAAAGGTAGGACAACCTAAACACATCTATTGATACTTAAACGACTCAAAATAAGAATCGAGACAAACAAAACACACAAACACAACACTCAACTGTGTTATAAAGACAAGAGACCTCTTGGTGCACGAGGAGCCAGTTTCTCCGGGTATTATTTCCCGCCCTTTCTTATTTGTGATTCGCACATCACTCGGCCCTCAGGCTCGACTTTTCTCACAAAACCCTTTTCCTCACTTTTTCTCTCAGCGCACATCTCTCTATTCTTTAATCTCTCATTTTTTATCCCTCCCCTAGGTGGTTGATGGATAAACAAGAAGTTGTGGGCTCATGCCCCTAGCATTCTGCTAGATTCTCTTTCTTCTGCGCACAGCTAGTGAATTCCTCCCACAGAGGCATTGCGCTACAACTGGGTGTATAGCAAATCTGCAGCTGACATCGGTTGATGATGCTCTGCTGGGGAGTTTGGACGTGATCAGATCTATCCAGATGAGGGAGCGTAATATCTTGCCCCATTCCAGCTCGTGCTTCGCACTTGGCTTGATGCCTCGTTGCTTGGAGGATGTGAGAGCTTTCTGCCCTTTTGTGGTCAGCTTCAGTGGTCTCCCTTTATGGCAGGTAGAATGCCCTTTATGGAAGATAGAGTGCCCTTTCTAGCAAGTGTGTTGACAATGGGGAAAAGACAGAACACCTGACTCAAATGTGCCCCTAGTTCATCATTTTGACCATTTTTTGTTTTTAGCTTTCTGCGAAGACAATTTTGACCAAAATGAGAGTTCGATTAACATGCTTGTTCAATTTTCTGATCTAAAATCATGCAAGTGAGGCTATGAGCACTAAAAATTTTCCTTTTTTGGGTCCAAGAAAAAGGTCCAGTTTTGGAAAAATGGAATAGTTTTCGAGAGAAGATCAGTCAACCTTAGTAAAAATTCTCAAAAACTGTTTTTTCAAACGACCACTGCTCAACAAGCATAGAACCTACTCTCGAGATGCACAACCTCAGATTCGAAGGAAAATTGCTCCTTGCTTGAAGAGAGCTTCCTGGCAACGGAAAGTTACCCCTTGTTTGAACGGCACCGCACCGTATTGAATGGCAACGGAAAATTGCCCCTTGTTTGGATAGCATCGTGGTGCATTGTAGTGAGTTCTCAGAGTGATGAACACAACCAAATTTTTGGATTCAGAGAAAGCAAAGACGATCAAAACCATTACATGGGCACAGTCAATTTGAAGTGTTTTACGGCTGGACTTCAGAATGAAGTTGCCTACGTATCCCAAACATGGGAATCAAGCCTTACGTAGTTCGGGGTTTAAGGTACACTCGGGTATTTAACCTCTCCTTTTGCGCTCTAACTTTTGCCAGGGCCGTCCTTTGCGGGTTTTCAACCTTGCGAGCTATGTTTTTCTTTTTTTCAATTTTTGTGTTCTTTTCTTTTCTTTTCATTTCTTTTTTTCATTTCTTTTTTTTTTTTGTTCTTTTCTTTGCATCTTTCTTTTTTGTTCTTTTGTTCTTTTCTCTTTTTTGTTCTTTTTCTTCTTTTCTTGCTCTAACTTTTGCCTAGGCCGCCCTTCTGGGTTTTCGGCCCAGCGAGCCTCTCAAGGGTAAAAGTATAGCTTTGTCCATGTCAAATGGTTTTGAGATCCCGAAGTCATCTGAATCCAGGAGAATGGCTGTTGTTCGCTGACGATGCAAGAGTCCATCCAATGGAGGGTGAATTTGCCCCTAGTGTTTGTGGATAGGAACTCGGTTGTCCTTCAACAATGTTTTCTTCTTTCCTCCCTTCTGGGGTATGGCATTCTTGTCAATCTTCATCTTGGACTCTTCGAGCACATTTGAAATTCTTGCCCCTAGTTCGAGGGGTGTTCCTGATCTAGCTTCGCAAGCTTCTTGATCTGACTTTGTTGCCGCTAATTCACGGGCTGCTCTGGATCCGGCCACACAGGCCTTACATTGTAGTTGACCTTTGAACTTTATGAGTTCTAGTCCAAGGTTTGAAAATGAGGAGTCGAGTCTCGAGGCTGAGAGCGATCCTAAGTAGCACAATCTCAAGAGCGATTCCACACAGGTCTTCGCAGGACCGCGTAAAACATTTTTTTGAAGTCTTTTAAGAAAGCGACTAATCGCTCGCGCTGAAGACGGTGTGGGACGAATCTGGATCAAGCTAGGATCCTTCTCAGTACTCACGTTAACAAACATGATTTCATTCATTAAAGGCTTAGCACGCCTCTCTTTCTCTCAATTTGATCAAAGTTTTGCAAATCCCGAGGAATTCCTTCCCCTTTGTTTTCATCACAATGTTTAAAAGGTTTTGAAAAACTTAGGTCAATGCAATGATTTTCAAAGCACAGAAAAGCAGGTGAAAAGCACTGTCGTTTCATTCAGAACTTCTGGCACAACTGGCACAAGGCAAAAGCGAACACAAGAATGTGAAAATCACTGCTGTTCATTCAAATCTGTTGGCATTACTGGCTCCAAGACAGAAATAGACTCAAAAGAAAGCAAAAAGACAAACACAAAACAAAACAGTGATGCCCAAGGTAACACCCCTGGAATCACCTAACTCTAACAAAATAGGACTGACTCGGTACAACAAGACAGACCCAACTGACTCAGTAAGAAAAGACTGACTTTGTACGACACAACAAGACTGACCTAATACCCAAGTCAGAAAGCACAAAAACTGGTATTTGCTTATTGCTCAGAACAGTGCATGCCATTCCCACATCTGGAGTTAATCGAGCGCTGCCTGCAGGTGGTTCATCCCCCGATCACATAACATTATCCCCCCAAATTCACCGATCCAGTGCTGATAGACTTTGCTTAGCTCGGCGGGAGGATGGCCCCATTGTCAAATAGATCCTGTACTTCATGGCGAAGACAGAAGTAGTCGTCGGTAGTATGGCCAGTTTGTTGATGGTACGCGCAGTACTGGGTAGCATCATGTGTAGCCAGAAGAGGGTTCAGGAGAGGCCTAGGCTTAAGGGGTTTGAGATGGCCTTGTCCAACAAGGATTTGGAGAGCTTTGGACAAAGGCATATAGAGGGCATGGAAGACCCTCCGACCTCGGGGTTGGTATTTCAAGGCTTGTGGATTTTTACTGGGCGCACCAGCAAAGGGATTGGCAGGTGCTGGCCTGGTTTGCCGATCTCTTCCGAGTGGAGGATTAGAGATAACAGGATCGTCTCTGCTATGACAGCCCTTCTCCCGATGTTCCCTTTGATTCAGACTGCCCCCAACTTGAGTAGCGAAAGTGTCATCCACAACTTTTGCAACAACTACGAGGACTTGCTCTTTGTTCAGTCCCTCGGCTTTCAAAGCCTTAACAGCGAACAGGAGATGTTCATGGGGATCCATGCCCGCCCCTACCTTGTTCTTTCCACTCGCCTCCACTTTGCCAAGGGATTGGCCTTCCTCAAATGCAGCTCATCTCAAGATCGGGGAACCTTTTGACATGAAGTTCCCGGTATGTGGTGTGGTCGATGATGGAGCCAATGTCCCGGAGGCCAGATCTGTCACGGTTCTTTAAAGATCTTTAATCATTCCCATCAACTCAGAAGTAGTGGGTTCACGGGTTTGAGATGGTTGAGGTTCAGGTGCACCCATCATGCATAAGTCCATGCTTTCTGGGATAAACACCTCAGGCTTGGGTAGATGGGCCGGGGTGATGTATATGCTGGGGTCGAAGGTGGATGGTAGTGTATGAATGAGGTTGAGACGGGGAGATGACGAATCAGTACTAACCTGAGGTCCTTTTGGTGGAGCTAGGGTCTCTTCGTCAATAAGATCCTGAATCTTATGACGGAGGTGGATGCAACGGTTCGTATCATGACCGTGTTGTTGATGATAGGCACAGTATTTAGCTGGGTCATATCTTGGTGGAAGAGGATTTGGAAGGGGTTGGGGTTCTAGGAGTTCTAGGTGCCCTTCTTCTTGTAGCTTTTTCAAAGCTTGGGAGAGACTCATGTAAAGAGGATGGAATTTTCGGGCTTGGGGCCGAGTTGAAGTGGTTGCTTTTTGGTCATTGAGGGAAGTGGTGATAGTGTCTACTTCTGAGCATTTCGTAGCTGTGCTACCATCAGTAGTAGCATTGGAACTGCGAGCAACATTCCTCTTCAAAGGCTCATTATCTTCTGCAAAGATCCCTTGTCTGATGGCATCCTCGATTTGAACCCCCATTTCATGAAGGACTAGAAAAGTAAACAGAGGTAGAACGACCATCTTTTGCAGCAACTTGCCATGCAGATTCCGAACAATCATCCTGATCTGATCTTTGTCGGAAGGCCTTGTAGTCATCATTGAGGCCTTTGCTCTCCATCTTGTCACGAACTCTGAGAAACCCTTCTTTGGCTCTTGGCGGGTGACTTCGAGATCATGAGTCGTGACCTCGATTTGTGTGTTGTAGGAGTATTGAGCAATGAAGGCCTCAGCCAGCCCTTCCCAGTTCTGTTTCACAGAGTTCTCTAATTTTGCATACCAGATTGCGGCTATCCCAGACAGGGTTTGGCCGAATAGTGACAATTTCTGGGCTGTGGTCAAACCCATTGGCCTCAAGATATCAGAAAACAATTGGAGGTGCACCATTGGGTCTTCAGAGCCATCAAATCGATCGATATGCGGCATTTTAAACTGCTCCGGCAAGGTCACCACTGAGTCGGTATAACCATCCTCTATATCAGGAATAGAGCGGCCCCCCTGAGACTTTTTGAACAATTTCTCAAGCTTGCTCACTTTCAATGCTGTGGGGTCCGTCTCGAACTCAAAGGGGGAGTCTAGCAGGTTGGTGGGTGTTTTAGACAGCTGGGGTAGCACCGGGGGCGGAGCTGGCCCGCCTGGAATGTCCGTATCGTCCTGGACGTGGGTTGCCTCCACTACTACAAAAATAGTTAAAGATCACACTTTGACAAAAAAAAAGATCTCACTTTTATTGGAAGTGTGATAAAAAAAATTAGAATGATATTTTAATCACACTTAATTTGATTGAGTGTGATAATATTTATTTTTTATGTCACTTTTCAATTAAGTGTGATTATATATATATATTTTTAATCACACCTTCTAATTAAAGTGTGATTATATATACACTACTACTTTTTAATCACACTTTTTAAACAAGTGTGATTATATATATATTTTTTAATCACACATTCTAATTAAAGTGTGATTATTTATATATTTTTTAATCACACCTTCTAATTAAAGTGTGATTATACATACACTACTACTTTTTAATCACACTTTTTAAATAGGTGTGATTATATAGGTATTTTTTAACCACACATTCTAATTAAAGTGTAATTATTTATATATTTTTTAATCACACCTTCTAATTAAAGTGTGATTATATATACACTACTACTTTTTAATCACACTTTTTAAATAGGTGTGATTATATAGATATTTTTTAACCACACATTCTAATTAAAGTGTGATTATTTATACATTTTTTAAGCACACCTTCTAATTAAAGTGTGATTATATATACCCTACTACTTTTTAATCACACTTTTTAAATAGGTGTGATTATATAGATATTTTTTAACCACACATTCTAATTAAAGTGTGATTATTTATATATTTTTTAATCACACCTTCTAATTAAAGTGTGATTATATATACACTACTACTTTTTAATCACACTTTTTAAATAAGTGTGATTATATATATATATATTTTTTAATCACACATTTTAATTAAAGTGTGATTATATATACATTACTACTTTTTAATCACACTCCCTAAATAGGTGTGATTGTATAGAATATTTCAATTTGATTTTTATATAAAATATACAATTCCCAAATCTGCGCCTCTATTCTACCCATGAATGATAGAGATGACTCACTACTAGAAAATGAGGCTTTAGACACGGAACTTTTTCGCCCATTTTTTCATCTTTCTATCTCTCTGTCTCTGTCTCTGTCTCTCTCACTCTCACTCATCACTCTTCTCTGTCTGTCTGTCTGTCTGTCTGTCTCTCTCTCTCTCTCTCTTTTTCTCTGTCTATCTCTCTCATCTCTCTCTGTCTCTCTTCTCGTTATCTCTCTCACTCATCTCTCTCTGTCTCTCTCTCTCGTTTATCTCTTTTCGCTCTTTTTTTCTCTTCCCCTCTCTTTGTCTATATCTTTTCACCTATTTTTTCATCTTCCTCTCTCTCACTCGTCACTCTTTTCTTTCTGTATATCTCTCTCTCTCTCTCTCTCTGTGTCTCTCACTCATCTATCTCTTCTCTCATCTCTTTTCTCTCTCTGTCTCTTTCGTTCATCTCTCTTCTCTCTATCTCTCTCATATTTCTCTGTCTCTTTCGCTCATCTCTCTTCTCTCTCTCTCTCTCGTTCATCTCTCTTCTCTCTATCTCTCTCTCGCCCATCTCTCTTCTCTCTCTATCTTTTTGTCCCTCTCTCTCTCTTCTCTTTCTCTCCCACTATGTTCGCGTTGCTCACTCTCTCGCTTCTGTCTTCTCTATTTACTGAGCTCCCTCTCGATTTATCTATCCACTACAAGAAAATGCACTTTTAGTGACCACTTTGTCTCTCTCTTGCTCATCACTCTGTCTTTGTCTCTCTCTCTCTCTCTCTCTCCTCTATCTGTCTCTCACTCATTTTTCTCTCTCTCACCACCCATCTCCTTTACCACCTTCACCACTACTGCAAACGCCATTCCACTACCACCATTACTACCACTGTCGCCACTTCACCTCTACGACTACCATTGCTACTACCATTGCCACCACTACCACTACTGCCATTATTACTACCATTACCTCTCATTCACCCTTGCCACTTCATCTACTCTACCACTACCACAACTTCACCACTAATCTCCTTCGCCACCGCCACCGCCACCACCACCACCACCACCACCACCACCACTACCACCATCATCTCTTATCCACCACCTTCACCACTACTGCCACTACTACTACCATTACCTCTCATTCACCCTTGCCACTTCATCTACTCTACCACTACCACAACTTCACCATTAATCTCCTTCGCCGCTACCACCACCACCACCATCATCTCTTATCCACCACCTTCACCACTACTGCCACTTTCTATCCTCTACAAAAAAAAAATAAAAATCATTAATTACAAAAAAATATATATTTTAACAAAAAATATTTTTTTTTTACGATGGCAACTCCCGTGGCAAAAAAAGAAAAGAAAAGAAAGTTAAACGACATTATTTTGTTACTTAAATTTCATTTCTGACAAAAAAAAATATTTTTTATTCCCGCATGCTTTTGTTTTCCATTCCCGCTCTATTCTCTCTCTCTATCTCTTCTATCCGTCTCTCACTTATCTCTCTCTCTCTCACCACCCATCTCCTCTACCACCTTCACCACTACTGCAAACGTCATTCCACCACCACCACTACTTCCACTGTCGCCACTTCACCTCTACGACTGCCGCTACTACTACCATTACCTCTCCTTCACCCCTTCCACTCCATCTACACTACAACTACCACAACTTCACCACTAATATTTTTCGCCATCACCACCACCACCACCATCATCTCTTATCCACCACCTCCACTACTAATGTCGCTACCTTTCCTCTACCACAAAAAATTAGTTCATGATTTTTACTAACAAAAAAAAATAGGCCGTAGAAAAATATTTTTCATTGACCACAAAAAATAAACTTTTATTTTAGTGAAAAATATTTTTCATTAAAATATTACCCCTACTTCTACCAAATAAAAAATAATAATAATATCTATATTTCTATCATTTGATTTTCATACATACTTTTTGATTTTTTTCTTTTTAATCTCTATCATTTGATTTTCATACATAGACTTTCTGATTGATTTGTAATCGATCTGTGCTTCTCTCTTATTTTACTTTTAGACCCTTGTGTTTGTATATTTGTTTTTTATGCAAGATTGTTTATTCTTTTTTTTTTGAAAATTTTCTCTTCTCTGTTTGTTTGCTGAGAAAACCGAGTATTAGAACCAAATATAATTAAAAAATAGCTTGATTAGTTGTTGATTTTTTAAATATTTTAAATATTTTTTTAATTGATTAAAATATTAAAAAAATTTACTAAAAATAAAAAAATACTAATTAAAAACTCAAAAAAATAATTTTCAAAAATTGAAACAAATTTTTAATACAAAATCTATTTTGACTCGTTCAGACCCGCCCATTTGCCACGTTTGAAAAAAAAAAAAAAAACTAACAAATTATTCCAAAATTCCCCCCAAAATTTCCCTCATTTTTCTTCTTCTCAGTCGCGCTCATCTCTCTCTGTCTCTCTCTCAATCGTTTTCTATTTTTTTTCCCTTTGAATTTCAGCCTCTTTTTCTCTCTCTCATTTGTTGCATAACCCTAACCCAACCCGTCTTTGAGAGAGATGCAGAGACGAAACGACATGGAGATGAAGGCGATGTGACTCCGGTAGACGACTCCAGCAGACGACTCCGGCAGCTAGGCGAGGGGAGGCGACATCGAGGCAAGGGAAGGCGGCGACCGACGAGGTCCCTTTCGTCTTCATTTTGATTTGTTACTGATATATATATATATATATATATATATATGATTTCTTGCCATGGTTTGATTTGTTGTTGATTTGTTAAATTTGTTTGATTAATTAAGTTTTATGGGTTTGAAGATTTAGGGTTTGTTGTGGATTTTTTTTCATCATCATTCTCATTTGTTCCTATTATATATATATGATTTCCTGGGTCAAAATTGTTGTTGATTTCTTAGATTTGTTGTTGATTAAGTGGAAAGAAGAATGGAATCGTCCACTGCATTATTATTCTTTTTGCTATGGATGTTATTAATTAGGTGATATATATGATTTCCTGGGTCAAAATTGTTTGTTTGTATTATTCTTTTTGCTGTGGATGTTATTAATTAGGGGATATGTGTATGCGATTTATGAAACTGAAGATGAGTTTATTATGGGTCTTGTTTCTGATTGTTTTGTCATCCAATTTTGTCTCTATGCTGTCAAAAATCAGAACATAACAATTCATCAGGGCGAAAATTTTCCTTGCTATAGATTATTTTTTTAAATCAATTTTGATCAATATCCTCTTGACAAGTAAATATTATAGGGAAAATATTGGTTATTTTTGTTCTTTCTGTACTTGTTGCGTTCGTATGGATCTGCATTGTAATGTGAAGAGTGGCTGGAACAAGGGCATCAAACGTTTTGCTCGTAAAATTAAGTTATTTTAGGAACTTATAGTATTGTTATACTATATATTGGATGAGAGGTCTTGATTAGTTGTCTTTGCTCTTAAATTAAGTTCTTGGTAGGAACTTTAAAGTATTGTTTTACTAAATTATATGAGAGGTCTTGATTTGCAGTGATAGACAATTACTTATTGGAGCTGAGACTGTTGATATGAAAAAATGGCCAATATTGCTGCTTATTCATTGAGTGTTACTCATGATTGAGAAGCTTTGAACTGCAGTTTTGAGAAAATATTTACTGAATTTGGATTACATGGGGGCGAAAAATTTAAATTTGGAACTACGTAGTAAAAAAATTTCAACAGCATACTTCTCACAATAATGGACTGACTCTATGAGCAATGACTACAAAATGCACCGCTGATGATGGAGATTGCTGTAAACTGAGGTTCTCCTGAAACCTAAGAGTCTGTGAGCCTTGCTCTTGACCTTAGATACGATTAGAATCAATAGCAACGCTTTCTTCTTCTTGTTCTTCTTTAAGAAATTAATTGACGCGAACAATAAATCTCATAACCTCTGATTGAGAAAGCTTTGAAGTTGTTATGATAATATAATTTTTGCATTTTTCAATTGAGGATACCCTGAACTCATATTTGATTGAAGTTAGTTAGTTAATCAATTAGGCAAATGTGATATTAATTTTACCATTTATATAAAACGCATCTAAATAAAGTTTTAAGAGTGTAATGCATTCACAAAATTAAAAGATGTAGAAAGTGATGATGATGTGACTCAAAGCCAAGATCATTTTCAATGAATCTGAAAGTTGAAGCAACAATTTCATTAAATATTTTTTACTGTCAAAGATGATCAGCATATGCTACTAGATGATTCTATTGCTTTAAAGTCATTTCCAAGTAAAGTCGTTTCCAAGATAACCAAACACATTATTGTCTCTCTGCGTCACATCTTAATTGGACATTTCAAACTGTAGACCTATTAACAATGAGAATAAAGGCATTTTAATAATGATTAGGTTAGGTGTACGACGAGTATGTGGAAAAACATGAACTCATTGATTAACTCCAATTTTAGGGTTTTAGTTTCCTTAAGAAGGTAGTACAACTAAATGCATTAGTTAACTATTTTGTGTTGTTGAATTAAAACTGCTTCAATTCTTAGGCTCTTGTGGATGAATTTGAGTTTTCTCTATTGGAAATTCTACAAGAGCTTGAATTGGTTCCCACATCTAGAGAACTTGGATTGAATGGTAGTAAAATTTTCTTAATGCCATACATTTTGGATTTTTAGTTAATTAATTAATTTATTTCTCCGAGGTTTGAGTGCTTTAATTGAGAGTCATGAAAGGTGTTTCGTCACTGACAAGAGTCTACACTTGTACATCAGCTATATTGTGTAAACATAGCGGCATACATCCTGCAACCCTGTCAATTAAATGGAAAGAGGTTAAAGAACTTGAAAGCAGAATTTCCTGATAATAATAAGGTTTCTCATTTTTTGTACCTATAAATTTGTAGGAAGAAAGTTTCCTAGAGATAAAACTACTATTCTGCATGGGTGGATGAATTTTATATGGATATATTTCATATGAATAACTCATGGATGTGGTAGTAGAAGAGTTCTTCTATTTTTCCCTGTGGTAGTTTTGCACTAAATAGTATTTTATGATAAATCCCCAGCAGAGGAAAATTGGATTGTGTGCACAAAGGATTGAATCTGCTCTCAATTTCAAACTATATACTAGAACAGTAATGAGTGATCTTTATTGATCTCAATGATATGGAAACTTCCAAGGTTACAATTTCAGGAATGACAGAGTCATAACTTTCATCTTCTGCAAGGTATTAAACTGGTGTATTATGATTGAAACTTGTTTAGAAGTGATAATCTTGCCTTAAAGATGGATAGTGATGGTATGCAAAATGAGAACATAATTTGGAATCTAATGTGCCTTGTTAAGGAGTTGTTTTAGTTTTTTCAATTATCCGATTTCACTTTTTTTGAATGCCAAAGTCAGTATTTGGTGGCAGATACTTGAGCATATTCTGAGACACTGATTAAGAACTTGAGTCTTGCAGATCACTTGGTGTTCTCAAGCTCTATGGTGCTCATGTTTTTGTCATGACATTAGAGCCATATAATATTTTCTCATTCTGCCTAATCACAAATCTGTCATATAAATCCACGAAAGCAGTTCCTGAAACCTGAATATAAACAGAACTTTATGCAGACTACTATATTATGTTTAGGTTCTTAATTGATTTTTTGGGAGCTAAATATAATGAATTGCGTGGAATTACAGTTCTTCATTCCACTGGGTTTTGCTTATGTACTGTTTGAACATATGATTCCTCTTCCCTTCAGAACTGGTCAATGAATAAATAAAAAAAAAAGAGAAGTTTATTCTCATTTTTTTTCAGTACACATGAGATTGAATGCTAAAATTTGGTCAGAAAGAATTTATGCACCCATTTCTCTGGAAATAAATCTAGTTCTCCGGTGTTTTACAGTTAAGTTGCCTAAATGATCAAATAATGGACTGCTATTTGGGAGGAAATATTAGGATATCCAACTTCCCACTACTTTTCTTTTTGTCATTCTATGTCAGGCTTTTTGGGATCTTTAGTTGACATGGTGGAATTATGAATCATTTTGTAAAAATAAATCTGCAAAAAATTCTTGTGTCAACAGAAAACACCAAGCACGATGCAGACTCCTTGACGCTTCACATGATGATTAGCCGATCTTTTTACAAGTCCTGATGAACTTTGCTTCATGCTTGGGAGCCATTTTAATATTTGTCAAAATAATATATTCTATGGATTATAAAACCTAAATTCTTGCAAGAATACCACTAACCATCAATACGCTTACAAGGCTTCAAAAATTTCCATTTACTAATTTCTTTGAGCAACTGTCGTGGTCATAAAACGACTGCATTATATTATTTTAAGACTTATTTTGATACATAAACATGTTCTACATTCAAAACAAAAGTTTTTTTAAATGGAACCAACCCGAGATCCCCTACCCCTAAAAAGTAAGGGGAAAGGGTATGGGACTAAAGCCAAGGCCTTTTTCCTTCCATCAAGAATACAAGTAACCATCAATACGCTTATGTACTCTTGCTCTGTTCTTTTAAAGAACAACTGCAACAACATGTTCGTGTGCATGCAATGGAAGCAGTAATGGCTTGTTGGGAGATTGAGCAATCCCTACAAAGCTTAACAGGTATGTTCATTATTTATTCTTTCTAGATTTGTTCATTTCTCAGATTTCTTGTGTACTCCAATAGATTCCAGGTTTCCCCAGAATTTGAAATCCTTTTTCCGCAGGCCAATTTTTACTTGCTTTCTTGTAATGATGTTGATTATCATACAATTTTTTGACAGTTCGAGACCTTTAGTGCTGTTACTTACATTGGAGTTTACATAACTTCTCATGACCTTACATTTTTCTTTAGTTTGTTGATATGAATTAAGAATGGTACATATCACCTTCCTTGGTAGGTAGGTAGTGATATTTTGCTTTTGAGGAAGAAGAAAACTTCAAAACAGAACAGGACTACTGGGAAGGTTTCTAATTTGGTTTTCCAAATCCAAAGAATCCTCTGGACTCTCAGAGCATAGCCCTTTACTAGGTTGAATGAGTTTATTGCTTGTCATCCACCACCATTGGCATCTTGACTAAATCCAATAATTTACCCTAAAGCCCAAGGCCTCATGAAATCATTGCACTTCATTCTTAGTTTTCAATGCATATGTATACTCAGCCTCAGCTTAACTACACATGAGCACATAGCTACTTCATGCTGTGACCCAGTTAACTGGCAGGTCAAAGCTAAGAATTTGGTTTTTTATTTTTTAAATTATTATTCTTATTCTTATTATTTACTTCAGTGAAGATAATGTATTTTCCATGTAGATTATTTTTCTAACTCCTCTGGTGGCTAGACTTATATTTAGGCCTCGTTTGGCATGTCAATGTTTTAGCTTAAAAGCCTAAAAGTTACTAAAAAAATCAAAAAGCCTATAACTTATACCAAAAAGTTAAAGATTCCCTTTTCTCTCTACTTTTTGCACATCTTTTCGTAAAAAACCAAAAAGCCATTCTAAACATACTAGTTTTTTTTTACATCATATTTTAGCCAAAAAACCAAAAATTTACTAAAATAGTCTGTTTCCAAATGAGGCCTTAGTATATGAGAATATAAAATCATTTAGGCACAAACTCTTGTCGAGCAGTTGATTACTTATTGTGTATGAGATAATTCCTATGTCAACTCCATTGAGAAGCATGAAGCAAAAAAACTATGATTAAAATTCCCACAAGCATCAATAGGCTTCGATTTTTAGATGCTCAAATCAACACATCCATTACTCCTAAAATTATGTTGTGTTGCTACTTGTTAGCGAATGCATTCTAATATGATCTACATAATAAAATACCTTTCAAAAAAAAATCCTTTTTGTAGCATAATTGCTGAATTTGCAGAAGGAAACTGGAAGTGTGGAATTGTTTTTCAACAGATGATTATTAATAATTGAACCCTCTGAGAACCAGCTTGAGGCTGGACAAATGAGGAAGCATATATAAGTGCTGCGAGAAAGTATTGAGATAAAGGTTTTGGGTGCAGTGCTGCACAATTTTTATATGCATGGGAATGCTGTATTAGCCCATAACACTTAGTGATATGAGTCCCTTGCTTCTGGACTACTTCATGTTCAATATTTTCCATTCTATCTGTAATTAACATTTCGAAGCCTTCAATGCTACTATCTATCTTCATGGATATAACCCACCCAAAAAAAAAAATATCTTCATGGATATTTCTCATTACATTGTTTTTACTAGCAAATTCTCCTGTGTCTGGCATGCTAATATTCTTTCTATTACTTATAGAGGAATTAGTGATTGCTTTAAAAAAATGTACTCTGCATGGTATCTATCTGATTCTTAAGCCTTTCCGTATGACGGTTTATGACATTTCACAAGAAGCACCTGTAACTGAATACCTAGTGTGGCTGTGATGACCCTTGAGAACCATGATACATGCATATACATTTTTACAACACGGAATTGGTTACGTTTGATTTTTTTTTTTTGGTCTGACCAAATGTAGATCACTTGTCCTTATTGAGATAAATATACAATATCTAAAAAAAAAATTGTCAAAGGAGCACCTATTGCTTTGTTTCTTCTGCAGATAAACCTGTTCTTATGGTAAAGTAGCAAGATTCAAGAATCAAAAGCATAATGAAAAATTATATAATGGAATTGTACTTTACCATGTTGAACTCCATGCTGTCTAATCTTGAAATACTAAAGCAAATTCTGCTTAACATGGTATATGAACAGGTGTTTCTCCTGGAGAAGGCACAGGGGCAACAATGTCTGATGATGACGATGACCAAGTAGACAGTGACACAAACTTGTTTGATGGAAGTTTGGAGGGTGCTGACATCTTGGGTTTTGGTCCTCTCGTCCCAACAGATAGTGAAAGATCCTTGATGGAGCGTGTGAGGCAAGAGCTGAAGCATGAACTGAAACAGGTGAGAGACAAATATTTGATTGTGGACACTTTTCTATGCATATATTGCCGTCAACTAATATTTTTTTTCTTTTTTTTTAAATTTTTTTTATAGGGTTACAAGGAGAAAATCATTGACATTAGGGAGGAAATCTTATGCAAGAGAAGGGCGGAAAGCTCCCTGGTGATACCACTTCTATGTTGAAGGCTTGGTGGCAATCACATTCTAAGTGGCCGTACCCAACTGTAAGTTTTCATGATTGAGAAGCACAATGACCTTTGGCTTTGAATGGGTTGCTTTCGTGCTATTAGTTTCAAATTTGGTAGGTTAAAGCACTAATGGATAAGCATGAAGCTCCAACTAACCATGGTTATTGGTTTGGACTTGTGCTAAAAGTTTCGGGCAAGTTTGCTCTCATGTGCTCTCCATAACATTAAAAGGACACTGAATTTGCCTTTTATTGTTTGACTAAATTGATCTGTGATACTGCATGCTGCAAGAATTAAGTGGTGAGTTTGTTGATACTGCTTGCCGCAAGAATTAAGTGGTGAGTTTTTCTAAATCACCGTGGTTAATTGTTGTTCTTTCAGGAGGAAGACAAGGCAAGATTGGTCCAAGAAACAGGGTTGCAATTGAAACAGATAAATAATTGGTTCATTAATCAGAGGAAAAGGAATTGGCACAGCAATTTTTCCACTTCTACAGTCTTGAAGAGCAAGCGCAAAAGGTATGCCAATTCGAGCACATGTAATTTCATCATTTTATATTTGTCGTGGGCTTTCGCCAATCTTAGTTTGAAACAAAGTAATGCAGGTGACAACAGCGGTGATCGTTTCATGTGAGTGAAGGACAAATTCGTAATCCAATCAACAATATATTTCTTCATGCCTCCACTCCAGTGATAATCCAGAATCAGTGCATGTATCTACATAACAAAATAGGACAGTATAGTGCTGCTTGTGAACATTACAGCGTGCAAATGAGAGAATAGGTACACAGGTATGTATGCACAAAAGACTGCAGATGGTATACTGTATGTGCTTGTAGACACCCCATTTTTGACCGACCTTAAGACTCAGACGTCACCGATTGAGCGCTTGGTGATGTTGCATAATGTGCTCGTTCAGAAGTTTCAGAGTCGCGGCCGTAAGCCCTACCTCCGGACTTCCGAACCCTTTTCTGTGCCTTATCTCGGTTTGCGAACCAGACTCGATTTTCTCTGTTTCTTTTCCTGAAGGGAGGGAGAGGTCTCGTAGACCATTTCTCAATGTCCGTAGGCTACATTTGGTGGCCGTAGGCCATTTTGCCCATTTCGGAGTCCGGTTCCCGGTTTTCGGAGCCGTCAGGCCGTGTGCCTCGGTTCGGGACCGCTTAACCATCTCCTATTGCTCTGATTTTTGGCATACATCTTATTTTCTCCCTTTTGAGGGACACTGGGGGCTGAGAAACCCACTTCGAGGTCGAATACCATTTTCGGTGCTTAACAGCCCATTTTCGGGACCCCGAACTGCGTGTTTTGGCCCCGGAACGTTCGTTTTGCAACGGTTTTCGTTCATTTTTGGCAGGTACCTCTATTTTATCACAAGGAAGGTCACTGAAGGGTGGGAGGCCAGCAATTGTTACAGCAACCAGTTATCTCTCCTCCGGGGCCTCCCGGCGCCCGTTTTTGCAACTTCCGGGCTAATGTTGAATACCTTAGGGGTAGTGTTGCCAACTTTCAACCACATATCTGTGATCTACACATCTGGGAGGCCACTAAAAGTTGGTGGCCGGCCATTAAGGTCACCTGACCCTTTTGACCCCTTTCTTCCGGGCTAATGTTGAACCCCTTGGACCTTTTTTCTTGAACTTTGAACCACATATCTGTGATGTACACACCTGAGAGGCCCCTAAAAGTTCATGGCCAGCCAGTAAGTCAACTTGACCCTTTTGACCCCCTCTTTCCGAGCCATTGTTGAACCCCTTGGGCCCACTTTCTTGGAATTTCAATTACATGGTTGTGTTGTACACACATAGGGCTACCTCCCCAATATCTGGCCGGCCAGAAAAGCTCGTTGACCCTTTTGACCCCTAGCCGGCCGGCTAGGGGGTGTGGCCGGCCGGCCACCTCCAGCAAAAGTATGAGGCCGGCCGTATTCTCCTCACTGTACCCTTTCCAGCTGTTGGGCAATATCCCACAGATATTTTCTGTATCCGGGGGATATTTTGGGAGAGAGTTATGCTCTCAAATTCACCCCCCTTTTACACCCCTTTCTTGACCTTATAGCCAGCGGAGGGTCTTCTTCTTGAGGGTTAGAAAAATTCCTCTCCAAGCACAAACCCTAAACTCCATTGTCATCCTTCTCAATTCTCCAAAAAACCCTAACTTCTTAACCTTCATTCCTTCTACACCACCAAGCTCTACCACCACCATCTCATTTCCAGCAGCAAGGGAAGATTCTTGAAGGCTAAAGAAGCTGCAAATCAACCCAAGAAGCAACAAAATCTCGAATCTTCAAGGGTAAGTTACACTTTTACCCTTTTGACCCTTTATCTTGTTCCATTTCTAAGCCCCTCTTGCTTTTTGTTTCAAGCTCCGGCCCTAACTGAAAAGGGCCATATTTTGAGCTCATCTTCACTTCTCATTAAGGGCTCAACCCTGTTTGAGCCCTCCATAATACACTTGCTTCATTGACCATCTTGTATGTCATAGATTTGCATGCTATTTTTGACCCATGAGCAATTTATTTTCGAGCATGTTGTAAACTGATATAGGGCTTATTTTGATCCCCTCTTCAACATTAGAGAAGGGCTCAACATTGTTTGGTGTCTCCATGTATCACTTGTAGTTCAATCCCTTATTTGGCCCCATTTTTGCATAAGTTGATAGCCCTCTTGGATTCTGTTTTTGGACCTTGGTCCGAACTGAAAGTGGCCTTGTTTTGGCCTATACTTCATGTTTCATTCACACTTTTTTCCTGTTTGGTGATTATTTTATATACTTCATGTTATAGCACCTTTTGGGCCTTGTTTTGCATCCCATTTTTAGCATATTTGTATACTGATTTTGAGGCTTCCATATACTGTAAATGTTCATATGTTTGGTCCATCTTCAGTGTTGTAGAAGGAAATTTTTCAGTTTGGGTTTAGCTTATACCACTTGCTTCATTACCCCTATCTTGGCCCCTATTCTTGTATGCTATTTTTGCCATACCTATATTTGCTGTTTGGCCATGTCTATAACTGGAAAAGTGGTTATCTTGGGGCTGTCTAGCTTCTGTCTTTGCATTGCATGTCCATGTTGTGCATATTTAGCATGGCTATAGGCCATTTCAGGTGCCTAATGTTGCATTTCGGGACATTTCCTTACATTTCATATCATTTCGCTTCATTTCGGGACTGTTTTCCCCATATTTTGTTGCTGAAATTCCATTAGCATGCTTGCATATCATTTTTGCCATGTTTCATCGCATTCCATCATCGCCTCGGTTTGCGTGCCCGTGTGCACGCATTTCGAGGCACTCCATTTTTATCCGACGGCATCCGATGTGAGTGTGGCTGAGGCTCACTCATGTTGGTATAAGCCCATTTGTCATTTTCATGTCATTTTAGCGTCACCTCGGTTTGCGTGCCCGTGTGCACGCATTTCGAGGCACTCCATTTTTATCCGACGGCATCCGATGTGAGTGTGGCTGAGGCTCACTCATGTTGGTATAAGCCCATTTGTCATTTTCATGTCATTTTAGCGTCGCCTCGATTTGCGTGCCCGTGTGCACGCATTTCGAGGCACTCCATTTTTATCCGACGGCATCCGATGTGAGTGTGGCTGAGGCTCACTCATGTTGGTATAAGCCCATTTGTCATTTCCATCTCATTTTCATTGTATATGTCATCGCCTCGGTTTGCGTGCCCGTGTGCACGTACTTCGAGGCATGTCATTTTCATTGTATCTGTCATCGCCTCGGTTTGCGTGCCCGTGTGCACGTACTTCGAGGCATGTCATTTTCATTGTATCTGTCATCGCCTCGGTTTGCGTGCCCGTGTGCACGTACTTCGAGGCATGTCATTTTCATTGTATCTGTCATCGCCTCGGTTTGCGTGCCCGTGTGCACGTACTTCGAGGCATGTCATTTTCATTGTATCTGTCATCGCCTTGGTTTGCGTGCCCGTGTGCACGTACTTCGAGGCATCTCATTTTCATTGTATCTGTCATCGCCTCGGTTTGCGTGCCCGTGTGCATGTACTTCGAGGTATCTCATTTTCATCATTCTGTCATCGCCTCGGTTTGCGTGCCCGTGTGCACGTACTTCGAGGCATCTCATTTTCATTGCATTCCGTCATTTTCTCGGTTTGCGTGCCCGAGTGCACGTATTTCGAGGCCTATCATTCCATAGCATTATGTATGTTAGGATTGTATATTAGTTGCATTTCATGCATATCATGCATATTGCATCATGTCCGGAATAGGAATTAGCCCGGGCACGGGAAACGAGGTACATTTCGTACTCCGAGTGACGGAATGTGTCTCAATTCCCCAGTCACCGACACTCCGGATTACCCATGATGGAGTTAGGTTTTAGCTGTAGTTTCATGTGCATTCATCCTATATTGAGTTGTGCATTTCGATTCCTCGGCCATCATGCCTCGGTATGCGTGATTGGTGGCACGAGGATCGAGACATGCATATATCTGTGCAGATACATTGCTATGCCCCTTTCCTGCTCTCTGTTGCAGCAAAACGAAGAATCAGCAATTTTTCTGGGCTCAGCACGCATTTCAAGAACAGGTGTAAACAGAGGCTAATTGGGGCATTCCGGTGGATTTCCGCGCAAGACAACACGGACATGCATCATCCATCAGAAGCAAGACAGTCCCTGGCTCGCACGCCAGTTTTATCTGCTTTCTTAGTTAATTCATTAATTAATTAGAAATCTGTAATATTCTTTTATTCGGGACTGTAATATTTAGACTGTATTATTTATTCGGACCCTCCGAGTGAGGGCGCAACTGTAATAAGTGTGGGTGAGTGTGATGCATGTCTTCCAATCCCACGTCTTTCTCCCTTTTATTTATCCGCTTTTGTTGGTTAGATTAGGGCATGTTTAAATTAGCATACAGTATGATAGCATGTTTGCATTCATCCATCTATTTTGCATGCATCGGGCTCGGCGCATCATACTAACTGCATTGTATTTTCAATTCCAAGTTGAATACATGATAGTTGTAGCATTCCATACGCCATGTTTAGAATAGCCGAGCCTGCTATAGTTGCATTTTGCATATGTTGCATTAGGCATTTCTGTATACTTAGGATTCATGCATGATTTCTAATAAGTATCTATTTTGGCTTGGAGTACCCGGTGAGTTTTATGCTTTAGCATCCTTGCATGTGTGTGAGTGAATGCCATGATAGCATACTTACCATGAGGCTATGTGCTTATCTGATATAACTGCCTGAATGCCTGTGGGTGAAGGTTGGGTTACTTAAATTGGAATAAGTCACCAAATGTTTTCAAGCCTACCTGCGGGTAGCAAACCATTTTCAAAAACAAACAAGAAGTGTTTTGTTCCAATCCAGGCGACCTGGTCTATACTTATGTACTGTGTACATTACATAGTAACCTAGGCTAATAAACCGGTTTAAGAACTCACAATGTTTTCAAAAATCGATATCATGGTTAGTAGAGGCCGGTCTTTGACCGGGCGAGCGGGGGTGCTCACGAAGTGACCTTCCCCAATCGTACCCAAGTTCCCGAGCCGAAGCAGCTTTGGTGATGACGGACACGTGGCCTTTTGGCACCGAGTCAGGGTTTCCTAAATTTCCCAAAATAAAATATTTAGGTGGCGACTCTGTATCTGGCAAAGCAGTCCATGTTTGGCACTACTTTTTCAAAAATCAGTTTTCTCAAAACGACTTGCCAGATTTGGACTCTTTGGTTCAGATTAAGAACCGTGACAAACATTGAGAGTCCGAGCTGTAGCGAGGCCCCCCCGCGGGCTTGTTACAGTTTCTGGCGACTCCGCTGGGGATTTAGAGAACTTGACTCGAACTCATGATATCTATTTTTGACTACACTTGTGTGTTTCTTTGCATTACATTTGCATTGGTGCGCCTAGGACACCGTGTTTGCCATCTGCTATTCCTGAACGGTTTGCCGGAGGCTTGTCTTGTCAAGGCATGACCATAAGGCTGACCGGTTGTGGGCTCTGCCAGTATGGGAACACAAACCCCGGTTTTACCGGGGCACCCTTTTTGACCATTCGACCTAGTGCATATTCGGATCCATAGTGACCATTCTAAATTAGGACAGGTTGCTTACCCGTTTATAGGTTGTTTGAAACCGCTGTGTGCATAGTGAAACCCTAGCTCCTGACAAAATAGGACAGGGAAACCCTACCCCAACATAGGGGTGTTTTGGCTCTCACTTATCTGTTATGTGCTTTAGAGTGCATCTCTACAGGAATGCATGTATCAGTATATGAGTTTGGGCATCAGGCCTGCGGGCATCAGTTCAGAATTGTCAGCATCAGGCCTACGGGCATCAGATCAGTATACGAATTTGAGTATCAAGCCTGCGGGCATCAGTTCAGAATTGTCAGTATCAAGCCTGTGGGCATCAGTTCAGTACATAAGTTTGGGTATCAGGCCTGCGGGCATCAGCCAGTATTTGAGGATTAGTTATCTGCGGATATCAGATTCTGTTTCAGGGAACAGTGATACAGGGATAATAATCAGTGTTCGAGGACAGTGTTTATTCAGCTTTTTGACTGTGTGTTGATTATGCCCGACTGTGTGTCTTGCATTTTATTTTAAAGCTGTTATGCTGTCCGTTTATCTGTTTATTTATTTCCTTTTCGCTTTATTTATCTTTTGCTAGGTCAGTTTTAGCACGATTGCTTCCAACCCAACAGGCATTCCCCAAGCACCTTGGACACGAGGTCGTCGACTCCATCGATCTGAGGATCTAATCGACGGACAGCCAGTGTTCCATTCTCTACCCCCTACTACAAGAAGGAAGCAGAGAAAACGCAGTACATCTGAACAGAGAGCACCTGAACAGTGGTATCCTTCATCAGTGGACAATTGGATTGAGGTCCCCATTGAGACAGATCTACCGGTAGTTCAGACAAATCGAAACAATATGACGGCACCGACAGGGGTTGAGGATATGATACGCCAGATGCAGGAAACCATGCGGGCTATGCAACAAGATGCCGTCCGCCGAGATGAACTCGCTAAGCAGCAAGCTGAAATTATGACTCAGCAGGCTGAACTGATTACTAGACTGCAACAACAGAGTACAACATCTGCTTCACACCAGATTCCTCCTCCAGCAGGAGCCCCATTACCTGAGAAGGCTCCTGTTATTCAGGACGTCCCTCCTAACACCCAGAATACTGTACCGGCTGTACAAATTCTGCAAGAGGACACGAGTCTTCCAACGGGGCCTGTCCCGCCCCCGATTCCACCACAACTGTCCAAGGTCCACACATCCAATCACCCGGACTCTCCATCCGAGGTCGAGGTTGATCAAACAGCTCTGAAATTGAGCAAATTGGAGAAGCTTTTCAAAAAATCCCAAGGGGCTAAGGCTATGCTGGATATCGGAGATGGATATACCGAGGAGGCCGTAACACTCCCCGATAGGTTCAAAATGCCACAAATTGACCGTTTTGACGGAACCGGCGACCCCATGGTCCATATCCGACTGTTTGCGGATGTCTTGCGGCCAATGGGCCTTACGCGACCACAGAAGCTCTCATTATTCGGCCGAACCCTGTCGGGTGTGGCCTCCCATTGGTACGCAAGATTGCAAGATGAGGTGAAGAAGAATTGGGATGAGATGGCTGAAGCCTTTGTCACGCAATATTCATACAACACTCAAATCGAGATCACAACCCGTGATCTTGAAACGACAAGGCAAGAGCCTAAGGAATCTTTCTCGGACTTTGTGATCCGATGGAGGGCAAAGGCGTCAACGATGACTCTAAGGCCCACTGACAAAGATCAGATTCGGATGATTGTGCGCAATCTCCACCCCAAGTTGATGCAAAGAATGATCGTAGTCCCCTTCCCCACTTTTGCGGACTTACATGATATGGGGGTCCAAATAGAAGATGCTATGAAACAAGGGCTGTTTGACCAGGACAGAGAACAATCGAGGAGGACCTTCAACCGCAACAACAACGCGGGCCCGAGTGGCGCTGCAAACACGAGAGCCTCGGAAGTTGGTATGGTCACCACCACTCCCCCTCCCCCTCCAAGGCCCATGACTGCCACACCATTCTCCGGCGCGTCCGGAAGTAACTCACAAAACAACCGATTCCAACCTCGGGGCCAAAGAACTTTCACCCAACTATACATGCCCCTGTCCAAGGTTCTGGGGATATTGATCAGGAAAAATCATTTGAAACCCCTGGAACCAAAGCCATTACCAAATCCACTCCCCCCCTCTTATGACCCGTCAAAGTACTGCGCATACCACCAACAACACGGTCATGATACCGACCGTTGTTACAGATTACGTCATGAGGTCCAAGATCTTATTGACAAACAGGTGATCGCGCCTCCTGATAAACCTAATGTCACAACCAACCCTCTCCTACCACATAACCAACCTCCCCCTCCTAACAGAATTAACTTCATCCAGACTGGGGTCGTGTCTTACGATCCTAGCATCTATATTACGCCCACCCACCTACCCAAGCCGGAGGTGCTCCTCCCCGATTGCACTGACCTTTTGTGCATGGTGGACATCTCCAAAACCCAACCGGAACCGGTGGTGGTGACTGTCGAAGACAGGGCAGGGCAGATTTTAGGAGAGAATGAGTCTGTTGAATCTGGGACTGGACAGAATTTTGCTGAGGGAGCTTATGATCCAAGCAAGTACATCCTATCAACGAGCCGAATTGGGCTAAGTGTAGAATTTCCCAAGACAGGAGAACTATTCATGATCCGAGGGGATGGATCTGGGCTATGGGCAGATGAGCCGACAACCGTAGAGGAGGACTTTGCTAACTTGCAATTTCTCGATGATCAGGAGCTGGAGGATGCGTCCATTAACTGGAATGATTATGAGGGATCAGAGGAGGCCACTGGATGGCTTGAAGATCAACCAAATGCAGTGGGGGAAGCCCAACCAGAACAGAGCCCGGCAGGCGCAGAAATATCAGTTGTGGCCGGAACGGCCGAAAATCAAGTTGTATCGCCGGAGAGCGCCGGTGTTAAGAATTCCGCTCAGGACATGGGCATTACGGATGTGGGAACTATTGAACAAACAGCTGTACTGACGCAGTTGGAACAAGGAAAGTTCGAGGAAACTGAGAGAGCCAGAAAGGCGAAGGGCCTTGAGGGGACCGAAAGTGCTATGTGCACAAAGACAGACAATGCTGCGAGCATTTGGATAGAGAGCACTGAGAGTGCGAATAGACTGGAGCCGGACAGATGTTTGTTGGCTGCCAGCGGAATGTGGTGGGAAGATGACGACTTGTGTCTTGCCCACACCGATGAAGACTGGGGAAATGGCCAGCCGGATGATACTTGGTATCTAGATGAAGTGGACCACATGACAAGAAGTGGGCGGTACTTCAAACCCCCACACCTGGACCAACCCGAGGCATCCGGGAAAGACAGAGAAGCGGAGAGACAGAAGGAGAAGCAGATCGAAGACGAGGCTGTGTTGAAACAGTTAAAGAAGATACAAGCAGACATTTCCATCTGGGGACTGCTAATGGCATCACGAGTGCACAGAGAAGCTGTCCTATCTGCCATGGACAAGTCGAAACTTTCCATAGACACCACGCCTGAACAGCTGGTTGGGCTGGTTTTTCCGGGAGGAGGTTCCCCGGCATTAACCTTTTCGGACAAGGAGCTACCGCCTGAGGGCACAAACCATAACAAACCGCTCTATATTTCTGTGGAATGTAGGGATAAGTGGATACCGGTGGTGCTTGTTGATACCGGGTCTGCGATTAATGTCTGCCCGACCAGAACGGCATATGCAATCGGGTTAAAACCCGCGGACTTTATCCCAACCACCCAAGTGATCAGGGCATATGACAATACCAGCAGAGAAGTGATGGGGACTGTTAAAATTCAAACTAAGGTTGGTCCAGGACAACACAACATCGAATTTCATATCCTGGACGTTCCCGCAACCTTTAACTTACTAGTGGGGCGACCGTGGTTACACCAGGTCAAAGCAGTCTCTTCCACCCTACATCAAATGCTGAAATACCCTCACGGGAAAGGGGTAGCGATCGTTTTTGGGAATTCATCAATCCATCCGCCGCCGGAAGTGTCTACACCTGTCTTGGAGATCGAGCACGGCACGGAGGATGTGTTTTTGTCGGGGTTCACTTTGGCCGAGGCTCAAGTGGTACAGAATGTCATGGCTGCGAATGAGGGCATGTATGTCAGCGCACAATCTATCTACCTCATGAACAAGCTAAAACATACCCCTGGAATGGGATTAGGGAGAAGTGGCCGGAAAGGCGTCTCAATGTTGGCCGAAGTGCCACACAACCCTCACACCTTTGGACTGGGTTATCTGCCCACCAAAGAGGACTGGTTGAGGAAAGGAAAAGAAATGGCCGGAAGAGCCAAGGCAAAGAGGGCTGGGAAGCCATTTGACTTAATACACAGGCCCATCTGGGGTACCCTAAACGGACGTTTCGTCCGGGAGGGGGAAGATTTTCCATTCTGTGGCTTCCCGGAGCCATGGCAAAACGCGGAGGGGAAGCGCGTGCCTGGTTTTGAAATCTTCTTCGACATACAATTATCTGGGGATGATGTTGCCGAAGCGCAGACAGACCCACCAACTGAGGTTGAGCAATGTGAAACAGTGGATCCTGAGAGTACAGAGCTGGAAATGGGGGTAGCACTGGCAAGTCTACTATCAGATCCTCCGATCGACCAAGAGTGCTTGGGGGATAACTCTTCGGTTTCTGTGATTGGAGATGAAATAGCTGCGGGCTTTCCAGCGCCGATCTTAGATGCATCTATCGCACCTTCTCTCATCTGGCAGTATGAAGAAGGCTTTTTATCTAGTAGTTCCGGGTCAGGTAGCGAGCCGGAATCTGATTCTACCGAATCTTCTGCGTCGGAATCAGATTCCAATTCGGCTGAGTCTGAGTCCGGTATTCTTGGGGGTGATAACCCAGATGCCACAGTCCTGTCTATGTCGTCTTTTTCATTTTCCTTTGAGTCTGTTGTAACAGAGGAATCTGACGGCTTGGAAGTATTTAATGAGAATGATACGGATGTGGTTTCTGAGTATTTTTCTGTGCCTTTGATTTATTGCTTAAATCAGGATTTTCAAAATTTTGATGAAAACAGCGAGGAAGAAATTCCCCCAGTTTTGCAACGATTAATCAATCAAGAGCAGGAAAGATTTGTTAAACCTTTAATGGATGAAATCACTACTGTGAATGTTGGTACTGAGAAGGACCCGCGGCTGGTCCAGATCGGGTCCACGTTGTCTTCAGAGGAGCGCGAGCGCTTAGTCGCTTTATTAAAAGATTTCAAAGATGTTTTCGCGTGGTCCTATGAAGACATGCCTGGAATCGATCCTGAGATTGTACAGCACCGGATCCCTCTTGATCCAGAGGCCCGTCCTGTCAAACAGAAGCTCAGAAGGATTCGCCCGGACTGGGCCCTCAAGATTAAGGAAGAGGTCACCAAGCAAATTGACGCAGGATTCCTGCTAGTATCTGAATATCCAACTTGGTTGGCCAACATAGTTCCGGTGCCAAAGAAGGACGGCAGGATTCGGGTCTGTGTAGACTTCAGAGATTTGAACAGGGCCAGTCCGAAGGACGACTTCCCCTTGCCGCACATCAACGAATTGGTGGATTTCACGGCAGGACACGCCTTGCTTTCGTTTATGGATGGTTTCTCAGGCTATAATCAGATAGTGATGGCACCCGAAGACCGGGAGAAGACTGCGTTCACTACCCCGTGGGGGACATATTGTTATAGAGTGATGCCATTCGGGTTGAAAAATGCTGGAGCTACGTATCAACGGGCAGCGACTACAATATTGCATGATATGATCCATAAGGAGGTCGAGGTGTATGTGGACGACATGATTGTCAAGTCCAAAGATAGAGAGGGTCACTACACCGCCTTACAAAAATTCTTTCAACGGATCAAAGAGTTTCGGCTGCGACTGAATCCCCAGAAATGCACGTTTGGTGTTACAGCAGGGAAGATGCTAGGGTTTCTGATCACACAAAGGGGCATTGAGGTCGACCCTTCCAAAATCAAGGCCATCTTAGAAATGCCACCACCAAGGACTGAAAAGGAGGTGCGAGGCTTTCTGGGTAAAGTGCAATTCATAAGACGGTTTATTTCTAAATTAACCTTGACTTGTGAACCACTTTTTGGTCTCCTGAAGAAAGGAAAGAAATTCCAGTGGGACGACCGATGTCAAGTAGCTTTTGAGCAGATCAAGGAGTATCTACAGAACCCACCCGTGTTGTCACCGCCAGAGCCGGGGAGACCGTTGATACTGTACCTTTCGGTAACTGAGACTACCATGGGCTGCATGCTCGCGCAGGAGTCAGAAGACAAAGTGGAAAGAGCCATCTACTATCTGAGCAAAAAGATGCTAGATTACGAGACCCGCTATACGCCGCTGGAGAAGGCTTGTTTGGCCTTGGTATGGGCAACCAGGAAGCTGCGGCACTACCTGTTAGCCCACTCAGTAATGTTGGTTTCCCGTTTGGATCCTATCAAATATCTCTTCGAGAAACCAGCACTTACGGGTAGGCTGGCTCGCTGGCTGCTGTTGCTCTCCGAATTTGATTTGAAGTATGTAACGCGCAAGTCAGTAAAAGGCAGAGCGGTAGCGGAGTTCCTTGCCGACCACCCGGTTGAGGGGGATGAAGCGTTTGAGTATCTATTCCCAGATGAAGCCATTATGCACGTCGAAGATGAAACTTGGACAATGTACTTTGACGGAGCGTCAAACCAGTATGGGTATGGGATAGGGGTGTTGCTGATAGCGCCTGATGATTCCCGTATCCCTTTAGCATTCAAGCTTCGGTTCAAAGTTTCCAACAATGAAGCAGAGTATGAGGCATGTATTGCTGGCCTGGAAGCAGCCCTGGAACTAGGGGCAAGACGAGTGGACGTCATTGGGGACTCGAACCTTGTTGTGTCTCAAGCAAAAGGAGATTGGAAGGTCAAGGAGGAAAGGATGATAACCTACCACCAAACCTTGGATCTGTTAATTCCTCGGTTTGAGAAGCTAAATTTCACCCACCTCGTAAGAGAGAACAACAGGTTTGCAGATTCATTAGCAACTCTATCTTCTATGATAGACATCCCGTCCGGAGTCCGGATGCGTCCAGTCATTATTGATCAGAAGTTTGCGCCAGCATACGAGTCGATTTCCGCCATAGATGAGGTTCAAGACGGCAACCCCTGGTACTACGACATCTGGAACTTCTTGGAAAAGGAGACATATCCACTAGGGGCAAATGCCAAGGATAAGAGGGCTGTCAGAAGAATGGCTGCTCAATTCGTTATCTGCGGGGGAAATTTGTACAAAAGGGGTCATCTGGGAATGCATAAGCTCTGTGTAGAAGCTGAAGAGTCAAAACGCCTGATGGAAGCCATCCATGGGGGGGGAGTGCGGTGCACACATGAATGGAGTAATGCTGGCCAGAAAGATCCTCAGACAGGGCTACTACTGGTCAACCATGGAGGAGGATTGCATTGGTTTTGTTCGGCGATGCCACAAATGTCAAATCCATGCAAATCGCATGAACATCCCGCCGTCAAAGCTGTACAACATGACTTCGCCATGGCCTTTTTCAGTCTGGGGAATTGATGTGATCGGAGCTGTTACCCCGAAGGGGTCAAACGGGCATGAGTTTATCCTAGTAGCGATAGATTATTTTACAAAGTGGGTCGAGGCCCAATCATATGCAGTGTTGAAGGCGTCGCATGTCGCAAAGTTCATCAGGAACAACATCATCTGTCGCTACGGGGTGCCAAACGAAATAATTTCAGATAATGGTTCCCACTTCAAGAAAGAAGTGATAGACTTGTTGGAGAAATACAATGTGGCTTTTCATAAGTCATCTACATACAGGCCACAGACCAACGGAGCGGTTGAGGCCGCCAACAAGAATATCAAGCATATACTACAGAAGATGGTGGAAACCTATCGAGATTGGCCAGACAAGCTGCCATTTGCTTTGTGGGGCTACAGGACTTCAATCAGAACTTCTACTGGAGCAACTCCATATTCATTGGTCTATGGAATGGAGGATGTTCTACCCATTGAGATTGAGGTCCCATCATTACGAGTATTGGCTGAATGCCAGATAGCCGAAACAGATTGGCAGCAAAGCAGATTCGAAGAACTCATGCTCTTTGATGAAAGAAGACTGCAAGCACTGTACCACATCCAAGGCTATCAACGCAGAATTGCCCGGGCTTTCAACAAGAAGGTTAAGTCTAGGAATCTGAAAGAAGGAGATTTGGTGCTCAAAGACAACCGAGCTCCCATCCACGACCCAAGGGGCAAGTTCAGACCCAATTGGACTGGTCCTTACATCATCAAAGCTATCTGGTCAGGTGGAGCTGTGGTTCTGATGGACCTAGATGGCTTGGAGTTCTCACAACCGATCAATATGGACAAGTTGAAGAAATACTATCCTTGAGAGGCTCGCTAGGCCGAAAACCCGAAAGGGCGACCTAGGCAAAATTCAGAGCACAAAAAAATTAGAAAATATAAAAACTGAGCTCGCAAGGTTGAAAACCCGCAAAGGGCGGCCTTGGCAAAAGTTAGAGCGCAAAAGGAGAGTGAAAATACTCGAGTGAACCCGAGCCTGAACTACGTAAGGCTTGATTCCCATCTTCGGGATACGTAGGCAACTTCGCCTCGAAGTTCAGCCATAAACTCTTCCCCGATCAACTCTGTCCATGGTAATCATCTCAGTCATCTTTATCCATCAGCATTTATCATGATCTCCGGTACAGTGCTGTTCAAACTAGGGGCAACTTTCCGTTGCCGCGACGGTGCAAAGTTACTCAGACAAGGAGCAACTTTCCGTTGCTTTGAAGTGCCGCTTTGTTCTTCAGACTAGGGGCAACTTTCCAGTTGCAGGGATCTGGGGTTGTACATCTCAGTGACAGATTTTCGGCATGTCCAGTTCTAATCCACATCGAAAATAGTTTTGAAAAGTTTTAATAAAAGTTGACTTTGTTCAAATCAATCTTTTTACGACTTAGACCATTTTTGGACCAAAAGCGGAAAATTTTCAGTACCATAACTTTCAATTTCATTGATTTCAAAATAGAGTTCTCCTGCTCTTGCATTACAATCGAGGTTGCTTATTTTAGTACATTCATAAAGAAAACTTGAAAATGCTAAATAAGCAATAAATTCAGGGCATAGTTGAATCAAGTATCTCTGTGTCCCCTCCCAGAGCTGGACGGAGCATCTGATTTCAAGCTGGGCCCAACCTGCGCCTCCTCATTAAGCCAATCCAAGCACTCATCGGACAAAGTGCAACTGAAAGTCGAAGCAGGGGCCAGAAGCTCTCTAGTCCTCCATGCCGTGGCATATCGGGCAAGCTGTGCACCCCGAATCGGGAAAGCGGCTGGGTACTCAATCCCCTCCGGTGGGCAGGTCTGATCATGGCCAAACTGACGCAGGAACCGGAACGGAAAATAGAATACGCAGTGGGTTAGACCAACCAATTGGATCCCAATCAGCCGGGACATACTATAGCTCATTGCCGGGAGGTTGAGCCAAGGACAACGCCAAGCAATGCCGTCTGCGGACAAATTGCACATCCAATCGAACCACCACCTTTCGTCAGGAGCATTGACAAGGCGCTGCCGAAAGAAGTAGCCTCGAGCTGAATAAGCTGGGCAAGAGTCCACAACCTGCAACTTATCCATTAACCATACCTGGGGGGAGGGATGAAAAAATGAGAGATTAAAGAATAGAGAGATGTACGATGAGAGAAAAGTGAGACAAGGGTTTTGTGAGAAAAACCGAGCCTGAAGGCCGAGTGATGTGAGCAAATATATATGTGAGGTCGGGTGGGAAACATTACCTGCAACAGTAGTGGACTCCCAGCAAATCTGGTTGTTTCCCGGCAATGGAAAGCATCTAAACCCATCAACGTCTCGGCCAAGGTCATGGCAATACAGCTCTTTCCTTCTCTCAAACCTTGGGCGACTTCAATCAGGCGAATGCTAGCCCCGCCGAAGCCCGAGGAAAGCAGAAAGTGAGACAACAAACATAAACAGAGGGCGTGTTGCCGGAAACCCTGCCAATAATGGTTGCTGCGGTCACCAGCGTCGGAAAAGCGGTGGATCAAGCCGAGGATGTCCAGCTCTCCACTGCAAATCAGAGATCGAGCGTCATGCGCTGTGAGCCCACACATTCGCCCTAAAGCCTGGGCGTGACCAAAACGGAGCTGAGGCAAGATCAATTCAAAGCACTCAGACTCCATCAAAACCTGAAAATCTTCGAAAGTGGGACACATTTCTTGGCCGCCAAAGCTAAAAACATGCGTCACTGGATTCCAGAACCTTGCCGCGGCACGGAGAAAAGGAAGCTGTAGCGGAGTACGGCTCAGCGTGAATAGTGCATTCAAGCCGAAACCCCGGAAATTCAATTTTTCCGAGCCATCTAAAGAAGAAATCCAAGATGTGACATTTTCTGCAAGAAACGCCTCCATCTTTGTCTAAAACTAAGATGAAATGAATGTTCCCGGAGTTGAGGCTTTTATAGAAGGAAAAACACTATTCACGCGGACACGTGTCGAAAATCTGGCGGCTGCAGGACTGAATGGCCGGCCAGCTACTTTTTCTGGTTGGCCAGCCATTTACTTTTTGCAGAAATGGCTGGCCAGCTACCTCTCTCCACAGAAATGGCCGGCCGGCTCCCAGGGATGGTTGGCAATGCTACAGTGTATCTTCTTGGCCCAGTTTTACCCTTTCAGGGAGAGTTCCAAACATTTCCATGCAACGGGGAAACCAAAGGCCTTTATCTCCCTCTGTTTCGGACGCGTTCCGATGCCCAGATCGTCAGAAGTACACTTTGTGGTTGTTGAGTTTTGCTTATCGAGTTGTTGCATTTTGCTTATCGAGTTGTCCGTCGAGCGGACGTGTTTTGTATTCGAGTCATTGCTCTCTGTTTAAGCAATTTTTGTTAAAGTCTTGTTTATTTGCGTTATTGCTTTTTGCTTATCGAGTTGTAAACTTGCTAAAGATTCTGTTATATCTTAGTAAGTTGAGTTGTTTAGTTTGTTGCGTCGGTTCACTACCTGACTTGGTGATTACACAATGCGCATTACCATTCAATTTCTTTTTTGTGCAAAGTAAATGATGCGATACGATGCTAAAAGTTCAAAATACAAACACCTTTCCAAAAGCTATTTCATTTCATCATGCTTTACAACAAATAAAGGTACAAGTTTTACAAAAATAAAACTGCCTAACAATGTGCAAAGTGCTACAAACTACTAGCAAAAAGAAAAATAAAGCAGGAAATAGCAGTATCAAAATCCTCGGGAACGGGAACGAGAAGCACGCCTGGTCCTCTTTTGTGGGACAACCTCCACACCACCATCAGAGTCGGAGCTGTCATCCTCAGGATCCTCCTCAGCCCCGCCTCTGTTCCCCGAGCCAAAACCGGAGCCTCCCTCCTCAACAGATGTCTCGAACTGACGGTCGGTAGCCTCCTCCTCCTCCTCATCAGGCTCCACCTCCACAACATGAGCCCTGCGTCTGCGGACAGGCCCTCCTCGAGCTCCTCGATAAGGCCTAGATGGCCCGGCTCCACGGGTAGGCCCGGATGGCCCAGCTCCCTGATAAGGCCCAGATGGCCCAGCTCCCCAATGAGGCCCAGGTGGCCTAGTCTGCGGCTGACCGGACCATGAAGGCATCTGAAAACAAAGAGTTCAATTCAAATGCATCAGTCCAAATATGTACATCAGACGCAGATACAAGCAAAAGCTACATGAAGTGGGTACATGTAAATACAGTGTACAAATGGGGTGTGTGTCAGATGTGCTCTACACAAATAGTCAATCGATGCAGTGGAATCAGCATGTCATCAGAAGTATGATAAATGCCAGAAAACTGAAGGGTACCTGAATGCCTGCGACGGACAACTGTGCCTCCCTGCGCAGGACCATGCCCTCGAGTGTGGCCACCAGCCCAACCACCTCCTCTATGTACCCTCGCGATGGCTGCAAAAATGAGCTCATAATCATCAGTAAACAGAAGAGTGTCTAAACATCTGAATGATGAATGACAAAAGTGGAGCATACCGGCGGTGAGTCCGGATCAATGACGTATCGATCACTGGGCATCGGAGGCTCTAGTGGAATCGGAATCGGAGAGCTAGTTCCATACTGCCACGCCATCAACTCAGTAGGCATATCTGGCCATCCGAGATGAGGATGAATCGACGGAGTCGGAGGAAACGGTCTACTCCCACCTCTAGATGTGCCAGCCCTGCTAGAAGAAGGGATGTCTGTAGCTCGAGCCTGAGCCTGGTCCGAGGATGACATACCGGCAGGTCTCATCATCGGGATACGAGCTTCTGTCAAAGGAGGCATCAAATATATGTGACGATAGGTGGCGTAGTCCCCCTCCGCAACATATAGCAAAGCATCGCTGCCCAGCATGGCGCCGACTACCTCTGAGAAAGAGAGCCTGTCGGCAGTCCGCATACTAGCTGGAGGTACCGCGGGAACATCCTGAGAAAGATACCCCCGTACCTGGCGCAGAAAGCGCTCCCCCAGGAACCAGACTCTGCCAACTGGCCCTTCGAGCAGGACCCTATACCGGGAGATGCCTGACGCTCCGGTATACTGAAGTAGGAGATCATCACCCAAGGGTGCCCAAGGCTGCCAAGTAATCTGCGGATGATAAATGCATAAACCAATCAGAAATCAAGAATATACAGAGCAAGTCAAAGATGAAAATGAAAAGAACTGAAAGTTCTGAAGTACCTCTGAGTGTCGCACAGTGTCGAAGTACTGTCGCAGGCGAACCAGGGTCTCTCGAGGCCTCGCCCGGTGCGGGCCCTCAAATATCAATGAATATGGGGTCACGGGAATCCCCACCACCTCCAGCTCTGGGGCTAACGATGGGAAGTATACATAAGCCCATAGCTGAGAAAAGCAGTGCAGAATATAAGTACGAAATGCTGAGAGCAAAATGCAGACTGTAAAAGTGCACTGTGTGTGCAATGTACAAGTAATGAAGAGCAGAAATGTAAATCGAGGGGACAGAAAATACCTCCCAAGCTCTTCAGTAGCCACCAAGCAAATCGCCCCGCCCGCGGGAGGTCGCGCTCATGTAAAAGTAGAGGGTAGCCAGGCCAGCGCCACCCCAATCATATCTACTGACCTGTGATAGGTCAACCAGAGCGCTCAACAGGTATAGCCCAATGGTGTTCCCTCTGTCGGCGAACAAGGTAGTCCCGAAGAGGAACATCAGGAAACCACGGGCATACTGCTCTGTCTCCTCGGGAGTCTCGGGCACCATCTCAGCCCGCCGAAAATGGGAAGAGAACCAAGTGTATCTGACTCTCCTTGAAACCCTATCAACAGGTGGGCGAGCCCCCAACAAATACATCCAGGCGGCCTCCCACTCGCCCATATCCTCATCATAGGGGATGGGCCAACCTCCGACATCAAGGCCGGTCAATACAGCAAAGTCAAAAGGGGTCATGGTCATGTCCCCGGTAGCAGAGAAATGAAAGGAATTGGTGGTGTCCCACCATCTCTCTACGAGAGCTGCCATCAAGGTCCTCCTGGCAGGACAGCGTGACAACCCGACACAGAAGGGGCCAAACCCCGCCAAGTCTACTAAGTCTCTGACGCCCTCTGGGAGCTCAGAATACCAATCCCGCGCCATGGTGGAACCATATCCTCGCACACTGCGGGAACCACCCTGCATTCAGAATGAATATATGTGTCAATAATGAAATAAATGGGCTGTGTGCCAATAAGATGAAATGGGCTGTGTGCCGATGAAGTAAAATAAGCTACATGCAAATTCTATCTACCAGGGCTGCGTGTTCAGGAAAATTTGAAATTTGGGCTGCGTGTTCAACTTTCAGTTAACTTGTGGGCTGCGTGTTCACTATCTACCTGGGCTGCGTGTTCAGAAAATTTGAAATTTGGGCTGCGTGTTCAACTTTCAGTTAATTTGTGGGCTGCGTGTTCACTATCTACCTGGGCTGCGTGTTCAGAAAATTTGAAATTTGGGCTGCGTGTTCAACTTTCAGTTAATTTGTGGGCTGCGTGTTCACTATCTACCTGGGCTGCGTGTTCAGAAAATTTTGAATTTTGGGCTGCGTGTTCAATTTTCAGTTACTTGTGGGCTGCGTGTTCACTATCTACCTGGGCTGCGTGTTCAGAAAATTTGAAATTTGGGCTGCGTGTTCAACTTTCAGTTAATTTGTGGGTTGCGTGTTCACTATCTACCTGGGCTGCGTGTTCAGAAAATTTGAAATTTGGGCTGCGTGTTCAACTTTCAGTTAATTTGTGGGCTGCGTGTTCACTATCTACCTAGGCTGCGTGTTCAGAAAATTTTGAATTTTGGGCTGCGTGTTCAATTTTCAGTTATTTGTGGGCTGCGTGTTCACTATCTACCTGGGCTGCGTGTTCAGAAAAATTTGAAATTTGGGCTGCGTGTTCAACTTTCAGTTAACTTGTGGGCTGCGTGTTCACTATCTACCTGGGCTGCGTGTTCAGAAAATTTGAAATTTGGGCTGCGTGTTCAACTTTCAGTTAATTTGTGGGCTGCGTGTTCACTATCTACCTGGGCTGCGTGTTCAGAAAAATTTGAATTTTGGGCTGCGTGTTCAATTTTCAGTTATTTGTGGGCTGCGTGTTCACTATCTACCTGGGCTGCGTGTTCAGAAAAATTTGAAATTTGGGCTGCGTGTTCAACTTTCAGTTAATTTGTGGGCTGCGTGTTCACTATCTACCTGGGCTGCGTGTTCAGAAAATTTTGAATTTTGGGCTGCGTGTTCAATTTTCAGTTATTTGTGGGCTGCGTGTTCACTATCTACCTGGGCTGCGTGTTCAGAAAAAATTGAAATTTGGGCTGCGTGTTCAACTTTCAGTTAACTTGTGGGCTGCGTGTTCACTATCTACCTGGGCTGCGTGTTCAGAAAATTTGAATTTTGGGCTGCGTGTTCAACTTTCAATTAACTTGTGGGCTGCGTGTTCACTATCTACCTGGGCTGCGTGTTCAGAAAATTTGAAATTTGGGCTGCGTGTTCAACTTTCAGTTAAACTGTGGGCTGCGTGTTCACTATCTATCTGGGCTGCGTGTTCAAAAAATTTAAAATGTGGGTTGTGTGTTCACTTTCGAATTTGGGCTGCGTGTTCAATTTTCAGTTATTTGTGGGCTGCGTGTTCACTATCTATCTGGGCTGCGTGTTCAGAAAATTTAAAATGTGGGCTGTGTGTTCACTTTCGAATTCGGGCTGTGTGTTCGACAAATCAGTGTTTGAGCTGTGTGTTCTAATGTGGGCTGTGTGTTCGCAATTAATTAATGAACCGAGTGTTCAGAAATTTGAATGTTGAAACTACATGTTCAAAGATGTAAGGAAAGTACTATGTCACAAGCTAAATGTTTAAGCATGGCGGGGGTGCGAAATGTAAAATACAGAAGATGAGGTAAATACCTCTCGGGCCTCGTGAGAGAGATGCTGCTCCGGCTCTCTGAGAAGCAGATCCGTGGGTGCTCCCTCGTCAAAACTGGTAAAATGACGGAAAACGGCACGAGGGAGGACGTGCGCTGCCGGACGGTACCTCCCGGGAATGAAAGGGCGAGTCCTCGGGGGTAAGGTCATGGGATCGAAGTCATCACCGGCACCTGAAAAGCCTCCACCGTGGGAAGAATTGCCCGCCATGTTCAAGAATCTGCAAAAGGGAAGCAAAAATGAGCAAAATGAGCAAAATTGGAAAAAGTCAACAAAAGTCAACTCTCGGGAAATAAAAAAGTCAACAAAAGTCAACTCCCGAGAAAATATTCTAAATATTAAGATGAACTTACCTCAAGTGGTGAAAATGCAAAGAGAAGCTCCGAAGCCGGAATTTAATCGCTCCAAAGTGTTTAAAACTAAGTGTTTTTACGAAAACAATTTGCGCGAGGCGTTGGAAAACGCGCGTAAAACTCAAAACTGGAGAGAAAAGTGTTGAAAGAGGCAAGAAATGAAGTGAGGTTCGGCTGCCATTTATAGGCCTCAAGCCTTGGTTTGAAAGAGCATCAAAAAGGAGGCAAAAAGACCAAAATGCCCCCGGGAAAAGGGCATGGCCGGCCGGCCCCTATTTCTAGCTGGCCAGCCATCTGCTTTTTGCAGAAATGGCCGGCCAGCCATTAGCTTTTGTGGAAACCGGTTGGACACCCCCCCTTGGGAAGATAAGTGGCCAGCCATGCTCCCCACATGCTCACCTAGCTCTCTGCAAATTTTGAGGAAGATCGGAGTTCCCGGGACCTGAAAAAGTTCAAGAAAAGTACACTTCCGGTCGCGAAATTGCTCCGTCGGGACTTCGGTTTCAAGTTCTGACATGTGTCTCATCATCATTCATCAAAATCAAAGTGTATCCTTTTTGAATGAGTTGTAACCTTTCAAAGAAGCAGATCGGAGGCCGTGATCGAGTTACCTTCGCCGAAACACGCGTTTCCGTACTCGTTGTTTCACGACGAATGAACACCCTGATTCATACTCGTTTTGTACTTTCATGCACATATCTTGCATTCTCATGGGCATACTCACATTGTCATGTACATTTCTTGTTATTTGTATACCTCTGTGTTTGAGCATGCGTTGTCGCGCATGTTCCACTCTTGCATTGCGATGCATACACTCACCGACGCCGTGTGTGTCGAAACTTTCGGAATCGCGTTAAATATTTGTTGTTAGCATATTGTACTTGTTGCAATTTCTCTCTTTTGTAGGCACGATATTGTATGTACGGTTCAATTGAGGCTGGCGCGACCAGACGAATCGCGCAGGTATCGTATCTTCTCCGTGTGAGACATGGCGGAGATTGAATAATCCTCCGCATTCTTAACTGCATGAAATGTAGTTGTTGCTTTGCATTCTTGCTTAAAACTATTGCATCTATTTGCGAATACTTGCTTCATTACAGCTTGCTGCATTTGCATAATCATTGGGTTACCTTCGGCTTCTTGCATATCATTTGCATTTTGCCCCCTGCCTGCGGGCATGCCTGCGGGCACATCTCTGTCTATCTTGTATGTTTGTCTGAGTCTTCGGCCTTGTCAAAAATAGGTCGTCTCGGGGCTTTGACATTCACTCCCGTCACTTGTGACTTCCGAGTTCTGTCAAAGAGGGGCAACTGTAGACACCCCATTTTTGACCGACCTTAAGACTCAGACGTCACCGATTGAGCGCTTGGTGATGTTGCATAATGTGCTCGTTCAGAAGTTTCAGAGTCGCGGCCGTAAGCCCTACCTCCGGACTTCCGAACCCTTTTCTGTGCCTTGTCTCGGTTTGCGAACCAGACTCGGTTTTCTCTGTTTCTTTTCCTGAAGGGAGGGAGAGGTCTCGTAGACCATTTCTCAATGTCCGTAGGCTACATTTGGTGGCCGTAGGCCATTTTGCCCATTTCGGAGTCCGGTTCCCGGTTTTCGGAGCCGTCAGGCCGTGTGCCTCGGTTCGGGACCGCTTAACCATCTCCTATTGCTCTGATTTTTGGCATACATCTTATTTTCTCCCTTTTGAGGGACACTGGGGGCTGAGAAACCCACTTCGAGGTCGAATACCATTTTCGGTGCTTAACAGCCCATTTTCGGGACCCCGAACTGCGTGTTTTCGCCCCGGAACGTTTGTTTTGTAACGGTTTTCGTTCATTTTTGGCAGGTACCTCTATTTTATCACAAGGAAGGTCACTGAAGGGTGGGAGGCCAGCAATTGTTGCAGCAACCAGTTATCTCTCCGCCGGGGCCTCCCGGCGCCCGTTTTTGCAACTTCCGGGCTAATGTTGAATACCTTAGGGGTAGTGTTGCCAACTTTCAACCACATATCTGTGATCTACACATCTGGGAGGCCACTAAAAGTTGGTGGCCGGCCATTAAGGTCACCTGACCCTTTTGACCCCTTTCTTCCGGGCTAATGTTGAACCCCTTGGACCTTTTTTCTTGAACTTTGAACCACATATCTGTGATGTACACACCTGAGAGGCCCCTAAAAGTTCATGGCCGGCCAGTAAGTCAACTTGACCCTTTTGACCCCCTCTTTCCGAGCCATTGTTGAACCCCTTGGGCCCACTTTCTTGGAATTTCAATTACATGGTTGTGTTGTACACACATAGGGCTACCTCCCCAATATCTGGCCGGCCAGAAAAGCTCGTTGACCCTTTTGACCCCTAGCCGGCCGGCTAGGGGGTGTGGCCGGCCGGCCACCTCCAGCAAAAGTATGAGGCCGGCCGTATTCTCCTCACTGTACCCTTTCCAGCTGTTGGGCAATATCCCCCAGATATTTTCTGTATCCGGGGGATATTTTGGGAGAGAGTTATGCTCTCCAATTCACCCCCCTTTTACACCCCTTTCTTGACCTTATAGCCAGCGGAGGGTCTTCTTCTTGAGGGTTAGAAAAATTCCTCTCCAAGCACAAACCCTAAACTCCATTGTCATCCTTCTCAATTCTCCAAAAAACCCTAACTTCTTAACCTTCATTCCTTCTACACCACCAAGCTCTACCACCACCATCTCATTTCCAGCAGCAAGGGAAGATTCTTGAAGGCTAAAGAAGCTGCAAATCAACCCAAGAAGCAACAAAATCTCGAATCTTCAAGGGTAAGTTACACTTTTACCCTTTTGACCCTTTATCTTGTTCCATTTCTAAGCCCCTCTTGCTTTTTGTTTCAAGCTCCGGCCCTAACTGAAAAGGGCCATATTTTGAGCTCATCTTCACTTCTCATTAAGGGCTCAACCCTGTTTGAGCCCTCCATAATACACTTGCTTCATTGACCATCTTGTATGTCATAGATTTGCATGCTATTTTTGACCCATGAGAAATTTATTTTCGAGCATGTTGTAAACTGATATAGGGCTTATTTTGATCCCCTCTTCAACATTAGAGAAGGGCTCAACATTGTTTGGTGTCTCCATGTATCACTTGTAGTTCAATCCCTTATTTGGCCCCATTTTTGCATAAGTTGATAGCCCTCTTGGATTCTGTTTTTGGACCTTGGTCCGAACTGAAAGTGGCCTTGTTTTGGCCTATACTTCATGTTTCATTCACACTTTTTTCCTGTTTGGTGATTATTTTATATACTTCATGTTATAGCACCTTTTGGGCCTTGTTTTGCATCCCATTTTTAGCATATTTGTATACTGATTTTGAGGCTTCCATATACTGTAAATGTTCATATTTTTGGTCCATCTTCAGTGTTGTAGAAGGAAATTTTTCAGTTTGGGTTTAGCTTATACCACTTGCTTCATTACCCCTATCTTGGCCCCTATTCTTGTATGCTATTTTTGCCATACCTATATTTGCTGTTTGGCCATGTCTATAACTGGAAAAGTGGTTATCTTGGGGCTGTCTAGCTTCTGTCTCTGCATTGCATGTCCATGTTGTGCATATTTAGCATGGCTATAGGCCATTTCGGGTGCCTAATGTTGCATTTCGGGACATTTCCTTACATTTCATATCATTTCGCTTCATTTCGGGACTGTTTTCCCCATATTTTGTTGCTGAAATTCCATTAGCATGCTTGCATATCATTTTTGCCATGTTTCATCGCATTCCATCATCGCCTCGGTTTGCGTGCCCGTGTGCACGCATTTCGAGGCACTCCATTTTTATCCGACGGCATCCGATGTGAGTGTGGCTGAGGCTCACTCATGTTGGTATAAGCCCATTTGTCATTTTCATGTCATTTTAGCATCGCCTCGGTTTGCGTGCCCGTGTGCACGCATTTCGAGGCACTCCATTTTTATCCGACGGCATCCGATGTGAGTGTGGCTGAGGCTCACTCATGTTGGTATAAGCCCATTTGTCATTTTCATGTCATTTTAGCGTCGCCTCGGTTTGCGTGCCCGTGTGCACGCATTTCGAGGCACTCCATTTTTATCCGACGGCATCCGATGTGAGTGTGGCTGAGGCTCACTCATGTTGGTATAAGCCAATTTGTCATTTTCATGTCATTTTAGCATCGCCTCGGTTTGCGTGCCCGTGTGCACGCATTTCGAGGCACTCCATTTATATCCGACGGCATCCGATGTGAGTGTGGCTGAGGCTCACTCATGTTGGTATAAGCCCATTTGTCATTTCCATCTCATTTTCATTGTATCTGTCATCGCCTCGGTTTGCGTGCCCGTGTGCACGTACTTCGAGGCATGTCATTTTCATTGTATCTGTCATCTCCTCGGTTTGCGTGCCCGTGTGCACGTACTTCGAGGCATGTCATTTTCATTGTATCTGTCATCGCCTCGGTTTGCGTGCCCGTGTGCACGTACTTCGAGGCATGTCATTTTCATTGTATCTGTCATCGCCTCGGTTTGCGTGCCCATGTGCACGTACTTCGAGGCATCTCATTTTCATTGTATCTGTCATCGCCTCAGTTTGCGTGCCCGTGTGCACGTACTTCGAGACATCTCATTTTCATCATTCTGTCATCGCCTCGGTTTGCGTGCCCGTGTGCACGTACTTCGAGGCATCTCATTTTCATTGCATTCCGTCATTTTCTCGGTTTGCGTGCCCGAGTGCACGTATTTCGAGGCCTATCATTCCATAGCATTATGTATGTTAGGATTGTATATTAGTTGCATTTCATGCATATCATGCATATTGCATCATGTCCGGAATAGGAATTAGCCCGGGCACGGGAAACGAGGTACATTTCGTACTCCGAGTGACGGAATGTGTCTCAATTCCCCAGTCACCGACACTCCGGATTACCCATGATGGAGTTAGGTTTTAGCTGTAGTTTCATGTGCATTCATCCTATATTGAGTTGTGCATTTCGATTCCTCGGCCATCATGCCTCGGTATGCGTGATTGGTGGCACGAGGATCGAGACATGCATATATCTGTGCAGATACATTGCTATGCCCCTTTCCTGCTCTCTGTTGCAGCAAAATGAAGAATCAGCAATTTTTCTGGGCTCAGCACGCATTTCAAGAACAGGTGTAAACAGAGGCTAATTGGGGCATTCCGGTGGATTTCCGCGCAAGACAACACGGACATGCATCATCCATCAGAAGCAAGACAGTCCCTGGCTCGCACGCCAGTTTTATCTGCTTTCTTAGTTAATTCATTAATTAATTAGAAATCTGTAATATTCTTTTATTCGGGACTGTAATATTTAGACTGTATTATTTATTCGGACCCTCCGAGTGAGGGTGCAACTGTAATAAGTGTGGGTGAGTGTGATGCATGTCTTCCAATCCCACGTCTTTCTCCCTTTTATTTATCCGCTTTTGTTGGTTAGATTAGGGCATGTTTAAATTAGCATACAGTATGATAGCATGTTTGCATTCATCCATCTGTTTTGCATGCATCGGGCTCGGCGCATCATACTAACTGCATTGTATTTTCAATTCCAAGTTGAATACATGATAGTTGTAGCATTCCATACGCCATGTTTAGAATAGCCGAGCCTGCTATAGTTGCATTTTGCATATGTTGCATTAGGCATTTCTGTATACTTAGGATTCATGCATGATTTCTAATAAGTATCTATTTTGGCTTGGAGTACCCGGTGAGTTTTATGCTTTAGCATCCTTGCATGTGTGTGAGTGAATGCCATGATAGCATACTTACCATGAGGCTATGTGCTTATCTGATATAACTGCCTGAATGCCTGTGGGTGAAGGTTGGGTTACTTAAATTGGAATAAGTCACCAAATGTTTTCAAGCCTACCTGCGGGTAGCAAACCATTTTCAAAAACAAACAAGAAGTGTTTTGTTCCAATCCAGGCGACCTGGTCTATACTTATGTACTGTGTACATCACATAGTAACCTAGGCTAATAAACCGGTTTAAGAACTCACAATGTTTTCAAAAATCGATATCATGGTTAGTAGAGGCCGGTCTTTGACCGGGCGAGCGGGGGTGCTCACGAAGTGACCTTCCCCAATCGTACCCAAGTTCCCGAGCCGAAGCAGCTTTGGTGATGACGGACACGTGGCCTTTTGGCACCAAGTCAGGGTTTCCTAAATTTCCCAAAATAAAATATTTAGGTGGCGACTCTGTATCTGGCAAAGCAGTCCATGTTTGGCACTACTTTTTCAAAAATCAGTTTTCTCAAAACGACTTGCCAGATTTGGACTCTTTGGTTCAGATTAAGAACCGTGACAAACATTGAGAGTCCGAGCTGTAGCGAGGCCCCCCCGCGGGCTTGTTACAGTGCTGTGATATCATTAGGAAGTTCAATTATTAGAATATATGACAAAACTGAGTTGGGTAGCATCGTATATTGGCGGTTCATGATTTTGTTTACGTTTTACATATCTGTGAGTAAGAATAGAGACGGGTTGTGGGTGTATAGTGTAATAATCTCTTTCATAGCAATCATAAATTTTCTAGCAGTGTTTAGTAATGTAGTCTCAATAGTTGTTGCATCTGTTGAATGTATTTAGTAGTTACAATATTTTTCTTCTTTCCCTTTTGGCATATTTTGACACTATTAGAAGTCGTCAAGTGTCCTCTTAGTCCAATTTTCCTTCATTGTAACAGTTGTATTTTTAGTTTGGGAAAAAATTGAGGCATCATGTCTGATATGGGTATGTGTATATATATATGGTTATGATAGGAAAGAGCGGATGATGTTAGTGATGGTGTTTTTTATTTGATGATGATGTTTATATAGGGAGCAAGGGTGAAGAAATTTTTTCATGGTGGGGTGTAAAAGTCTCAAGTTAAATCAGTGATGGTTAAATTGGAAATTTTCTTCATTGGATGTTAACATACCAGCAGGACCACAAGCTCATGTTCGGTCTACTTTTTTCCCTTAAATCCTTGACTGCAAAAATGGATCCAACAAGGTTTGTTTTGCTTCTTCAAGTTTTGAATTTCAAACATAATATGTTTGCGTGAGTATTTTGATTTCCCATAGAAATTAAAAAAATTTATTTGATTATATAAAACAGAAAATGTTTCGGTTGTGCAAAGAAAACTAATAATTTGACATGCATATACTGTTTGTTTTGGGATCCATAAGATGGTATTAGAAACACTATAACTGGTTCTAATGCCATATGTGATATGTTGATTCCTGTAACAGAAAACTCTTCCTGTATCATCTATTGGCCTTATTAACTCCATATTTATTCTTAGCTTGGAGATTGATTAAATTTTTGTTGAAATTTGCATATGTTTGTTAGACATATTTTGTTTGGTATTGGAGTCTCACACTGTAATAGATTCATGATTCATCACTTGTTTGGATTTGAAGCTAATTTTTTCATTGAGGTCCAAATGTTGTGCCAGACATTGTTTTTATTATTTTGGTTGTGGTTGGTGTTCAATGATTGTATGATTTACCTGGGACTCTTTTGGACTATTTTAATTATTAAATGTCTTGTTTCTCAAATAATATTGTCATTTTCTACAAGTGCATATCTTGAGTTTAAGATTACTTTTTTGTTTTATTATTAAATTATTCTAGCTTAAGAAAGTTTGAAATCATTCATGCCTTGATGATTTATTTTGGTTTCTACAAGGGTATCAATATCTTTTGTAGCTTTATACTATTTGTGTGGAGAATCAAAATAATTATGTCATTTTTGGTGGCTGTGGGGAAAGGATTGGGGCAGTTTAACAACTGGATAAATTACATTATTTTTGGTGTGATCTAAATGTAAGTTTATAAATTAATTAGTAAGTTTATTCATATGCTTCTGGCGGTTTTTAAATTAATTTGTTTTTTTATTTTTCAGGTCAGAAATTTCTTGGAGAGATGCAAAATATGGTCAAAGAATTCAAGAACTTACTTTTTTCAAGTTTTTTATTTTTTATTTTTTAATGTATGTAATCACAGTTAATTTTTTTTTTATTAATTTCTTTGTATATACTTTTAAACATTTAACTTTCATTTATGAAATATATGATATTATTTCATTCAATATATGGTTGTGATTCAAAATATAGTATATAGTGTGTATTACATTATTCAAATGCGCGTGCAAAAATAATATTGATTATTCTTTAAATATGTCAAATTTTTTTTTTTATCACAGGTTTTATTAGTTATTAATCACACTTAAAAGGTGTGATCTAAATGTTTTTAATCACACTTAAAAGGTGTGATCTAAAGTTTTTAATCACACTTAAAAGGTGTGATCTAAATATTTTTAATCACACTTAAAAGATGTGATCTAAATGTTTTTAATCACATTTAAAAGGTGTGATCTAAAGTTTTTAATCACATTTAAAAGGTGTGAACTAAAGTTTTTAATCACACTTAAAAGGTGTGATCTAAATATTTTTAATCACACTTAAAAGGTGTGATCTAAATATTTTTAATCACACTTAAAAGGTGTGATCTAAATATTATTAATCACACTTAAAAGATGTGATGAAAGCATTTTTTAATGACACTTAAAAAGTGTGATTAAAAATGACCATTTTTAATCACACTCCTAAAGACCACACTTTAATAAAACTTAAAAGGTGTGATTAAAAAACATACATCACACCAAAAAAGTGTGATCTTTATCTATATTTGTAGTAGTGCTCCTCGAGTATGGGAACTCTTGGTGGGGGAGGAGCCTGGTGTGAAGTAGATACTCCAGTTTGCTGCTCTAACCTGGCAATTGTCTTTGCCTGTTGGGCTATGACCACGGCCTGTTGCTTGGTGAATTCCGCTTGACGGACAGCATCTTGCTGCATTGCTTTCATACTATCCTGGAGTTGGCGCACCATCTCTTCCAGACCCGACATATTGTCCTGATCTAACTGAGCAACTAGTATACCTGTGTCTGCAGTAGGCTCAGAAATCTCAACCTGGCTGTTCAAAGACCACTGAGCTGGTAGCTGCTTTACTGGTGGTCTGTGCCTGACCAACCTTTTCACCCTGCCTCTGGTAAAGGAACACTGATTGCCTTTGAACTGAATCTCTGACCCGACAAAGTCTATCAACACAAGTTCGGTGTACCCGAGGGATATTGGAGCCCTCTGAAGTTATGGTTCCCAGACTATCTAGTAAAAGAGAAAACATGCAGCATCTCAGCCCGATTTCACGATAACCCATATGAGCAGAGCTGAATGACTGTGCCTCCTACAAAATTCTGCCCAAAATTTTGCCCGTAAACTGATACCCTCAGGTGAACTGAATCCCAAAGTACTGAATTGGTGCCCGCAGGCCTGATGCCCAAACTACTAAACTGGTGCCCGCAGGCCTAATGTCCAAACTTGTAGACTGATACATGCATTCCTATAGAGACGCACTCTAAAAGCACATAGCAGACAAGTGAGAGCCAAAACACCCCTATGTTGGGGTAGGGTTTCCCTATCCTATTTTGTCAGGAGCTAGGGTTTCACTACGCACGCAGCGATTTCAAACAACCTATAAACGGGTAAGCAACCTGTCCTAGTTTGGAATGGTCACTATGGATCCGAATATGCACTAGGTCGAATGGTCAAAAAAGTGCCCTGGTAAAACCGGGGTTTGTGTTTCCATACTGGCAGAGCCCATAACCGGTCAGCCTTATGGTCATGCCTTGACAAGACAAGCCTCTGGCAAACCATTCAGGAATAGCAGATGGCAAACACGGTATCCTAGGCGCACCAATGCAAAGAAACACACAAGTGTAGTCAAAACAAGATATCATGAGTTCGAGTCAAGTTCTCTAACTCCCCAGCAGAGTCGCCAGAAACTGTAGACGTCCCCCGAACGCCCCGGAGAGGAACGAGTCCCCCCCTCCCCGTTCCGTTCGATATCGGGCTCACTACAGCTCGGACTCTCAAATTGTCACGGTTCTAAATCTGAACCAAAGAGTCCAAATTCGGCAAATCATTTTGAGAAAACAGATTTTGAAAGAAGTGCCAAACATGGACTGCTTTGCCAGATATAGAGTCGCCACCTAAATGTTTTATTTTGGGGAAATTTAGGAAACCCTGACTCGTTTGCCTAAGGCCACGTGTCCGTCATCACCAAAGTTGCCTCGGCTCGGGAACTTGGGTACGATTGGGGAAGGTCACTTCGTGAGCACCCCCGCTTGCCCGATCAAAGATCGGCCTCTACTAACCATGATATCTATTTTTAAAAACATTATGCGTTCTTATTCCGGTTATTAGCCTAGATTTACTATGTGATGCGCACAACATACAAGTATAGACTGGGTCGCCTGGATTGGATCAAAACGTTTCATGTTTGTTTATTTGAAAATGGTTTGATGGTGCTACCTGCAAGTAGGCTAAGACGTGGATTTGCCACCCTCGGGTGGGCTTAGAAAACATGATTTTGCCACTATCTAGTGGGCTTAAAATGCACATTTGATGAATTGTTCCAATTCAAATAACCCAACCTTCACCCACAGGCACTCAGGCAGTTATATCACATAAGCATATAGCCTCATGGTAAGCATGCTATTCATGGCAGTCACTCACATGCATGCAAGGATGCTAAAGCATAAAACTTACCGAGTACTCCAAGCCAAAACAGAAGCTAATTAGAAATCCATGCATGATCCTAATTATACAGAAATACCTAATGCAACACATGCAAGAGTGCAACTTATAGCAGGCTCGGCTATTCTAAACATGGCATATGAAATGCTACAGCTAACACGTATTCAACTTGGAATTGAAAATACGATGCAGTTAGTATGATGCGCTGAGCCCGGTGCATACAAGACAGATGAATGAATGCAAACATGCTCTCATACTGTATGCTAATTGAAACATGCCCTAATCTAACCAACATAAGCGGATAAATAAAAGGGAGAAAGACGTGGGGTTAGAAGACATACATCACACACACGCACACTTATTACAGTTGTTCCCTCGCGCAGAGGGTCCGAATAAATAATATACAGTCCCGAATGAATAATACAGTCCGAATAAGTACAAAACCCTAATTAATTAACAAATTTAACTAGGAAAGCAATAAATTGGCATGCAAGCCAGGAACTGCCTCAAATCTGCTCCGGATGATGAATGATGTATGCTCGGGTTTCCTTGTATGGAGAATCCCTCGTGATGCCCCGATTTGCCTCTGTTTGCAATTGTTCTTGGAATGCATGCCAAGCTCCGGAAGGCTGCCGATTTTTGATTTGCTGCAACAGAGAGCAACAAAGGGGCATGGCAAAGTATTTTTACATATGTATGCATGACTACTCTTCGGGGAGTGTAGTCCTCGATCCTTGTGCCACCAATCACGCATATCGATGCATGATGGACGAGGAGTCTAATTGCACGACTCGATATGAAATGAATGCACATATAAACACAACAAGACCTAAACTCCATCATGGATAATCTGGAGTGTCGGTGACTGGGAATTGAGAGACATTCCGTCACTCGAAGTACGAAACGTCCCTCGTTTCCCGTGCTCGGGCTAACTCCTATCCCAAGCACAATGCAATATGCATGACATGCATGAATGCAACTAATATACAACCTAGCATGCACAATGCTATGAAATGGCATACACGATGCACGAGGTAACATGGCATACACAATGCGCTAACATACAACCTAGCATACACAATGCTATGAAATGAAATGGCATACACAATACAAAATGGACTTACACTAACATGAGTGGACCTCATCCATACTCGCATCAGTAGCCATGAGATGAAAAATGAGACTCTCGAAATGCGTGCACACATGCACGCAAACCGAGGATCGATCCTAAGGTACAAATGCCACTCTAACAAGGCATGGAAAGACACGAAATATGGTATGCAAACATGTGAATTTCAATGCTGAAATATGATACAAAACGATCCCGAAACATGGAAACATGGCACCCGATGCATGGAATGAACTCGAAACACGAAACTAGGCATGCGCATTGGCCTATAGCTATACAAAACATGCATTATTTGATCATGAAACATGAAGACAGATGCAAGATAGTCCCAAAACATGCATGTTTTCAGTTTATAACAAGTCCCAAAAATGAATGCAAATAGGGCTAATCTATCATACAAAAATGGCCTTAAAAGAGAGATTAAACACAAAGGGACAGCAGCTGGCCCCAAATGGAAACGAGCCCTTCAACAAAGTTGAAGAGGGGCTCAAAAAAAAGGCACTTTATAGTTTACATCAAGCCACGAAAATAATAAAAAATAAGGCCAAACTATCATGCAAGAAAAGGCCTAAAATAGGGATTAAACACAAAGGGGCAGCATCTGTTCTCAAACAGAGGATAGCCCTTCAACAATGTTGGAGAAGGGATCAAAACATGAGGTTTTACAGTTTATGGAAAGATTCAAAACAGCTCACAAATAGGCCTAAAGTACTATGCAAAAATTGGCCTAAAAGAGAGATAGTGAAGCAAGTGATAGCAGGAGGCCTCAAACAGAGGAGAGCCCTTAAACAATGTTGAAGAGGAGCTCAAAACAAGATATTTTACAGTTTATGGAAAAGTCCGAAACAACTCACAAATAGGCCAAAAATACTATGCAAAAATAAGGCCTAAAAGAGAGTTAAAGAAGGAAGTGATAGCTGCTGGCCTCAAATAGAGAAGGACCCTTCAACAATGTTAAAGAGGGGATTAAAACAAACTATTTTACAGTTTATGGAAGAGTCCAAAACAGCTCACAAATAGGCCAAAAATACTATGCAAAAATAAGGCCTAAAAGAGAGTTAAAGAAGCAAGTGATAGCAGGAAGCCTCAAACAGAAAAAGATCCTTAATCAAACATGATAAGAGGCTCAAAATATGACTATTCACAGTTAGGGTCGGAGTCCAAAAATGCAAGCAACTAGGGCTTATATACAAAGCAAAAAAAGACTAGAAAATGGAAGAAAGTGACTCACCCTTGTAGACCAATACTTCAACAACTTTTGAGCCAAGTTTGGGAGTTCTTCACCTCTGGAAAACAGCCTCAAGTTGTTAGAATGGAGGATGGAGGCCTTGTGCTATGAGGTGTAGGGTAAATGGTGTAGGGTTAAGGGAGTTTTGGTGCTTGGAAGAGAGGGAGAGGGAGAGTTGTGTGCAATGGCCTTTAACCAATTTTGTAACCCCTCACAATGAAGCTGAGGGACTGGTTATATAGGCAAAGGAGGGGAGGAAAAAGGGGGGGAAATGAATTTTAATTTCCCCCCAAAAGGGCGCCCCCTGGATATAGGATCTGGAGGGAAAAAGAGGTCACAGCTGTAAGGAACCAGGTAGTGGGGGTCATGGCCGGCCAGGTTTTGGGGGTTCAGGTGGTCGGCCGACCACCTCCCATGGCTGGCCGACCAAGGGTCAAAGGGGTCAAGCAAAATTACTGGTCGGCCACCTCATATTGGTGGTCTCCCATGTGTGCACAACACAACTATGTGATTGAAACCCAGAAAAAGTAAACCATGAGAGAGAAAAGACCTTTTTTAGAAGGGGTCAAAAGGGTCAGGAACAATTACTGGTCGGCCTCCTCATATTGGTGGCCTCCCAGGTGTGTACAACACAAATATGGGGTTTAGGGTTCAAGAAAGTGGCCCCGGGGTGGTCAACATTGGCTTTCAAGTGAGGAAAACGGGTGTCGGAGAGCGATGAAGGAAAAAAAGCTGGCTTTCGGAACAATTGCTGGTCTCCCACCCTCCTACAAGCTTCCTAACTATGAAAATAAGGTCTCCACCAAAAATGAACCAAAACGGATGCAAAACGGAGGTTCGGGGGACCGAAACGCGCGACCCGGGGCCCCGAAAATGGGCTGTTAAGCACCGGAGGTGGCGTTCGACAACGAAGTTGGTCTCTCAGGCCACAGTGTTCCTCAAAAGGGAGGAAATAAGGTGTATGCCAAAAACCGAAGCAAACGGAGGTGGTTAGGTGGTCCCGAACCGAGGCACACGGCCGTCGGCTCTAAAAAACCGAAAACCGGGCTCCAAATGAAAAAAATGGCCTACGACCACGAAACGTAGCCTACGGCCACTGAGAGATGATCTACGAGACCTCTCTCTCCCTTCGGGAAGAGAAAACAGAGAAAACAGAGCCTGGTTCGCAGACCGAGGCAAGGCACGAAAGAGTCCGAAAGTCCGGAGGCAAGGCTCGCAGCCGGGACTCTGAAACTTCTGAACGAGCACAATATGTAATATCACCGAGTGCTCAATCAGTGACGTCTGAGTCTTAAGGTCGGTCAAAAATGGGGTGTCTACAAACCTGGACCGAGTTGGATGGATCACATCGCCGCATTCCTGTCTTCCGAACAGCTCCCAGAGGACAAGAAAGAAGCGCACAAGCGGAGAAACAAAGCCCTGTGTTACTACTTGAATCCGTAAGGAAAGCTTTACAAAAAGTCCATTTTCTGGCCCATACCTAGAATGCGTGCATCCGAACAAAGTTGAAGAGCTTCTGGCCGAAATACATGAAGGTAGTTGCGGTGCACATTTTGGTGGGCGTTCTTTGGCCCATCGAGCTATAACACAGGGGTATTATTGGCCGACAATGAGATCTGATGCCGAATGTTATGCGAAAAAATGTGAACGGTGCCAGAAGTTTTCCCCGTTAACCCATCTGCCTGCTGAAGAGTTAAGCCCTATCACCAGTCCCTGGTCATCTTCCTAGTGGGGGTTTGATATCGTAGGACCATTTCCGAGGGCCCCGGGCAACAAGCGATACTTGATCGTCGCTACAGACTATTTCAAAAAATGGGTCGAAGCGGAGGCATTAACGCACATTCGAGATGCTGATGTCAAGCGCTTTGTGTGGAGAAATATCATAACACGATTTGGCATTCCAAGAGCTCTTATCTCTGACAACAGCACCCAGTTTGATTGTAGCGTCTACCGGGAGCTATGCAGCAAGTATGGTATCCGGCCCTACTTTTCCACGCCGGCTTAACCCCAGAGCAATGGTCAAGCAGAAGCCTCTAAAAATCCATCTTGGACGACATCAAGAAGTGGCTGGAGAAAGCTAAGGGCAAATGGATCGAAGATTTACCGAGTGTATTGTGGGCACATCGAACTACGCCGAGGCGATCCACTGGAGAAACGCCATTTGCTTTATGTTTTGGTACCCAGGCGATCATACCCCTGGAGATTGGCTACCCAACCCTGAAATCGCAAGTTTTTTATATGGGCCGAAACGACATGATGCTGGCTTTGGATTTGATTTTGATTGAAAAACGAAGAGACCACATCCTTGCCTCCATGGCACGATACTAGCAACAGCTTGCCAAGTCGTACAATCAACGTGTTCAGCTTCGCCGCTATAAACCATGAGAGTTGGTCCTGAAGAAAGTACTTCCGGCGGCCAAGAAATCGGCTGACAGAAAATTGGGCCCCAACTGGGAAGGCCCCTATCAGGTCGATTCGATCGCAAGGGTAGGGGCGTATCGGCTTAAAGACATGTCTGGAAGGAGCCTCCCACGGCCTTGGAATTCAATGCACTTATGAAATTTCTATCATTAAACCCGACTTGTGGAGAATAATTCTAGTTCTAAATGGTTTAACGTGTACGTGCACCATTTTGGTAATGCAAAGATCTTTGTTTACTCACTGCCAAATTCAATTCAAAAGTGTTCCAAATAAAGCCTCCAAATTCGGAGCCCCATCGGCGCATGACGTCTTTGGACCGATAAAGCCTCTGGATTTGGAGCGCCCTTTGTGGATATCGCGATTGGCCAAACTAAGTCTCCGGATTCGGCGCCCCATTGGTGCATGACACCTTTGGGCCGATTAAGCCTCCAGATTCGGAGTCCCATCAACGAATGACGTCTTTGGGCCGATAAAGCCTCTGGATTCGGAGCGCCGTTCGTGGATATCACGATTGGCCAAATAAAGCCTCCGAATTCGAAGCCCCATCGACGCATGACGTCTTTGGGCCGATAAAGCCTCTGGATTCAAAGCGCCCTTTGTGGATATCCCAATTAGCCAAATAAAGCCTCTAGATTCGGGGCCCCATCGGCACATGACATCTTTGGGTCGATAAAGCCTCTGGATTCGGAGCGCCATTCATGGATATCGTGATTGGCCAAACTAAGTCTCCGGATTCGGAGCCCCATCGGTGCATGACACCTTTGGGCCGATTAAGCCTCCAGATTCGGAGCCCCATCGGCAAATGACGTCTTTAGGCCGATAAAGCCTCCGGATTCGGAGCCCCATCAGCGCATGACGTCTTTGGGCCGATAAAGCCTCCAGATTCGGAGTGCCCTTCGTGGATATCACGATTTGCCAAATAAAGCCCCCGGACTCGGAGCCCCATCGGCGAATGACGTCTTTGGGCTGATAAAGCCTCCGGATTCGGAGCGCCTTCGTGGATATCATGATTAGCCAAATAGTCTTCGGATTTAGAGCCCCATTGGCGCATGACGTCTTTGGGCCGATAAAGCCTCCGGATTTATTGCCAGGGCCGTGTGTAATACATATACTGAATAAATATTTAATGAAGAGTGCTCCGTTATGATGAGTCGGCAAAAACCGTTTGCACATTAAGGCATATATACATTCGAAATGAACTCTAGACGGTCAATGTCTATCCAATCATCTAAAACACATTTATTCAAACATTTATGCAATAAAGCATAAAACATGCAAACATATGTGTGCCGAACAAAAATTCTATTAAAAAAAAACATGAACATTAAAGACAACATTTTATTCAATTAACCAATGATTACATGGTTTTTAATGCAATCTGCATTTTCAGCATCACAATGAGTGTTTTTATCTGGCGCCTCCCTCATCGTCACTCTTTTCGACTTCAAAAGCGGAAAAGGAAAAATGATCATGCTGGTACAGCGGCAACGCCTAATCAACACCCTTTTTGCGGAGAGTCTCCACGGCCTGAAGTGCCTCGATCCAACCATGCCTAAATCCCCCCGATTCTCGCATCGGCAGACCTCCTCCGCATGCTCGCCGTATCTCGGTCGGCGATGGCGTGACTCAACAGCCGTTAAGTCACCCTCTCCTCCACGATCGGGTTGGATTGACCCACCGCACGCGGCTCAGTGGTTTGAGCCTTCCTAAACTCCTTGAGCTCACGCTCAGCCTTCTCCGTGCGAGCCTCCGAACTGTGGATTCTTTCATCCTTCTTCTCTATTTCTCGTCACGCGACGTGCAGGCGCATGCTGACTTCATAGGCAGTATACAGCCCTTTCACCTCCCCGTGGATGCCCTCTCGAAATACGTCAAAATCCTGTCAACCAACCATCGACTACTGGACCTCCGGTGGAAAAATCTATCGAGCAAACTCGACCGCCACACCTAGGTCCTTGATAATGAAGTCCGCCTCTGTCATCGGTTTATTCCCTACGAAAACTGCAAAACTCAACAGTTGCGGCGCCACGTCGACTTCATTTCTCGATCGCGGTCACGGAGAACTTCCTCGTTGTTGTTTCTCCTTTCAGAGTGATCTGCTTCGACAACTTGGAGGTTGACGTTTTTCCCATTCTTTGGACACCTTACCTCCCGCACGGGTGGGTTCGCTGCTGCGATTAATTGCAGTATCAAGCTCAGCCAAAGTTTGCGCTTCTCTTCTGCTATTGAAAAAAACTCTATTTGACATTCGCACTTATCTAATCCCATGCAACAAATTGTTTTAAATTGAGTCTGAACACAATAAGTGAAGTTACTAGCGCGAAAAGTCCATCCTATTTATTTCTAATGCTTGTAGCGACCCCGAGGCGATTTCATTAACGTTAAACTCCAAAAGACGGATGCCGAGCGATATGTGCCACAACCACTGCATGTACTAATTTTTGGCTTTATGGAGTTAAAATTGCCTAATCATCTAAATGGAAATTATACATGAATATTTTGGAATTTATGCACTAGCTGGGGCAAAGGCAGATTTATTAATCTAACCGGCCAAGCATCCAGGTCTCATGCCGATCAATATATGCCACAGCCACTCCATGTACTATTTTTTGGCTTTTTGGAGTTAAAATTGCCTAATCATCTAAACGGAAATTATACATGAATGTCTTGGAGTTCATGCACTGGCTGGGACAAGGGTAGATTTATTAATTTAACCGGCCAAGCATCTAGGACCCATGCCGAGCGATATGTGCCACAGCCACTCCATGTGTACTAATTTTTGGCTTTTTGGAGTTAAAATTGCCTAATCATCTAAACGGAAATTATACATGAATGTCTTTAAGTTCATGCACTGGCTAGGCAAGGGTATATTTATTAATTTAACCGGCCAAGCATCTAGGCCCCATGCCGAGCGATATATACCACAGCCACTCCATGTACTTATTTTCGGCTTTTTGGAGTTAAAATTACCTAATCATCTAAACGGCAATTATACATGAATGTCTTGGAGTTCATGCACTGGCTGGGGCAAGGGCAGATTTATTAATCTAACCGGCCAAGCATCTAGGCCCCATGCTGATCGATATATGTCACAGCCACTCCATGTGCTAATTTTTGGCTTTTTGGAGTTAAAATTGCCTAATCATCTAAACGACAATTATACATGAATGTTTTGGAATTCATGCACTGGCTGGGGCAATGGCAGATTTATTAATCTAACCGGCCAAGCATCTAGGCCCCATGCTGATCGATATGTGCCACAGCCACTCCATATACTAATTTTCAGCTTTTTGGAGTTAAAATTGCCTAATCATCTAAACGGCAATTATACATGAATGTCTTAGAGTTCATGCACTGGATGGGGCAAGGGCAGATTTATTAATCTAACCGACCAAGCATCTAGGCCCCATGCCGATCGATATGTGCCACAGCCACTCCATGTACTAATTTTCAGCTTTTTGGAGTTAAAATTGCCTAATCATCTAAATGGAAATTATACATGAATGTTTTGGAGTTCATGCACTAGCTGGGACAAAGGCAGATTTATTAATATAACCGGCCAAATATCTAGGCCCCATGCCGATCGACATGTGCCACAACCATTTTTTCAAGTTAAGATTGCCTAATTATCTAGTCGGCAAGTATACATGAATGAATGATCTAATAACACAATTTAGCACAAATAATAGCAAAGTGCAAAAGGAATTTTCATTAAGTAAATTGGGTACAAATTGTAGCCATTTTACATATGAAAACTGCTAAACAAAAGGCTACAAATTTGCAGGGAAATGCGTAGAGAAAACTTAAAACCTATAGCCATACATAAAAAACTAAACAAAAGCTGTAAACAAAAACTACTGTCACCCTGATCAATCCTCAGAGTCAGACTCTAGCGGCTCAACATCCACTTGCTCGTATGGAATTGGCATAGCCAATGTCACATTAGCAGCAGCAAGAGCTTTGAGCTAGCCGTGTTTGAATCCCCGATTCTCGAACTTGGAGACTTCTTGCACATAATTAATGAGGGCAGCGCCTTGCACAACCTCATATGCCTTCGAAGCTTCAGAATCGACAACTTCCTTCTTTGCCTTCGATTCCGCCAAGTCCGCCTCAAGTTTGGCGATCGCCTCTTGGGCTAACTTGAGCGCAACTTCGCTCATGTCCGCCCTTTGCTCAGCAGCCAATCTGGGTTGGTCCACATTTCTGGCCCTCTCTAACTCGGCCTTGGCCCTTGGAGCTTCCATTTTCGCCCTCATAGCTTCGAACTCGGCCCGGCTACTTTGGCCCTCAACTTCGGTTTGTAAACGGCCAATTCGTTCGAGGGCGTCGTGCTGGCGGTGGCCTATCTCGGCTATCCTTCCGATTGTCTGCAAAACAGGAGATTAAAATCCAAAAATATATGCATAGAAGGAAATGGAGATTAAATCCAAAAATATATTTTTACCAGAAAAGTCAATTGAGCGACTAACGCTGCTGCTAAAACGTCTGGTTCCGAGCGAAAAGTCGCCTTGTCAGACGGCAATGAAACTGATAAAGCCATACTTAGTGCAACGGCTGGGTCTTTTATAGCTGACGCGTCAGAGGAGATCGACATATTTCTTATCTTTGGCTGAACCACAAAAGGCACAACTGTTTCCAACTCTAAACGCGGCAGCTTGTCGGCAGGCTCTTTTTCAAAGTCGGCCTCAACATCAGCAGGACGTTTCTTCGCCCGTCGTTCAGCCTCCTCATTTGCCGACATGATCGGCTCCAACTCGGTATCTCGTATTTGAACCGTCTCCTCAACAACGGGCACGTGCGGCTCAACATCTGCAACGGGCGGTACCTCGGATCGATTGGCCTCTGCCCGAATGGCCTCCGCTCTCCGCCGCGCGGCCATTTGCTTAGCGTTTGCCTTTTTGGTGAGCTGTGTGAGTGACAACTCAGCCATATCTTCAGGGTACGCGCCGGGAAGATCTTCTAGTCCGGTAAAGACATCGTCGTAAACTTTCCCTCGACCCGAGGTGGATGGAGGGTTAGCTGAATTGAGGTCGGCTTCTTCAAAGGCTACCTTTAAAGCCACATCTACTTCGGCCTCGGATTGGCCAGATTCTTCAGCGACCTCAACTTCCGTACGCTCCAAGTCGGATCCTTCGACGCCGATTTGGCGCAAGTTTCTGAAGTTGGTCAAAATAAGAGCTGTTGGAAACTCCTCGCCCCTTGGAATCGGGATGTTTTCTACTGCCGAGAAAGTTGTGTACATCAGTTCGTATTGAAGCAGAATATAGGCGCCCCCTCCCTTATTTCTGAAGGCTTGGACGGTCGAAGTATTTCAACGCGACTTTTATCTCCGAAAGAATGGCGTCGTCGATCGAGATCGAAACTTTCTTCAAATCGTTTCCTGCACAAGCAAAACCATTAGGTCCCAAAAGTGAAGCTTTACAAATATAACAAAGGAAAAATAAACACAAGAGGCTATACGGCCACTTGGTTCGCCCCTCCGCCTAGGAATAGGATTGAGGCGATCCTCGCCTTCGCCGAATTCCTAATTGCCTTGGACAACGACCATAACGTCATCGACTCGCTTCCCAGAGCTGGAAAGCATAGTCACTAGTTGATGGTCGGTGTCCTTGGCCCTAAGGAAATAACGACCGTGCCGACCGAAAGACTTGGCCAGGGCATAACAATGTCGAATGGCAGGAATACCGAGGTTGATCCTAAGGCGACAGTTTATGATTCTAAAAAAGTTGACATTGGGTTGGGAAGGAATTAGACCCCAATGGCAGAGCACAACCCTAAGGAGTGAGTAAAGGGAGAATCAGACACCACCCTCTGCGATTGATAGGAGAGGGAAGTCGACCGTGGTTTCGTCAGCCCTCCCCATATCGAGGGTGCCGTTTGTCACGAGAGACAGAAGGACGTCATCAGGAATGGAAAAATGACGTCGAAAGCCAGAAATTCAATCCGAAAAGAGGAGATCTTTCAAATGTTTTGTCATTTTCTTCAGTTTATAGGTATATTCTAAACCAAAAACAAACCAGGAAAAAAAAGGATTTAGAGCAGAGAGGGAGAAAACGTACAAGAGACGAAGAGGATAATGAAGGAAAGGAAGTTGCAGAGATAATTCGGAAGGAAGTCCAGAGACAAGTATCTGAAAGTGTGCATGTATTTGAAAGGACGTCCAAATTTTAAATCATAATAAATAGAAATGTACGAAGGGGCGGTAAGTTGAAATGATGATCGAGAAACGTGTGCTCAAACATCTGCATTGGAATGAGGTCAGCGGCCAAATTTCGGCCCTGACTTTTTGAGTTTGAAACCAAACACTCCAACCAACTGTCATTAGTGGGGTACTTAAAGGGCAATTGTGGGGACCGAATAATGGGGATCGTAAAGAGGCCGAATGTCTGAACTTAAAGAGTTGGAATATAAATATAGTATTCGGCTTCGTCCCGCAATTTCGAATCCTACCCTATTCGGTCAAAAGGCCGATTGGGTAAGGGGCCGAGTGAAAAGCAGTTTGCTTTAAAAGAAGTCGAATGGCAAACTAAAGGTGGGCGTAGCCCCAAGGCCCAAGAAAGAAAATATATAAATAGAAGAGCATCAGCCAGAAAGAGGTATGTGAGAACTATTATGCTTAACTTAGAATACAAGTGATCTTGAGTGTAGAGACTGACTTGTCCGTCGGAGTGCTAATTACGGAGCCCTCGACCGGAGTGTTTGTTCCTTTTCAGGTGACTAGTAGAGGATCATTAGCGTCCCCCAAGATTAGAAGAGTATTTCCAAACCACTTCTCCACAACTGCGGTGGGTTGTTTAGGTTAGGAGGATCGGGTTGGGGGTCGGCAACGTTGTGTTGAGAAGCCATGGATCTAGTTGTGACCATCTACCTTGGTGGGTGGTAGGTAGGGATTATCGGGAATGGTTCTCCGCCGACAATGAGCACAGTTGCCACACGGAATGAAAGGTTTTCCACAGACGGCGCCAACTGATAATACTATTAGTCTCTGATGAACGGGTCGGGCTGATCCAGGCCTCTTACACAGTTGTCCGATCGCTGGGCCCACTGAGAAACCTGCATAAGAGTTCAACGGGAAACGGGAGTCCCCTAGTGACTCCTCCGACGAGCAAGTTAGAGAAAAGAGATTAACGGAATATAGAGATAGGATGGTCATAAAGAACTTAACATTCTCCTTGTCTTCGAAACCTACTTATATCATTTGCTCATCATTTCCTTGTCCACTCCGACCTGTCATGTTGGTCGAAAGTCTACGTTCTAACTTGCCTTGTTCATGGTGAGCTGTTCTGTTCTGACAAGAAGGGGTTATTGTAATAAATGCTGCAGGGAACCTCATTAATGGCTGATGTGTGGTGCAATAACTCTGCAAGATCTTTGTCTGCTTATGTGGCTAGTTCATCTCTTTGACAAGTGTTTAGATGTCATTGGTCCTTGGTGCAACGTTGGGCTCCAATAACGTTGGGTTTTGGTGTTTGAGTTATATATTGGGCTCTAAGCAGTGAGCCAAAAGCTCCTATAGGCCCACCTATGTCAATAATGATATTACTTATACTTGCATATCAATAATAATAATGAGATCACCGTTACATTCAAAAAAATTTATTAATAATATAGTTTATAATAAAAAAATTTATTAAAATAGCCATTATTATTCTCATAATTTTTAAAATGTCATTGACATTTCACTCTATTAATATTTTTGTAATTTTTTATTTAAAATATATTTTTTATATTTGCAAAAAAAATTTAAAAAAAAATTCAAAATCTAGGAGGAGCACGTGACCCTTTGAGCCTTCCCTCCCTTCGTCAATACTACCACTATTACCATTGCCGCCACTACTACTATTTTAACAACTAACATTTTTGTCTCAAAGTTGTAACGAATATGGGAAAATATTTTCTGTCAAAATAAATGGGGTATTAATTGACAACGACGTTAAGAGGAGGAGGATTGCATACCTAGGTTTATTAGTTGGCTCTGACAGTGATGAATCCTTGTTATGATACCCCGAAATCGAGGTAGCTTTCTGCTTGATATAAAAAGGGGAAGCGAGGAAGAACGAGAGAGCAGGCAAGAACATGAGGATTGCCGGGATTCCAAGCCCTATTTTCCAACCGGTACGATCCTGAAGGTAAACAATGACGGTGAAAGCAACCAAGACTGCAACAGCAGTTGCAGCGTAGTACCAGCTAAAGAATTTCTCTAAAACCCTGTTGTTCTCGTTCTGGCGACCAGCTCTATTGTCCACTTGATCTCCTTCGAATGCTATAGAACACGGTCTAATGCCACCGGCTCCAATAGACATGAGGGCAAAAGAGCAAAGAAGAATAGCATACGGGGCTGAACTCGGCGATTTGCAGCTCTCCTTGTATTGATTGCAATGGGGAGGCCTTGCTTGTGGGATCATAGCAGTCAACCGAAGGACTACAATACCCTGCAACAGTGAAAAAAATTTGTTTTAATTTGGTGGTTATGCCGGAAAATGGATTACATATCCAAATATTTCGTTTGACAATTCAATTTATTTGATCATAAGTTCTTAAATTCACCATACAATGTGTTTGCTGAAGTCATTGAAGATGTTTCAATCATTTTGATTAACGTTTTTCATAGGAAATTTAGATTTGTCACATTTTCTGTCATAGCTACTGTCCACAGGGAAATGTTTTGCATTTTTTATGAAATTTTCCATGAACACAAACATGAATGTACCTAATGACAGCAAAAAAGTTGCATATTTTGGGATCCTTTAAAGAAAGGAAAAAAAAAAAAAAAAAATTGCTTTAGGCTTTTTCACCTTTTAAACATGTGTATGATAAAGAAACCTCAATGTGCTTAAGAATCCAAAGTCATCATTACTGCTAAAAAAAGCCATTAACACTTTAAAGAATAAAGTTCTATACAAATCTTAGACAATTGTGCAGCAGATTTCAATCTTATTACTTTGAAATTTAAAAAAATAAAAATAATGTGGCTCATAATTTTAAAAATGGCCACTTTCGCATTAGGCCAGGAAATTCTACGTGACAATATTGTATGATTGGAATTTTTTATATAGGCCTGTCTAGTAGTTTCAAAAAAATGAAATGGGACCATTTTAAAATTGGCATATTCATGTGTTTGATCGTGAAAATAATCTTTATGAATATTTCTTATAAAGCACCGTCTAGTTGTCTAAAAAAAAAGGTAAATGAACATTTTAACATTGACATACTGATATACGGATCAATTTATATGCATCATGTTATATATAAATCTTTACTTCTCGGTCATGCACCAGCATGTTTATATTTTTTTGGCTTTGAAAAACAATCTGCAAACTTTATGAACAATAACATTTGTTTATTTACTAAGAAGTATGGATACGGACACGTGACAAGATACGGACACATCGACACGTTAATTTTTAAAAAATACGGGACACGACACGTGGAGGACACGCATGAAATATATAATTTTATATATTTATTATATATTTTATACATAAATATATCATTCAAAGATAATAAAAAAATGCAATATGACACTTATTCCTATAAATTTATATGAGTTTTGTTTTACAACCGTGCTACGTCGCTCGAAACTGAGCCGCCCCTAATCCCCCGAACCAAAAACGACGTCATTTCGTCGTTTTTGAATTTTTTTTTTTTTCTTTCTTTTTTTGTTTTTTTTTTTTTTTTGCAGAAGAAGAACGAAGCTCGGAGAAGAAGAAGGAAGAAAGGAGGGAGGGAGGGAGGGAGGAGGAGGAAGGAGGGAGGAAGGGAGGAGGAGGAGGAGGAGGAGGGACTGGAGGGGGCATAATATTCGGGGGAGGAGGAGGCGGAGGTGGGACGACGGCGGGGAGGAGGAGCTGCTGCTGCTGCTGCGACGAGAGGCGGAGGCGGGGCGACGGCGGGGAGGAGGAGCTGGCGATGACGGCGGGCGGCGAGACGATCGGAGCTCTCCTCTCCTCTCTCTTTCTCCCTCTCTCCTCCTCTCCTCTTTCTCTCTTCTCTTTCTCTCCCTCTTCTCTTCCTCTCTGCAGACTGGAAATCGAAGGAAAAAAAGAAAAAAGAAAAAAAAAAACCTAATGCCCAAAACGACGTCGTTTTGGGTATTAGGGGGATTAGGGGGCAGGAATTTTCGAGCTCTCAAACATTATTCATATATTATTGTATCTTAAGTTGTTTTGTTTAAATTTATAATTAATTTCATATGTGTCTAATCGATAGACACGTGTGTTTAAGCGATTTACACGTGTATCCTCCAAGTATCAAAAGAATGTTTGAGTCTTTAAAAAAAATTTAAAAATAGGACACGTTTTAAAGGGTGTTGGACACGTGTTCTAAAAGTGTCCAAAAAGTATCGGTGTCTAACAAAGACACGACACGGATACGTCACTTTTTTAGAAATGGCCGTACTTCTTAGTTTATTTATTTTAAAACATAAGAATTGAGATATCTTTTCTTTGATGCTATTACAAATTGATTCGAATTATTTACAAAATTTTTAAACTTATCCGGACACAAATTGGAATTGTTTAATTTGAATAATCAAACTAGCCTAATTCAATGGTTCCCCGCTTCAACCAATATTATGGTTACACGCCCTCTTCAATAAATCAAGCCCCAAAATCTGTCCCAATCTCCAATACACTCTCATTTATGTAGTTATAATTTTAAATCAAAGAATCTCCAAATACAATTGTGTCTGGGGGTACAATACGTTCCTTCAGATCGATCATATTATGTGGTTAGAATCTCAATATAGGAGAATCTTGAGAAACGATTATTGTATTTCAATTAGACTATGTAGTGTTAAATACTTTCTTCATCCTACAATAATAAAATAATAATTTTTTTTTGAGGTATTTAACTTTTTTTTGATAATATAATTATTGTATTTAAAAAAATAATATTTTAAAATTACCTTTTAATAGTATATTTTGTTAAAAAAATCAATTATTGTAATTGTATTTTATTTTTGTGTGGTTAATGAATTTAACCGAAGAAATTCTTAATTTTTTAACAAAAAATTAAAATAAAATACTAATATTTTAAGGTCAAAAGATTATAGATAAATTCTTGAGATACAATTATGATTAATGGAGACAGAGACAAAAGATCCCGAGCCACAGAACAGTGAGTTAGTGGGTGAGAAGTAATTAAATGAATTATTACCGGGAGACTGGCGATACAACCAAGGCCAATAGTGAGGTAGCGACCCAGATATGAATCAGAGATGAAAGCCCCAACCAGAGGCAAGAAATTGGTAGTAGCTGACCACAGAAAGAGTATGTTTGTGGCTTGTGCTACCCCTATGTGATAGTCTCCATCACATGCAATATCATGTTTGCAGACAGTCCGTAACTGGCAACGTTCTCCAATGCTTCGCGAAAGGATAATTTATATGAAAATTGGGCTGAGACAGGCAATGGGCCGTCGTGGGTCACAGTACGAAGGATTGAGTAAAAAGGCCATAAAGTTACTCCGGTCCAAAGAAAGCATAAAGTTGCTCCGGTCCCAAAGAGGTTAGCTTGGTCACCATATTAAAAACTTGTACCGGTTGTCGCGGTATGGTTAGATTGATCATGGCATAGAGAACCGAAGTATTCTGAGCCCTCTTTAGGACATGGTTTTGGGGTTAGTTCGGCTTAAACTCGTCTATGGATAGCTCGGTCTTGACATGTGAAGCTGAGGTAGGAGAAAAGTAAGGAAGAGGCGAACTAACAGTTAGATCGGTCATTCCAGTTAGTCTAGCATGGCAATGTTATTTCGGTCTTATGGTAGTCCGGCCATGGTAAAACCATCTCACTTGGTTTAAGCAGTGAGGGGGTGTTAAAGGATAAGCATTATCCTTCAGGAGTATGAATCCTAGGGGGACTCTATATGGAGGAGTAAGAGTCTTACTTGGATTGTGCCACACGGAACCTATAATAGCTCACGAATATCACCTATGGAGAGGTATCACAACTTTGATCCCCGAATTCACAGAGCTTCTTGTCTACTTGTCTATTTTTCTGACTTAGGCATCGGAGGAGTTTTCGGCACACACCTGCCGGCTAGCTCACGTTTGTGTTTTCAGAGAGTAAAGCGACGTCGTACAGAGGAGCGCAGACTTGATCAATAGGATTATACGAGAAGGTTTATCTCTTTCCCGTACAATTGGCGCCGTCTGTGGGAAAAACAGACAGGACAAAACCTCTTGATCAAGCTTTACCTCTTTAGGAGCAATGGCGCACAATGAAAATTTACCACAGTCCGCCATCGACGGGCAAACACCAGATGGGGGTACAAGGCGTGAAGGACTACCTTCTATTCCTTCCATGGCGGACTTGGAGCCCCAACGACATAACCCCAGGAGGGATACTAGGGGGAGGCGGACTAACAACCCCCGTCACTCTCGTTCACAAAGTCCGGACAAGCAAAGGCAGAGGATTGACCCTCAAGTTGTGGAGGCGGCGCGAAGGAGCAAGACGAATTAATAAAGAAGATGGCTGCGGACATGGAGGCCTTGAAGCGCCAGATAAAGGGAGAAGGAGTGGCGACAGGAGAGGGGCGCAAAAACAAGACGCCCCATCGCCGCTCAGAAAACCATATAAGGCATTCCCCACCATCACGAGCAAAGAGTAGAAGCCTCAAGACAGGCGATACTCAGTCTAGAACCTCCAGAACTTGTTACTCCAGGTCTGAGAGAACGAGATCATTGAGGTCTTACACAGAGGGAAGTACTTACCGACCCTCGCACCACACCAAACATCATCCAAGCAGACGGAGTTGCCCAGATCATCCGATTTGCGGATCATGTTGGAAGAAAAGGCACGATGGAAGGAAGACACTAGGGCACGTGACCCTCGCAGAGTTTCTGCCCTTCAACGGTTGGCTCCTCGGACGCATGGAAGCGTCGAGGTTAGAATGCCATTACCACACCCTGCCTACGAACCAGCGGACAAAGCATTAGCAAGGCTGCAGACCTCGCCATTTGTTCCAGCGATCGAAAATATGCCCCTGCCTTCAGGTTTCCTTCAGCCCAAATTCACTATGTACGAGGGGAAGACGGACCCCTACATTCACCTAAGCCACTTCCGCCAGGTTATGGCGGTATATAGGCGAAACGAGGCTTTAATGTGCATCCTCTTCCCATCAAGCCTTGGCGATCTAGGCTTGACTTGGTTCGAAAAACTTCCAGAAGGCAGCATAGCCTCCTGGGCACAATTGGCGGAGGCGTTCGTCACAAGATTCATAACAAACACCAAAACCCCCATGGAGATTGACCAACTACTCTCCATCGACATGGGCGAAAATGAGATGCTAAGATCCTACAATAGTCAATATTGGGACACATTTAACCAGATTAGGGACTGCCCCACCAATCTCGCCATTGCACAATACAAAAGAGGCCTACCAGTCGGGAATAGACTAAGGGACTCGATCACTATGACACCACCCTTCACCATGGAGGCCTTGATGGAAAGAGTGCATCAGCACATCAGGGTAGAAGAGGATAACACCCGTGCCAAAACAAAATCTGGCGCGACCGCATAGCCAGAGAAAAAGGCCTCGGCAAAGGTCAACACGGTAGACCGTCCGAGCAGAAACGAACGTGGCAGGTGAGACAACGGAGAGGATCAGGATAAAAGATGGTTGAGAGTCCGCACCGCCATAACCACGGTATTCAAGAAACCGATCTATCGGATTCTGAGTGAAATACGCAACGAGCCTTTTGTCAGATGGCCCGCCAAGCTAGGAAAAGCACAAAAAGACTCCGACGAAAGATCGTGATGCACCTTCCACAAAGAAAAGGGACACTGCACTGAAAATTGTACACCATTGAAACAGCATTTGAAGGAGTTGGTGGTAGCCGGACACCTGGATAAATACATTGAAGGAGGGACGCAGCCAGCCCCCAAAATAACAACCATTCAAACGGAATGCCAGTTGACGCACCACCTCAAGGCGTGATCAATGTGATGCATGGAGTATTCAAACCTGAGCGTGTATGCGAGCTCAGAGGGTCGATCAAAAAGGCTGAGCACTTAAGGGAGGTGCTAAGCGCTCAACCTACCATTAAAAAGGGGAGAACAGACCCTACGAATGTCATCTCCTTTTCGGACAGAGACTTGGAAAGAATATATTGCCCTCACAACGATGCACTAGTCGTCACCCTCCGCATCATGGATTACGACGTCAAGCGAATTTTGATAGACCACGGTAGCTCGTGTCAGATAATATACTACGACACCTTCAAACAACTGAAATTGGAGGACAAAAACTTGGCACCGGCTGTATCCCCCCTGATCGGATTCAACTCAATGCCAGAGTGGCCAGTCGGCAAGATTATCCTTCCAGTTAGGGCAGGAAGCGTGACAAAACAAGTGGAATTTTGGGTGTTGAAGGTTCCTTCCACTTACAACATAATCTTGGGAAGAACATGGCTGCATGCCATGCGAGCTGTAGCTTCATCCTACCACCAAGTAATGCGATTCCCCAACGAAGTCGGTGTAATTGAAGAGGTCTTTGGAGACCAAATTATGTCTAAGCAATGCTTCGTCACGGTTAATGGCAGCCGCGCTGCCAAGGGATATGTTCATTCGGTGGAAGAACCTGAGAGTAATGAACTGTTCGCAGATGTCGGCAGAACAACAGATCAAAAAGCGGTGGAAGAATTGGTAGAAGTAAGAATAGATGAAAAGAACTCGGATAAGTTCTTTTTGCTCAGTTCGTCATTGTCCAACACTGAGAGATTAGTGGTCTTGGAATTCTTAACCTCTAACATCGAAGTGTTCGCCTGGACACCCTACGACATGCCAAGCATTGATCCAAACTTTATCTGTCACCAACTCAATGTCCACTCATCCGCCAGACCAGTCATTCAGCGCACTCGCAGATCGGCACTCCACCACGCCGAAATAGTGGCGGAAGAGGTGGAAAATCTGTTGGAGGCAAGAGTTATCAGAGAGGTGCACTATCCCAGATGGATTTCCAACACGGTCGTGGTACCAAAAAAGAATGGCAAATGGTGTGTTTGCATTGACTACAAAACTGTTAACAAAGCATGCCCAAAGGACAGCTTTCCCCTACCACGGATAGATCAATTGGTAGACCTAACAGCAGGGCACAACCGGCTTAGCTTTCTGGATGCATACAGAGGCTACCATCAGATTGCCATGTACGAACCAGACCAGGAGGTCACGTCCTTTACCACCCCAAGAGGACTGTATTGCTATAAGGTCATGCCCTTTGGCCTAAAGAACGCAGGGGCAACATTCCAGAGAATGGTCACCAAGATGTTTGAGCCGTTGTTAGGCAGAACAATGGAGGCTTACATCAACGACATGGTGGTCAAAAGCAAGGACGAGAACGACCATCTAAGGGACCTAGGTGAGATGTTCCAAATTCTGAAGAAACACAAGTTGCGCCTTAATGCATCTAAGTGCGCGTTCGGTGTGGGATCTGGCAAATTCCTAGGCTTCCTGGTGACCAACCGAGGTATAGAGGCAGACCCCTCCCAAATCAAAGCTATTCAGGATCTGGAGAGGCCAAGCTCAGTAAAAGAAATACAGCATCTCACCGGCATGGCTGCTGCGCTCAACCGATTCATTAGCCGGTCGTCAGACAGACTACAACCATTTTTTCAAGCATTAAAAGCCAAGTTCGAGTGGGATGAAGAATGCGACCGCGCTCTGGAAAGCTTAAAAGAATACATGTCTTCTCCACCACTGCTGGTCACCCCAATACCTGGAGAAGAACTCTTCCTATACCTAGCAGTCTCTCAGCATGCAATTAGCGCAGTGTTGGTTCGCGCGGAAGGAATCCAACATCTGCCCATCTATTATGTCGGCAAGACATTGCTGGGTGCCGAAACAAGGTATTTGCCACTGGAAAAACTGGCATTGGCCTTGATGATGGCCTCAAGAAAGTTATCACACTACTTTCATGCCCACACTATAGTCGTCCTTACAGCTTTCCCATTAAAAGCTTTGTTTGAGAGGGCAAACTTTTCTGGGCGAATCTTGAAGTGGGCAGTAGAATTGGGACAATTCGACATCAAGTTCCAACCTAAAACCGCAATAAAAGCCCACGCTTTGGCAGACTTTGTCGCAGAATTCACCCTAGGAAGTCATCATATCTGCCCAGTCGACCTAACTGATACAACCAAACCAGGGATAGAAGTTGACGCCGGAATAACGCAACCCCTGGTGCAGAATATTCAGTCAGACCCCAAGGCAGACCAGAATAAAGACAGCACGAAAGAAGCGAACCAAGCTACAACAAACAAAGACTTGTTACAATCAGATAGCGAGGGGTAGACAGCAAGCATGGACCTTGAAGGAAACATCAGCAACATTCTTGACCCCACAACATCATCCGACCCCTCCACTTGCTGGAAGTTGTTCGTTGGAGAGATGTGGAAGCTCTTTGTGGATGGCGCATCCAACCAGTATGGTGCAGGACTTGGCGTAGTCTTCATCTCTCCAGACGGCCTGGTTGTGGAGCAAGCAATCAACCTTGGCTTTCCAGCATCAAACAATGAAGCGGAGTATGATGCACTTCTTGTAGGACTCAAATCAGCATTCTACATGAAGGCCGCCGAACTAATGGTCTACAGCGACTCACAACTGGTGGTAAACCAAATCTCTGGCGACTATGAGGCAAAGGACGACAGGATGGCCAAGTACCAAGAATTGGTCAGAACAGAGATCAAGAAATTTGAAGTAGTAAGAATAGAACAGATTAGCAGTGAGGAAAACAGCAGAGCAGACGAACTAGCAGGTTTTGCTTTAATGGCAGATACATCCATCCCTCACCCACTACTAATTGACTACTTACCAAGACCAAGCATTGAAGACCCCGAAAAAAAAGAGGTATATTGCGCTGAACTAGGCCCCTCATTGATGGATCCCATCATACTGTTTTTAAAAGATGGCGCCTTACCGGAAGAAAAGAAAGAAGCCAACAAAATCAGAGCAAAATCACAGCGATTTTGGCTCTCCCCATCTATGGCATTCTACAAAAATTCATTCTTAGGACCTTATCTAAAATGTGTTCACCCCAGTAAGGTAGAAGCATTCTTGTTTGAAACACATGAAGGGGTGTGCGGAAGCCACCAAGGAGGAAGATCGTTAGCTTACAAGGCCATTTCGCAAGGATATTGGTGGCCATACATGCAAGCAGACTCAGAGAAGTATGTGAAGAAATGCGAGAAATGTCAGAAGTTCGCACATCAAATACATCAGCCGGCCAAAGAACTCCTACCATTGACCAGCCCATGGCCTTTTGAAATGTGGGGCTTGGACAGAGTAGGATCACTTCTAACAGCACCCGGAAACAGGAAGTTCTTTCTCGCCGCAATAGATTACTTCACAAAGTGGGTAGAAGCAGAAGCATTGGCATCAATCAAGGAAAAAGATGTGAAGAAATTCATCTGGCAGAATATCATCACACGGTTTGGCATACCCAAGGCACTAATATCTGACAATGGCACTCAGTTCGACGACAAAATTTTCAGAGGCTTTTGCAAAGAATACAAGATAGAGTTCTACAATTCTACACCGGCATATCCCCAAGCAAATGGTCAGGTAGAAGCATCAAACAAGATAGTATTGGATGGACTGAAGAAACGGTTAGAAAAAGCCAAAGGCAAGTGGGCGGACGAACTCCCTCATGTTTTATGGGCTTACCGTACCACACCTCGACGGTCAACAGGAGAAACTCCATTCTCCCTAGCCTATGGTATAGAAGCAGTAATCCCGCTCGAAGTCGGCCTCCTCACTATTAGAAGCGAAAATTTTGATCCAGACTTGAATGGAGAAGCCATAGCATTGGAGCTCGACCTTGCGGAAGAAAGAAGAGAAAGAGCACTGGTTCATATCGCCTCATACCAACAAGAGTTATCCAGGAAATACAACAAAACAGTGCATCCACGACAATTCAAGATCGGAGATTAGGTTCTGCGCAAAGTGATGGGAAACACCTTGGTACCAGGAGATGGCAAGTTAGGGCCTAATTGGGAAGGACCTTACAAAGTGGTCGGATTAGCCGGCAAAGGGGCATACCACCTGGAAGATGAGGACGGCAAAGCCATTCATAGGCCATGGAATACTGCCAACCTCAAACTATTTTATTTTTAGTCTTTTTTTTACAAATATGTGTAATTTTCCTTTTTCTCAATAAAACAAAGTCAAATCTTTTCAGCATAGTTGTTCTTTGTAAGAGATTGTATTAGTAAGTTAGGGACATTAAAAGCAAGGTTGGCTGGAAAAACTAACACCCTTCCTAAGCCCAGGATAAGGATCCAAGCTGCAGGACGTTTGGTCGGAATAACCAAACACTTTACTCTAGACTGGCTGGGAAAACCAATCTATAAGTTGGCTGGAAAAACCAACACCCTTCTGTAGACGTCCCCCGAACGCCCCGGGAGGAACGAGTCCCCCCGTTTCGTTTGTATTGGGCTTACTATAGTTCAGGACTCTCAGATTGTCACGGTTCTAAATCTGAACCAAAGAGTCCAAATCCGGCAAATCGTTTTGAGAAAACAGATTTTGAAAGAAGTGCCAAACATGGACTGCTTTGCCAGATACAGAGTCGCCATCTAAATGTTTTATTTTTGGGAAATTTAGGAAACCCTGACTCGTTGCCTAAGGCCACGTGTCCGTCATCACCAAAGTTGCCTCGGCTCGGGAACTTGGGTACGATTGGGGAAGGTCACTTCGTGAGCACCCCCGCTCGCCCGATCAAAGATTGGCCTCTACTAACCATGATATCTAGTTTTGAAAACATTATGCGTTCTTATTCCGGTTATTAGCCTAGATTTACTATGTGATGTGCACAACATACAAGTATAGACTGGATAGCCTGAATTGGAACAAAACATCTCATGTTTGTTTTGAAAACGGTTTGCTACTCGCAAGTAGGCTAAAATGTGGATTTGCCACCCTCAGGTGGGCTTAGAAAACGAGATGATTTGCTACTATCTAGTGGGCTTAAAACTCACAATTGATGAATTCTTCCAATCCAAATAACCCAACCTTCACCCACAAGCATTCAAACAGTTATATCACATAAGCAATTAGCCTCATGGTAAGCATGCTATCATGGCAGTCACTCACACACATGCAAGGATGCTAAAGCATAAAACTTACCGAGTACTCCAAGCCAAAACAGAAGTTAATTAGAAATCCATGCATGATCCTAATTATACTGAAATGCCTAATGCAACACATGTAAAAATGCAACTAATGTAGGCTTGACTATTCTAAACATGGCATATGAAATGCTACAGCTAACATGTATTCAACTTGGATTTGAAAATACAATGCAGTTAGTATGATGCGGCGAGCCCGGTGCATGCAAAACAGATGAATGAATGCAAACATGCTATCATACTGTATGTTAATTGAAACATGCCCTAATCTAACCATCATAAGCGGGTAAATAAAAGAGAGAAAGACGTGGGGTTGGAAGACATACATCACACACACGCACACTTATTACAGTTGTGCCCTCACTCGGAGGGTCCGAATAAATAATACAGTCCCAAATGAATAATTACAATCCAAATATGTACAAAACCCTAATTAATTAACAAATTAAATTAGGAAAGCAATAAATTGGCATGCAAGCCAGGGACTGCCTCAAATCTGCTCCAGATGATGAATGGTGCATGCTCAGGTTGCCTTGTACGGAGAATTCCTCGCGATGCCCCGGTTTGTCTCTATTCGCAATTATTCTTGGAATGCGTGCCAAGCTCCGGAAGACTGTCAATTTCTGATTTGCTGCAACAGAGAGCAACAAAGGGGCATGGCAAAGTATTTTCACATATGTATGCATGACTACTCTTCGGGGAGTGTAGTCCTCGATCTTCGTGCCATCAATCACGCATATTGATGCATGATGGCCGAGGAGTTGAATTGCACGACTCAATGTGAAATGAATGCACATATAAACACAACAAGACCTAAACTCCATCATGGATAATCCGGAGTGTCGGTGACTGGGAATTGAGACACGTTCCGTCACTCGAAGTACGAAACGTCCCTCGTTTCCCGTGCTCGGGCTAACTCCTATCCCAAACACAATGCAATATACATGACATGCATGAATGCAACTAATATACAACCTAACATGCACAATGCTATGAAATGGCATACACGATGCACGAGGTAACATGGCATACACAATGCGCTAACATACAACCTAGCATACGCAATGCTATGAATTGAAATGGCATACACAATGCACGATGGACTTAGACCAACATGAGTGGACCTCAGCCACACTCACATCAGTAGCCATAAGATGAAAAATGAGACACTCGGGATGCGTGCACATATGCACGCAAACCGAGGATCGATCCTAAGGCACAAATGCCACTCTAACAAAGCATGGCAAGGCACGAAATATGGCATACAAACATGCAAGTTTCAGCACTGAAATGTGATGCAAAATGTTCCCGAAACATGGAAACATGGCACCCGATGCATGGAATGAACTCGAAACACGAAACTAGGCATGCGCATTGGCCTATAGCTATACAAAACATGCATTATTTGATCATGAAACATGAAGACAGATGCAAGATAGTCCCAAAACATGCATGTTTTCAGTTTATAACAAGTCCCAAAAATGAATGCAAATAGGGCTAATCTATCATACAAAAATGGCCTTAAAAGAGAGATTAAACACAAAGGGACAGCAGCTGGCCCCAAATGGAAACGAGCCCTTCAACAAAGTTGAAGAGGGGCTCAAAAAAAAGGCACTTTATAGTTTACATCAAGCCACGAAAATAATAAAAAATAAGGCCAAACTATCATGCAAGAAAAGGCCTAAAATAGGGATTAAACACAAAGGGGCAGCATCTATTCTCAAACAGAGGAGAGCCCTTCAACAATGTTGGAGAGGGGCTCAAAAAAAGGCACTTTACAGTTTACATTAAGCCACGAAAATAATCACAAATAAGGCCAAACTATCATGCAAGAAAAGGCCTAAAATAGGGATTAAACACAAAGGGGCAGCAGCTGTTCTCAAACAGAGGAGAGCCCTTCAACAATGTTGGAGAGGGGCTCAAAAAAAGAGGTTTTACAATTTATGGAAAGATTCAAAACAGCTCACAAATAGGCCAAAAATACTATGCAAAAATAAGGCCTAAAAGAGAGTTAAAGAAGCAAGTGACAGCTGGAGGCCTCAAACAGAAAAACACCCTTAATCAAACATGAAAAGGGGCTCAAAATATGACTATTTATAGTTAGGGTCGGAGCCCAAAAATGCAAGAAACTAAGGCTTATATACAAAGCAAAAAAGGACTAGAAAAGGAAAGAAAGTGACTCACCCTTGTAGACCAATGTTTCAGCAGCCTTTGGACCAAGGAAAGGTGCTCCTAAACTCTAAAAAATAGCCCCAAGTTGCTGGAAGTGGAGTGTGGATTGATACGCTATGAGTTGGTGTAGAAATGGTGTAGGAACAAAGGTGTTTTGAGGCTTGGAAGAGAGGGAGATGGAGAGTTGTATGCAATGGCCTTAAACCAATTTTGTAACCCCTCAAAATGCAGTTGAGGGGCTGGTTATATAGGCAAAGGAAGGGAGGAAAAAGGGGGGAAATGAATTCAAATTTCCCCCCAAAAGGGCACCCCCCCCCGGATATAGGATCTGGGAGAAAAAAGAGGTCACAGCTGTAAGGAACCAGGTGAGGGGGTCATGGCCGGCCAGTTTTTGGGGGTTCAGGTGGTCGGCCGACCACCTGCCATGGCCGGCCGACCAAGGGTCAAAGGGGTCAAGCAAAATTACTGGTCGGCCACCTCATATTGGTGGTCTCCCAGGTGTGTACAACACAACTATGTGATTGAAACCCAGAAAAAGTGAACCAGGAGAGAGAAAAGACCATTTTTTAGAAGGGGTCAAAAAGGTCAGGAACAATTACTGGTCAGCCACCACATATTGGTGGCCTCCCAGGTGTGTACAACACAAATATGGGGTTTGGGGTTCAAGAAAGTGGCCCCAGGGTGGTCAACATTGGCTTTTTAGTGAGAAAAATAGGCGTCGGAGAGCGATAAAGGAATGAAGCTGGATTTTGGAACAATTGCTGGTCTCCCACCCTCCTACAAGCTTCCTAATCATGAAAATAAGGTCTCCACCAAAAATGAACCAAAACGGAGGTTCGGGTGACCGAAACGCGCGGCCCGGGGCCCCGAAAATGGGCTGTTAAGCACCAGAGGTGGCGTTCGACCACGAAGTTGGTCTCTCAGACCCCAGTGTCCCTCAAAAGGGAGGAAATAAGATGTATACCAAAAACCGGAGCAAACGGAGGTGGTTAGGCAGTCCCGAACCGAGGCACACGGCCAACGGCTCTGAAAAACCGGAAATCGAGCTCCAAACGGGAAAAAATGGCCTACGACCACAAAACGTAGCCTACGGCCACTGAGAGATGATCTACGAGACCTCTCCCTCCCTTTGGGAAGAGAAAATAGAGAAAACAGAGCCTGGTTCGCAAACCGAGGCAAGGCACGAAAGAGTCCGGAAGTCCGGAGGCAAGGCTCGCAGCCGGGACTCTGAAACTTCTGAGTGAGCACGATAGGCACTATCACCGAGTGCTCAACTGATGACGTCTGAGTCTTAAGGCCGGTCAAAAATGGGGTGTCTACAGTTGCCCCTCTTTGACAGAACTCGGAAGTCATAAGTGACGGGAGTGAATGTCAAAGCCCAGAGACGACCCATTTTTGACAAGGCCGAAGACTTAGACAAACAGGCGAGATAAACAGAAAGATGTGCCCGCAGGCATGCCCACAGGCTGGGGGCAAAATGCAAATGGTATGCAGGAAGCCAAATGTAACTCATGATTATGCAAATGCAGCAAGCTGTAATGAAGCACATATTCACAATAGATGCAACAGTTTTAAGCAAGAATGCAAAGCGACAACTACATTTCATGCAGGAGAACTATTCAATTCTCGCCACGTCTCACAGAGAGAGGATACAATACCTGCGCGGTTCGTCTAGTCGCACCAGCCTCAAATGAACCATACATACAATATCGCGCCCTGAAAAGAGAGAAACTCAACAAGTACAACATTGTTAACAACATATTTTCAAAGCGATATTGAATGCAGACAATTGCGGCGTCGATAGAAAAGTGCATCGCAAGGTGAGGAGTAACGCACATGACAACGCGGGTTAAGCATGAGGATACGACAACGCCCGTGAAACGTGCACAATAGTATGAGTGGTGTGCATGAGAACGCAAGTGACGTGCATAACAATGCAGAATAAATGTGAACTCGAATGCGAATTTGTCGTAAAACGACGAGCAAATAAATGCAAGTTTTCGATGAGGGTGACTCCGTCGCGACCTCCGGTTTACCTCCCGGAGGGGTCGCAATATGTTCAAAAATGGTATATCTCACTTTTGACGAGTAACGATGAGAAACGCATCGAAAGTTGGATTTGAAGTCCCGGTAGAGTGATTTCGCAATAGAAAGTGCACTTTCTTCATACTTTTTCAGGTCTCGGGGACTCCAATCCTTCCCAAAATTTGCAGAGAGCTTGGTGGGCATCTGGGGAACACCACCGACCAGGCCCCGTCCCAGGGAGAGGCCACCGACCAGTTCTTTGAAAAGGGGGTGGTCGGCTTGCCACAAAAGGTGGTCGGCTGACCACTTAGCCCAAATCCGGGGTAGTTTGGTTTTTTCACCCTCTTTTCTTTAAATGTGCTCATCCAAAGCACTTTTCCTCACAAGTGCAGCTCCGAAATTGCTCTCTCTCCCTTCCTAGAGCATTCTTCCTCTCAGATCTGTCCTTTATACGCGTTTTCCAATGCTCCACGCAAGTTGTTTTTGCGAAATCTTTCAGTTTTCATCACTTTGGACCGATTAAATTTTGATTTCGGTGCTTCTTTTCTCATTTTCACCACTTGAGGTAAGTTTGTCTCAACATTTGGAAGATTTTCTCGGGAGTTGACTTTTGTTGACTTTTTCATTTCCCGAGCGTTGACTTTTGTTGACTTTTTCCAATTTCGGCTCAATTTGCTCGTTTTTGCCCCTTTTTGCAGATTTCTTGAAATGGCGGGTCATTTTCCCCACGGCGGAGGTTCTCTAGGCGCCGGAGGCGAGCCTGACATCATGTCTTTGCATCCGAGGGATCGCTCCTTTATCCCCGAGAGGTACACCCCTCAAGCTCATATCCTCCTGCGGACCATTTTTTATCACTTTACTGATTTTGACAATCGGGCGCCTGGGGATCTGCTCTTGCGAGAGCCAGAGTCTCACCTCTCTCACGAGGCACGAGAGGTATTTATTTTCCCTTTTTTACATTTCTGCAGCGTATTCCGCATTTTTGTATGTTTAATGCCTCTTGCTATGCATATCTGCTCTTTTTAGCACGTAGCTTGTTTTGACGCTTAGCCCCTGATAGAGTATTCTGTTTGTGTTTTGAACGCTTGAATTTCTGATCACGTAGCCCATAACCTGATGGTGAACATACAGCACACTTGTCGAGAGTAGAACACACAGCACACAGTTGTTGAGAGTAGAACATACAGCCCAAACTCTGAATTTCTGAACACGCAGCCCAAGTTTTGGTGAACGCACAACCCACTGATTTGTTGAGAGTAGAACACACAGCCCAAAATCTGAATTTCTGAACACGCAGCCCAAGTTGAGGTGAACGCACAGCCCACTAATTTGTTGAGAGTAGAACACACAGCCCAAGTTAAGGTGAACGCACAGCCCACTGATTTGTTGAGAGCAGAACACACAGCCCAAACTTTGAATTTCTGAACACGCAGCCCAAGTTGAGGTGAACACACAACCCACTGATTTGTTGAGAGTAGAACACACAGTCCAAACTCTGAATTTCTGAACACGCAGCCCAAGTTGAGGTGAACGCACAGCCCACTGATTTGTTGAGAGTAGAACACACAGCCCAAACTCTGAATTTCTGAACAGGCAGCCCAAGTTGAGGTGAACGCACAACCCACTAATTTGTTGAGAGTAGAACACACAGCCCAAACTCTGAATTTCTGAACACGCAGCCCAAGTTGAGGTGAACGCACAACCCACTGATTTGTTGAGAGTAGAACACATAGCCCAAACTCTGAATTTCTGAACACGCAGCGCAAGTTGAGGTGAACGCACAGCCCACTGATTTGTTGAGAGTAGAACACACAGCCCAAACTCTGAATTTCTGAACACGCAGCCCAAGTTGAGGTGAACTCACAGCCCACTGATTTGTTGAGAGTAGAACACACAGCCCAAACTCTAAATTTTTGAACACGCGGCCTAAGTTGAGGTGAACGCACAGCCCACTGATTTGTTGAGAGTAACACACAACCCAAACTCTGAATTTCTGAACACGCAGCCTAAGTTGAGGTGAACGCACAGCCCACTGATTTGTTGAGAGTAGAACACACAGCCCAAACTCTGAATTTCTGAACACGCAACCCAAGTTGAGGTGAACGCACAGCCCACCGATTTGTTGAGAGTAGAACACACAGCCCAAACTCTAAATTTCTGAACACGCGGCCCAAGTTGAGGTGAACGCACAGCCCACTGATTTGTTGAGAGTAGAACACACAGCCCAAACTCTGAATTTCTGAACACGCAGCCCAAGTTGAGGTGAACGCACAGCCCACTGATTTGTTGAGAGTAGAACACACAGCCCAAACTCTGAATTTCTTAACACGCGGCCCAAGTTGAGGTGAACGCACAGCCCACTGATTTGTTGAGAATAGAACATACAGCCCAAACTCTGAATTTCTGAACACGCAGCCCAAGTTGAGGTGAACGCACAGCCCACTGATTTGCTGAGAGTAGAACACATAGCCCAAACTCTGAATTTCTGATTTTGCATATAGCTTATACATTTCATTTGCACACAGCTTGCATATCTCATTTGCACGCAGCCCATTTATTTCATTTGCACGCAGCTTGTTTATTTCATTCTGAAACTGAATATATGTGTTCACCATGAATGCAGGTGTCCTCCTGTGTTACACGGGGATACGGCTCCATCATTGCGAGAGAGTGGTGCGCGGAGCTCCTAGAGGCCGTCCGTGATTGGGTTGATCTAGCCGGATTCGGGCCCTTTTGTGCCGGGATATCTCGTCATCCAGCTAGCAGGACGTTGATGGGCGCCCTGGTGGAGAGGTAGTGGGACACCACCAACTCCTTTCACTTCTCATCCGCCGGGGATATGACCATGACCCCGTTTGATTTTTCCGTATTGACCGGCCTTGACGTGGGAGGCTGGGCGATCCCATACGACGAGGATATGGGCCAGTGGGAGGCCGCTTGGATCTTCTTACTGGGAGCTCGTCCACCGGTGGACCAATCTTCGGGCTGGGTCCGATACACTTGGTTCTCTTCCCATTTTAGGCATACTGAGCCCGAGACTCTGGAGGAGATTACACAGTACGCCCGCGGGTTTCTGATGTTCCTTTTCGGGACCACTCTGTTCTCCGACAAGGGTAATACCGTTGGGCTATATTTGCTGGGTGCCCTGGCAGACCTTACACAGGTTAGTCGGTATGATTAGGGTGGCGCCAGCTTAGCTACCCTCTATTGCTATATGAGCGCGACCTCCAGCGGACGGGGGAACATAGTCGGCGGCTACTAGAGAGCCTGGGAGGTACCTTCTGCCCTCTTGATTTATATTTCTGCTTTTCAATGTATGTATATTGTACACACGGCACACTTTATACTATGTCCTGACATCCTGCACTCAGCATTCTGTATTCTGATGGTTTTTTTTTTTTTGCCCCGTTTTCCGCAGTTATGGGTTTTCGCATATTTTCCCGTATTAGCGCCAGAGCTGGAGGTGGAGGCGCCCCTGGTGACCCCGTACTCACTTGTTTTCGAGGGCCAGTACCGGCCGCGGCCTCGGGAGACTCTTCCTTATCTGTGGCAGTACTTCGACACGGTGCGGTCGTCAGAGGTAATCCAAAACTCCCAATTCCCAATGTTTTCATCTTTGGTTTATTCCGTACATCTACGATTTATGATCAGCTTATGCATTGGTTATCCACAGATTACCTGGTAGCCTTGGTTGCCTTTGGGTGGGGACCTTCGATTTCAGTTCGCCGGAGCCTGGGGTGCCTCTCGGTATAGGATCTTATTCGAGGGGCCAATGGGTAGGGCCTGGTTCTTGGGGGAGCGCTTCCTCCGCCAGACTATGGGCTTTCCTAAGCAGAGTATTCCCTCAGCACCTCCGGACGATATGCGGCTTGCTGATAGGCTCACTCTCCAGGGTGTCATTGACGCTAGGCTGGGCACTGATGCATTGCTGCACATAGAGGACGGGGAGTACGCGACCTACCGTCACACCTACTTGATGCCTCCATTGACAGGTGCCCGTGCTCCCTCGAGGAGGTCCAGTGACACGCTGTCTTTGGGTCGAGCCCGGGCTGCAGGTGCCCCTTCTACTAGCAGGGCTGGCACATCGAGAGGAGGGGTTGGACTGGTCCCCCCGATTCCTCCGACTTATCGTCATGCCGGATGGCCAGATATGCCGACCGAGTTGACAGGATGACGATACGGGACCTCCTACCCGATTCCGATAGAGCCTCCCATGCCTGATCATCGATATGTTATTGACCCCGACTCACCACCGGTAGGCCCCACTGCTTTTCATTCATCATTCACATACTTAGACATTCTTTCATTCATTGATGATTATGAGCTTGTATCTGCAGCCACCCAGAGAGTACATGGAGGGGGTGATCGGATTGGTGGCCTCACTCGAGGGCATGGTCTTGCGGAGAGAGGCACTGTTGTCCATCATGGGAGTCCAGGTACTCTTTAATTTTCTCGCTTTTATCATACTTCCGATGACATGTTGAACTTGATGATTTCACTGCATTGATAGGTCGTCTGTGTAGAGCACATCTGACACACACCACATTTACATACTGTACCTGCATGTACCCTCATTTCATGTAGTTTTCTTGCATCTGTATCTCATATACATTTGAGCTGATGGATTTCAAATTGCACTTTCATTTTCAGCTGCCTCCGGTGTGTCAGTCACAGACCGGGCCATCCAGGCCTTCTCCGGGAGCCGGGCCATCTCGACCTTCCCGCGGGGCCGGGCCATCTCGACCTTCTCGGGGAGCCGAGAGAGGGGAGTCATCCTGCAGGCGCAGGGCACACATTGTAGATGAGGAGCCTGATGAGGACGAGGAGGAGGAGGAGGCTACAGATCGCCAGTCAGAGACCTCTACTGACAGAGAAGAGGGCTTCGACCCTGGTTCCGGCGGTGGAAAGGAGGCTGAGGAGGGTCCTGAGGATGACAGCTCTGACTCAGATGGTGCCAGTGGTGCAGAGCCTGTTCCGCAGAAGAGGACGAAGAGGGCCTCTTATTCCTGCCCTTGAGAGCATCGGTGCAGCCGTTTCCTGCTTTATTTACCTTTTTACTAGTAGTTGTAGCACATTGTATATCATTAGGCAGTTTTATTTTCTATAAGACTTGTATCCTTGTTGTAAAATGTTGTAACAAAGGAAGCATGATGGAATGAAACATGTTTTTGAAAAAGTGTTGTATTTTATGTCCTTAGCATCACATCGCATCGTTTTGCACAGAAATGACATTGAGTGGAATGTGCACTGTGTCTTTTTGCCAAGTCAGGTAGTGAACCGACGCAACAAACTAAACAATCTAACTTACTAAGAAATAACAGAAACTTAGCAAGTTTACAACTCAATAAGCAAAACACAACAAATTTGATAAACAAAGAGTAATAACTCAAAAGCACAAAACTCGGTGACTCAATTAAACAAGACATGGTAAACAAAACAGCTCGACCAACAAAACAACAACTTGATAAGCAAAACAACAACTCGATAAGCAAAACAATAACTTTATAAAGTGTATTTCGGACGATCTGGGTGACAGGATGCATCCAAAATTGAGGAAAACCTGCGCTTTCAATACTCCCGGTACATGGAAACGCTAGGGACTTTCTTTCAAAAGGGTAGAACAGGACCAAATACACAGATTGCAGCATGGCCGGCCACTTTTGGGAGCTGGCCGACCAGCTTTTGCATTTGAAAGGGGGAGAGGTGGCCGGCCTACCAGAAAAGGTGGCCGGCCAGCCATTTTGCTCAGGCACCACCAGTTTTTCGACACGTGTCCCTCCGAACAGTGCTTTATTCCCTTTAAAAGCCCCAGCTCCGTACCTTATTCATTTTATCTCAGTTTTGCACCAAAATGGAAGCATTTCTCGTCGAAAGTCTCACAGCTTGGATTGCTTCTCTAGACGGCTCAGAAAAGTTGAACTTCTGGGGTTTTGGCTTGAATGCACTATTCACGCTAAGTCGTACTCCGCTACACCTTTCCTTTCTTCATGCCGCGGCAAGGTTTTGGAACCCGGTAACTCATGTCTTTAGCTTCGGCGGGCAAGAGGTATGTCCAACTTTCAAAGATTTTCAAGCTTTGATGGAATCCGAAAGTTGTGAAGAGATCTTACCTCAGTTTCGCTTCGGTCATGCCCAAGCTTTAGGGCAGATGTGTGGGCTCACCACGCACGACGCTCGGTCTTTGATCTGTAATGAGGAATTGGACATCCTCGGGTTGATTTACCGCTTTTCTGATGCTGGTGACCGTGACGACCATCATTGGCAAGGTTTCCGACAACATGCCCTTTGCTTGTGTATACTATCTCACTTTCTGCTTGTGTCGGGCTTTGGTGGGTCTAGCATTCGCCTGATTGAAGTTGCTCAAGGTTTGAAGGATGGAAAGAGTTGTATTGCGATGGCACTGGCTGAGACGCTGATGGGCTTGGATGCTTTCTATCGCCGGGAGACGACCAGATTTGCGGGGAGTCCACTACTGCTGCAGGTAATGTTTCCCACCCAATCTCACATATGTAATGCTCATATCACTCGGCCCTCAGGCTCGGTTTTTCTCACAAAACCCTTGTCTTACTTCTCTCTCATCGTACATCTCTCTATTCTTTATTCTCTCATTTTTCATCCCTCCCCAGGTATGGTTGATGGATAAATTGCAAGTTGTGGACTCTTGCCCAGCCTACTCAGCTCGCGGCTACTTCTTCCGACAACGCCTAGTCGATGCCTTTGATGAGGGATGGTGGTTTGACTGGATGTGCAATTTGTCTGCAGATCGCATCGCCTGGCGTTGCCCTTGGCTCAATCTCCCGGAAATAAGCTATAGTATGTTTCAGCAGACCGGGATCCAGTTAGTTGGTCTGACTCATTATGTATTCTACTTTTCGTTTCGGTTCCAACGCCAGTTTGGTCATGATCAGACTTGCCCGCCAGAGGGGATAGAGTATCCGGCTGCCTTCCCAGTTCGAGGTGCACAGCTTGCCGGTATGCCACAACATGGAGGACGAGAGAACTCCTGGCCCCCACTCTCACTTTCAGTTATGCTTTGTCTGACGAGTGCTTGGATTGGCTCAATGAAGAGGCGCAGATTGGACCCAGCTTGGCATCAGAGACTTCGACCAGCTCTGGGAGGGGGTACAGGGACACTTGACTTGACTATGCCCCGGGCTTATTGCTTTATTAGTACTTTCAAGCTTTCTTTATGAATATAATAAAAAGCAACTTCGATTGTATGCAAGAGCAGGAGAACTCTGTTTTGAAAATCAATGAAATCGAAGGTTGTGGTACTGAAAATTTTCCGCTTTGGTCCAAAAATGGTCTTAGTTGTAGAAAGATTAATTTGAACAAAGTCAGCTTTTATTAAAACTTTTCAAAACCTTTTTCGATATGGATCAGAACTGGACACGCCCGAGATCTGTCACTGAGATGCACAACCCTGGATCCCTGCAACTGGAAAGTTGCCCCTAGTCTGAAGAGTACGGCACTGCATGGCAACGGAAAGTTGCCCCTAGTTTGAATAGCACTGCACCGGAGATTCCAACGGATGCTGATAGACAAAGATGACTGAGATGATCAAATGGACAAAGTTGATCGGGGCAAAAGTTTATGGCTAAACTTCAGGATGAAGTTGCCTACGTATCCCAAAGATGGGAATCAAGCCTTACGTAGTTCAGGCTTAGGTTCACTCGAGTATTTTCACTCTCCTTTTACACTCTAACTTTTGCCAAGGTCGCCCTTTGCAGGTTTTCAACCTTGCGAGCTCAATTTTTATGTTTTCCAATTTTTCAATGCTCTAACTTTTGCCTAGGTCGCCCTTTCGGATTTTCGGCCTAGCGAGCCTCTCAGGGGTAATATTTCTTCAACTTGTCCATGTTGATCAGTTGGGAGAACTCTAGGCCATCTAGATCCATCAGAACCACAGCTCCACCTGACCAAATAGCTTTAATGATGTAGGGACCAGTCCAATTGGGTTTGAACTTGCCCCTTGGGTCGTGGATGGGAGCTCGGTTGTCCTTGAGCACCAAATCTCCTTCCTTTAGATTCCTGGACTTAACTTTCTTATTGAAATCCCGGGCAATTCTGCGCTGATAGCCTTGAATATGGTACAGTGCTTTCAGTCTTCTTTCATCAAAGAGCATAAGTTCCTCAAACCTGCTCTGCTGCCAATCTGCTTCGGCTATTTGACACTCAGCCAATACTCGTAATGACGGAACCTCAATCTCGATAGGTAGAACGGCCTCCATCCCATAAACCAATGAATACGAAGTCGCTCCGGTTGAAGTTCTAATTGAAGTCCTGTAGCCCCACAGAGCAAACGGCAGCTTATCTGGCCAATACCGGTAGGTTTCCACCATCTTCTGCAATATGTGCTTGATATTCTTGTTGGCGGCCTCAACCGCTCCGTTAGTTTGCGGCCGGTATGTGGATGACTTATGAAAAGCCACGTTGTATTTCTCCAACAAGTCAATTACTTCCTTCTTAAAGTGGGAACCGTTATCCGAAATGACCTCGTTTGGGACCCCATAGCGACAGATGATGTTGTTTCTGATAAATTTTGCAACGTGTGACGCCTTCAACACCGCATACGATTGGGCCTCGACCCACTTTGTAAAGTAATCTATCGCGACCAGGATGAACTCATGCCCATTCTACCCCTTCGGAGTGACAGCCCCGATCACATCAATTCTCCAAACTGAAAAATGGCCACGGCGAAGTCATGTTGTATAGGTTCGACGGTGGGCTGTTCATGCGGTTTGCATGAATTTGACACTTGTGGCATCGCTGAACAAAACCGATACAATCCTCCTCTATGGTGGACCAGTAGTAACCCTGTTTGAGGATCTTCCGTGCTAGCATTACTCCGTTCATATGGGCACCGCATTCTCCTCCATGGATGGCCTCCATCAGGCGCTTCGATTCCTTGGTTTCAACACATAGCTTATGCATTCCCAGGTGACCTCTCTTATACAACTTACCCCCACAGATGATGAACTGAACAGCCATTCTTCTGATTGCCCTTTTATCCTTGGCATTTACCCCTGGCGGATATGCTTCCTTCTCCAAGAAATTCCAAATGTCATAATACCAGGGGTTTTCATCCTGAACCTCATCTATAGCAGCGATCGACTCATAGGTTGGTGCAAATTTCTGGTCAATGACGACTGGACGCATCCGGATTCCAAACGGGATGTCTATCATGGAAGATAGAGTTGTTAAAGAATCTGCGAACCTGTTGTTCTCTCTTGAAAGATGAGCAAAGTTTAGCTTCTCAAACCTAGGAATTAACAAGTCCAACGTCTGGTGATACATCATCATCTGTTCTTCTTTGACCTTCTAGTCTCCTTTTGCTTGAGACACAACAAGGTTTGAATCCCCGATGACATCCAACCGTCTTGCTCCTAGTTCCAGGGCTACTTCTAGACCGGCAATGCATGCCTCATATTCTGCTTCGTTGTTCGAAACTTTGAACCGGAGTTTGAAGGCTAGAGGGATACGGGAATTGTCGGGTGCTATTAGCAACACTCCTATCCCATACCCGTACTGATTTGACGCTCCATCAAAGTACATCGTCCAATACTCGTTGTCAATGTGAAAAATGGCTTCATCTAGGAATAAGTATTCAACTGCTTCACCTCCTTCCACGGGATGATCGGCTAAGAATTCTGCTACTGCTCTTCCCTTGACTGACTTGCGTGTCACATATTTCAGGTCGAATTCGGAGAGCAACAGCAACCAACGAGCTAGCCTACCCGTAAGTGCCGGTTTCTCGAAAAGATATTTGATGGGATCGAGTCGTGAAACCAACATTATGGAGTGAGCCAGATAGTGCCGCAGCTTCCTGGTAGCCCATACCAAAGCTAAGCAAGCCTTCTCCAATGGCGTATAGCGAGTCTTATACTATAGCATTTTCTTGCTTAGATAATAGATGGCTCTCTTCACCTTGTCCTCTGACTCTTGTGCGAGCATACAGCCCATTGTGGTTTTGGTCACTGAAAGGTATAATATCAATGGTTTCCCCAGCTCTAGCGGTGACAACACGGGTGGGTTCTGCAAGTATTCTTTGATCTGTTCAAAAGCAGCTTGGCATCGGCCGTCCCATTGGAATTTCTTGCCTTTCTTCAGGAGACCAAAAAGTGGTTCACAAGTCAAGGTTAATTTTGAGATAAACCGTCTTATGAATTGCACTTTACCTAGAAAGCCTCGCACCTCATTTTCAGTCCTTGGTGGTGGCATTTCTAAGATGGCCTTGATTTTTAAAGGGTCGACCTCGATGCCCCTTTGTGTAATCAGAAATCCCCGCATTTTTCTCGCTGTAACACCGAACGTACACTTCTGAGGATTTAGTCGCAACCGAAATTCTCTGATCATTTGAAAGAACTTTCGCAAGGCGGTGTAGTGGCCCTCTCTTTCTTTGGACTTGACAATCATGTCATCCACGTACACCTCAACCTCCTTGTGGATCATGTCATGTAATATTGTAGTCGCGGCCCGTTGATATGTAGCTCCAGCATTCTTTAACCCAAACGACATCACTCTATAGCAGTAAGTCCCCCATGGGGTGGTGAAAGCAGTCTTTTCTCTGTCTTCTGGTGCCATCACTATCTGATTGTAACCTGAGAAACCATCCATGAATGAGAGCAAAACATGCCCCGCTGTGAAGTCCACTAACTCATCAATATGCGGTAAGGGAAAGTCGTCCTTCAGACTAGCCCTGTTCAAATCCCTGAAATCCACGCACACTCGGATCCTGCCATCCTTCTTCGGCACTGGGACGATGTTGGCCAACCAAGTCAGGTATTCGGATACTAGCAGAAAGCCTGCGTCGATTTGCTTGGTGACCTCTTCCTTAATCTTGAGAGCCTAGTCGGGGCGGATCCTCCTGAGTTTCTGCTTGACGGGTCGGGCCTTGAGGTCAAGAGGGATCCGGTGCTGTACAATCTCAGGATCGATTCCAGACACGTCTTCGTAGGACCACGTGAAAACATCTTTGAAATATTTTAATAAAGCGACTAAGCGCCCGCGTTCCTCTGAAGACAACGTGGACCCGATCTAGACCAGCCGCGGGTCCTCCTCAGTACCAATATTTACTGTGGTGATTTCATCAACCAGGGATTTAACAAATATTTCCTGCTCTTGTTCAATTAAGCGTTGCAAAACCAGAGGAACTTCGTCCTCGTCGTTTTCATCAAAATTTTGAAAGTCTGAATTAATGCAATAAATCAAGGGCACAGAAAAGTACTCATAAACCACAGCTACCTGATTCTCATTAAGCACATCCAAATCGTCCGATTCCTCGGTTACAACAGACTCAAAAGAGAATGAAAAAGACGACCTGGACAAGACTGTGGCATCCGGGTTAACATCCCCAAGATTACCAAACTCAGACTCAGTCGAGCTGGAACCTGATTCTGACTCACAAGACTCAATGGAATCAGATTCCGGCTCACTACCTGACTCGGTACTGCTGGACAAAAATCCCTCTTCATGCTGCCAAATGAGGGAGGGTACGATAGATGCATCCAAAATAGTTGCTGGTGGGCCCGCAGCCGTTCCATTCCCGATCACGCATACCGAGAAGTTATCCCCCAAGCACTCCTGGTCGATCGGAGGATCTGAAAGTAGACATGCCAATGCTATCCCCATTTCAAGTTCGGCATCCTCAGACTGCACTTTCTTATACTGCTCAACCTCAGCTGATGGATTTGTCTGCTCTTCGGCAACGTCATCCCCAGATAACTGCAGGTCAAAGAAAATCTTAAACCTCGGCACGCGCTTCCTCTCCGCGTTCAGCCACGGCTCTGGGAAGCCGCAAAATGGAAAGTCTTCCCCCTCCCGGACGAAGCGTCCGTTTAGGGTACCCTGAATGGGCCTATGCATCAGCTCAAAAGGCTTCCCTGCCTTCTTTGCTTTGGTTCTCCCAGCCATTTCCTTTCCCTTCCTCACCCAGTCCTCTTTGGTGGGCAGATATCCCAAGCCAAAGGTATGAGGATTGTGTGGCACTTCGGCCAATGCTGCGATGCCCTTCCGGCTGCTCCTTCCTAATCCCATCCCGGGGATGTGTTGTAGCTTGTTCATGAGGTATACAGATTGAGCACTGACATATACTCCCTCATTAATAGCCATGATATTCTACACAACCCGGGCCTCAGCCAGAGTAAACCCTGATGAGAACACATCTTTCATGCCGTGCTCGATTTCCAAGACTGGTGTAGACACTTCTGGCGGTGGATGAATTGAGGAATTCCCGAAAACAATAGCTACCCCTTTCCCGTGAGGGTACTTCAACATCTGATGCAAGGTGGAAGAGACTGCCTTGACCTGGTGCAACCACGGTCGCCCCAAAAGTAGGTTAAAGGTCGCGGGAATGTCCAAGACATGGAATTCAATGTTGTGTTGTCCTGGACCAACCTGAGTTTGAATTTTGACAGTCCCCATCACCTCCCTACTAGTGTTATCATAGGCTCTGATCACTTGAGTAGTCGGCACGAAGTCCGCGGGCTTCAACCCGATCGCATATGCCGTCCTTGACGGGCATACATTAATGGCGGATCTCGTGTCGATAAGAACCACTAGCACCCACTTGCCTCTACATTCCACGGAGATGTAAAGGGGTTTGTTATGATTTGCGCCCTCAGGCGGTAGTTCTTTGTCAGAAAAGGTCAACGTCAGGGAACCTCCTCCCGGAAAAACCAATCCAACTAGCTGCTCTGGTGTGGTGTCTATAGAAAGCTTGGCCTTGTCCATGGCAGATAGGACAGCCTATCTATGCACTCGTGAAGCCATAAGCAGTCCCCAGATGGAGATGTCTGCTTGTATCTTCTTTAACTGCTTCAGTACAGCCTTCTCTTCAAGCTGTTTCTCCTTCTGTTTCTCAGCTTCCTTATCCTTTTCGGATACTTCTGGCTGGTCCAGGTGCGGGGGCTTGAAATACCGCCCGCTTCTTATCATATGGTCGACCTCTCCGACATACCAGGTGTCGTCTGGCTGATGGTTTCCCCAATCTTCATCTGTGTGGGCAAGACATAAATCATCGTCTTCCCACCACATTCCGTCGGCGGCCGACAGACACCTGTCCGGCCCCAGTATGATCGTACTCGCGGTACCTTCAGTCCACATGCCCGCAGCATCTTCCGTTCTTGTGCCCATAGCACCCTCGGCCCCTTCATGGGCTTTTGCCTTCCTGATTCTCTCGGAATCCCAAAACGTTTCTTGTTTTGCGTGTGTCTGTGTAGTTTTTTGTTCAGCTTCCCCTTCATTCACAATGCTCTTGTTCTGAGCAAAATTCTTCATACCGGCGCTCTCCGGCAATGTAATCTGGCTTCCGGCCCTTCGGGCCACAGTTGATACTCTCGCCCCTACCGGTCCTGTTCTGGTTGGGATTCTTCCACCACATCTGGTTGATCATCCAGCCATCCAGTGGCCTCTGCCGATTCTTCATAATCAAACCAGTTGACTGTCGCGCCCCCTGATTCTTGGTCATCGAAAAACTGTAGGTTGGTAAAGTCCTCCTCTACAGCCATCAAATCATTTGCCCCTTGCTCAAATCCACCCCTCTGGATCACACACAGCTCTTCATTCTCTGGCAATTCTAAACCCAGGGCCTGTTAACAGGATGTACTCACTCGGATCATAGACTTCCCCAGCAAAACTCTGTTCAATCCCAGACTCAACAATTCCATTCTTTTCTGAAGTCTGCCTTGCCCCATCTTTGATGGTCACCACCGTCGGCTCTGGTTGGGTTGTGGAGATGTCCAACATGCACAAAGAGTCGGTGCAGTCAAGAAGGAGCACCTCCGGCTTGGGTAGGTGGGATGGGGTGATATAGATACTAGGATCGTAAGATGCGACCCCAGTTTGGATAAAATTGATTCTATTGGGAGGGAGAGCTTGGTTATGCGGTGGGAGAGGATTGGTTGTGACATTGGGTTTGTCGAGAGGCGTAATCACCTGCTTGTCAATAAGATCCTGGATCTTGTGACGCAATCTGAAACAACGGTTGGTGTCGTGACCGTGTTGTTGGTGATACGCGCAGTATTTTGCTGGGTCATGAGAGGGAGGGAGTGGATTTGGTAGTGGCCTCAGCTTCAGGGGTTTCAAATGCTTTTTCCTGATCAATACCCCTAGAGCTTTGGATAGGGGCATGTATAAGGGTGTGAAGGTTCTTTGGCCTTTGGGTTGGTATTTGGTGGTTTGGGTGTTACTTCCGGATGCACCGGAGAAGGGCGTGGCTGCCATGGGTCTTGGAAGGGGAGGGGGAATGGTGGTGACCATGCTCACCTCTGAAGCTCTTGCAGTTGTAGCGCCACTCGGGCCTGCATTGTTGTTACGGTTGAAAGTCCTCCTCGGTTGCTCCCTATCTTGGTCGATCAGACCCTGTTTCATTGCATCTTCAATCTGTACTCCCATCTCGTGCAGATCTGAAAAAGTGGGAAAGGGGAGTACAATCATCTTTTGCATTAATTTTGGCTAGAGATTGCGCACAATCATCCTGATTTGGTCTATATCGGTGGGCCTTAAAGTCATCATCGAGGCCTTCGCCCTCCACCGGGTTACGAAATCCGAGAAACTCTCCTTGGGCTCCTGCCTTGTTGTTTTGAGATCACGAGTTGTAATCTCAATTTGGGTGTTGTACGAGTATTGTGCGACAAAGGCTTCAGCCATTTCATCCCAACTTCGCTTGACATCGTCCTCCAACTTTGCATACCAGATAGCGGCCACACCCGACAGGGTCCGGCCAAATAGTGAAAGCTTCTGCGGTCTGGTGAGGCCCATTGGTCGTAGTATATCTGAGAATAAATGGAGGTGGACCATGGGATCCCCAGATCCGTCAAAGCGATCAATCTGCGGCATTTTGAATCTGTTCGGCAATGTTACAGCCACGTCGGTATATCCGTCCTCGATATCTAGAATAGCCTTTACCCCTTGGGATTTCTTGAACAACTTCTCGAGCTTGCTCAATTTCAGTGCTGTATGGTCTACCTCAAACTAGAAGGGAGAGTCCGGGTGATTGATGGGTGTATGTGCTTTGGACAGTTGAGGTGGAAGCGGGGGCGGAGCTGGCCCCGTTGGAATATCTGTGTCCTCCTGAGGGGTCTGAACATTCGGCAAGGTGTTCTGGGCATTTGGCAGGGTATTCTGGATAGTCGGTGCTTGCTCAGGTAGAGGGGCTCCTGGTGGGGGAGGAACCGGGTGTGAAGCAGATGCTCCAGTCTGTTGCTGCAGCCTGGCAATTAATTCTGCCTGCTGGGCCATGATCTTGGCCTGTTGCTTGGCAAACTCATCTCGGCGAATAGCGTCCTGCTGCATGGCTCTTATGGTTTCTTGCATCTGACGCATCATTTCCTCGACCCCTGTCGGTGTTGCCATACTGCCCTGATTTGTTTGAACTATTGGCAGGTCTATTTCTATAGCAACAATTGGGATCTCAATCTGACTGTCCACTGATAGGGTAATCCACTGCTCTGGCAACCTCTGCTCGAATACACTGCGTTTCCTTGGATTTCTTCTGATAACTGGGGGTAGAGAGTAAAACACTGGCTGTCCGTCAACTAGATCCTCAGATCGATTGAGTCGGTGACCTCTTGTCCAGGGTGTTTGGGGAATATCTACTTGGTTAGAAGCAATTATGCTAAAACTGCCCTAGTAAAAAGATAAATAAAGCAATAAGGAAATAAATAAACAGATAAACGGACAGCATAACAGCTTAAAGTAAATGCACAACACATAGCTGGGCATAACAACACACGGTCAGATAAGCTTAATACACACTGTCCTCAATCACTGATCATCATCCCCAAATCACTGTTCCCAAAGACTGAATCTGATACCCGCAGATAACTGATTCTCAAACACTGATTGATGCCCGCAGGCCTGATGCCCAAAAACTTGCAAACTGATACATGTAACCCCTGTAGAGACACACTCTGACAGTACATAACAAATAATTGAGAGCCAAAACACCCCTATGTTGGGGTAGGGTTTTCCCTGTCCTTTTTTGTCAGGAGCTAGGGTTTCACTATGCACGCAGCGGTTTCAAACAACCTATAAACGGGTAAGCAACCTGTCCTAGTTGGGAATGGTCACTATGGATCCGAATATGCACTAGGTCGAATGGTCAAAAAAGGGTGCCCTGGTAAAACCGGGGTTTGTGTTCCCATATTGGCAGAGCCCATAACCGGTCAGCCTTATGGTCATGCCTTGACAAGACAAGCCTCCGGCAAACTGTTCAGGAATAACAGATGGCAAACACGGTGTCCGAGGCGCACCAATGCAAATGCAATGCAAAGAAACACATAAGTGTAATCAAAACAAGATATCATGAGTTCGAGTCAAGTTCTCAAAACTCCCCAGCAGAGTCGCCAGAAACTGTAGACGTCCCCCGAACGCCCCGGGAGGAACGAGTCCCCCCGTTCCATTCGTATTGGGCTCACTACAGTTCAGGACTCTCAGATTGTCACGGTTCTAAATCTGAACCAAAGAGTCCAAATCCGACAAATCGTTTTGAGAAAACAGATTTTGAAAGAAGTGTCAAACATGGACTGCTTTGCCAGATACTGAGTCGCCACCTAAATATTTTATTTTTGGGAAATTTAGGAAACCCTGACTCGTTGCCTAAGGCCACGTGTCCGTCATCACCAAAGTTGCCTCGGCTCGGGAACTTGGGTAGGATTGGGGAAGGTCACTTCGTGAGCACCCCCGCTCGCCCGATCAAAGATCAACCTCTACTAACCATGATATCTAGTTTTGAAAACATTATGCGTTCTTATTCCGGTTATTAGCCTAGATTTACTATGTGATGCGCACAGCATACAAGTATAGACTGGATCGCCTAAATTAGACCGAAACATCTCATGTTTGTTTTGAAAACAGTTTGCTACTCGCAAGTAGGCTAAAATGTGGATTTGCCACCCTCAGGTGGGCTTAGAAAACGAGATGATTTGCCACTATCTAGTAGGCTTAAAACTCACAATTGATGAATTGTTTCAATCCAAATAACCCAACCTTCACCCACAAGCATTCAAACAGTTATATCACATAAGCAATTAGCCTCATGGTAAGCATGCTATCATGGCAGTCACTCACACACATGCAAGGATGCTAAAGCATAAAACTTACCAAGTACTCCAAGCCAAAACAGAAGCTAATTAGAAATCCATGCATGATCCTAATTATACAGAAATGCCTAATGCAACACATGTAAAAATGCAACTAATGTAGGCTCGGCTATTCTAAACATGACATATGAAATGCTACAGCTAACATGTATTCAACTTGGATTTGAAAAAACAATGCAGTTAGTATGATGCGCCGAGCCCGGTGCATGCAAAACAGATGAATGAATGCAAACATGCTATCATACTGTATGCTAATTGAAACATGCCCTAATCTAACCATCATAAGCGGGTAAATAAAAGGGAGAAAGACGTGGGGTTGGAAGACATACATCACACACACGCACACTTATTACAGTTGTGCCCTCACTCGGAGGGTCCGAATAAATAATACAGTCCCAAATGAATAATTACAGTTCAAATATGTACAAAATCCTAATTAATTAACAAATTAAATTAGGTAAGCAATAAATTGGCATGCAAGCCGGGGACTGCCTCAAATCTGCTCCAGATGATGAATGATGCATGCTCGGGTTGCCTTGTACGGAGAATTCCTCGCGATGCCCCGGTTTGTCTCTGTTCGCAATTATTCTTGGAATGCGTGCCAAGCTCCGGAAGACTGTCGATTTCTGATTTGCTGCAACAGAGAGCAACAAAGGGGCATGGCAAAGTATTTTCACATATGTATGCATGACTACTCTTCTGGGAGTGTAGTCCTCGATCCTCGTGCCATCAATCACGCATATCGATGCATGATGGCCGAGGAGTCGAATTGCACGACTCAATGTGAAATGAATGCACATATAAACACAACAAGACCTAAACTCCATCATGGATAATCCGGAGTGTCGGTGACTGGGAATTGAGACACGTTCCGTCACTCGAAGTACGAAACGTCCCTCGTTTCCCGTGCTCGGGCTAACTCCTATCCCAAACACAATGTAATATGCATGACATGCATGAATGCAACTAATATACAACCTAACATGCACAATGCTATGAAATGGCATACACAATGCACGAGGTAACATGGCATACACAATGCGCTAACATACAACCTAGCATACGCAATGCTATGAATTGAAATGGCATACACAATGCACGATGGACTTACACCAACATGAGTGGACCTCAGCCACACTCACATCAGTAGCCATAAGATGAAAAATGAGACACTCGGGATACGTGCGCACATGCGCGCAAACCGAGGATCGATCCTAAGGCACAAATGCCACTCTAACAAAGCATGGCAAGGCACGAAATATGGCATACAAACATGCAAGTTTCAGCACTAAAATGTGATGCAAAATGATCCCGAAACATGGAAATATTGCTCCCGATGCATAAAATGGCCCCGAAACACAAAACTAGGCATGCACATTGGCCTATAGCTATACAAAAGATGCATTATTTGGTCATGAAGCATGAAGACAGATGTAAGACAGTCCCAAAACATGCATGTTTCTAGTTTATAACAAGTCCCTAAAATGAATGCAAATAGTGCTAATCTATCATACAAAAATGGCCTCAAAAGAGAGATTAAACACAAAGGGACAGCATCTTGCCCCAAATGGAAAAAATCCCTTCAACAAAGTTGAACAGGGGCTCAAAAAAAGGCACTTTATAGTTTACATCAAGCCACAAAAATAATCACAAATAAGGCCAAACTATCATGCAAGAAAAGGCCTAAAATAGGGATTAAACACAAAGGGGCAGCAGCTGTTCTCAAACAGAGGAGAGCCCTTCAACAATGTTGGAGAGGGGCTCAAAACAAGAGGTTTTATAGTTTATAGAAAGATTCAAAACAGCTCACAAATAGGCCAAAAATACTATGCAAAAATAAGGCCTAAAAGAGAGTTAAAGAAGCAAGCGACAGCAGGAGGCCTCAAACAGAAAAAGACCCTTAATCAAACATGAAAAGGGGCTCAAAATATGACTATTTACAGTTAGAGTCGGAGCCCAAAAATGCAACAAACTAAGGCTTATATACAAAGCAAAAAAGGACTAGAAAAGGGAAAAAAGTGACTCACCCTTGTAGACCAATGCTTCAGCAGCATTTGGACCAAGGAAAGGTGCTCCTAAACTCTGAAAAACAGCCCCAAGTTGCTGGAAGTGGAGTATGGATTGATAGGCTATGAGTTGGTGTAGAAATGGCGTAGGAACAAAGGTGTTTTGAGGCTTGGAAGAAAGGGAGAGGGAGAGTTGTATGCAATGGCCGTAAACCAATTTTGTAACCCCTCAAAATGTAGCTAAGGGGCTGGTTATATAAGCAAAGGAGGGGAGGAAAAAGGGCATAAATGAATTCAAATTTTCCCCCAAAAGGGCACCCCCCGGATACAGGATCTGGGGGGAAAAAGAGGTCACAGCTGTAAGGAACCAGGTAAGGGGGTCATGGCCAGCCAGTTTTTGGGGGTTCAGGTGGTCGGCCGACAACCTCCCATGGTCGGCTGACCAAGGGTCAAAGGGGTCAAGCAAAATTACTGGTCGGCCACCTCATATTGGTGCTCTCTCAGGTGTGTACAACACAACTATGTGATTGAAACCCAGAAAAAGTGAACCAGGAGAGAGAAAAGACCATTTTTTAGAGGGGGTCAAAAAGGTCAGGAACAATTACTGGTCGGCCACCACATATTGGTGGCCTCCCAGGTGTGTACAACACAAATATGGGGTTTGGGGTTCAAGAAAGTGGCCCCGGGGTGGTCAACATTGGCTTTTTAGTGAGAAAAACAGGCGTCGGAGAGCGATGGAGGAATGAAGCTGGCTTTTGGAACAATTGCTGGTTTCCCACCCTCCTACAAGCTTCCTAATCATGAAAATAAGGTCTCCACCAAAAATGAACCAAAACGGATGCAAAATGGAGGTTCGGGTGACCGAAACGCGCGGCCCGAGGCCCCGAAAATGGGCTGTTAAGCACCGGAGGTGGCGTTCGACCACGAAGTTGGTCTCTCAGACCCAGTGTCCCTCAAAAGGGAGGAAATAAGATGTATACCAAAAACCGGAGCAAACGGAGGTGGTTAGGCGGTCCCGAACCGAGGCACACGGCCAACGGCTCCGAAAAATTGGAAATCGGGCTCCAAACGAGAGAAAATGGCCTACGACCACAAAACGTAGCCTACGGCCACTGAGAGATAATCTACGAGACCCCTCCCTCCCTTCGGGAAGAGAAAACAGAGAAAACGGAGCCTGGTTCGCAAATCGAGGCAAGGCACGAAAGAGTCCGGAAGTCCGGAGGCAAGGCTCGCAGCCGGGACTCTGAAACTTCTGAACGAGCACGATAGGCACTATCACCGAGCGCTCAACTGGTGACGTCTAAGTCTTAAGGCCGGTCAAAAATGGGGTGTCTACACCTTCCTAAGCCCAGGATAAGGATCCAGGCTGCAGGACGTTCGGTCAGAATAACCAAACACTTTACTCTAGATTGGCTAGAAAAACCAATCTATAGGTTGGCTGGAAAAACCAACACCCTTCCTAAGTATAGGATAAGGATCCAGGCTGTAGGACGTTCGGTCGGAATAACCAAACACTTTACTTTAGGTTGGCTGGAAAAACCAATCTAGAGGTTGGCTGGATTAAACCAACACGTAGGACTCTTTAGCCGAAGTAAAGACATCGGCTAAAGAGTGGTTGGCTGGACTAAACCAACACCTAGTACTCTTTAGCCGAACTAATGACATCGGCTAAAGAGTGGTTGGCTGGACTAAACCTACACCTAGTACTCTTTAGCCGAAGTAAAGACATCGGCTAAAGAATGGTTGGCTGGATTAAACCGACTTAAAGGTTGGCTGGATTAAACTCTTATTACTCTTCAGCCGAAGTAAAAGTATAGGATGAAGAGTGGATGACTGAATTAAACCAATCTTAGTACTCTTCAGCCGAAGTAAGTATATCGGCTAAAGAATGGTTGGCTAGTAAGCTCAGTCAGAGGGCACAGCTAAGACCGAAATAAAATATATCGGCCGAAAAATAATACGTTTCAAGTTGCAGTTAGACAGCAAGCACAAACAGGAAAGTAAACCGAGATAACAGTTGGAGCAAAAGAATCAATCAAAAAACTCATTATAAGTGCAAGCATACAGATCAAACCGAAATAAGAGATTGAACAAAAAAGCACTTCATTGATCAAAATTTAAAGCAAATACAAAGGAGGGGCCTTAGCCCGGTTACAAGATCAAAAGAGAAGAAGAAAATATTAAAAACAAGCAACAAGAAACGAAGGTACAGAATCAGTTGAACAAATCATCAAGATCATCGTCAATGTCAACACGAAGACCGGTCTCAGACGGCAGATCGGTCTCGGCGGGGAGCTCGGTTTCTACTGGAAGCACGGTTTCAATTGTCAGGTCTTCAACCGTTACCTCCAACCGAGCTGTTTGATCGTTGGCAGGATCATTAACAACCGGGGCATTAGTGTGCTCGGTTTCTTCTTCGTCGTCTGAACTCTCAAGAAATTGTTGTTGTACTGATGTAGCGTACTCCGATAGTGAGCTCGGTATGAAATACTGAGGAGCATTGTAGACCTCGGTTTCAGGCCCACAACTGAGCTGCTCCACAGCACCTCTCCAGCCGCACTTAAAGAATAAATCCTTCGCTGCTTCACATTGTTTGACGTAAAGGGCTTCGCCCTCCTTGAAACCCCAGAGCTCGGCGTCGTCTGCCTTCTTCTTCAGCTCCATTATCTCGGTGTCCTTCTTACCTTCGAGCTTGACTAGCTCACGAAGGTACTTATCCGTCATCACAGCTAGGGCCTTCTGTTTGTCTGCATCGGTCGAAGTAACTAGTCCGGTCAGACGAGCTACCTCGGCCTCTAGCTCGGCCGTTTTCTGGTATGACTCCTTCAGTTTGGTCATTTTTGCTTTGACCTCTGCCATGGCTTGCCTTGCTGTGCTCCTGAGCTCCAACACCCTTTTATGCACAATTTGGCCCTTTTGCACGGCCTGAAAAATAAACTAATGTCAAAACCGAACAGAAAGTTGGTGATATTTAGACAGACAAGAAGAACGACTTACCAGGATCATGGATTTCGTAGCCGAGCGGATGGCCTTTAGCTCGGTCAAGTTCTTGTAGTGCTCTATGTCAGCTGGGAGGCACACACTCTTGGCAAGGTTGAAAGCCAACAGATGGTCTTTTTCAGCAACAACTGAATCAGTTTCCTGAATATCACGGTTCTGAAAGGTCAGTTTAGGTGCCCACTTAGAAGGGCTAGCTCGGTTGGCGTGCTCCGGTTACGAGCTCGGTGGAGGGCTTGGTGGCAGAGTGGTTTCGTCTTCATCAACTAAGTGTTGTTCGGTCTGGGTAGTACGGGCGCGCTTAGTTCAGCGTGATAAGGAGGGTTGTGATGGTAGGGCCACCACGGTTTCTTGTGTTTGGGGTGGTGGTGGTACCTCAGCCCTGGTTGTCTCGGTCAAGAGGGCCCGGACTCTGTTTCTCTTGGCCATTTCTTCTTCAGCGGTCAGTGGGATTAGTCTAATTTGTGGCAAGGTTGGGTTCGGTTTGGGGGCGTCCTCTAACAGAAAGTCAGTTACTCTGGCTTTTCGGCAGCCGCTATATCTGTATGTCGGTTCAAAATTTAGAAGTTTGGCCCAACTTCTTTCTGGAAAGCGTAGTGCGGCGCGGATAGTGTTCAGGTTGGGGTAACTATATGAGGATTGAAGATGGGCTGAATCTGCATAAAGAAGACAAACTGTTAGTTCGGTTCAGAAACAGGAGACCGAAATAAAGAGAAGCATGCAGAAGAGCCGAGATAAACTATATTAGGGGCCCCTTTTTTCCAATTTATTCGGTCACCAGGGATCTGGGCTTGATGGTCTTCAAAATTGCCAAATACCCAGAAAAAATCATCGTTGTTCAAGTCTTTATCCGGTGTGTCTTTTATTATTTTCTCTCGACGGCGGCGTATCCTTAAATAATAAACCCACCCATCCTCCTTTGAGCCTATAGAATATTGGTGAAAGAGTTCGGCTAAACCAAGGTTAATGCCAGCTCGGCGATTTAGCTCAGCTATACCTATTATTATGCGGTATGAGTTGGTGGAAAGCTGGGTTGGGCATATTCTCGTTTGCCTAAGGAATTCACAAATTAAGGGTTGGACTGGAAATCTTAGTCCGGTTTCTATTATTGATAAAAGGGTAAAGGGAACAAAACTAGGGTTTCCCCAAGGTACGAGGTCTTGTTCGGCTAAGGTGAGCTGGACATCGTCAGGAATGTTATAATCCCTTCCGAAGTCGGCCAGGCCACCAGGTGTTTCTACTAGATACCTATATTTACCCATTTTTGTCCTACGTTAAAAATAAATTACGCTTGGGATTATCTCGGTCGCAGATGCGGGCTGAGTAGCTCGGTTGAGCGATCAAAAGGAGTGCCTGGGCAACCTAAGTCTGCATAGTGAAAAACATAAGTGTTAAGCACAGATCGTTTAGACCGTGCTACAAAGTAAAAACAAGTCAAGTCCTACTTCGGCTTTGTGAATTATTGCAGGTCCTATCTCGGTTTCATTAAGGTGCTTGGTAGCTCGGTTGGGGCAAGTGATTTGTTAGACCGGTTGAAATACTAGGGGCAGCTTTCTTAGTTCAGTCTGAACTAAGAGTGCTGGTTTAGCCCCAAGATAGTTCGGCTGGAATTGAGGCCTTCAAACTAAGTACAAACCTAGTTCGGTTTGTTATTTCGGTTAAGATATATCAAAAAGATGGTTTTTTGACTTAATAAAACTACTAGTACAAGTGTTAGTTCGGTTGAATGGTCTGACTAGACTTACACAAAGCATAAACAGTATCCTAGTTCGATTGAGACGTGTTTATGGATCAAACAGAGTATCCTAAAGATTGCTTCATAAAGTTCATGGGGTTCTCATGAAGTTTTTTCCCAAAAAATAATAAATAAAAAAAAAGAGGAAGCAAAAATAGTGTTTTGAAAAAACACGCGAAGTGCATGTATTGTAGAGGCAAATGCGAAAAACGATGGAAACAAGACAGATTTGCATAGCTTACCAGGTCAAGAGGAGGAAACTGAAGATGGAGGCGAAGACAATGAAGAACACGAACTCAGCAAACTCAGAGTTGAGGGGTTTCAGAGGCTGGCAAGAGTGAGAAGGTGAATAGTAAGGTGAATGATTCACAGCATTAGGGTTTGTTTTGTGAAAAGAAAAGTGAAAAATGCGGGAACTGTTCAAATCTTGCGAAGTACGAGGGGGGCGTGACAGCTGCAAAGGGCTAATCAAAGGCTACCGCGTGTATAAGGGATAAGAAACGATTCAGTTGCAATGATTCTGAAGAGACGTTTCGACCGGACATGCAGAGCCCGGTACAACATTAGTTCGGCTGGAAAAGGGGGTTTTAGATCGGCTGGAAAAGCTAAAGAGTTTTAGTTCGGTTTGAGGGCTTAAAAACCTTAGCTCGGTTGAGAAAGCAGGTAGTCCCAATTATGCTATGCAGATGGAATTAAGGGGTAATTGAGAGGGTAATTTATATGAAAATTGGGCCGAGACAGGCAATGGGCCGTCGTGGGCCACAGTACGAAGGGCTGAGTAAAAAGGCGATAAAGTTACTCCGGTCCAAAGGAAGCATAAATTTACTCCGGCAGAAAGGAGGCTTGAAGTTACTTCGGTCCCAAAGAGGTTAGCTTGGTCACCATGTTAAAAACTTGTACCGGCTGTCGCGGTATAGTTAGATCGGCCATGGCACAGAGAACCGAAGTATACTGAGCCCTTTTTAGGACATGGTTTTGGGGTTAGTTCGGCTTAAACTCGTCTATGGATAGCTCGGTCTTGGCATGTGAAGCTGAGGTAGGAGAAAAGCAAGGAAGAGCCGAACTAACAGTTAGATCAGTCATTCCAGTTAGTCTAGCATGGCAATGTTATTTCGGTCGTATAGTAGTCTGGCCATGGTAAAACCATCTCACTTGGTTTAAGTAGTGAGGGGGGTGTTGAAGGATAAGCATTATCCTTCAGGAGTATGAATCCTAGGAGGACTCTATATGGAGGAGTAAGAGTCTTACTTGGATTGTGCCACACGGAACCTATAATAGCTCGCAAATATCACCTATGGAGAGGTATCACAACTTTGATCCCCGAATTCACAGAGCTTCTTGTCTACTTGTCTGTTTTTTTGATTTAGGCATCGGAGGGGTTTCTAGCACACACCCGCCAACTAGCTCACGTTTGTGTTTTTAGGGAGTAAAGCGACGTCGTACAGAAGAGCGCAGACTTGATCAACAGGATTATATGAGAAGGTTTATCCCTTTCCCGTACACTTCGTTATGTTAAAAATTACAACTCATATATCATTTATATAAATATATATATAACTCATATATATATATATATATAATATACGAGCGCTAGATACCATTCGTTTTATGGGAGTTAATTAGAAAAACCTAACAAACTGATCAATATATAGCTCATTGATTTATATGGACACGGGTCACTGTTGTGTTCCTTGTGTGTAAAATGACACCGTTTCAGTTTTTTTTTTTTTTTTTTTTTTGTTCTCGTTATGTTTTTTGGCGTGATAAATTATATTTTGCCCTAAATTTTAAATTTTAAAAATTAAATTCTAAACTCTAAATCTTAAAATAAAAAAATAAATTTTAAGAATTAAATCTTAAATCTTAAACTTTAAACTCTAAAATAAAAATAAATAAATTTTAAAAATTAAATCCTAAATTCTAAATCATAAATCAATCTTAAAATAAAATAAAAAAAATTAAGAATTAAATCTTAAATCCTAAACTCTAAAAGTAAATAAAGTATATATATGTATATGCATCAAAAGCTGTACCTATGATGAATGGCATAGTTATAAGGCCACCCTTTTTTCTTCTGGGTGGAGCTTCTTCTTGTCGTTTCAGTTGTTGGGGGTCCATTTTTGCCTTATTTGCACCATTCTCCATGTCCATCTTCTAAAATGGAACCTGTCTTCCCCTCTTACCAGGAATGAAGAGAAGGGGGGGGGGAGGGGGGAAGCTAGAGAGAAAGATATCTCCTTTGTCTTTATTCTTATCAGGAATGAAGAGAGAGAAAGCTAAAGAGAGAGACGGAAAGACAAATGATGTGCCTTTGATGACTATACAATGATAACACAACAACCATTTACATATATAAAAGGAGGGTGAATTATCAATATGTCTTAATAGTTAAATTTAATTCTCATAAAATTTTATTGAAAATAATTATTAGTAAAATTATTGCTTAAAATAATTTTTTTATAATAATTTTTTACGTGTTATTAAATTAATAATTAGTGACTTTTTTTGTCACAATTTTTATAAATTGTCAATAAAATTTATAATTAGTGATGTTTTTTATAACGAATTTTTCAAACAGTCTTTGAAAATTAAAAATTAGTAATTTTTTTTTATGAGAATTTTTTGAAATTGTCACTAAAATTTATAGTTAGTGATATTTTTTGTAACAAAATTTTTAAACTATAACTTAAAATTAATAATTAATACATTTTTTTAATAAAATATGATAAAAAATATCATTAATTATTATAAGATCGGTTAGATAATAAATTTATTTGGTTAGACTTATAGGTAAGTTCCGAAGAGAGAAATAAATCAATACTACTATTTGTGCAAGCAAGAAACCCAAAGATCACGAGTCCAGATCCTCTGCTGGCATTTCCTGCAGCTGTTCTTGCGGTGGCCCAAAACGACGTCATTTTGAGATAAAATTACCAAAAAGAAAAAAAGAAAAAAAAACAGCATCAGAAATCGAAGAAGAAGGGGAAGAAGAGCCAAGCACATAGAAAGAGAGAGAGAGAGGAGAAGAACAACTCTTCAAACACAAAACAAGAAAAAAGTTAGAAACCTAAAGAGGTAATCTTTTTCTTGAAGCCCAAAAAAAAAAAAAAAAGTTAGAAATCTAAATGCATCCACTATTATTCTTCCTTTCATTTCTGTTGATTTGCAGAGAAACAAAAGGTACCTAGAACCCAAAACCAGCTTATTTTGAATGAGAAAGCTAGTTTTAAGACCAAACTCCAAAAGGGTTTGTTTGGTTTAATGTAATTTCCAAATTAGAACCTGTACGAGCACGAAATAATTCTTCTCATATGATCTTGTTGATCAAACTTGCGCTCCTCCAAACGTCGTCGCTTTGCCACCTGAAAACACAAACGTGAGCTAACCGGCGGGTGTGTGTCGGAAACCCCTCCGATGCCTAAGTCAGCACAATAGACAATAGACACAAAAGCTCTGTGAATTTAGGAATCAAAGTTGTGTTACCCCTCCATAGGTGATGTTGTGAGCTTTTATAGGTTCCTCGTGGCATAATCCTAGTAGGACTCTTATTCCTCCATGTAGAGTCCTCCTAGGAATCATACTCCGAAAAGATAATGCTTATCCTTTTACACCCCCCTTACTGTTTAAACCAGGTGAGATAGTTTTACCACGGTTGGATGTCAATATGACCGAGCTAATGTGGCCATACTAAAGCCGCAAACTAGACCGAACTCTGACTAGCTCGGTTCTTCCTTTCACTGCATGTTCCTCGGTTTGACATACTCCAACTGGGTTGTTCATTCAACACCGAGCTAACCAAGCACAAGGTAAGAGTTAGCTCGGCTCTCCCAAGCACAGTGCCTAGTTAGCTCGGCGCATACCTGCTTAGCCTTTTAGACCGAAGTAAATCTGCTTTTACCTCGGTCCGTCTCGCGACCCAATTACCAAGGAAGTCTCCTACTTAGCTTGGCCCAATTTATTTATAAATTACCCTCTCAATTGCCTCTTAATTCCATATGCGTAACATGATTGGGATTACTCATTACCAGCCGAGCTAACAACTTTAGCCTTTCAACCAAGCTAAATTCACACCGGGCTACAAATCTGTCCAGTCAAAACGTCTCTTCAGTCGCCGTAATTGAATTGCTTCCCCTGCCATGGACACGTGGCAGACTCTCATTGGGCCAGTGTAGCTGTCACGCCGTCTTCGTACTCCGAAATTTTTGAATAGTCCCGTCTAAAACCAAGGTTTATACCAAAACCCTAATTTTCTAAACTACAATACCTCTGTTCATCTTCTCTCTCTCTCTCCCTCCATTTCTCCTCAACCTTACACTTGCAGAGCTCGTGTTTCTTGCTGTTGTTACTTCCATCTTCAGTGCCTTCATCTTGAACTGGTAAGTGGTTCAAATTTACTTCCTTTCCGTCGATTTCGCACATGTTTTGCAACACATAACACGTTTATTCGTATGCTTTTTCAATGCATATTCCATTCTTGCTTCCTTTTTTCTGGAAAAAAAACCACGTAATAGAACTATTGTGCTTACGAACAATCTGAAATTTTTTTCCTTTGATCCAAAATCACACTCCAACCGAACTAGGATACTGTTTGTATTAGGTACAAGCTTAGCCAAACCAAACGGCCGAACTAAAACCTCACGCCATACTTGTAGTTTCAATAAGTCTCGGTACCTTTTGCTAAACTTAACCGAGCTAGCGAACCGTACTAGGTTTGCACAATGCCGTACTAGAAAGCCTCAACCACTGACCGAGCTATAACTTGGGGCTAAACCAGCTCCCTGACTTAGTCAAAACCGAACTAAAAATGTTGCACCATAAGCTACAACCGGGCTACGAACTTCTCATTAACTTAACCGAGCTAAAGTCTCCCGCTCAAACCGAGCTAAGAACGGATATTATTCCATGTAGCCGAGCTAATACAACATTTATTTTACCTTTTGTTTACTTTTAGCACGGTCCACTGGTCTGTGCTTAACACTTTTCCTTTTTACCTTGCAGACTTAGGTTGGCCAGGCACTCTCTTGAACGCTTCAGCCGAGATATTCCATATCATCTCAGCACCGAGCTAACACTTGAGTTTAATTTATACATAATTTAAACCCATATGGGAAAGTATAGTTTCTTAGTAAACTCACCAGGTGCTATGGCCGAGTTTCGAAGGGACTACCATATCCCTGATGATGTCCATCTTACCTTAGCCGAACTAGATACCACACCCTAAGAAAATCCTGGCTTCGTTCCCTTTGCCCTTCTTTCCATTGTAGAAACCGAACTTAGATTCTCTGTACAACCTCTTCTTTGTGAGTTCCTTAGACAAACAAACCTCTGCCCTACCCAGCTTTCAACAAACTCATACCGAATTATAAATGGTATTGTCGAGCTAAACCGCCGGCTTGGCCTTAACCTCGGTTTGGCCGAGCTGTTTCACCAGTACTCTCTAGGCCAGAATAAGGACGGCTGGGTTTACTATTTAAGAATAAGGCACCGTCGTGAAAAGATAATAAAGAATACCCCAGACAAAGAGGTAAATGACGATGATTTTTTATGGGTTTCTGGGAAGTTTGAAGACCATGAGGCCCAGATCCCAGGCGACTGAATAAACTGGAACTAAGGAATCGCCGATATAATTTCCTCGGCTTAGTTTTGGGCTTTGTTTACTTCAATTGTAAGCTTTGAACTACACTAACCGTTGTATTTTTTCCTTATGCAGATTTAAACTTTTTAAAGTCGCAGTATAGTTACCCAAACCTTGCCACCCTCCGCGCTGTGCTAAGACATCACGATCGAAGTTGGGCCGAGCTACTCAATTTTGAGCCGACGTATAGATACAGCCGCAGGCGAAAGACCAGGGTGACAGACTTCTTGCTGGAGCCTTCTCCTGAGCCTGATCCTTCTCTTACACAAATCAACCTCATTCCATTAACAGCGGAGCAAGAGATGGAAAAAAAGAGAGCTGTAAAAGCCCTCATCACCTAGACAAACCATCCCGAGGTACCACTGACCGGTTAGACTCAAGAGACCGTGGTAGACTTACCATCCCATCAGCCTTCATTATCCCGCCCAAGCAAGCGTGCTCGGACTTCCACAACCGAGCCACGCCTTGTCGACGAAGATGAAACCATCCTTCCTCAATCCACACCACCAAGCCCACAACTAGAGCGCTCTGACCGAGCTAACTCTCCAAGTGGGTGCCTAAGGTCACATACAAGAATTGTGCTATCACTGACTCCGACTCAGTGGTTACGGAAAAAGACCATATGCTGGCCTTTAATCTGGCCAAGAGCATCTATCTTCCAGCCGATATGGATCACCACAACCATCTTACCGAGCTGAAGGCCATTCGCTCGGCTTCAAAATCAATGGTGTTGGTAAGTTCTCTTTTTTCTTCTCCAAATTTCAACATATTTTCGCTCGGTTTATCTCAAAATTGTTTCTCCCTTCTTGCAGGCCTTACAGAAGAACCACGTCGCACACAAGCGCGTGCTGGAACTTCGAAAGACCACTAGGGAGGCCATGGCAAAGGCCAATGCTAAAACAGCCGAACTAAAAGAATCGCAGCAAAAGATGGCCGACCTACAGACTGAAGTATCCCGGCTAACCAGCCTTGTCAGCTCGGCTGAAGCAGATAAGAAAAAGGCTGCGGCTGTGGTAAAAGACAAATACCTGCGCGAGCTAGCCAAACTTGAAGGAAAGAAGAATGCCGAGATAACCGAGTTGGAGAAAAAAGTAGAAAACGCTGAAGACCGGAGTTACAAAGAGGGGGAGGCCACTTATATTAAGCAATGTGAAGCTTCCGAAGATATATTCTTCAAGTCTGGGTGGAGGGCGGCTATGGCGTAGCTCGGTCATGGCCTAGAGACCGAGGTCATCCTCAACCCTCCTCCGTATTTCATATCGAGCTATATGGCGGAGTACGCTGCTGCTATTCAGAAAAAAATTTCTGCAAGAAGGGGAGGACGAAGATCCTGCTCCTAAAAGCAACACCCAGTCGGGTCGGTTTATCTTCCCAACTCCAATGGACTCCATCCCATCTTTGCCTGCTGTGACTGATGCAGTGCCTTTGACCGAGCTCGACCAAGAGGTGCTTGCCACAACCGAGCTGCCTCTGGGTGAAGACTGGGTTATTTTGGATGCTGACCTAGACGACCTTTTCTCCTAATTTTTCTTTTTTCTATCAAAAGAGTTTGTAACCGGGCTGAGGCCCCACCTTTTGTACCTTTGTCTTGAACTTTGAATGAAACCTCCTCTTGTTTCAACTTTTAGTTCGGTTAACTGCCATGCCATACTTTCATTTACTTTCCAATTGTAATCTGAATGCAATATAACATTTTCAGGCCAAGATACCTATCTCGATTTTAACCGTGAGACCTATCTGGTCATACCTACCAACCTCTTCAGCCTAGGTTTTACCTGGGCTGAAGATCACTAAAACTTGTTATTCCAGCCAATCACTCTTCAGCCTTGATCCTTATCCCGGCTGAAAAGTACTAAGTGTTGGTTTTTCTAGCCAATCATTCTTCAGCTTTGATCTTTATCTCGGCTGAAGAGTACTAAAAGTTATTCCAGCCAACCACTCTTCAGCTTAGATCCTTATCTCGGCTGAAGAGTACTAAGTGTTGGTTTTTTTAGCCAACCACTCTTCAGCCTGGATCTTTATCTCGGCTGAAGAGTACTAAGTGTTGGTTTTTCTAGCCAACCACTCTTCAGCTTAGATCCTTATCTCGGCTGAAGAGACTAAGTGTTGGCTATTTCAGCTAACCACTCTTCAGCTTGGGTCCTTATCCCGACTTAGGAGAAGTGTTGGTTTTTCCAGCCAACATTTTCAGCGCAGATCCTTATCTTGGCTGAAGAGAGCTCAGAGTTGGTTATTCCTGCCAACCTTGAGTGAAGTGTTTGGTTTTTCCAGCCAAACATCCTGTAGCCTGGATCCTTATCTTGGGCTTAGTAGAAGTGTTGATTTCTCTAGCCAACCTCTTCAACTCAGATCCTTATCTTGGCTGCAGAGAGCTCAAAGTTGGTTATTCCTGCCAACCTCGAGTGAAGTGTTTGGTTTTTCCAACCAAACGTCCTGCAGCCTGGATCCTTATCTTGGGCTTAGGAGAAGTGCTGGTTTTTTTAGCCAACCTCTTCAGCTCAGATCCTTATCTTGGCTGAAGAGAGCTCAAAGTTGGTTATTCCTGCCAACCTCGAGTGAAGTGTTTGGTTTTTCCAGCCAAATGTCCTGTAGCCTGGATCCTTATCTTGGGCTTAAGAAAAGTGTTGGTTTTTCCAGCCAATCTCTTCAGTCCAGATCCTAATCTTAGCTGAAGAGAATGTAAAGTTGGTTATTCCGGCCAACTTTGCTTACAATGCCCCTAGCTCACTAAAACAACTTTTACAGTAGAAAACAATTGTGCTGAAAAGAAATTACTTGTTTTATTGAAAAAAAAAATTACATGTACTTAAAAGAAAAGCTAAAAATAAAATAGTTTGAGATTGGCAGTGTTCCACGGCCTGGGAATGGTCTTGCTGTCTCCATCCTATAAGTGGTATGCCCCTTTGCCAGCTAATCTAACCACTTTGTAAGGTCCTTCCCAATTGGGCCCTAACTTGCCATCTCCAGATATCAGGGTGTTTCCCATTACTTTGCGCAGCACCCAATCTCCGATCTTGAATTGCCTTGGATGTACTGTCTTGTTATATTTTCTAGATAACTTTTGCTGGTATGAGGTAATGTGAACCAGTGTTTTTTCTCTTCTTTTTTCTTCAAGGTCGAGCTCTAATGCTATGGCTTCTCCATTTAACTCTGGGTCAAAATTTTCGCTTCTGATGGTAGGGAGGCCAATTTCCAGTGGGATTGCAGCTTCCATGTCGTAAGTTAAGGGGAATGGTATTTCTCCAGTTGATCGTCGAGGTGTGGTACAGTAGACCAATAAAATATAAGGAAGCTCCTCAGCCCACTTTTCTTTTGCTTTCTCTAATCTTTTCTTCAATCCATCCAAGACGACTTTGTTTGATGCTTTTGCCTGGCCATTCGCTTGGGGGTATGCCGGTGATGGGTTGTAGAATTCTACCTTGTATTCTTCACAAAAGTTTCTAAAAATTTTGCCATCGAACTGAGTGTCGTTGTCAGATATTAGAGCTTTTGGTATGCCGAATCGAGTGATGATATTCTGCCAAACGAATTTCTTCACATCTTTCTCCTTTATTGATGCTAGTGCTTCTACCTCCACCCACTTTGTGAAGTAGTCTGTTGCTGCAAGAAAGAACTTTCTGTTGCTGGGTGCCATGAGAAATGGTCCTACTATGTCCAAGCCTCACATTGCAAAGGGCTATGGGCTAGTTAAAGGTAGAAGCTCTATGGCTAGCTGATGTATTTGGTGTGCGAACTTCTGACATTTCTTGCACTTCTTGACATACTTCTCTGAATCTGCTTGCATGTAAGGCCACTAACATCCCTGCGAAATTACTCTGTAGGCCAATGATCTCCCCCATTGGTGGCTTCCGCATACGCTTTCGTGTATCTCGAACAAGAATGCCTCAACCTTGCTGGGATAGAAGCACTTCAAGTAAGGTCTTGTAAATGATTTTTTGTACAAGGCTATTGACGGGGAGAGCCAAAATCGCTGCGACTTTGCTCTCATTTTGTTGGCCTCTTTGTTCTCTTCGGGTAAGTTGTCGTCCTTTAAGAACACTATAATGGGATCCATCCAGGAAGGACCTAATTTAGCACAACATACTTTGGCTTCTTCAGATTCTTCAATGCTTGGTCTTGCTAAGAAGTCGATTAGCAATGGATGTGGGATGGATGTATCTGCTATCGAAGCAAAGCCTGCTAATTCGTCTACTCTATTGTTTTCTTCTCTGCCAATCTGCTCTATTCGCATTACTTCGAACTTAATGATCTCTCTTCTCACTAACTCTTAGTACTTATCCTTTCATCATTTGCCTCGTAGTCGCCTGAAATTTGGTTTACAACTAGCTGGGAGTCACTATAAATCATTAGCTCGGTTGCCTTCATATAGAGTGCTGATTTCAGGCCTGCTAAAAGTGCTTCATACTCCGCCTCGTTGTTTGATGCTGGGAAGCCAAGGTTGACTACCTGCTTCACTAATAAGCCATCTGGTGAGATGAGGACGATGCCAAGTCCTGCACCGTGCCTGTTAGATGCTCCATCCACAAAGAGCTTCCACATCTCTCCAACGAATAGCTTCCAGCAAGTTGAGGGGTCGGATGATGTCTTTGGGTCGTGAGTGTTGCTGATGTTTTCTTTCAAGTCCACACCTACTGTTTGCCCCTCACTATCTGATTGTATCAATTTTTTGTTTGCTAATGAGTCTTTGCCGGTGCAGCACGGTTCGCCTCTTCCTGCTCGTTATTACTCCGATCTGTTTTGGGGTGTGGCTGGGCATCCTGATTCAGGGGTTGCATGCTTTCTGCGGTGCTTTCCATCCCCATTTCGGTTGCACTAGTCAAGTCAACTGGGCAGATGTGATAGCTTTCTAGGGTGAATTCTGCCACAAAGTCTGCCAATACTTGGGCTTTTATTGCGGTTCTGGGTTGAAACTTGATATCGTACTGTCCCAGTTCCACCGCCCACTTCAAGATTCGCCCAGAAAAGTTCGCCCTCTCAAACAAAGCTTTTAATGGGAAAGCTGTGAGGACGATTATGGTGTGGGCGTGAAAGTAATGCAACAACTTCCTTGATGCCATCATCAAGGCTAAGGCCAGTTTTTTCAATGGCAAGTACTTGGTTTCTGTGCCCAGCAAGGTCTTGCTGACATAAAAGATGGGTAGGTATTGGATTCCTTCTGCTCGGACCAACACTACACTAACTGCGTGCTGTGAAACTGCCAGGTACAAAAAGAGCTCTTTCTCCAGGTATTGGGGTTACTAGCAATGGTGGAGAAGATATGTATTCTTTCAAACTCTCTAGGGCACGGTCGCATTCTTCATCCCACTCAAACTTAGCCTTTAGTGCTTGGAAGAATGGTCGACATCTGTCTGACAACCGACTTATGAATCGGTTGAGCGCAGCTGCCATGCCAGTGAGATGCTATACTTCTTTTACTGAGTTGGGCCTCTCTAGATCTTGAATTGCTTTGATCTGAGAGGGATTGGCTTCTATACCTCGGTTGGTCACCAGGAAGCCTAGGAATTTGCCAGATCCTACGCCGAACGCACACTTGGATGCATTAAAGCACAACTTGTTCTTTTTCAGGATCTGGAACATCTTATCTAGGTCCCTGAGATGGTCCTTCTCATCCTTACTCTTGACCACCATGTCGTCGATGTAAGCTTCCATTGTTCTGCCTAACAATGGTTCAAACATCTTGGAGATCATCCGTTGAAATGCTGCCCCTGCGTTCTTTAGGCCAAAGGGCATGACCTTGTAACAATACAGCCCTCTAGGAGTTGTTAAAGATGTGACCTCCTGGTCTGGTTCATACATAGCGATCTGATGGTGACCTCTATACGCATCAAGAAAGCTAAGTCGGTTGTGTCCTGCTGTCAGATCTACCTGTAGACGTCCCCGAACGCCCCGGGAGGGTTAAGTCCCGTTCTGTTCATTTGGGGTCACTACAGCTTGGACTCTTAAATGTCACGGTTCCTAATCTGAACCAAAGAGTCCAAATCCGTCAAATCGTTTTGAGAAACTGATTTTTTGAAAAAGTAGTGCCAAATATGGACTGCTTTGCCAGATACAGAGTCGCCACTTAAATATTTTATTTTGGGAAATTTAGGAAACCCTGACTCGGTGCCAAGAGGCCACGTGTCCGTCATCACCAAAGTTGCCTCGGCTCGGGAACTTGGGTACGATTGGGGAAGGTCACTTCGTGAGCACCCCCGCTCGCCCGATCAAAGATCGGCCTCTACTAACCATGATATCTGGTTTTGAAAACATTGTGAGTTCTTATTCCGGTTTATTAGCCTAGGTTACTATGTGATGCACACAACATACAAATATAGACCGAGTCGCCTGAATTGGAATGAAACATTTCATGCTTGTTTTTTTTAAAGTGGTTTGCTACCCGCAGGTAGGCTTTAAAACATTTGATGATTTATTCCAATTTAAGTAACCCAACCTTCACCCACAAGCATTCAGGCAGTTATATCAGATAAGCATATAGCCTCATGGTAAGCATGCTATTCATGGTAGTCACTCACACGCATGCAAGGATGCTAAAGCATAAAGCTTACCGAGTACTCCAAGCCAAAATAAGAATTCATTAGAAATCATGCATGATCCTAACTATACAGAAATGCCTAATGCAACACATGCAAAATGCAATTATAGCAGGCTCGGCTATTCTAAGATGGCATATGAAATGTTACAACTATCATGTATTCAACTTTGAAATTGAAAGTACGACGCAGTTAGTATGATGCGCCGAGCCCGGTGCATGCAATACAGATGAATGAATGCAAACATGCTGTCATACTGTATGCTAATTTAAATATGCCCTAATCTAACCATCATAAGCAGATAAATAAAAGGGAAGAAAGACGTGGGGTTGGAAGACATACATCACACTCACGCACACTTATTACAGTTGTGCCCTCGCGCAAAGGGTCCAAATAAATATACAGTCCCGAATAAAAGAATATTACAGTCCAAATATTACAGTCCGAATAATATACAAATTCCTAATTAATTAACAAATTAACTAAGAAAACAAGTAAAACTGGCGTGCAAGCCAGGGACTGCCTTGCTTCTGATGGATGATGCATGTCCGGATTGTCTTGCGCGAAAATCCACCGGAATGCCCCAATTAGCCTCTGTTTACACCTGTTCTTGAAATGCGTGCCAAGCCCCGAAAAGTTGATGATTCTTTGTTTTGCTGCAACAGAGAGCAGGAAAGGGGCATAGCAATGTATTTGCACAGATATATGCATGTCTCGATCCTCGTGCCACCAATCACGCATACCGAGGCATGATGGCCGAGGAGTCGAAATGCACAATTCAATATAGGATGAATGCACATGAAACTACAGCTAAAACCTAACTCCATCATGGATAATCCGGAGTGTCGGTGACTGGGGAATTGAGACACATTCCGTCACTCGGAATACGAAATGTACCTCGTTTCCCGTGCCCGGGCTACCTCTTATTCCGGACATGACGCAATATGCATGATATGCATGAAATGCAACTAAGATACAATTCTAACATATACAATGCTATGGAAATGAAATGCCTCAAAATGCGTGCATACGGGCACGCAAACCGAGAAAATGACAGAATGCAATCTAAGATACAACCTAGTATACACAATGCTCTGAAATATGAGATGCCTCGAAATGCGTACGCACGGGCACGCAAACCGAGAAAATGCAAGAATGCAATGAAGATGAGATGCCTTGAAATACGTGCACACGGGCACGCAAACCGAGGCGATGGCATACGCAATGCAATGACAATGAGATGCCTCGACATACGTGCACGCGGGCACGCAAACCGAGGCGATGGCAAAATGTTATGAAAATGAGGCGCCTCGAAATGCGTGCACACGGGCACGCAAACCGAGGCAATGGTAAAATGCTATGAAAATGAGGCGCCTCAAAATGCGTGCACACGGGCACGCAAACCGAGGCAATGGTAAAATGTTATGAAAATGAGGCGCCTCGAAATGCGTGTACACGGGCACGCAAGCCGAGGCAATGGTAAAATGCTATGAAAATGAGGCACCTCGAAATGCGTGCACACGGGCACGCAAACCGAGGCAATGGTAAAATGCTATGAAAATGAGGCGCCTCGAAATGCGTGCACACGGGCACGCAAACCGAGGTGGTGATAAAATGTGATGCAATGATATGGAAACATGACATGGGCTTATACCAACATGAGTGAGCCTCAGCCACACTCACATAGGATGCCGGCGGATAAAAAATGGGTGCCTCGAAATGCGTGCACACGGGCACGCAAACCGAGGCGGTGGCAAAATGTGATGAAATGACATGAAAACGTGATATGGGCTTATACCAACATGAGTGAGCCTCAGCCACACTCACATAGGATGCCGGCGGATAAAAAAGGGTGCCTCGAAATGCGTGCACACGGGCACGCAAACCGAGGCAATGACAAAATGCTATGAAAATGTCATGAAAACATGATATGGGCTTATACCAACATGAGTGAGCCTCAGCCACACTCACATAGGATGCCGGCGGATAAAAAAGGGGTGCCTCGAAATGCGTGCACACAGGCACGCAAACCGAGGCAATGACAAAATGCTATGAAAATGAGGCGCCTCGAAATGCGTGCACACGGGCACGCAAATCGAGGCGATGATAAAATGTGATGCAATGATATGGAAACATGATATGGGCTTATACCAACATGAGTGAGCCTCAGCCACACTCACATAGGATGCCGGCGGATAAAAAAAGGGTGCCTCGAAATGCGTGCACACGGGCACGCAAACCGAGGCAATGACAGAATGCTATGAAATATGGTAAAAATGATATGCAAGCATGCTAATGGAATTTCAGCACTAAAATATGGGGGAAAACAGTCCCGAAATGAGGCGAAATGACATGAAATGCATGGAATTGTCCCGAAATGTGAATTTAGGCACCCAAAATGACCTATAGCTATGCCAAACATGCACAATATGGACATGTAATGGAAAGACAGAAGCTAGACAATCCCAAAAAATGCACTTTCACAGTTATAAACATGGCCAAACAGCAAGCATAGGTATGGTAAAAATGGCATGCAAGAATAGGGGCCAAAAGAGGGGTAATGAAGCAAGTGATACAAGAAAAACCTAAACTGAAAAATTTCCTTCTACAACATTGAAGAGGGACCAAAAATATGAATATTTACAGTTTATGGCAGCCTCAAAATCAGTATACAAACATGCTAAAAATGTGATGCAAAATAAGGCTCAAAAGTGGCTATAACATGAGGTATGCAAAATAATCACCAAAAAGCCAAAGGCCCTTAATAAAATATGTAGAATGGACCAAAATAAGCACTTTTCCAGAACTGTAAAATAGCCAAAAACAAAAACATGGTAGGCTAACTAAACATGCAAGAATGGGGAATAAAAGAGGGATATAACATGAAGTGACCTATGGAGGCCCCAAACCATGAAAGGACCTAAATGAAACATGAAGAATGGACCAAAATAAGCACCTTTTCAGAACTGTAAAACGGCCAAAAACAAAAGCATGGTAGGCTGCCATTGCATGCAAGAAAGGGGAAGAAAAGAGGAGTATAAAGGTAGGTATAACATGGAAGTCCCAAATGGTGTTGAGCCCTTCTTCAATGTTGAAGAGGGGCTCAAAATAAGCCTAATATCAGTTTACAACATGCTCGAAAATAAATTTCTCATGGGCCAAAAATAGCATGCAAGATTGTTACATATAAGAGGATCAATGAAGCAAGTGTATCATGGAGGGCTCAAACAGGGTTGAGCCCTTAATGAAAGGTCAAAATGAGCTCAAAAGAGGGCCCTTTTCAGTTAGGGCCGGAGCTTGAAACAAAAAGCAAGTGAGGCTTACAAATGGATCAAGAAAAAGGGGTCAAAGAAGAGAAAGGCTACTCACCCTTGAAGACTAAGACTTTTGTTGCTTCTTGGTTCAATTTGCAGCTTCTTTGGCCTTTGAGAAACTTTCCTTGTTGCTGGAAATGAGGTGGTGGTGGTAGAGCTTGGTGGTGTAGAAGAAATGATGGTTAGGGACTTAGGGTTTTTCAAGGAAATGAGAGGTATAGAAATGGAGTTGTATATGGAAGCTTGAAGATGAAGTTTTCTAACCCCAACAAAGGAGGCCACCAGCTGGTTATAAGGGTCAAAAAGGGGGTGTAAAGGTGGAGGAAAAGGAGAGTAACTTTCCCCCAAGAAATATCCCCCGGATAAAGATCTTTTCTGGGGGATAAAGCTCCACAGCTGTAAAGTGCACAGTGCAAGGAATACGGCCGGCCTGGTACTTTTGTTGCAGGTGGCCGGCCGGCCACACCCCCTAGCCGGCCGGCTAGGGGTCAAAAGGGTCAATCAGATTTTCTGGCCGGCCACCAACTGGTAGGGTCCTCCTATGTGTGTACAACACAACCCTGTGGTTCAAAATCCAAGAAAGTGGGTCCAAGGGGTTCAACATTAGCTCGGAAAGAGGGGTTCAAAAGGGTCAGGTGGAATTACTGGCCGGCCATGAACTTTTAGGGTCCTCTCATGTGTGTACATCACAAATATGTGGTTCAAAGTTCAAGAAAAAGGGTCCAAGGGGTTCAACATTAGCCCGAAAGGAGGGGGTCAAAAGGGTCAAGTTGAATTAATGGCCGGCCATGAACTTTTAGGGTCCTCTCATGTGTGTACATTACAAATATGTGGTTCAAAGTTCAAGAAAAAGGGCCCAAGGTGTTCAACATTAGCCCGGAAGTGAGAAAAACGGGCGCCGGAGGGCGTCGGAGGATGTATAACTGGTTGCTGCAACAATTGCTGGTCTCCCACTCTTCAGTGACCTCCCCGGTGATAAAACAGAGGTACCTGCCAAAAATGAACGAAAACCGTTGCAAAACGAATGCTCGGGGACCAAAACGCGCAGTTAGGGGTCCCGAAAATGGGCTGTTAAGCACCGAAAGTGGCGTTCGGCCACGAAGTGGGTTTCTCAGACCCCAGTGTCCCTCAAAAGGGAGAAAATAAGATGTATGCCAAAAATCAGAGCAAACGGAGATAGTTAGGCGGTCCCGAACCGAGGCATACGGCCAACGGTCCCGAAAACCGGGAACCGGACTCCGAAATGGGCAAAATGGCCTACGGCCACAAAATGTAGCCTACGGCCACTGAGAGATGGTCTACGGGACCTCTCCCTCCCCTCAGGAAAAGAAACAGAGAAAACCGAGTCTGGTTCGCAAACCGAGACAAGGCACAGAAGAGGGTTCGGAAGTCCGGAGGCAGGGCTCACGGCCGTGACTCTGAAACTTCTGAACAAGCACATTATGCAACATCACCAAGCGCTCAATCGGTGACGTCTGAGTCTTAAGGTCGGTCAAAAATGGGGTGTCTACAGAACGGGAGCTCAACCCTCCCGGGGCGTTCGGGGACGTCTACAGTTTCTGGCGACTCTGCTGGGGATTTAGAGAACTTGACTCGAATTCATGATATCTGTTTTTGAATACACTTGTGTGTTTTTTGCATTGCATTTGCATTGGTGCGCCTAGGACACCGTGTTTGCCATCTGCTATTCCTGAACGGTTTGCCGGAGGCTTGTCTTGTCAAGGCATGACCATAAGGCTGACCGGTTGTGGGCTCTGCCAGTATGGGAACACAAACCCCGGTTTTACCGGGGCACCCTCTTTGACCATTCGACCTAGTGCATATTCGAATCCATAGTGACCATTCCAAATTAGGACAGGTTGCTTACCCGTTTATAGGTTGTTTGAAACCGCTGCGTGCGTAATGAAACCCTAGCTCCTGACACAATAGGACAGGGAAACCCTACCCCAACATAGGGGTGTTTTGGCTCTCATTTATCTGTTATGTGCTTTAGAGTGCGTCTCTACAGGAATGCATGTATCAGTATATGAGTTTGAATATCAAGCCTGAGGGCATCAATTCAGTATTGTCAGTATCAGGCCTGCGGGCATCAGTTCAGGACCGTCAGTATCAAGCCTGCAGGCATCAGTTCGGTATTGTCAGCATCAGGCCTGCGGGCATCCGTTCAGTATTATGGGTATCAGGCCTGCGGGCATCAGCCAGTATTTGAGAACGAGTTATCTGCGGATATCAGATTCTGTTTTAAGGAACAGTGATACAGGAATGATAATCAGTGTTTGAGGACAGTGTGTATTTCAGCTTATTGACTGTGTATTGATTATGCCCGACTGTGTGTCTTGCATTTTATTTTAAGCTGTTGTGCTGTCCGTTTATCTGTTTATTTATTTCCTTTTCGCTTTATTTATCTTTTGCTAGGCCAGTTTTAGCACGATTGCTTCCAACCCAACAGGCATTCCCCAAGCACCTTGGACACGAGGTCGTCGACTCCATCGATCTGAGGATCTAATCGACGGACAGCCAGTGTTCCATTCTCTACCCCCTGTTACAAAAAGGAAGCCGAAAAGGCGCAGTGTGTCAGAACAGAGGTTGTCAGGGCAGTGGGTTACTTCATCAGAGGACTATAGGACTGAGGTCTCAATTACTACTGCAGAAATAGACATACCAGTTAGACAGATGGATCAGCAAAATACGTCAGGGATGGAGGCTTTAATGCACCAGATGCAGGAGAGCATGAGACAGATGCATGATGATGCCACCCGTCAATCGGAGTTTTCCAAACAGCAGGCCACGATCATGGCCCAACAGGCCGAACTAATCGCCAGATTGCAACAGCAGAATACAGCGTCTGCTTCACAACAAATTCCTCCTCCGGCAGGGGCTCCGTCACCTGAGCAGGCACCTGCTGTTCAGAACGCTCCTCCAAACACCCAGAATACTCTACCGACTGTCCAAAATGTACAAGAGGACACGAATCTTCCAACGGGGCCAGCTCCGCCCCCGCTTCCACCACAACTGTCCAAGGTCCATACATCCAATCACCCGGACTCTCCATTCAAGGTCGAGGTTGATCATACAGCTCTGAAATTGAGCAAATTGGAGAAGCTCTTTAAGAAATCCCAAGGGGTCAAGGCTATGCCAGATATCGGAGATGGATATACCGAGGAGGCCGTAACACTCCCCGATAGGTTCAAAATGCCACAAATCGACCGCTTTGACGGAACCGGCGACCCCATGGTCCATATCCGACTGTTTGCAGATGTCTTACGGCCAATAGGCCTAACACGACCACAGAAGCTCTCACTATTCGGCCGAACCCTGTCGGGTGTGGCCTCCCATTGGTACGCAAGATTACAAGATGAAGTGAAAAAGAATTGGGATGAAATGGCTGAGGCCTTTGTCACGCAATATTCGTACAACACTCAGATCGAGATCACAACCCGTGATCTTGAAACGACAAGGCAAGAGCCTAAGGAATCTTTCTCGGACTTTGTGATCCGATGGAGGGCAAAGGCGTTAACAATGACTTTAAGGCCCACAGACAAAGATCAAATCCGGATGATTGTGCGCAATCTCCACCCAAAACTGATGCTGAGAATGATTGTAGTCCCCTTCCCTACTTTCGCAGATTTACATGATATGGGGGTGCAAATCGAAGACGCAATGAAACAAGGTCTGTTTGACCATGATAGAGAACAACCGAGGAGGACCTTCAACCGTAACAACAATGCGGGCCCGAGTGGCGCTGCAAATACGAGAGCCTCGGAAGTTAGTATGGTCACCACCACTCCCCCTCCCCCTCCAAGGCCCATGATTGCCACACCCTTCTCCGGCGCATCCGGAAGCAACACACAAGCCAACAGATTCCAACCGCGAGGCCAAAGAACCTTTACCCCACTATATATGTATCTGACCAAGGTTCTAGGAATACTGATTAGAAATAATCATTTAAAACCCCTAGAACCAAAGCTATTACCGAATCCACTCCCCCCCTCTTACGACCCGTCAAAATACTGTGCGTATCACCAACAACACGGTCATGACACCGACCGTTGTTACAGATTGCGTCATGAGATTCAAGATCTTATTGACAAACAAGTGATCGCACCCCCTGATAAACCTAATGTCACAACCAACCCTCTCCCACCACATAACCAAGCTCCTCCTCCCAAAAGAATTAACTTTATCCAGACTGGGGTCGCATCTTACGATCCTAGCATCTATATTACGCCCACCCACCTACCCAAGCCGGAGGTGCTCCTCCCCGATTGCACTGATTTCTTGTGCATGGTGGACATCTCTGAAACCCAACCAGAACCAATGGTGGTGACCGTCGAAGACAGGGCAGGGTAGATTTTGGGAGAGAATGAGATTGTTGAATCTGAGACTGGGCAGAATTTTGCTGGGGGAGCCTATGATCCAAGCAAGCACATCCTATCAACGAGCCGAATTGGGCTAGGCGTAGAATTGCCAGAGACAGGAGAGCTATGCATGATCCGGGGGGATGGATCTGGGCTATGGGCAGATGAGCTGACAGCCGTAGAGGAGGACTTTGCTAACCTGCAATTTCTCAAGGACCAGGAACTGGGGGATGCGTCAATTAATTGGTATGATTATGAGGGATCAGAGGAGGCCACTGGATGGCTTGAAGATCAACCGGATGCAGTGGGGGAAACCCAACCAGAACAGAGCCCGGCAGGGGCAGAAATATCAGTTGTGGCCGGAATGGCCGAAAACCAAGTTGTATCGCCGGAGAGCGCCGGTGTTAAGAATTCCGCTCGAGACATGGGCATTATTGATATGGGAACTGTTGAACAAACAGCTGTACTGATGCAGCTAGAACAAGAAAAGTTTGAGGAGGCTGAGAGAATTAGAAAAGCTAAAGGCCCTGAGGGGACTGAAAGTGCTGTGTGCACGAAGACAGACAATGCTGCGAGCATATGGACAGAGAGCACTGAGAGTGCGAGTGGACCGGAGCCAGACAGGTGTCTGTTGGCTGCCAGTGGAATGTGGTGGGAAGATGACGACTTGTGTCTTGCCCACACGGATGAAGACTGGGGGAATAACCAGCCGGATGATACTTGGTATCTTGATGAAGTGGATCATATGACAAGAAGTGGGCGGTACTTCAAGCCCCCACATCTGGACCAACCCGAGGCATCCGGGAAGGATAGAGAAGCGGAGAGACAGAAGGAGAAGCAGATTGAGGATGAAGCTGTGCTGAAACAGTTAAAAAAGATACAAGCAGACATCTCCATCTGGGGACTGCTAATGGCATCACGAGTACACAGAGAAGCTGTCCTATCTGCTATGGACAAGTCCAAACTCTCCATAGACACCACGCCTGAACAGCTGGTTGGGCTGGTTTTTCCGGGAGGAGGTTCCCCGGCATTAACCTTTTCGGACAAGGAGCTACCGCCTGAGGGCACAAGTCATAACAAACCTCTCTATATTTCTGTGGAGTGTAGAGATAAGTGGATACCGGTGGTACTTGTTGATACCGGGTCTGCAATTAACGTCTGCCCAACCAGAACAGCATATGCAATCGGGTTGAAACCCGTGGACTTCGTCCCAACCACCCAAGTGATCAGAGCATATGATAATACCAGCAGAGAGGTGATGGGGATTGTTAAAATTCAAACCAAGGTTGGTCCAGGACAACACAGCATCGAATTTCATATCTTGGACGTTCTTGCAACCTTTAACCTACTTTTGGGGCGACCGTGGTTGCACCAGGTCAAAGCAGTCTCTTCCACTCTACATCAGATGCTAAAGTACCCCCACAGGAAAAGGGTAGCGATAGTTTTCGGGAATTCATCAATCCATCCGCCGCCGGAGGTGTCTACACCTGTCTTGGAGATTGAGCACGGCACGGAGGATGTGTTTTTGTCGGGGTTCACTTTGGCCGAGGCTCAAGTGGTGCAGAATGTCATGGCTGCGAATGAGGGCATGTATGTTAGTGCACAATCCATATACCTCATGAACAAGCTAAAGCATACCCATGGGATGGGATTAGGGAGAAGCGACCGGAAAGGCGTCTCAGTGTTGGCCGAAGTGCCACACAACCCTCACGCTTTTGGACTGGGTTATCTGCCCACCAAGGAAGATTGGGTGAGGAAAGGAAAAGAAATGGCCGGAAGGGCCAGGGCAAAGAAGGCCGGGAAGCCATTTGATTTAATGCACAGGCCCATCTGGGGTACCCTAAACGGACGCTTCGTCTGGGAGGGAGAAGATTTTCCATTCTGCGGCTTCCCGGAGCCATGGCTAAACGCGTGCCTGGTTTTGAAATCTTATTCGACATACAATTATCTGGGGATGACGTTGCCGAAGCGCAGACAGACCCACCAACTGAGGTTGAGCAATGTGAAGCAGTGGATCTTGAGAGCACAGAGCTTGAAATGGGGGTAGCACTGGCGAGTCTACTATCAGATCCTCCGATTGGCCAAGAGTGCTTGGGGGATAACTCTTCGGTTTCTGTGATTGGAGATGAAATAGCTGCGGGCTTTCCAGCGCCGATCTTGGATGCATCTATCGCACCTTCTCTCATCTGGCAATATGAAGAAGGCTTTTTATCTAGCAGTTCCGGGTCAGGTAGTGAGCCGGAATCTGATTCTACCGAATCTTGTGCGTCGGAATCAGATTCCAGATCGACTGAGTCTGAGTCCGGTATTCCTGGGGGTGATAACCCGGATGCCACAGTCCTGTCTAGGTCGTCTTTTTCATTTTCTTTTGAGTCTGTTGTAACAGAGGAATCTGACGGCTTGGAAGTATTTAATGAGAATGATGTGGATGTGGTTTCCGAGTATTTTTCTGTGCCTTTGATTTATTGCTTAAATCAGGATTTTCAAAATTTTGATGAAAACAGCGAGGAAGAAATTCCCCCAGTTTTGCAACGATTAATTGATCAAGAGCAGGAAAGATTTGTTAAACCTTTAATGGATGAAATCACTACTGTGAATGTTGGTACTGAGAAGGACCCGCGGCTGGTCCAGATCGGGTCCACGTTGTCTTCGGAGGAGCGCGAGCGCTTAGTCGCTTTACTAAAAGATTTCAAAGATGTTTTCGCGTGGTCGTACGAAGAGATGCCTGGAATCGATCCTGAGATTGTACAGCACCGGATCCCTCTTGATCCCGAGGCCCGCCCTGTCAAACAGAAACTCAGAAGGATTCGCCCGGACTAGGCTCTCAAAATTAAGGAAGAGGTCACCAAGCAAATTGACGCAGGGTTCCTGCTGGTATCTGAATATCCAACTTGGCTGGCCAATATAGTTCCGGTGCCAAAGAAGGACGGCAGAATTCGGGTCTGTGTAGACTTCAGAGATTTGAACAGGGCCAGTCCGAAGAACGACTTCCCCTTGCCGCACATCGATGAATTGGTGGATTTCACGGCAGGACATGCCTTGCTTTCATTTATGGATGGTTTCTCAGGCTATAACCAGATAGTAATGGCACCCGAAGACCGGGAGAAGACTGCGTTCACTACCCCGTGGGGGACATATTGTTATAGAGTGATGCCATTCAGGTTGAAAAATGCTGGAGCTACGTATCAACGGGCAGCAACTACAATATTGCATGATATGATCCATAAAGAGGTCGAGGTGTATGTGGACGACATGATTGTCAAGTCCAAAGATAAAGAGGGCCATTACACCGCCTTACAAAAATTCTTTCAAAGGATCAAAGAGTTTCGGCTGCGACTGAATCCCCAGGAATGCACGTTTGGCGTTACAGCAGGGAAGATGTTAGGGTTTCTGATCACACAAAGGGGCATCGAGGTCGACCCTTCCAAAATCAAGGCCATCTTAGAAATGCCACCACCGAGGACTGAAAAGGAGGTGCGAGGCTTTCTGGGTAAAGTGCAATTCATAAGACGGTTTATTTCTAAATTAACCTTGACTTGTGAACCACTTTTTGGTCTCCTGAAGAAAGGAAAGAAATTCCAATGGGACGGCCGATGTCAAGCAGCTTTTGAGCAGATCAAAGAGTATCTACAGAACCCACCCGTATTGTCACCGCCAGAGCCGGGGAGACCGTTGATACTGTACCTTTCGGTAACTGAGACTACCATGGGCTGCATGCTCGCGCAGGAGTCAGAAGACAAAGTGGAAAGAGCCATCTACTATCTGAGCAAAAAGATGCTGGATTACGAGACCCGCTATACGCCGCTGGAGAAGGCTTGTTTGGCCTTGGTATGGGCAACCAGGAAGCTGTGGCACTACCTGTTAGCCCACTCTGTAATGTTGGTTTCGCGTTTGGATCCCATCAAATATCTCTTCGAGAAACCAGCACTTACGGGTAGGCTAGCTCGTTGGCTGCTGTTGCTCTCCGAATTTGATTTGAAGTATATAACGCGCAAGTCAGTAAAAGGCAGAGCGGTAGCGGAGTTCCTTGCCGACCACCCGGTTGAGGGGGATGAAGCGGTTGAGTATCTGTTCCCAGATGAAGCTATTCTACACGTCGAAGATGAAACTTGGACGATGTACTTTGACGGAGCGTCAAACCAATATGGGTATGGGATAGGGGTGTTGCTGATAGCGCCTGACGATTCCCGTATTCCTTTAGCATTCAAGCTCCGGTTCAAGGTTTCCAACAACGAAGCAGAGTATGAGGCATGTATTGCTGGCCTGGAAGCAGCCCTGGAATTAGGGGCAAAACGGCTGGACGTCATTGGGGACTCGAACCTTGTTGTGTCTCAAGCAAAAGGAGATTGGAAAGTCAAGGAGGAAATGATGATAATCTACCACCAAACCTTGGATCTGCTAATTCCTTGGTTTGAGAAGCTAAATTTCACCCACCTCGTAAGAGAGAACAACAGGTTTGCAGATTCACTAGCAACTCTATCTTCTATGATAGACATCCCGTCCGGAGTCCGGATGCGTCCAGTCATTATTGATCAGAAGTTCGTGCCGGCATACGAGTCAATTTCCGCCATAGATGAAGTTCAAGACAGCAACCCCTGGTACTACGACATCTGGAACTTCTTGGAAAAGGAGACATATCCACTAGGGGCAAATGCCAAAGATAAGAGGGCTGTCAGGAGAATGGCTGCTCAGTTTATCATCTGCAGGGGTAAGCTGTACAAAATGGGCCATCTGGGAATGCATAAGCTCTGTGTCGAAGCTGAAGAGTCAAAATGCCTGATGGAAGCCATCCATGGGGGAGAGTGCGGTGCACACATGAATGGAGTAATGCTGGCCAGAAAGATCCTCAGACAGGGCTACTACTGGTCAACCATGGAGGAGGATTGTATTAGCTTTGTTCGGCGATGCCATGAGTGTCAAATCCATGCAAACCGCATGAACATCCCGCCATCAAAACTGTACAACATGACTTCGCCATGGCCTTTTTCAGTCTGGGGAATTGATGTAATCGGAGCTGTTACCCCGAAGGGGTCAAACGGGCATGAGTTTATCCTGGTAGCGATAGATTATTTCACAAAGTGGATCGAGGCCCAATCATACGCGGTGTTGAAGGCGTCGCATGTCGCAAAGTTCATCAGGAACAACATCATCTGTCGTTACGGGGTGCCAAACGAGATAATTTCAGATAATGGTTCCCACTTCAAGAAAGAAGTGATAGACTTGTTGGAGAAATACAATGTGGCTTTCCGTAAGTCATCTACGTATCGGCCGCAGACCAATGGAGCAGTTGAGGCCGCCAACAAGAATATCAAGCATATACTACAGAAGATGGTGGAAACCTATCGAGATTGGCCAGACAAGCTGCCATTTGCTCTGTGGGGCTACAGGACGTCAATCAGAACTTCTACTGGAGCGACTCCATATTCATTGGTCTATGGAATGGAGGCTGTTCTACCCATTGAGATTGAGGTTCCGTCGTTACGAGTATTGGCTGAATGCCAGATAGCCGAAGTAGATTGGCAGCAAAGCAGATTCGAAGAACTCATGCTCTTTGATGAAAGAAGACTGAAAGCATTGTACCACATCCAAGGCTATCAACGCAGAATTGCCCGGGCTTTCAACAAGAAGGTTAAGTCCCGGAATCTGAAAGAAGGAGATTTGGTGCTCAAAGACAACCGAGCTCCCATCCACGACCCAAGGGGCAAGTTCAAACCCAATTGGACTGGTCCTTACATCATCAAAGCTATCTGGTCAGGTGGGGCTGTGGTTCTGATGGATCTAGATGGCTTGGAGTTCTCACAACCGATCAATATGAACAAGTTGAAGAAATACTATCCTTGAGAGGCTCGCTAGGCCGAAAACCCGCAAGGGCGACCTAGGCAAAAGTCAGAGCACAAAAAATTAGAAAATATAAAAACTGAGCTCGCAAGGTTGAAAACCCGCAAAGGGCGGCCTTGGCAAAAGTTAGAGCACAAAAGGAGAGTGAAAATACTCGAGTGAACCTTAGCCTGAACTACGTAAGGCTTGATTCCCATCTTTGGGATACGTAGGCAACTTCGCCTTGAAGTTCAGCCATAAACTTTTCCCCGATCAACTCTGTCCACTTTGATCATCTCAGTCATCTTTATCCATCAGCATTTATCGTGATCTCCGGTACAGTGCTGTTCAAACTAGGGGCAACTTTCCGTTGCCGCGACGGTGCAAAGTTACTCAGACTAGGGGCAACTTTCCGTTGCTGTGGAGTGCCACATTGTTCTTCAGACTAGGGGCAACTTTCCAGTTGCAGGGATCTGGGGTTGTACATTTCAGTGACAGATTTTCGGCGTGTCCAATTCTGATCCACATCGAAAATAGTTTTGAAAAGTTTTAATAAAAGTTGACTTTGTTCAAATCAATCTTTTTACGACTAAGACCATTTTTGGACCAAAAACGGAAAATTTTCAGTACCACAACTTTCAATTTCATTGATTTCAAAATAGAGTTCTCCTGCTCTTGCTTTACAATCGAGGTTGCTTTTTAGTACATTCATAAAGAAAACTTGAAAATACTAAATAAGCAATAAATTTGGGGCATAGTTGAATCAAGTATCTCTGCGTCCCCTCCCAGAGCTGGACGGAGCATCTGATGCCAAGCTAGGCCCAACCTGTGCCTCCTCATTGAGCCAGTCCACGCACTCATCGGACAAAGTGCAACTGAAAGTAGGAGCAGGGGCCAGGAGCTCTCTAGTCCTCCATGCCGTAGCATATCGGGCAAGCTGTGCACCCCGGATCGGGAAAGCAGCTGGATACTCAATCCCATCCGGTGGACAGGTCTGATCATGACCAAACTGACGCAGGAACCGGAACGGAAAATAGAATACGCAGTGGGTTAGACCAATCAGTTGGATCCCAATCAGCCGGGACATACTATAGCTCATTGCCGGGAGGTTAAGCCAAGGACAACGCCAAGCAATGCCGTCTGCGGACAAATTGCACATCCAATCGAACCACCACCTTTCGTCAAGAGCATTGACTAGGCGCTGCCGAAAGAAGTAGCCTCGAGCTGAATAGGCCGGGCAAGAGTCCACAACCCGCAACTTATCCATTAACCATACCTAGGGGAGGGATGGAAAATGAGAGAATAAAGAACAGAGAGATGTACGATGAGAGAAAAGTGAGACAAGGGTTTTGTGAGAAAAACCGAGCCTGAGGGCCGAGTGATGTGAGCAAATATATATATGTGAGGTCGGGTGGGAAACATTACCTGCAGCAGCAGTGGACTCCCGGCGAACCTAGTCGCCTCCCGGCGATAGACAGAATCTAAGCCCATCAATGTCTCGGCCAAGGTCATGGCAATACAGCCCTTTCCTTCCCTCAAACCTTGGGCGACTTCAATCAGGCGAATGCTAGCCCCGCCGAAGCCCGAGGAAAGCAGAAAGTGAGACAACAAACATAAACAGAGGGCGTGTTGTCGGAAACCCTGCCAATAATGGTTGCTGCGGTCACCGGCGTCGGAAAAACAATGGATCAAGCCGAGGATGTCCAGTTCCTCACTGCAGATCAGAGACCGAGCGTCATGCGCCGTGAGCCCACACATCCGTCCTAAAGCCTGAGCGTGACCAAAACGGAGCTGCGGCAAGATTACTTCAGAGCATTCAGACTCCATCAAAACCTGAAAATCTTCGAAAGTGGGGCACATCTCTTGGCCGCCGAAGCTAAAAACATGCGTCACTGGATTCCAGAACCTTGCCGCGGCATGGAGAAAAGGGAGATGTAGCGGAGTACGGCTTAGCGTGAATAGTGCATTCAAGCCGAAACCTCGGAAATTCAGCTTTTCCGAGCCGTCTAGGGAAGAGATCCAAGATGTGATATTTTCTGCGAGAAACGCCTCCATCTTTGCCTAAAACTAAGATGAAATGAATGTTCCCGAAGTTAAGGCTTTTATAGAAGGAAAAACACCATTCACGGGGACACGTGTCAAAAATCTGGTGGCTGCAGGACTGAATGGCCGGCCAGCCACTTTTTCTGGCTGGCCAGCCATTTACTTTTTCAGAAATGGCCGGCCAGCTGTCTCTCTCCACCAAAAATGGCCGGCCGGCTCCCAGGGATGGTTGGCAATGCTGCAGTGTATCTCCCTGGCCCTGTTTTATCCTTCGAGGGAGAGTTCCAAGTATTTCCATGCAACGGGAAAGTCAGAGGCCTTCATCTCCCTTCGTTTCGGATGCATTCCGATGCCCAGATTGTCAGAAGAACACTCTGTCATTGTTGTGTTTTGTTTATCGAGTTGTTGTTTTGCTTATCGAGTTGTTTGTCGAGCGGACGTGTTTCGTGTTTTTGAGTCATTGCTCTCTGTTTAAGCAATCTTTGTTAAAGTCTTGTTTATTTGCGTTGTTGCATTTTGTTTATCGAGTAGTAAACTTGCTAAAGATTCTGTTATATCTTAGTAAGTGTAGTTGCTTAGTTTGTTGCGTCGGTTCACTACCTGACTTGGTGATTACACAATGCGCATTACCATTCAATTTCATTTTTGTGCGAAATAAATTGATGCGATACGATGCTAAAAGTTTAAAATACAAACATCTTTTCGAAAGCTATTTCTTTCCATCATGCTTTACAACAAACAAAGGTACAAGTTTTACAAAAAATAAAGCTGCCTAGCAATGTGCAAAGTGCTACAAACTACTAGCAAAAAGAAAAATAAAGCAGGAAATAATAACATCAAAGTCCTCGGGAGCGGGAACGAGAAGCACGCCTCATCCTCTTTTGCGGGACAATCTCCGCACCACCATCTGAGTCGGAGCTGTCATCCTCAGGATCCCCCTCAGCCTCGCCTCTATTCCCCGAGCCGAAACCGGAGCCCCCCTCCTCAACAGATGTCTCTGACTGACGGTCGGTAGCCTCCTCCTCCTCCTCAGCATCCTCCTCCTCCTCGTCAGGCTCCACCTCCACAACGTGAGCCCTGCGTCTGCGGACGGGCCCTCCTCGAGCTCCTCGAAAAGGTCTAGATGACCCGGATCCTCGGGAAGGCCGAGATGGCCCCGCTCCCTGAAAAGGCCCAGATGGCCCAGCTCCCTAATGAGGCCCAGGTGGCCTGGTCTGCAGCTGACCGGACCATGAAGGCATCTGAAAACAAAGAGTTTAATTCAAATACATCAGTCCAAATATATATATCAGATGCAGATGCAAGCAAAGGATACGTAAAGTGGGTGCATGTTAATACAGTGTACAAGTGGGGTGTGTGTCAGATGTGCTCTACACAAACAGTCTATCGATGCAGTAAAAATCAGCATGTCATCAGAAGTATGATAAATGCCAGAAAACTAAAGGGTACCTGAATGCTCGCGACAGACAACTGTGCCTCCCTACGCAGGACCATGCCCTCGAGTGTGGCCACCAGTCCAACCACCTCCTCCATGTATCCTCGCGATGGCTGCAAAAATGAGCTCATAATCATCAGTGAACAGAAGAGTATCTAAACATCTGAATGATGAATGAAAACAAGTGGAGCATACCGGCGGTGAGTCCGGATCAATGGCGTATCGATCACTGGGCATCGGAGGCTCTAGTGGAATCGGAGTCGGAGAGCTAGCCCCATACTGCCACGCCATCAACTCAGTAGGCATATCTGGCCATCCAGGATGAGGATGAACTGACGGAGCCGGAGGAACCGGTCTGCTCCCACCTCTAGATGTACCGGCCCTGCTAGTAGAAGGGACGTCTGCAGCCCGAGCCCGAGCCTGGTCCGAGGATGACATACCGGCAGGCCTCATCATCGGGATACGAGCTTCCGTCAATGGAGGCATCAAATATATATGACGGTAAGTGGCGTAGTCCCCCTCCTCAATGTATAGTAAAGCATCAGTGCCCAGCATGGCGCCGACTACCTCCGAGTAAGAGAGTCTGTCAGCGGTCCGCATACTGGCTGGGGGTACTGCGGGAATATCCTGAGAAAGATACCCCCATACCTGGCGCAGAAAGCGCTCCCCCAGGAACCATACCCTGCCAACCGGCCCTTCGAGCAGGACCCTATACTGGGAGATGTCCGATGCTCCGGTATACTGAAGTCGGAGACTATCACCCAGAGACACCCAGGGCTGCCATGTAATCTGCGGATGATGAATGCCTAAACCAATCAGAAATCGAGAACATACAGAGCAAATCAAAGATGAAAATGAAAAGAACTGAAAGTTCTGAGGTACCTCTGAATGTCGCACAGTGTCGAAGTACTGTCGCAGGCGAAGGAGGGTCTCTCGAGGCCTCGGCCGGTGTGGGCCCTCGAATATCAATGAATATGGGGTCACGGGAATCCCTACCACCTCCAGCTCTGGGGCTAATGATGGGAAGTATACATAGACCCATAGCTGAGAAAAACAATGCAGAATGTAAGCACGAAATGCTGAGAGCAAAATACAGACTATAAGAGTGCGCTGTGTGTGTGATGTACAAGTAATGAGAAGCAGAAATGTAAATCAAGGGGATAGAAAGTACCTCCCAGGCTCTCCAGTAACCGCCAAGCAAATCGCCCCGCCCGCGGGAGGTCGCGCTCATATAAAAGTAAAGGGTAGCCAGGCCGGCGCCACCCCAGTCATATCGATGGACCTGTGATAGGTCGACTAGAGCGCTCAGCAAATATAGCCCAACTGTGTTCCCTCTGTCGGCGAACAGGGTAGTCCCGAAGAGGAACATCAGGAAACCACGGGCATACTGCTCTGTCTCCTCGGGAGTCTCAGGCACCATCTCCGCCCGCCGGAAATGGGAAGAGAACCAAGTGTATCGGACTCTCCCCGAAACCCTATCAACAGGCGGGTGAGCCCCCAATAAATACATCCAGGCGGCCTCCCACTCGCCCATATCCTCATCGTAAGGGATGGACCAACCTCCGACGTCAAGGCCGGTCAATACAGCGAAGTGAAAAGGGGTCATGGTCATATCCCCGGTAGCAGAGAAATGAAAGGAATTGGTGGTGTCCCATCATCTCTCTACCAAGGCCGCCATCAGTGTCCTCCTGGCAGGACAACGTGACAACCCGACGCAGAAGGGCCCGAACCCTGCCAAGTCGACTAAGTCTCGAACACCCTCCGGGAGCTCGGCATACCAATCCCGCGCGATGGTAGAACCATATCCCCGCACACTGCGAGAGCAAACCTGCATTCAGAATGAATACATGTATCAATAATGAGATGAAATGGGCTGTGTGCCAATGGAATGAAATGGGCTGTGTGCCGATGAAGTGAAATAAGCTACATGAAAATTCTAACCTGGGCTGCGTGTTCAGAAAATTTGAAGTTTGGGCTGCGTGTTCAACTTTCAGTTAAATTGTGGGCTGCGTGTTCGCTATCTACCTGGGCTGCGTGTTCAGAAAATTTGAAGTTTGGGCTGCGTGTTCAACTTTCAGTTAAATTGTGGGCTGCGTGTTCACTATCTACCTGGGCTGCGTGTTCAGAAAATTTGAAGTTTGGGTTGCGTGTTCAACTTTCAGTTAAATTGTGGGTTGCGTGTTCACTATCTACCTGGGCTGCGTGTTCAGAAAATTTGAAGTTTGGGCTGCGTGTTCAACTTTCAGTAAAATTGTGGGCTGCGTGTTCACTATCTACCTGGGCTGCGTGTTCAGAAAATTTGAAGTTTGGGCTGCGTGTTCAACTTTCAGTTAAATTGTGGACTGCGTGTTCACTATCTACCTGGGTTGCGTGTTCAGAAAATTTGAAGTTTGGGCTGCGTGTTCAACTTTCAGTAAAATTGTGGGCTGCGTGTTCACTATCTACCTGGGCTGCGTGTTCAAAAAATTTGAAGTTTGGGCTGCGTGTTCAACTTTCAGTTAAATTGTGGGCTGCGTGTTCGCTATCTACCTGGGCTGCGTGTTCAGAAAATTTGAAGTTTGGGCTGCGTGTTCAACTTTCAGTTAAATTGTGGGCTGCGTGTTCACTATCTACCTGGGCTGCGTGTTCAGAAAATTTGAAGTTTGGGCTGCGTGTTCAACTTTCAGTAAAATTGTGGGCTGCGTGTTCACTATCTACCTGGGCTGCGTGTTCAGAAAATTTGAAGTTTGGGCTGCGTGTTCAACTTTCAGTTAAATTGTGGACTGCGTGTTCGCTATCTACCTGGGCTGCGTGTTCAGAAAATTTGAAGTTTGGGCTGCGTGTTCAACTTTCAGTTAAATTGTGGGTTGCGTGTTCGCTATCTACCTGGGCTGCGTGTTCAGAAAATTTGAAGTTTGGGCTGCGTGTTCAACTTTCAGTTAAATTGTGGGCTGCGTGTTCACTATCTACCTGGGCTGCGTGTTCAGAAAATTTGAAGTTTGGGCTGCGTGTTCAACTTTCAGTTAAATTGTGGGCTACGTGTTCACTATCTACCTGGGCTGCGTGTTCAGAAAATTTGAAGTTTGGGCTGCGTGTTCAACTTTCAGTTAAATTGTGGGCTGCGTGTTCACTATCTATCTGGGCTGCGTGTTCAGAAAATTTGAAGTTTGGGCTGCGTGTTCAACTTTCAGTAAAATTGTGGGCTGCGTGTTCACTATTTATCTGGGCTGCGTGTTCAGAAAATTTGAAGTTTGGGCTGCGTGTTCAACTTTTAGTAAAATTGTGGGCTGCGTGTTCACTATCTATTTGGGCTGCGTGTTCAGAAAATTTGAAGTTTGGGCTGCGTGTTCAACTTTCAGTTAAATTGTGGGCTGCGTGTTCACTATCTATCTGGGCTGCGTGTTCAGAAAATTTAAAGTGTGGGCTGTGCGTTCACTTTCAAATTCGGGCTGTGTGTTCGACAAATCAGTGTTTGAGCCGTGTGTTCTAATGTGGGCTGTGTGTTCGCAATTAATTAATGAGCCGAGTGTTCAGAAATTCGAATGTTGAAATTACATATTCAGGATGTAAGCAAAGTACTATGTCATAAGCTAAACTGCGTGTTCAAGCATGGCAAAGGTGCGAAATGTAAAATACAGAAGATGAGGTAAATACCTCTCGGGCCTCGTGAGAGAGATGCTGCTCCGGCTCTCTGAGAAGCAGATCCCCAGGTGCTCGCTCGTCAAAACTGGTAAAATGACGGAAGACAGCGCGCGGAAGAACGTGTGCTGGCGGACGGTACCTCCCGGGAATGAAAGGTCGGGTCCTCGGGGGTAGAGTCATGGGATCGAAATCATCTCCGGCACCTGGAAAACCTCCGCCGTGGGGAGAATTGCCCGCCATTTTCAAAGAATCTGCAAAAGGGAGCCAAAATGAGCAAAATGAGCCGAAATTGGAAAAAGTCAACAAAAGTCAAATCTCGGGAAACGAAAAGTCAACAAAAGTCAACTCCCGAGAAAATATTCCAAATGTTGAGACGAACTTACCTCAAGTGGCGAAAATGCAAAAAGAAGCTCCGAAACCGGAATTTAATCGCTTCAAAGGGCTTGAAACTGAGTATTTTTGCGGGAACAATTTGCGCGGGGCGTTGGAAAACGCGCGTGAAACTCAGATCTGGAGAGGAAAGTGTTGTAGAATGCAAGAAAAGAAGGGGGACTCGGCTGCCTTTTATAGGCCTCAAGCCTTGATTGAAGAAGCATGCAAAAAGGAGGGAAAAAGACCAAAATACCCCCGGATAAAGCACATGGCCGGCCGGCCCCTATTTCTAGCCGGCCAGCTATCTGCTTTTTGCAGAAATGGCCGGCCAGCCATTAGCTTTATTGGAAATCGGTTGGCCACCCCCCCTTGGGAAGATAAATGGTCGGCCATGTTCCCCACATGCCCACCTAGCTCTCTGCAAATTTTAAGGAAGATCGGAGTTCCCGGGACTTGAAAAAGTTCAAGAAAAGTACACTTCCGGTCGCGAAATCGCTCCGTCGGGGCTTCGGCTTCAAGTTCTGACATGTGTATCATCATCATCCATCGAAATCCAAGTGTATCCTTTTTGAATGAGTTGTAACCTTTCAGGGAAGCGGATCGGAGGCCGTGATTGAGTTACCTTCGCCGAAACATGCATTTCCGTACTCATTGTTTCATGACAAATGAACACCTCGATTTATGCTCGTTTTGTACTATCGTGCGCATAACTTGCATTCTCATGAGCATACTCACATTGTCATGTACATTTCTTGTTATTGGCATGCCTCTGTGTTTGAGCATGCGTTGTCACGCATGTTCCGTTCTTGCATTGCGATGCATTCACTCACCGGCACTGCATATGTCGAACTTTCGAAATTACATTAAATATATGTTTTTAGCATATTGTGCTTGTTGCATTTCTCTCTTTTGCAGGCACGATATTGTATGTACGGTTCAATTGAGGCTGGTGCGACCAGACGAATCGCGCAGGTATCGTATCTTCTCCGTGTGAGACGTGGCGGGGATTGAATAATCCTCCGCATTCTTAAACTGCATGAAATGTAGTTGTTGCTTTGCATTCTTGCTTAAAACTGTTGCATCTATTTGCGAATACTTGCTTCATTACAGCTTGCTGCATTTGCACGATCATTGGGTTACCTTCGGCTTCTTGCATGTCATTTGCATTTTGCCCCCTGCCTGCGGGCATACCTGCGGGCGCATCTCTATTTATCTTGTATGTTTGTCTAAGTCTTCGGCCTTGTCAAAAATGAGTCGTCTCTGGGCTTTGACATTCACTCCCGTCACTTGTGACTTCCGAGTTCTGTCAAAGAGGGGCAACTGTAGACACCCCATTTTTGACCGACCTTAAGACTCAGACGTCACCGATGAGCGCTTGGTGATGTTGCATAATGTGCTTGTTCAGAAGTTTCAGAGTCACGGCCGTGAGCCCTACCTCCGGACTTCCGAACCCTCTTCTGTGCCTTGTCTCGGTTTGCGAACCAGACTCGGTTTTCTCTGTTTCTTTTCCTAAGGGAAGGGAGAGGTCCCGTAGACCATCTCTCAATGTCCGTAGGTTACATTTGGTGGCCGTAGGCCATTGTTCCCATTTCGGAGTCCGGTTTTCGGTTTTCGGGGCCGTCAGGCCGTGTGCCTCGGTTCGGGACCGCTTAACCATCTCCTTTTGCTCCGGTTTTTGGCTTACTTCCTATTTGCTCCCTTTCGAGGGACACTGGGGTCTGAGAAACCCACTTCGTGGCCGAACGCCACTTTCGGTGTTTAACGGGCAGTTTCTAGGGCCCCAAACTGCGTGTTTTGGCTCCCGAACATTCGTTTTGCAACGGTTTTCGTTCATTTTTGGCAAGTACCTCTGTTTTATCACTGGAGAGGTCACTGAAGGGTGGGAGGCCAGCAATTGTTGCAGCAGCCAGTTATCTCTCCTCCGGAGCCTCCCGGCGCCCGTTTTTCCAACTTCCGGGCTAATGTTGAACACCCTAGGGTTAGTGTTGCCAACTTTCAACCACATATCTGTGATCTACACACATGGGAGGCCCCTAAAAGTTGGTGGCCGGCCATTAAGGTTACCTGACCCTTTTGACCATTTTCTTCCAGGCTAATGTTGAACCCCTTGGACCTTTTTTCTTGAACTTTGAACCACATATCTGTGATCTACACACATGAGAGGCCCCTAAAAGTTCATGGCCGGCCAGTAATTCAACTTGACCCTTTTGACACCCTCTTTCCGAGCCAATGTTGAACCCCTTGGACCCACTTTCTTGGAATTTTAACCACATGGTTGTGTTGTACACACATAGGAGTACCTCCCCAGTTGCTGGCCGGCCAGAAAATATGATTGAACCTTTTGACCCCTAGCCGGCCGGCTAGGTGGTGTGGCCGGCCGGCCACCTGCAACAAAAGTGATAGGCCGGCCGTGTTCCTTGCACTGTGCACTTTACAGCTGTGGGGCAATATCCCCCAGACAAGATATTTATCCGGGGGATATTTTGTGGGGGAATTTTGCTCTCCTTTTCCCCCACCTTTACAACCCCTTTTGAACCCTTATAACCAGCTGGTGGCTTCACTTACAAGGGTTAGAAAAATTGTTCTTCAAGTCTTCATACTCAACTCCATCTTCTTCCTTCTCAATTCTTTGAAAAACCCTAAGTCCCTAACCTTCATTCCTTCTACACCACCAAGCTCTACCACCACCACCTCATTTCCAGCAACAAGGGAGGTTTCTCAAAGGCAAAAGAAGCTGCAAATCCATCCAAGAAGCAACAAAAGTTTGAGTCTTCAAAGGTAAGTAACAGTTTTACCCTTTTGACCCTTTTTCTTGATCTATTTGTAAGCCCCACTTCCTTTTTGTTTCAAGCTCCGGCCCTAACTGAAAAGGGCCCTCTTTTGAGCTTATCTTAACTTTTCATTAAGGGCTCAACCCTGTTTGAGCCCTCCATGACACACTTGCTTCATTGACCCTCTTGTATGTCATAGTTTTGCATGCTATTTTTGACCCATGAGAAATTTATTTTCGAGCATGTTGTAAACTGATATTAGGCTTATTTTGAGCCCCTCTTCAACATTGAAGAAGAGCTCAACACCATTTGAGGTTTCCATGTTGTACCTACCTTTATACTCCTCTTTTCTTCCCCATTCTTGCATGCAATGGAAGCCTACCATGCTTTTGTTTTTGGTCATTTTACAGTTCTGAAAAATTTCTTATTTTGGTCCATACTTCATGTTTCATTTAGGTCCTTTCATGGTTTGGGGTTTCCATAGGTCACTTCATGTTATATCTCCCTTTTATTCCCCATTCTTGCATGTTTAGTTAGCCTACCATGCTTTTGTTTTTGGCCATTTTACAGTTCTGAAAAAGTGCTTATTTTGGTCCATTCTACATGTTTTATTAAGGGTCTTTGGCTGTTTGGTGATTATTTTGTATACTTCATGTTGTAGCCACTTTTGAGCCTAATTTTGCATCACACTTTTAGCATGTTTGTATACTGATTTTGAGGCTGCCATATACTGTAAATATTCATATTTTTGGTCCCTCTTCAGTGTTGTAGAAGGAAATTTTTCAGTTTGAGTTTTTCTTGTATCACTTGCTTCATTACCCCTCTTTTGGCCCCTATTCTTGCATGCTATTTTTGCCATACCTATGCTTGCTGTTTGGCCATGTTTATAACTGTGAAAGTGCATCTTTTGGGACTGTCTAGCTTCTGTCTTTGCATTGCATGTCCATATTGTGCATGTTTAGCATAGCTATAGGCCATTTCGGGTGCCTAGTGTTGCATTTCGGGACAATTCCATGCATTTCATGTCATTTCGCCTCATTTCGGGACTGTTTTTCCCCATATTTTAATGCTGAAATTCCATTAGTATGCTTGCATATCATTTTTGCCATGTTGCATTACATTTTGTCATCGCCTCGGTTTGCGTGCCCGTGTGCACGCATTTCGAGGCACTTCATCTTTATCCGACGGCATCCTATGTGAGTGTGGCTGAGGCTCACTCATGTTGGTATAAGCCCATTTGTCATTTCCATGTCATTTCATCATATTTTGTCGTCGCCTCGGTTTGCGTGCCCGTGTGCACGCATTTTGAGGCAACCCATTTTTATCCGCCGGCATCCTATGTGAGTGTGGCTGAGGCTCACTCATGTTGGTATAAGCCCATTTTGTCATTTCCATGTCATTTCATAACATATTGTCATCGCCTCGGTTTGCGTGCCTGTGTGCACGCATCTCGAGGCACTCCATTCTTATCCGCCGGCATCCTATGTGAGTGTGGCTGAGGCTCACTCATGTTGGTGTAAGCCCATTTGTCATTTCCATGTTACTTCATCACATTCCGCCATTGCCTCGGTTTGCGTGCCCGTGTGCACGCATTTCGAGGCACTTCATTTTCATCAACCGGCTTCTTATGTGAGAGTGGCTGAGGCTCTCTCATGTTAGTATAAGTCCATGTTACATTTTCCATGTCATTTGCATTGCATATCATCGCCTCAGTTTGCGTGCCCGCGTGCACGCATTTCGAGACACATATCATCGCCTCGATTTACGTGCCCGCGTTCACGTATTTCGAGACACATATCATCGCCTCAGTTTGCGTGCCCGCGTGCACGCATTTCGAGACACATATCATCGCCTCAATTTGCGTGCCCGCGTGCACGCATTTCGAGACACATATCATCTCCTCGGTTTGCGTGCCCGCGTGCACGCATTTTGAGACACATATCATCGCCTCGGTTCGCGTGCCCGCATGCACGCATTTCGAGACACATATCATTTCCTCGGTCTGCGTGCCCGTGTGCACGCATTTCGAGGCACCTCATTTTCATAATTTTCTGCCATTTCCTCGGTTCGCGTGCCCGCGTGCACATATTTCGAGGCACCTCATTTTCATAGCATTGTGTATGTTAGGATTGCATCTTAGTTACATTTCATGCATATCATGCATATTGCATCGTGTTCGGAATAGGAGTTAGCCCGGGCACGGGAAACGCGGTACGTTTCGTACTCCGAGTGACGGAATGTGTCTCAATTCCCCAGTCGCCGACACTCCGGATTATCCGTGATGGAGTTAGGTTTTAGCTGTAGTTTCATGTGCATTCATCCTATATTGAGTTGTGCATTTCGACTCCTCTGCCATCATGCCTCGGTATGCGTGATTGGTGGCACGAGGATCGAGACATGCATATATCTGTGCAAATACATTGCTATGCCCCTTTCCTGCTCTCTGTTGCAGCAAAACGCAGAATCAGCAACTTTTTGGGACTTGGCACGCATTTCAAGAACAGGTGTAAACAGAGGCTAATTGGGGCATTCCGGTGGATTTCCGCGCAAGACAACCCGGACATGCATCATCCATCAGAAACAAGGCAGTCCCTGGCTTGCACGCCAGTTTTACTTGCTTTCTTAGTTAATTCATTAATTAATTAGGATTTTCTGTAATATTCTTTTATTCGGGACTGTAATATTTGGACTGTATTATTTATTCGGACCCTCTCTATGAGGGCATAATTGTAATAAGTGTGGGTGAGTGTGATGTATGTCTTCCAACCCCACGTCTTTCTCCCTTTTATTTATCCGCTTATGATGGTTAGATTAGGGTATATTTAAATTAGCATACAGTATGACAGCATGTTTGCATTCATTCATCTGTATTGCATGCACCGAGCTTGGCGCACCATACTAACTGCATTTGTATTTCAATTCCAAATTGAATACATGTTAGCTGTAGCATTCCATATGCCATCTTAGAATAGCCGAGCCTGCTACAATTGCATTTTGCATGTGTTGCATTAGGCATTTCTGTATAGTTAGGATCATGCATAATCTCTAATGAATTTCTATTTTGGCTTGGAGTACTCGGTGAGTTTTACGCTTTAGCATCCTTGCATGCGTGTGAGTGCTGCCATGAATAGCATGCTTACCATGAGGCTATGTGCTTATGTGATATAACTGCCTGAATGCCTGTGGATGAAGGTTGGGTTATCTGAATTGGGATAAATCATCAAATGTTTCAAGCCTACCTGCGGGTAGCAAACCATTTTCAAAAACAAGCATGAAATGTTTCATTCCAATTTGGGCGACCCAGTCTATATTTATATGTTGTGAGCATCACATAGTAACCTAGGCTAATAACCGAAATAAGAACTCACAATGTTTTCCAAAATTGATATCATGGTTAGTAGAGGCCGGTCTATGACCGGGCGAGCGGGGGTGCTCACGAAGTGACCTTCCCCAATCGTACCCAAGTTCCCGAGCCGAGGCAACTTTGGTGATGACGGACACGTGGCCTTTTGGCACCGAGTCAGGGTTTCCTAAATTTCCCAAAATAAAATATTTAGGTGGTGACTCTGTATCTGGCAAAGCAGTCCATGTTTGGCACTACTTTTTCAAAAATCAGTTTCTCAAAACAATTTGCCGGATTTGGACTCTTTGGTTCAGATTAGAAACCGTGACATTTTAAGAGTCCGAGCTGTAGTGACCCCAAATGAACAGAACGGGAGCTCAACCCTCCCGGGGCGTTCGGGGACGTCTACAGTAACCCAATGATCATGCAAATGCAGCAAGCTGTAATGAAGCAAGTATTCGCAAATAGATGCAACAGTTTTAAGCAAGAATGCAAAGCAACAACTACATTTCATGCAGTTAAGAATGCGGAGGATTATACAATCCCCGCCACGTCTCACACGGAGAAGATACGATACCTGCGCGATTCGTCTGGTCGCACCAGCCTCAATTGAACCGTACATACAATATCGTGCCTGCAAAAGAGAGAAACTCAACGAGCACAATATGCTAACAACATGTATTTAATGTGATTCTGAAAGTTTGACACACGCAGTGCCTGTGAGTGTATGCATCGCAATGCAAGAGTGGAACATGCGTGACAACGCATGCTCAAACATGGAGGTATGCCAATATCAAGAAATGTACGTGACAAGGCAAGTATGCTCATGAGAATGCAAGATAATGTGACACGAGCATGAATCAGGGTGTTCGTTTGTTATGAAATAACGAGTACGGAAACGCGTGTTTCGGCGAAGGCAACTCGATCGCGGCCTCCGACCCACTTCCCTGAAAGGTTACAACTCATTCAAAATGGATACACTTTGATTTCGATGAGTGATGATGAGACACATGTCAGAACTTGAAGCTGAAGTCCCGGCGGAGCTATTTCGCGACCGGAAGTGTACTTTTCTTGAACTTTTTCAGGTCCCGGGAACTTCGATCTTCCTCAAAATTTGCAGAGAGCTAGGTGGGCATGTGAGGGACATGGCCGGCCGTTCATCTTCCCAAGGGGAGGTGGCCAACCGGTTTCCCATAAAGCTAATGGCTGGCCGGCCAGTTATCCAAAAAGCAGATAGCTGGCCGGCTAGAAAAAGGGGCCGGCCGGCCATATGCCAGATCCGAGGGCATTTTGGTCTTTTTCACCCCCTTCCTTCATGCTTCTTCAACCAAGACTTGAGGTCTATAAAAGGCAGCCGAGGCCCCTTCCTTTCTTGCCTCCTATTCCACTTTCCTCTCCAGATCTGAGTTTTATGCGCGTTTTCTAACGCCCCGTGTAAATTGTTTTCGCAAAAACATTCAGTTTCAAGCACTTTGGAGCGATTAAATTCCGGCTTCGGAGCTTCTTTTTGCATTTTCGCCACTTGAGGTAAGTTTGCCTTAATATTTGGAAGATTTTCTCGGGAGTTGACTTTTGTTGACTTTTTTATTTCCCAAGAGTTGACTTTTGTTGACTTTTTCCAATTTTGGCTCATTTTGCTCATTTTTGCTCCCTTTTGCAGATTCTTTGAAAATGGCGGGCAATTCTCCCCACGGCGGAGGTTTTCCAGGTGCCAGAGATGATTTCGATCCCATGACTCTACCCCCGAGGACCCGACCTTTTATTCCCGGGAGGTACCGTCCGCCAGCACATGTCCTCCCTCGTGCTGTCTTTCGTCACTTTACTAGCTTTGACGAGCGAGCACCCGTGGATCTGCTTCTCCGAGAGCCGGAGCATCACCTCTCTCACGAGGCCCAAGAGGTATTTACTTCATTTTCTGTATTTTTTGTACATTTCGCACCTTTGCCATGCTTGAACACACAGTTTAGCTTATGACATAGTACTTTGCTTGCATCCTGAACATGTAATTTCAACACTCGAATTTCTGAACACTCGGCTCATTAATTAATTGCGGACACACAGCCCACATTAGAACACACGGCTCAAACACTGATTTGTCGAACACACAGCCCGAACTCGAAAGTGAACACACAGCCCACACTTTAAATTTTCTGAACACGCAGCCCAGATTAGATAGTGAACACGCAGCCCACACTAGTTGAAATTTGAACACGCAGCCCAAACTTTAAATTTTCTAAACACGCAGCCCAGATAGATAGTGAACACGCAGACCACAATTTAACTGAAAGTTGAACACGCAGCCCAAACTTCAAATTTTCTGAACACGCAACCCAGATAGATAGTGAACACGCAGCCCACAATTTGACTGAAAGTTGAACACCCAGCCCAAACTTCAAATTTTCTGAACACGCAGCCCAGATAGATAGTGAACACGCAGCCCACAATTTAACTGAAAGTTGAACACGCAGCCCAAACTTCAAATTTTCTGAACACGCAGCCCAGATAGATAGTGAACACGCAGCCCACACTTTAACTGAAAGTTGAACACGCAGCCCAAACTTCAAATTTTCTGAACACGCAGCCCAGATAGATAGTGAACACGCAGCCCACAATTTAACTGAAAGTTGAACACGCAGCCCAAACTTCAAATTTTCTGAACACGCAGCCCAGGTAGATAGTGAACACGCAGCCCACAATTTAACTGAAAGTTGAACACGCAGCCCAAACTTCAAATTTTCTGAACACGCAGCCCAGATTAATAGTGAACACGCAGCCCACACTTTAACTGAAAGTTGAACACGCAGCCCAAACTTCAAATTTTCTGAACACGCAGCCCAGATAGATAGTGAACAAGCAGCCCACAATTTAACTGAAAGTTGAACACGCAGCCCAAACTTCAAATTTTCTGAACACGCAGCCCAGATAGATAGTGAACACGCAGCCCACAATTTAACTGAAAGTTGAACACGCAGCCCAAACTTCAAATTTTCTGAACATGCAGCCCAGATAGATTTGCATGTAGCTTATTTCACTTTATCGGCATACAGCCCATTTCATCTCATTGGCACACAGCCCACTTCATTTCATTGGCACACAGCCCATTCATTTCATTGGCACACAGCCCATTCATTTCATTATTGACAAATGTATTCATTCTGAATGCAGGTTGGTTCCCGCAGTGTGCGGGGGTATGGTTCCACCATCGCACGGGACTGGTACGCCGAGCTCCCGGAGGCCGTCCGAGATTTGGTAGATTTGGCAGGATTCGGGCCTTTCTGCGTCGGGTTGTCACGTTGTCCTGCAGAAGAGGATGAGGAGTGCTTCTCGTTCCCGCTCCCGAGGACTTTGATGCTGCTATTTTCTGCTTTATTTTTCTTTTTTGCTAGTAGTTTGTAGCACTTTGCACATTGTTAGGCAGTTTTATTTTTTTGTAAAACTTGTACCTTTGTTTGTTGTAAAGCATGATGAAATGAAATAGCTTTTGAAAAGGTGTTTGTATTTTAAACTTTTAGCATCGTATCGCATCAATTTATTTTGCACAAAAATGGAATTGAATGGAAATGCGCGTTGTGTAATCACCAAGTCAGGTAGTGAACCGACGCAACAAACTAAGCAACTCAACTTACTAAGATATAACAGAACCTTAGGAAGTTTACAACTCGATAAGCAAAATGTAACAACGCAAATAAACAAGACTTTAACAAAAATTGCTTAAACAGAGAGCAAAGACTCAAAAACACAAAACACGTCCGCTCGACAAACAACTCGATAAGCAAAACAACAACTCGATAAACAAAACTCAACAACAACAAAGTGTACTTCTGACGATCTGGGCATCGGAACGCATCCGAAACGGAGGGAGATAAAGGCCTTTGACTTTCCCGTTGCATGAAAATGCTTGGAACTTTCCCTCGAAGAGTAAAACAGGGCCAAGGGGATATACTGGAGCATTGCTGGTCACCTCTGGGGGCCGGCCGACCATTTTTTGTGGAGAGAGACAGCTGGCCGGCCATTTCTGAAAAAGTAAATGGCTGGCCAGCCAGAAAAGGTGGCCGGCCAGCCACTCAGTCCTGCAGCCACCAGATTTTTGACACGTGTCCCCGTGAATAGTGTCTTTCCTTCTATAAAAGCCTCAACTTCGGGAACATTCATTTCATCTTAGTTTTAGACAAAGATGGAGGCGTTTCTCACAGAAAATGTCACATCTTGGATCTCTTCTCTAGATGGCTCGGAAAAGCTGAATTTCCGGGGTTTCGGCTTGAATGCACTATTCACGCTGAGCCGTACTCCGCTACATCTTCCTTTTCTCCATACCGCGGCAAGGTTCTGGAATCCAGTGACGCATGTTTTTAGCTTCGGCGGCCAAGAGGTATGTCCTACTTTCGAAGATTTTCAGGTTTTGATGGAGTCTGAATGCTCTGAAGTGATCTTGCCCCAACTCCGTTTTGGCCATGCTCAGGCTTTAGGGCGGATGTGTGGGCTCACGGCGCATGACGCTCGATCTCTGATTTGCAGTGGGGAACTAGACATCCTCGGCTTGATCCATCGTTTTTCCGACGCCGGTGACCGCAGCAACCATTATTGGCAGGGTTTCCGGCAACACGCCCTCTGCTTATGTTTGTTGTCTCACTTTCTGCTTTCCTCGGGCTTCGGCGGAGCTAGTATTCGCCTGATTGAAGTCGCCCAAGGTTTGAGAGAAGGAAAGAGCTGTATTGCCATGACCTTGGCCGAGACACTGATGGGCTTAGATTCTGTCTATCGCCGGGAGGCGACTAGGTTTGCTGGGAGTCCACTGCTGCTGCAGGTAATGTTTCCCACCCGACCTCACATATATATTTTCTCACATCACTTGACCCTCAGGCTCGGTTTTTCTCACAAAACCCTTTTCCTCACTTTTTCTCTCATCGTACATCTCTCTGTTCTTTATTCTCTCATTTTCCATCCCTCCCCTAGGTATGGTTAATGGACAAGTTGCAGGTTGTGGATTCTTGCCCGGCCTATTCAGCTCGAGGCTACTTCTTTCGGCAACGCCTAGTCAATGCTCTTGACGAAAGGTGGTGGTTCGATTGGATGTGCAACTTGTCTGCAGACAGTATTGCTTGGCGTTGTCCTTGGCTCAACCTCCCGGCAATGAGCTATAGTATGTCTCGGCTGATTGGGATCCAATTGATTGGTCTAACCCACTGCGTATTCTATTTTCCGTTCCGGTTCCTGCGGCAGCTTGGTCATGATCAGACCTGTCCACCGGAGGGGATTGAGTACCCAGCTGCTTTTTCGGTCCGGGGTGTACAGCTTGCCCGATATGCCACGGCATGGAGGACTAGAGAGCTCCTGGCCCCTGCTTCAACTTTCAGTTGCACTTTGTCCGATGAGTGCTTGGATTGGCTCAATGAAGAGGCACAGGTCGGGCCTAGCTTGGCATCAGATGCTCCGTCCAGCTCTGGGAGGGGACGCAGAGATACTTGATTCAACTATGCCCCAAATTTATTGCTTATTTAGCATTTTCAAGTTTTCTTTATGAATGTACTAAAAAGCAACCTCGATTGTAATGCAAGAGCAGGAGAACTCAGTTTTGAAATCAATGAAATTGAAAGTTGTGGTACTGAAAATTTTTCGCTTTTGGTCCAAAAATGGTCTTAGTCGTAAAAAGATTAATTTGAACAAAGTCAACTTTTATTAAAACTTTTCAAAACTATTTTCGATGTGGATCAGAACTGGACACGCCGAAAATCTGTCACTGAGATGCACAACCCCAGATCCCTGCAACTGGAAAGTTGCCCCTAGTGTGAAGAACAATGCGGCACTTCAAAGCAACGGAAAGTTGCCCCAGTCTGAACAGCACTGTACCGGAGATCGCGATAAATGCTGATGGATAAGGATGACTGAGATGATCGAAATGGACAGAGTTGATCGGGGAAAAGTTTATGGCTGAACTTCGATGTGAAGTTGCCTACGTATCCCAAAGATGGGAATCAAGCCTTACGTAGTTCAGGCTCAGGTTCGCTCGAGTATTTTCACTCTCCTTTTGCGCTCTAACTTTTGCCAAGGCCGCCCTTTGCGGGTTTTCAACCTTGCGAGCTCAGTTTTTATATTTTCTAATTTTTTGTGCTCTGACTTTTGCCTAGGTCGCCCTTTCGGGTTTTCGGCCTAACGAGCCTCTCAAGGATAGTATTTCTTCAACTTGTCCATATTGATCGATTGTGAGAACTCCAAGCCATCTAGATCCATCAGAACCACAGCTCCACCTGACCAGATAGCTTTGATGATGTAAGGACCGGTCCAATTAGGTTTGAACTTGCCCCTTGGGTCGTGGATGGGAGCTCGATTGTCTTTGAGCACCAAATCTCCCTCTTTCAGATTCCTGGACTTAACCTTCTTGTTGAAAGCCCGGGCAATTCTGCGTTGATAGCCTTGGATGTGGTACAGTGCTTTCAGTCTTCTTTCATCAAAGAGCATGAGTTCTTCGAATCTGCTTTGCTGCCAATCTGCTTCGGCTATCTAGCATTCAGCCAACACTCGTAACGACGGAACCTCAATCTCAATGGGTAGAACAGCCTCCATTCCATAGACCAATGAATATGGAGTTGCTCCAGTAGAAGTTCTGATTGAAGTTCTGTAGCCCCACAGAGCAAATGGCAGCTTGTCTGGCCAATCCCGATAGGTTCCCACCATCTTCTGCAATATATGCTTGATATTCTTGTTGGCGACCTCAACCGCTCCATTGGTCTGCGGCCGATATGTAGATGACTTATGAAAAGCCACATTGTATTTCTCCAACAAGTCTATTACTTCTTTCTTGAAATGGGAACCATTATCTGAAATTATCTCGTTTGGCACCCCGTAGCGACAGATGATGTTATTTCTGATGAACTTTGCGACATGCGACGCCTTCAACACCGCGTATGATTAGGCCTCGACCCACTTTGTGAAATAATCTATCGCTACCAGGATAAACTCATGCCCGTTTGACCCCTTCGGGGTAACAGCTCCGATTACATCAATTCCCCAGACTGAAAAAGGCCATGGCGAAGTCATGTTGTACAGTTTTGACGGCGGGATGTTCATGCGGTTTGCATGAATTTGACACTTGTGGCATCGCCAAATAAAACTAATACAATCCTCCTCCATGGTTGACCAGTAGTAGCCCTGTCTGAGGATCTTTCTGGCCAGCATTACTCCATTCATGTGTGCACCGCACTCTCCCCCATGGATGGCTTCCATCAGGCGTTTCGACTCTTCAGCTTCTACACAGAGCTTATGCATTCCCAGATGACCCATTTTGTACAGCTTACCCCCGCAGATAATGAACTGAGCAGCCATTCTCCTGACAGCCCTCTTATCCTTGGCATTTGCCCCTAGTGGATATGTCTCCTTTTCCAAGAAGTTCCAGATGTCGTAATACCAGGGGTTGCCGTCTTGAACCTCATCTATGGCGGAAATCGACTCGTATGCTGGCGTGAACTTCTGATCAATAATGACTGGACGCATCCGGACTCCGGACGGAATGTCTATCATAGAAGATAGAGTTGCTAATGAATCTGCAAACCTGTTGTTCTCTCTCACGAGGTGGGTGAAATTCAGCTTCTCAAACCGAGGAATTAACAAATCTAAGGTTTGGTGGTAAATTATCATCCTTTCCTCCTTGACTTTCCAATCTCCTTTCGCTTGAGACACAACGAGGTTCGAGTCCCCAATGACGTCCAACCGTCTTGCCCCTAGTTCTAGGGCTGCTTCCAGGCCAGCAATACATGCCTCATACTCTGCTTCGTTGTTGGAAACTTTGAACCGGAGCTTGAATGCTAAAGGAATACGGGAATCGTCAGGCGCTATCAGCAACACCCCTATCCCATACCCATACTGGTTTGACGCTCCGTCAAAGTGCATCGTCCAGGTTTCATCTTTGACGTGCAGAATGGCTTCATCTGGGAATAGATACTCAAACGCTTCATCCCCCTCAACCGGGTGGTCGGCAAGGAACTCTGCTACCGCTCTCCCTTTTACTGACTTGCGCGTTACATACTTCAAATCAAATTCAGAGAGCAACAGCAGCCATCGAGCTAGCCTACCCGTAAGTGCTGGTTTCTCGAAAAGATATTTAATGGGATCCAAACGCGAAACCAACATTACAGAGTGGGCTAACAGGTAGTGCCGCAGCTTCCTGGTTGCCCATACCAAGGCCAAACAAGCCTTCTCCAGCGGTGTATAGCGGGTCTCGTAATCCAGCATCTTTTTGCTCAGATAGTATATGGCCCTTTCCACTTTGTCTTCTGACTCCTGCGCGAGCATGCAGCCCATGGTAGTCTCAGTTACTGAAAGGTACAGTATCAACGGTCTCCCCGGCTCTGGCGGTGACAACACGGGTGGGTTCTGTAGATACTCTTTGATCTGCTCAAAAGCTGCTTGACATCGGCCGTCCCATTGGAATTTCTTTCCTTTCTTTAGGAGACCAAAAAGTGGTTCACAAGTCAAGGTTAATTTAGAAATAAACCGTCTTATGAATTGCACTTTACCGAGAAAGCCTCGCACCTCCTTTTCAGTCCTTGGTGGTGGCATTTCTAAGATGGCCTTGATTTTGGAAGGGTCGACCTCGATGCCCCTTTGTGTAATCAGAAACCCTAGCATCTTCCCTGCTGTAACACCAAACGTGCATTTCTGGGGATTCAGTCGCAGTCGAAACTCTTTGATCCTCTGAAAGAATTTTTGTAAGGCGGTGTAGTGGCCCTCTCTATCTTTGGACTTGACAATCATGTCGTCCACATACACCTCGACCTCTTTATGGATCATATCATGCAATATTGTAGTCGCTGCCCGTTGATACGTAGCTCCAGCATTTTTCAACCCGAATGGCATCACTCTATAACAATATGTACCCCACGGGGTAGTGAACGCAGTCTTCTCCCGGTCTTCGGGTGCCATTACTATCTGATTATAGCCTGAGAAACCATCCATAAATGAAAGCAAGGCGTGTCCTGCCGTGAAATCCACCAATTCATCAATGTGCGGTAAGGGGAAGTCGTCTTTCGGACTGGCCCTGTTCAAATCTCTAAAGTCTACACAGACCCGAATTCTGCCGTCCTTCTTTGGCACCGGAACAATGTTGGCCAACCAAGTTGGATATTCAGATACCAGCAGGAACCCTGCGTCAATTTGCTTGGTGACCTCTTCCTTAATTTTGAGGGCCCAGTCCGGGCGAATCCTTCTGAGTTTCTGTTTGACAGGGTGGGCCTCGGGATCAAGAGGGATCCGGTGCTGTACGATCTCAGGATCGATTCCAGGCATGTCTTCATAGGACCACTCGAAAACATCTTTGAAATCTTTTAATAAAGCGACTAAGCGCTCGCGCTCCTCTGAAGACAACGTGGACCCGATCTGGACCAGCCGCGGGTCCTTCTCAGTACCAACATTCACAGTAGTGATTTCATCCATTAAAGGTTTAACAAATCTTTCCTGCTCTTGATCAATTAATCGTTGCAAAACTGGGGGAATTTCTCCCTCGTTGTTTTCATCAAAATTTTGAAAATCCTGATTTAAGCAATAAATCAAAGGCACAGAAAAATACTCGGAAATCACATCCACATCATTCTCATTAAATATTTCCAAGCCGTCAGATTCCTCTGTTACAACAGACTCAAAAGAAAATGAAAAAGACGACCTAGACAGGACTGTGGCATCCGGGTTATCACCCCCAGGAATACCGGACTCAGACTCAGTCGAGCTGGAATCTGATTCCGACGCACAAGATTCGGTAGAATCAGATTCCGGCTCACTACCTGACCCGGAACTGCTAGATAAAAAGCCTTCTTCATACTGCCAGATGAGAGAAGGTGCGATAGATGCATCCAAGATCGGCGCTGGAAAGCCCGCAGCTATTTCATCTCCAATCACAGAAACCGAAGAGTTATCCCCCAAGCACTCTTGGCTGATCGGAGGATCTGATAGTAGACTCGCCAGTGCTACCCCCATTTCAAGCTCTGTGCTCTCAAGATCTACTGCTTCACATTGCTCAACCTCAGTTGGTGGGTCTGTCTGCGCTTCGGCAACGTCATCCCCAGATAATTGTATGTCGAAGAAGATTTCAAAACCAGGCACGCGCGTCCCCTCCGCGTTTAGCCATGGCTCCGGGAAGCTGCAGAACGGAAAATCTTCCCCCTCCCGGACGAAGCGTCCGTTTAGGGTACCCCAGATGGGCCTGTGCATTAACTCAAATGGCTTCCCAGCCTTCTTTGCTCTGGCCCTTCCGGCCATTTCTTTTCCTTTCCTCACCCAATCCTCCTTGGTGGGCAGATAACCCAGTCCAAAGGCGTGAGGGTTGTGTGGCACTTCGGCCAACACTGAGACGCCCTTCCGGCCGCTTCTCCCTAATCCCATCCCAGGGGTATGTTTTAGCTTGTTCATGAGGTAGATAGATTGTGCACTAACATACATGCCCTCATTCACAGCCATGACATTCTGAACCACTTGAGCCTCGGCCAAAGTGAACCCTGATAAAAACACATCCTCCGTGCCGTGCTCAATCTCCAAGACGGGTGTGGACACCTCCGGTGGCGGATGGATTGAAGAATTCTCGAAAACTATCGCTACCCCTTTCCCGTGGGGGTATTTTAGCATCTGATGTAGAGTGGAAGAGACTGCTTTGACCTAGTGCAACCACGGTCGCCCCAAAAGTAGGTTAAAGGTTGCGGGAACGTCCAAGATATGAAATTCGATGCTGTGTTGCCCTGGACCAACCTTGGTTTGAATTTTAACAGTCCCCATCACTTCTCTGCTGGTATTGTCGTATGCTCTGATCACTTGGGTAGTTGGGACGAAGTCCACGGGTTTCAACCCGATTGCATATGCCGTTCTGGTCGGGCAGACATTAATCGCAGACCCGGTATCAACAAGTACCACCGGTATCCACTTATCTCTACATTCCACAGAGATATAGAGAGGTTTGTTATGACTTGTGCCCTCAGGCAGTAGCTCCTTGTCCGAAAAGGTTAATGCCGGGGAACCTCCTCCCGGAAAAACCAGCCCAACCAGCTGTTCAGGCATGGTGTCTATGGAGAGTTTGGACTTGTCCATAGCAGATAGGACAGCTTCTCTGTGTACTCGTGATGCCATTAGCAGTCCCCAGATGGAGATGTCTGCTTGTATTTTCTTTAACTGTTTCAGCACAGCTTCATCTTCAATCTGCTTCTCCTTCTGTCTCTCCGCTTCTCTATCCTTCCCGGATGCCTCGGGTTGGTCCAGGTGTGGGGGTTTGAAGTACCGCCCACTTCTTGTCATATGGTCCACTTCATCAAGATACCAAGTATCATCCGGCTGGCCACTTCCCCAGTCTTCATCGGTGTGGGCAAGACACAAGTCATCATCTTCCCACCACATTCCGCTGGCAGCCAACAGACACCTGTCTGGCTCCGGTCCACTCGTACTCTCAGTGCTCTCTGTCCATATGCTCACGGCATTGTCTGTCTTCGTGCACACAGCACTTTCAGTCCCCTCAGGGCCCTTTGCCTTCCTGGCTCTCTCAGTAGCCTCAAACTTTTCTTGTTCCAGCTGCGTCAGTACAGCTGTTTGTTCAACAGTTCCCATCTCCATAATGCCCATGTCCCGAGCGGAATTCTTAACACCGGCGCTCTCCGGCGATACAACTTGGCTTTCGGCCATTCCGGCCACAAATGGTACTTCTGCCCCTGCCGAGCTCTGTTTTGGTTGGGCTTCCCCCACTGCATCCAGTTGATCTTCGAGCCATCTAGTGGCCTCCTCTGATCCCTCATAATCGTACCAGTTAATCGACGCATCCCCCAGTTCCTGGTCGTCAAGAAATTGCAGGTTGGCAAAGTCCTCCCCTGCGGCTGTCAAATCATCTGCCCATAGCCCAGATCCATCCCCCCGGATCATGCATAGCTCTCCTGTCTCTGGCAATTCTACACTTAGCCCAATTCGGCTCGTTGATAGGATATACTCGCTCGGATCATAGGCTCCCCCAGCAAAATTCTGTCCAGTCTCAAATTCAACAATCTCATTCTCTCCCAAAATCTGCCCTGCCCTGTCTTCGACGGTCACCACCATCGGTTCTGGTTGGGTTTTGGAGATGTCCACCATGCACAAGAGGCCAGTGCAATCGGGGAGGAGCACCTCCGGCTTGGGTAGGTGGGTGGGAGTGATATAGATGCTAGGATCATAAGATGCGACCCCAGTCTGGATAAAATTAATTCTGTTGGGAGGGGGAGGTTGGTTATGTGGTGGGAGAGGGTTGGTTGTGACATTGGGTTTATCAGGAGGCGCGATCACTTGTTTGTCAATAAGATCTTGGATCTCATGATGCAATCTGTAACAACGGTCGGTGTCATGACCGTGTTGTTGGTGATATGCGCAATACTTTGACGGGTCGTAAGAGGGGGGGAGTGGATTTGGTAATGGCTTTGGCTCCAGGGGTTTTAAATGATTTTTTCTGATCAATATTCCCAGAACCTTGGTCAGAGGCATATATAGTGGGGTAAAGGTTCTTTGGCCTCGCGGTTGGAATCTGTTGTTTTGTGTGTTGCTTCCGGACGCGCCGGAGAAGGGTGTGGCGGTCATGGGCCTTGGAGGGGGAGGGGGAGTGGTAGTGACCATACTAACTTCCGAGGCTCTTGTATTTGCAGCGCCACTCGGGCCCGCATTGTTGTTACGGTTGAACGTCCTCCTCGGTTGTTCTCTGTCGTGGTCAAACAGCCCTTGTTTCATTGCGTCTTCGATTTGCACCCCCATATCATGTAAATCTGCGAAAGTAGGGAAGGGGACTACAATCATTCTCTGCATCAACTTCGGGTGGAGATTGCGCACAATCATCCGGATTTGATCTTTGTCAGTGGGCCTTAAAGTCATTGTTGACGCCTTTGCCCTCCATCGGATCACAAAGTCTGAGAAAGATTCCTTGGGCTCTTGCCTTGTCGTTTCAAGATCACGGGTTGTGATCTCGATCTGAGTGTTGTACGAATATTGTGCGACAAAGGCCTCAGCCATTTCGTCCCAATTCTTTTTCACTTCATCTTGTAATATTGCGTACCAATGGGAGGCCACACCCGACAGGGTTCGGCCGAATAGTGAGAGCTTCTGTGGTCGTGTTAGGCCCATTGGCCACAAGACGTCTGCAAACAGTCGGATATGGACCATGGGGTCACCGGTCCCGTCAAAGCGGTCGATTTGTGGCATTTTGAACCTATCGGGGAGTGTTACGGCCTCCTCGGTATATCCATCTTCGATATGCGGCATAGCCTTGACCCCTTGGGATTTCTTAAAGAGCTTCTCCAATTTGCTCAATTTCAGAGCTGTATGATCAACCTCGACCTCGAATGGAGAGTCCGGGTGATTGGGTGTATGGACCTTGGACAGTTGTGGTGGAAGCGGGGGCGGAGCTGGCCCCGTTGGAAGACTCGTGTCCTCTTGTAAGTTTTGGACATTTGGTAGGGTATTCTGGGCATTTGGTGGGGCGTTCTGAACAGTAGGTGCCTGCTCAGGTAACGGGGCCCCTGCCGGAGGAGGAATTTGGTGTGAAGCAGATGCCGCGTTCTGCTGTTGCAGTCTGGTGATTAGTTCGGCCTGTTGGGCCATGATCGCGGCCTGCTGTTTGGAGAACTCCGTTTGACGGGCGGCATCATCATGCATCTGTCTCATGCTCTCCTGCATCTGGCGCATTAGAGCCTCCATCCCTGATGTATTCTGTTGATCCATCTGTCTAACTGGTATGTCTATTTCTACAGCAGTAATTGAGACCTCAGTCCTACAGTCCTCTGATGAAGTAACCCACTGCTCTGACAACCTCTGTTCTGACACACTGCGCCTCTTCGGCTTCCTTCTGGTAACAGGGGGTAGAGAATGGAACACTGGCTGTCCGTCGATTAGATCCTCAGATCGATGGAGTCGACGACCTCGTGTCCAAAGTGCTTGGGGAATGCCTGTTGGGTTGGAAGCAATTGTGCTAGAACTGACCTAGCAAAAGATAAATAAAGCGAAAAGGAAATAAATAAACAGATAAACGGGCAGCATAACAGCTTAAAATAAAATGCATGACATACAGTCAGGCATAATCAACACACAGTCAATAAGCTGAATAACACACTGTCCTCAAACACTGATTATTATCCCTGTATCACTGTTCCCTAAAACAGAATCTGATATCCGCAGATAACTCGTTCGCAAATACTGGTTGATGCCCGCAGGCCTGATACCCATAATACTGAACTGATGCCCGCAGGCCTGATGTTGACAATACCGAACTGATGCCCGCAGGCTTGATGTTGACAATACCGAACTGATGCCCGCAGGCTTGATATTCAAACTCATATACTGATCTGATGCCCGCAGGCTTGATACTGTCAATACTGAACTGATGCCCGCAGGCTTGATACCCAAACTCATATACTGATACATGCATTCCTGTAGAGACGCACTCTAAAGCACATAACAGATAAGTGAGAGCCAAAACACCCCTATGTTGGGGTAGGGTTTCCCTGTCCTATTTTGTCAGGAACTAGGGTTCCATTACGCACGCAGCGGTTTTAAACAACCTATAAACGGGTAAGCAACCTGTCCTAATTTGGAATGGTCACTATGGATCCGAATATGCACTAGGTCGAATGGTCAAAGAGGATGCCCCGGTAAAACCGGGGTTTGTGTTCCCATACTGGCAGAGCCCACAACCGGTCAGCCTTATGGTCATGCCTTGACAAGACAAGCCTCCGGCAAACCGTTCAGGAATAGCAGATGGCAAACACGGTGTCCTAGGCGCACCAATGCAAATGCAATGCAAAGAAACACACATGTGTAGTCAAAAACAGATATCACGAGTTCGAGTCAAGTTCTCTAAATCCCCAGCGGAGTCGCCAGAAACTGTAGACGTCCCCGAACGCCCCGGGAGGGTTAAGTCCCGTTCTGTTCATTTGGGCTCACTACAGTTCGGACTCTTAAATGTCACGGTTCCTAATCTGAACCAAAGAGTTCAAATCCGGCAAATCGTTTTGAGAAACTGATTTTTTGAAAAAGTAGTGCCAAATATGGACTGCTTTGCCAGATACAGAGTCGCCACCTAAATATTTTATTTTGGGAAATTTAGGAAACCCTGACTCGGTGCCAAGAGGCCACGTGTCCGTCATCACCAAAGTTGCCTCGGCTCGGGAACTTGGGTACGATTGGGGAAGGTCACTTCGTGAGCACCCCCGCTCGCCCGATCAAAGATCGGCCTCTACTAACCATGATATCTGGTTTTGAAAACATTGTGAGTTCTTATTCCGGTTTATTAGCCTAGGTTACTATGTGATGCACACAGCATACAAATATAGACCGAGTCGCCTGAATTGGAATGAAACATTTCATGCTTGTTTTTTTGAAAGTGGTTTGCTACCCGCAGGTAGGCTTTAAAACATTTGATGATTTATTCCAATTTAAGTAACCCAACCTTCACCCACAGGCATTCAGGCAGTTATATCAGATAAGCATATAGCCTCATGGTAAGCATGCTATTCATGGCAGTCACTCACACGCATGCAAGGATGCTAAAGCATAAAGCTTACCGAGTACTCCAAGCCAAAATAAGAATTCATTAGAAATCATGCATGATCCTAACTATACAGAAATGCCTAATGCAACACATGCAAAATGCAATTATAGCAGGCTCGGCTATTCTAAGATGGCATATGAAATGTTACAACTATCATGTATTCAACTTTGAAATTGAAAGTACGATGCAGTTAGTATGATGCGCCGAGCCCGGTGCATGCAATACAGATGAATGAATGCAAACATGCTGTCATACTGTATGCTAATTTAAATATGCCCTAATCTAACCATCATAAGTAGATAAATAAAAGGGAAGAAAGACGTGGGGTTGAAAGACATACATCACACTCACGCACACTTATTACAGTTGTGCCCTCGCGCAGAGGGTCCAAATAAATATACAGTCCCGAATAAAAGAATATTACAGTCCAAATATTACAGTCCGAATAATATACAAATTCCTAATTAATTAACAAATTAACTAAGAAAACAAGTAAAACTGGCGTGCAAGCCAGGGACTGCCGTGCTTCTGATGGATGATGCGTGTCCGGATTGTCTTGCACGGAAATCCACCGGAATGCCCCAATTAGCCTCTGTTTACACCTGTTCTTGAAATGCGTGCCAAGCCCCGAAAAGTTGCTGATTCTTTGTTTTGCTGCAACAGAGAGCAGGAAAGGGGCATAGCAATGTATTTGCACAGATATATGCATGTCTCGATCCTCGTGCCACCAATCACGCATACCGAGGCATGATGGCCGAGGAGTCGAAATGCACAATTCAATATAGGATGAATGCACATGAAACTACAGCTAAAACCTAACTCCATCATAGATAATCCGGAGTGTCGGTGACTGGGGAATTGAGACACATTCCGTCACTCGGAGTACGAAATGTACCTCGTTTCCCGTGCCCGGGCTAACTCTTATTCCGGACATGACGCAATATGCATGATATGCATGAAATGCAACTAAGATACAATTCTAACATATACAATGCTATGGAAATGAAATGCCTCGAAATGCGTGCATACGGGCACGCAAACCGAGAAAATGACAGAATGCAATCTAAGATACAACCTAGTATCCATAATGCTTTGAAATATGAGATGCCTCGAAATGCGTACGCACGGACACGCAAACCGAGAAAATACAAGAATGCAATGAAGATGAGATGCCTTGAAATACGTGCACACGGGCACGCAAATCGAGGCGATGGCATACGCAATGCAATGACAATGAGATGCCTCGAAATACGTGCACGCGGGCACGCAAACTGAGGCGATGGCAAAATGCTATGAAAATGAGGCGCCTCGAAATACGTGCACACGGGCACGCAAACCGAGGCAATGGTAAAATGCTATGAAAATGAGGTGACTCAAAATGCGTGCACGCGGGGCACGCAAACCGAGGCAATGGTAAAATGCTATGAAAATGAGGCGCCTCGAAATGCGTGCACACGGGCACGCAAACCGAGGCGATGATAAAATGTGATGCAATGATATGGAAACATGATATGGGCTTATACCAACATGAGTGAGCCTCAGCCACACTCACATAGGATGCCGGCGGATAAAAATGAGGTGCCTCGAAATGCGTGCACACGGGCACGCAAACCGAGGCGGTGGCAAAATGTGATGAAATGACATGAAAACGTGATATGGGCTTATACCAACATGAGTGAGCCTCAGCCACACTCACATAGGATGCCAGCGGATAAAAAAGGGGTGCCTCGAAATGCGTGCACACGGGCACGCAAATCGAGGCAATGACAAAATGCTATGAAAATGTCATGAAAACATGATATGGGCTTATACCAACATGAGTGAGCCTCAGCCACACTCACATAGGATGCCGGCGGATAAAAACGGGGTACCTCGAAATGCGTGCACACGGGCACGCAAACTGAGGCAATGACAAAATGCTATGAAAATGAGGCGCCTCGAAATGCGTGCACACGGGTACACAAATCGAGGTGATGATAAAATGTGATGCAATGATATGGAAACATGATATGGGCTTATACCAACATGAGTGAGCCTCAGCCACACTCACATAGGATGCCGGCGAATAAAAAAGGGGTGCCTCGAAATGCGTGCACACGGGCACGCAAACCGAGACAATGACAGAATGCTATGAAATATGGTAAAAATGATATGCAAGCATGCTAATGGAATTTCAGCACTAAAATATGGGGGAAAACAGTCCCGAAATGAGGCGAAATGACATGAAATGCATGGAATTGTCCCGAAATGTGAATTTAGGCACCCGAAATGACCTATAGCTATGCCAAACATGCACAATATGGACATGTAATGCAAATACAGAAGCTAGACAGTCCCAAAAAATGCACTTTCACAGTTATAAACATGGCCAAACAGCAAGCATAGGTATGGTAAAAATGGCATGCAAGAATAGGGGCCAAAAGAGGGGTAATGAAGCAAGTGATACAAGAAAAACCTAAACTGAAAGATTTCCTTCTACAACATTGAATAGGGACCAAAAATATGAATATTTACAGTTTATGGAAGCCTCAAAATCAGTATACAAACATGCTAAAAATGTGATGCAAAATAAGGCTCAAAAGTGGCTATAACATGAGGTATGCAAAATAATCACCAAACAGCCAAAGGCCCTTAATAAAACATGTAGAATGGACCAAAATAAGCACTTTTTCAGAACTGTAAAATGGCCAAAAACAAAAACATGGTAGGCTAACTAAACATGCAAGAATGGGGAATAAAAGAGGGATATAACATGAAGTGACCTATGGAGGCCCCAAACCATGAAAGGACCTAAATGAAACATGAAGAATAGATCAAAATAAGCACCTTTTAAGAACTGTAAAACAGCAAAAAACAAAAGCATGGTAGGCTGCCATTGCATGCAAGAAAGGGGAAGAAAAGAGGAGTATAAAGGTAGGTATAACATGGAAGTCCCAAATGGTGTTGAGCCCTTCTTCAATGTTGAAGAGGGGCTCAAAATAAGCCTAATATCAGTTTACAACATGCTCGAAAATAAATTTCTCATGGGCCAAAAATAGCATGCAAGATTGTTACATATAAGAGGATCAATGAAGCAAGTGTATCATGGAGGGCTCAAACAGGGTTAAGCCCTTAATGAAAGGTCAAAATGAGCTCAAAAGAGGGCCCTTTTCAGTTAGGGCCGGAGCTTGAAACAAAAAGCAAGTGAGGCTTACAAATGGATCAAGAAAAAGGGGTCAAAGAAGAGAAAGGCTACTCACCCTTGAAGACTAAGACTTTTGTTGCTTCTTGGATCAATTTGCAGCTTCTTTGGCCTTTGAGAAACCTTCCTTGTTGCTGGAAATGAGGTGGTGGTGGTAGAGCTTGGTGGTGTAGAAGAAATGATGGTTAGGGACTTAGGGTTTTTCAAGGAAATGAGAGGTATAGAAATGGAGTTGTATATGGAAGCTTGAAGATGAAGTTTTCTAACCCCAACAAAGGAGGCCACCAGCTGGTTATAAGGGTCAAAAAGGGGGTGTAAAGGTGGGGGAAAAGGAGAGTAACTTTCCCCCAAGAAATATCCCCCGGATAAAGATCTTTTCTGGGGGATAAAGCTCCACAGCTGTAAAGTGCACAGTGCAAGGAATACGGCCGGCCTGGTACTTTTGTTGCAGGTGGCCGCCCGGCCACACCCCCTAGCCGGCCGGCTAGGGGTCAAAAGGGTCAATCAGATTTTCTGGCCGGCCACCAACTGGTAGGGTCCTCCTATGTATGTACAACACAACCCTGTGGTTCAAAATCCAAGAAAGTGGGTCCAAGGGGTTCAACATTAGCTCGGAAAGAGGGGTTCAAAAGGGTCAGGTGGAATTACTGGCCGGCCATGAACTTTTAGGGTCCTCTCATGTGTGTACATCACAAATATGTGGTTCAAAGTTCAAGACAAAGGGTCCAAGGGGTTCAACATTAGCCCGGAAGGAGGGGGTCAAAAGGGTCAAGTTGAATTAATGGCCGGCCATGAACTTTTAGGGTCCTCTCATGTGTGTACATCACAAATATGTGGTTCAAAGTTCAAGAAAAAGGGCCCAAGGTGTTCAACATTAGCCCGGAAGTGCGAAAAATGGGCGCCGGAGGGCGTCGGAGGATGTATAACTGGTTGCTGCAACAATTGCTGGTCTCCCACCCTTCAGTGACCTCCCCGGTGATAAAACAGAGGTACCTGCTAAAAATGAACGAAAACCGTTGCAAAACGAATGCTCGGGGACCAAAACGCGCAGTTCGGGGTCCCGAAAATGGGCTGTTAAGCACCGAAAGTGGCGTTCGGCCACGAAGTGGGTTTCTCAGACCCCAGTGTCCCTCAAAAGGGAGAAAATAAGATGTATGCCAAAAATCAGAGCAAACGGAGATGGTTAGGCGGTCCCGAACCGAGGCATACGGCCAACGGTCCCGAAAACCGGGAACCGGACTCCGAAATGGGCAAAATGGCCTACGGCCACAAAATGTATCCTACGGCCACTGAGAGTTGGTCTACGGGACCTCTCCCTCCCCTCAGGAAAAGAAACAGAGAAAACCGAGTCTGGTTCGCAAACCGAGACAAGGCACAGAAGAGGGTTCGGAAGTCCGGAGGCAGGGCTCACGGCCGTGACTCTGAAACTTCTGAACAAGCATATTATGCAACATCACCTAGCGCTCAATCGGTGACGTCTGAGTCTTAAGGTCGGTCAAAAATGGGGTGTCTACACTACCAAATGGTCTATCCGTGGGAGGAGAAAGCTGTCCTTTGGGCATGCCTTGTTGACTGTTTTGTAATCCACGCAGACATGCCATTTTCCATTCTTTTTTGGCACTACTACGGTATTGGAGATCCCCTTGGGGTAGTGCACTTCTCTGATGGCTCCTGCCTGTAGAAGGTTTCTCATTTCTTCTACCACTATCTCGACGTGGTGGAGTGTTGATCTGCGAGTGCACTGTATAACTGGTCTGACAGTTGGGTGGACATTTAATTGGTGACAGATGAAGTTTGGATCAATGCCAGGCATGTCATACGGCGTCCAGGCGAACACTTCGATGTTAGAGGTTAAGAATTTCATGACCTCTATTCTCTCAGTGCTGGACAATGACGAGCCGAGCAAAAAGAACTTTTTCAGGTTTTTTCATCTATCCTTACCTGTACCAAGTCTTCCACCGCCTTCTGTTTAGCTACTTTGCCAATATCTACGAACAGCTCATTGTTTTCAGGCTCTTCCACCATCTGTACATATCCCTTAGCAGCGCGGCTGCCATTTACTGTGACGAAGCATTGTTTGGACATAATTTGGTCTCCAAAGACCTCCTCTTCAATTACTCTAGCTTCGTTGGGGAACCGCATTACTTGATGGTAGGTTGACGCTACCGATCGCATAACATGTAGCCATGTCCTTTCCAAGATTATGTTGTAAGTGGAAGGGACTTTCAATACCCAGAATTCCACCTATTTTGTCATGCTTCCTGCTCTGACTGGGAGGATTATCTTGCCAACTGGCTACTCTGGCATTGAATTGAATCCGATCAAGGGGGGATACGGCGGGTGCCAAGTCTTTATCCTCTAGTTTTAGTTATTTGAAGGTTTCGTAATACATTATCTCACATGAGCTCCCTTGGTTAATCAAAATCCGTTTGACGTCAAAATCCTTGACGTGGAGAGTGACAACTAGTGCATCATTGTGAGGGCAGTATATCCTTGCCAAGTCTCTGTCTGAAAAAGATATGACATTTGTGGCCTCTGTTCTCTCATTTTTTATGGCAGGTTGTGTACTTAATACCTCCCTTAAGTGCTCAGCCTTTTTGATCATTCCCCTGAGCTCACATACTCGCTCAGGTTCAAATACCCCATGTATTACATTAATCACACCTTGAGGTGGGGCGTCGATTGGCATTCCGTTTAGGTTGTCGAGGTTCTGAGGGGTTGGCTGTGTTCCTCCTTCTATGTACTGGTCCAGGTGCCTAGCTGCCACTAACTTCTCTAAGTGCTGTCTCAACGGTATGTAATTTTTAGTGCGGTGCCCCTTTTCATCATGGAAGGTGCACCGGGACCTTTCGTTATAGTCCTTCTGTGCTTCTCCCAACTTAGCTGGCCATCTGACGAAAGATTCATCGCGTATCTCACTGAGAATCCAGTAGATCGATTTTTTGAACACCATTGTGATGGCAGTGCGGACTCTTGACCATCTTTTGTCTGAGTCCTCTCTGTTGGCCCACCTGCCTCGCCCATTCCTACTGGGGCGTTCTACCGTATTGACTTTTGCCGCAGTCTTTTCATCTGGTATCGCTGTTGTGCCAGATTTTGTTTTAGTAGGGCACCATCCTCCTCCACCCGAATATGTTGGTGCACTCGCTCCATCAAGGCCTCTATTGTGAGGGGTGGCGCCATAGTTATGGAATCCCTCAACTTGTTTCCGACTGGTAGCCCCCTTTTGTACTGCATGATGGCAAGATTGGTGGGGCAATCTCCTATCTGGTTGAAGGTCTCCCAGTAATGACTGTTGTAGAATCTCAACGTCTCCTTGTCGTCCATGTCAATGGAGAGTAACTGATCGATCTCCACTGGTGTTTTGGTGTTCGTTCTAAACCTAGCCACGAACGCTTCGGCCAATTGTACCCAAGAGGCGATGCTGACTTCTGGTAGCCTTTCGAACCAGGTTAAGCCTAGGTTGCCAAGGTTGGATGAGAATAAAATGCACATCAAAGCCTCGTTTCGCTGGTATACTGCCATAACCTGGCGAAATTGGCTTAGGTGCATATAAGGATCTATCTTCCCTTCGTAAGTCGTAAACTTATGCTGGAGGAAGCCGAAAGATAACGGCGCGTTCTTAATTGCCGGAACGAATGACGAGTTATGCAACCTTGCTAATGTTTTGTTTGTTGGTTTGTAGGCTAGGCACGGTATTGACATTCCTACCTCGACGCTTCCGTGCGTCTGAGGAGCTAACCGCTGAAGGGCTGAAACTCTGAGCGGGTCGCGTGCCCTGACACCCTCCTTCCACCGTGCCCTTTCTTCAAGCATAGTTTGCAAATCAAACGATCTGGACAACTCCGTCTGCCTGGATAACGTCTGGTGCGTGCGCGAGGGCCGATAGATGCTTCCTTCAGTATATGACCTCTCAGTTCTCGTTCTCTCAGACCTTGAGTAATGAGTCCTGGACGTCCTTGTTTGAGTGTTGCCTGTTCTAAGGCTCCTACTCTCTGCTTGTGATGGCGTGGTGTATCTACCACGACCTTCCGAGTGGCGAGGGGGCGTACTGCCTTTGCACCCCTCTCCTGTCGCCACTCCTTTTCCTTTTATCTGGTGCTTCATCAGCTTCATGTCCGCCGCCATCCTTCGTATCAACTCATCATGTTCCTTCACGCGATCCTCCACAACCCGAGGGTCAATCCTCTGCCTCTGCCTTTCGGGGCTTTGAGAGTGACGGGGGCTGTTACCCTGTCTTCCCATTGCGTCCCTCCGGGGGTTTTGTCGCTGGGGCTCTAAATCCGCCATGAGAGGGATAAAAGCCAAACCTTCACGCTTCCCACCCCCCTCTGGGGTTTTTCCGTCGATAGCGAACTATAGTAAGTCTTCATTGTGCGTCATTGATTTCAACTAGAGAGGAAAGCTTGATCAAGAGGTTTTGTTCTTTGTGGAATTCCCACAGACGACGCCAATTGTACGAGCACGAAATAATTCTTCTTGTATGATCCTGTTGATCAAGCTTGCGCTCCTCCAAACATCGTCGCTTTGCTACCTGAAAACACAAACGTGAGTTAATTGATGAGTGTGTGCCGGAAACCCCTCCGATGCCTAAGTCAGCACAATAGACAATAGACACAAAAGCTCTGTGAATTCAGGAATCAAAGTTGTGTTACCCCTCCATAGGTGATGTTGTGAGCTTTTATAGGTTCTGCGTGGCATAATCCTAGTAGGACTCTTATTCCTCTATGTAGAGTCCTCCTAGGAATCATACTCCGAAAAGATAATGCTTATCCTTTCACACCCTCCTCACTGCTTAAACCAGGTGAGATGGTTTTACCACGATTGGCTGTCAATATGACAGAGCTAATGTGGCCATGTTAAATCCGCAGACTAGACCGAACTCTGACTAGCTCAGTTCTTCTTTTCACTGCGTGTTTCTCGGTTTGACATACTTCAACTGGGTTGTTCATTCAACACCGAGCTAACCAAGCACAAGGTAAGAGTTAGCTCGGCACTCCAACGCATAATGCCAAGATAGCTCGGCTCTCCCAAGCACAGTGCCTAGTTAGCTCGGCCCATACCTACTTAGCCTTTTAGACCGAAGTAAATCTGCTTTTACCTCGGTCCGTCTCACGGCCCAATTACCAAAGAAGTCTCCTACTCAGCTCGGCCCAATTTATTTATAAATTACCCTCTCAAAACCCATAGATCAAAAGCTTGAAAACAACTTCAAGCAAACCCACTTTGTTTGTTTCAAAAAATAAAAAACAAATTTGCAGAACTCCATGAATGAAATTGAAAGATTCCAAAAATAGTTCAAAATGGAAAAGATCCACCATCTACGTGGATCCATTGTGCTTTCGTGTTCTCTCCTCCCTGATTGTGTGAATCCCAACTCCAGCTAGTCCGATTTTGTTTCAATAGACGAACAAACGAGGCCATTGGCCGAGGCCGTTGGCCGAGGCAGTGGATGGGCGAAAAGCGAGGGCTGCGATGGCAGCGGAGAAGCTGTGGGAGTTCGTCAACGAGAGAGAAAGAACAGGGGCTTTGTTTGTTTAAAGAGATGTTTTTCTTCTCCTCTCTCTCTCTGTGTTTTTTTTTTTTTTTTTGAAATTTTACTCCAAAACGATGTCGTTTTAGAGCACCGCAAGAACGGCCGCAGGAATAGGCAGGAGAGGATCCGAACTCAAAGATCACAAGGTTGTCAAATGATTAGACCTATAGTGGGGGGTAATGGATAGACTGTGGAAGGGTGCAGATTGAAGTGGATGGTCCACCATTTCCACTACGTCGTCTTGTTGTCAACACGAATCATGAGAATAAAGCGAAAAATTATATTAGGAATTTTAAATAATTTATTAATTTTTTTTTTATCAAAGGTCAAGTTTGTTTTATGTTGAGATTAAGATTAGATCCGTCTAATCCGGTCTACAGATCCATTTTTGGGTCCTATTTTGATAATCTAAACGGTTCAATGTATAGAACTCGTCGAGTATTATATCCTTGTAAAAAATCATGTTGATCGGATATCGATAGTTATTTGATCGAATCAAATTTGTATTAAAAAAATGAACGGTGAAAAGATAAACAGTTAACAGAATTCTGATCCAATCAAATAACTATTGATATTTGATCAGCCTGATTTTTTATAAGGATATAGTATTTGACGAGTTTTACACATTAAATGGTTCGAATTATAGAAACATGGTACAAAAATGAGCCCATAGACCGGATTGCATAGGTCCAATCTTGATTTCAACTTAAGACAAACTAGACCCTTTATCAAACCTGTCACATGAGTATGAGATTCACACATATGTAGATTTGTATAAATCTCACACTCATATAAAAAAATTGATAAAAATTTTAATAAACTACTTAAAATTTATACTCCCTCCGTCCTAAAATATTAGTCCATTATTCTATTTTTCATTACTCCAAAATATTAGTCCCTCTTCAAAAATCACGTACAAAAATAATATAAATTTCCTATTTTATCCTTTTTTTTAAATTAATAAATAATATAAAAAGTACAATTATGATATTAATTTTCCAAAAAAATATATTATCAAAGGATAATTTTAAAAAATTAACTTTTTTTAAAGTATAATAATTATACTAAGAAAAAAAAAAGAAGTTAAATTCTCAAAAAAAAAATCATTATTTTAAAACGAAAGGAGTAACATTTTGTTTATTAATCATTGTTGTTTTCGACCTTTTGACAAATAACATCCCACTGGGCCCCAAGTTAAATTCTAATGGAAAAATTACTCATAGTTAAAAATTTGTTACATATTCATGAAATTAAAATTAAAATTAAAATATTTAATATTTATAAAATTTATAATTTATTTGTAATTATTTTTTAAAATTACTTCTGAAGTAAAATTTTCCCAACTCTAATTACAACACATTTTGAGGTTATTTATAAAAGAAGAAATTATAATTTAATGTTGTTTTTATAAATTAATTATAATTTATAACAATATTTAAGATTTTAATTATTAATGACCCTAAATTTTATTATTGATTTGAAATTATTTTTAAAAATTTGAACTCAATTATAATTTTTTTAAAAAAGGATAAATGATATGAACCGTAAAAAAAATTATGAGAAATTCACCATAAATAAAGTTATCAGAATTTTTATCTAATATGTATATAAGTGTAAAATTCATATTACATAAGTATTATATAAAAATTTTAAAATATTTTTAATCTTTAATGTTTGTTAAAATTTTTTTATCCTTTTGCATTTTAACTAGGCAGATAATGCCCGCAAATAAGTTGAACATAACTTTAAGATGTTTTTAATTTGCTTATTAAGATTTTAATAAACTCAAGTTCGAGTTTGGGTCCGAACTCAATAAAAATTTAACAATCCAAATTCGAGTCAAATTGACTCAGGCTTAACTCGGACTTGAACTTGTTCGCGAGTCTTAAGTTACAATTGAAAATTTGATTATACAATATATATAAACATATTAAAAAAAAAGTCAATATATAACCAAAATAATAATATCTACCACTACTATTATATAAATGTATTATCTATAGTTAGTTATTATTTAAATATAAATAAATATAGTTATTATTTACATTTATATTATTTAAATATAAATAACATATATATTATATTTTATACATATTTTTATGTTATTTAGGGGTTGTTTGGGATGTCCTAAATAAGTGCACTTTTTGACTTTTTATGAAATATGGGTTGAGTTTGAAATGATGTGATAGAGAGGTGATGTGACTTAAATAAGATAATGTGACCTAAATAGGATAGTGACTTTTTAACTTTTTGAATTTTTTTGAGGATGCCAAACTTGGCCTTAATATATAAATAATATATTTATTATAATATTTAAATAAATGTTAAACGAGTTAGTTAACGAGTAGAGTTTTAGTATGTTTCAACTTATTTATTCAAATTTTAACGAGTTCGAACGCAATAAAAATTTAACAAATTGAGGTCGAACGAGTCTTCACCAGGCCGAGTTCGAGCTTATTTGCAAACGATTCTATTCATTTGTAGCCTTAGATTCAATTTAATAAGGCCTGTTAAGACAATCCAAGTTTTTTAATCATCTTATTTGGTGCAATTTATTATAAATTAACAGTTCATAATCAGAAAGTAAAAATTACAAGTACCTTACCTTTTAAATAATCAATTTATTTAACTGTTTATGGCTTGAGCATCTCCAACGCATGAGGCAAATGGAGAGAATTAGGCATTTTGCCTGTTGAAGTTGTATTTCTAGGGCTCCAATGCATGAGGCAAATGGTGAGGCATTTTGCCCATTCCCGTTTTGGCTCTCCACAGGTAGCTAGCCTCCATTGCTAAGCAAAGTGTGTTTCTGCCAACTCATGTGACTCTCTTTCTGTTTCTCTCTCTTTCTCTCTTTCCCGTTCTTTCCCATCAACGATCTCCCTTTCCCGTTAGCTCATATATGAAAGCGTTCAAGAACGTAGTTGGAAAATTCAAAAATTTTCGAAGATCTTTGAAGAAAAAATTGAATTCTCTAGAAAAATTATGAGAGGCTTAGATTCTTCAATAGTCATAACTATGAACATAATAGCAAGGAGATAATGGAGATAAGAGATTGGGTGAAGAAAAAGGCAAAGCAATTAGAGAGAGAACAATGGCAAGGCTCTCCTATGGATCTCCCACTTTCACTCTCAAGATTGATAATGGAGAAGGGAAATTAGTTCTTTCCCAAGAGTTGTCTCTCCAAAATCCATCCAATGTAAAGCTATGGCGCGGGTGATATTTATAGGCACCTCATGATGTAGGATGAAGCCCATGTGCAAGGCACATAGGGAATATTCTCTCTAACTACCTTGTACAAGGAGGTGACCTCTCCGAGGATGAAAAAAACTCTCGAGGAGGAGATTAACCTCTTGGCGAACTTTTCCATTTAGCCACACCTAACCAATGATCCCTAATCATCCCCAAGGGTTAGGGATAGTCCCAGAGGACGTCCTACTGCAGAAGGGTTAGGGGTAGTTCAAGAGAACACCCTGCCACAAGTATTGTCGAGTCTCAGAGATCCCCTAGATCGTGCCACCTTGACTCGGGTATAGGCTAGTTTAATCGAAGAGTGAATTTATCTCCACTCACCGTCCTCGGGATTGGGTCCTTTGTTCGAACTCCATTACGTCCATGGTTCTGGTACGTAGATCCCGGAAAGCTCCGAGCCCGCAAGTGTTCTGAGACTCATTAACGGAGCGACTTTTAGATTGCGTTCGAATCCGTTCGAAGCCAAGACCTTCGAATCTCTAGGTTCGTGGATCCGAACCCTTTTGAGTACGAGTTTAAATAGGTCTCTAGGTTCGTAGTTCCAAACCCTTTCCAGACTAAGCCAATATCTCGGAGAATGGATCTCCTCCGAGGGTTTCATTTCTTTTGAAAACAACGGTTAACTTCCTCGGATGCCTGTATGATCTAAGCCTCCTCAGATGGGCTTGTTGGACTCTCTTTAGAGATATATGCTTCATGGGTCTTCCTCGGCCCAATTTGTTGGCTTTTTTATGGGCCCGTTCAATAGAATTCACTTGGGTCCATTTGGTAATAATCTCTTCGAGCTCACCCATTTCTGGGCTTTCTGATTGGGTTTCGATTGAGCCCAATTAATTTAGTATACTAAAGTTAACCCCTCTTACATTTGCCCCTTGTGTGTATGAGAAATTTTAGTTTTTTCGGACATGCATAGTTTCACCTTTTTAGCCATGCTTCGCATTACGTCTTCGGGAATATTTTGTCTAGACAGAGTCTATGAATAAAGCTGATGACTCATAGGACGGACTGGATAAGGGGGGATTGTAATCCATTGGACTATTAGTCCTGGGATACATTGTCCCGGGACTATTTGGTTAGATTGGATTTGTATCCTATGTTTGTTTAGTCATTGGATTAGATATCTGGATTAGACTATTTTTAGTGAATCCAATGTTTGGTTAAATTAAATAATTTTATTTAATATATAAATTAAATTTTCAACAACACTAATAGTCCCACACTTATTTAATAAATTTATGCCAAACATGACATAATTTATAGATAAGATTGCCAACTAATAATGATAAGAATGAATCTTTTATTTTTATACTATGTTTAGCAAATATATTTTTACGCTTTTGATTTATTCTCACAAAAAAAATCAAAATTTAAATATTTAATAATCCACCCACCAATAAAGATCAAGAATTAAATTCCTGCAAAGATCAAGAATTAAATTCCTGCAAGAAATGGTCAAGCCCATTTTTTATCCCTTTCTCAAATATTTGAACCCACTAAAACCAATCAGGTATATATATATATTGCGAAGCTAAGGACAAAATCAACCGTCCTTATCTTTTTTTGGCAGATGTGAGCGCACTTTATCAAATGTAATCAGCAAAAAAAAATTTCGAAAATGTTTGAGTGCTCGAAATGTGTGGCCTGGATCTGGCTCGAAATTGATTTTTTTTTTTTTTTCATTCTTTTTCTTCCTTCTTCTGTTACAGAGGAGGCGAGAAACAGAGGAGAGAAACACAGGCAGCTCGTCGTCGTCGCTGGCAGCAGCTCGTCGTGGCAAGCAGCTCGTCGTCGTCGCTGGCAACAGCTCGTCGTCACAGGCAGCTCGTCGTCGTAGGCAGCAGGTCGTCGTCGCAGGTCCGTCCCTCGCCTCCGCCGATCGCGTCCGCCCCCTCCTCCTCCATTTTTGAGGCCCCCTCCAGTCCTTCCTCCCCCTCCCCCTCCTCTTCTTCGTCTTCTTCCTTCTGTTGAAAAAAAAAAAAAAAAATACAAAAACGACGCTTTTTAAAATTCGAGCCAACATCGAGCCTGAGTAATTCAAGCTCTGTAGCGGTTCGAAAAATTTTATTCTGAGAAGTCTAATCATCCAAACCCATTTTTCGTTTCTCTCGTATAAATAGACTATTCAAATCTATTGGTAACATTGTCACTTGTGCTATGAAATAATTTTTTCATGTTGTTGAGTTTAATTTGATTCCCTAAGGTAGTAGCAAGAAAATTTGGTAGAAAGTGAAAACAAAAGTAAAAGAAAATGAAATGAAAAAAAAAAGAAATAGAAAAGAAAATATATTTTCTTGTAAGCATTTGATTAAGATGAAAATTTTGCAAGAAAAAGATAGAAAAATTTAAAAGTTTAGTCATCGATAATTCACACATTCAATTTTTCTTTTGTTTTCTTGTATTTTTTGCAAGAAATAAAAAATTAATTACAATGCTAATATGGGTTGTATAAGAAAATTAATTTTTTTTATATTTTCCACAACTTTCAAGCTAAACAAACTCATATAAGTTTTTTTTTTTTTTTCTTTTACTTTTTATTTATTTCATCCTAAACAAACTGAGCCTAAAAGATGTTGAGACATTGGGCCAATGTGGTCTTTATCAGTGCGAAAAATCTGCTGGGCTAAAGTCACAAACACCCTGGTCCATTCGTCCTTAGTCCACTTTAAAATAGGCCCAAATCACGTATTTTTTTGCTATTATTTACAGCCCTATTGGGCATTTGGGCCTTAACCCTAAAAATCACTTCAATTTCGCAAAGTCAATTTAGAAAAATTGCAGACTTTATTAAAGGGATTCTATTTACACTTAAAAAATATTAAGTACTTTCAATTTTTCAATATATCCTGTTCAATTATTTAAAATTTTATGTTACTCTCAGTACACCCTATATTTTTTTTTTCCAAATTACCCTTAAACTAAACCCAAATAATAAGTAATAAACAAATTTAAAAAACTAAATTATTTTAAAAACTTTTCAAACTGATATAGGGAACACGACTTACAACTAGTTTTTTCGAACACTACAGGAAAAAGGGGATATGGTGGTGTTTTTTTAACGACATTTTTTTAAACGTTACTGTTATTAATATTTAACGGCATTTTATAAACGGCGCATATTCTTGTAAACAAAACGACACTATTTTATAATAGGTGGCGTTTAGAAAAGCCTCCAAATGCGGTAGCCACACGCGCCTTCGTTTTGAAACCCTTATATTGAATCTGAGCTCTTTTTCTCTCTCAACCCTTATATGCACACCTCTCTCTCTCTCTCTCTCTCTCTCTCTCTATCTCAACCCTCTCTAAGCTCCATCAAAGATTCAGATCGAAGCTCCATTGCCAGCACCAGCTTCACCAACAACGTAGCAAGCTCCACCGCCTCTCTCTCTCTCTCTCTCTCTCTCTCTCTCTCTCTATCTAAATCTTTCTCTCTCTCTCTTTAGATCTATGAAATCAATGTTTTAAGGCATTCTTACTTGAACCTCATTTGCAGAGATTCAGTGATTTCCAGAAACTCAGATTTGAACTCTGACCCCTTAATTACTCGCATTTCAAGCTCCAATGGCGGCGAATAGTCTACTTTGTTTCTGAACTTTAGTTGGTACTCTCTCTCTCTCTCACGCGCGTGCGCGTGCGTGCGCTCTATTTGTGGTCTTATTGGCCAAGGCATTGCAAGTTTGATCATGACGGCTAAACGGTATAGTTCTATCTGAGGGAAAAAAAAGAAAAGAAAAGAAAAGAAAGGCTTTCTTTCTTTGCAATTTGAGGTTTCTGCTGCTTTTGTCTAAAATCAAAATAAAGGTTCCAGCTGTTGCACCCTCAAACCCATTACATCAGCAGCAGGTATTTTAACTATTTTTACTAGTTGTTATTTTAAGTTGCCTAGAGCTAATATATAACTTAAGCCTCTTATTGAATGATAGGTTGTGGATTCACTTAGTAGTCATCCCACTGTTTGGCCAATGTCATATCAACAACAATCTCATGCATTTTCATCCCAAGAGGTGAGCAATCATTTAATCAAAGCTTTTTTGACAATACAATATCGTATTAATTACAATACTTGTTCTTATTAAATATAGGTTCACCTTTCAAAGAAAGAGAAGAAGAAGCATAAGAAGAAGAAGAACTAACAAGGTAAAAGTACTAACATCACTAGTTTTTAATATCTCACTTTTCGAAATCTATTAAGACATGATGTGATTTGGTCTTTATTGATTGATTTAAGAGAGCAATGCATTTCTTGAATTTATCATCATCTATCAAGAGCATTGCAGAAACTTTTGGTTTCTTCATTCTTTCACTAAACTATTTATTACATTTTCATTTCTTGAAATGTATCCATTTCTAGTTATAAGGGTAGTTCTCTCTTTAAACTGGAGCCTGCAGATAAAGTGCAACTTTTTTGAAAAAAGTAGAAAAAACCACATGAAAACTGTCGGAACAGCAACACGTGATATTGATACAATAAATAGCTATAGGAACTGACTTCCTTGTATTGCTATTCATTCTTAGTGTTGAAGTTTAAAGACCTTAATTAACTGCTTTATCTTTGTTTTTCAGCTTTTGGGAATTATGTTGAGTATGAATTGTTTTATCTGCATATTTTAGTCGTTGTATAACTTCTTCAAATAGAATCCAAAGATGTTTGAGCATAGGGTAATTCAGGCATACTAAAAATTTGTCAGGGACATCAATTAAGGTGTTACCTTCTAATAATAGTATAAAATATGCGCTTATATATGAATTTATGTGTGTAAATGTTTATGTATGTGTATTTGGTTTGTTTATTTCAATGTCTACATGTGCTATGTGGGATTCTTTTTTGACAATTTGGTTATATGATGTGATAAGATTAAACTATTCACTAATCGAAGAATTTGTAAACTTAATTTCTTAATTACTTGATTGCATTTATTTATTTTTAATTGTTTAATACCTTGATTTGAAATTGTTGAAGTAGTCCAAGTTATTAAGCATGTGCTTGCTAGTAACCATGCGATGTAAAAATACAATGTCATTAGTTAGTACATAGTAGGTAGAAAAACAATAAATTTTTCAATCATAAAAAAAACTATGCAATACCTATAATATGAACTTCACTTCAATAAAACACACGCAATGCTTGCGACTTTTACCTTAAATAACATTGATTTCAACTTTCCATACAATAATAAAATTAATACAAATGATCTAGAACAGTGACATATTTCTTGTCAATATCAGTATAGTGATGATCTTCCTTAGGAAGTTCTCCAACTCATCTTGAAAGAATTGTTATCTTCTTTCTGGCTTCATGACGAGTTCGCTATCACCAAAAACCAAGTGAATAATAATGATGTATTGTGGCTACAAGCCCCAATATCATCGTCAAGAAGATAAGTATATTCAAAACGTAGGCACAGATGGTCGACACGAATCATCTACACTAAACTAAGGTTGCAGCACGATTCGTCTTCCCTCAGCATGACTCGTCTCATGATTGATTGTATACATAAGAAAGTAAAACAGTTGTATAATTATGCATTCTCAATCATAGAAATTGAATACATAAATCGAATAAAAAGATTCTTTGAATAAAAGATCTAAAAATGATCATACAACGATTATCCAATTCCAAAGACAAACTAGAATTAAAATATAAAATTGTATGATACTTGATTAGAGTTTCATGTCAATCCTAAGAAGAAAGCTTAGCCACTCATGGAGAGGATGAACACTTCGAATGTTGAAGAGGAAGCCATGGATTGATGATTGTTCTTCTTCACTATCTTCTAGTCGTTTCTCTAGGGTTTCAGATCCCAAAACAGGTCCCCAAAATCTCTTTTTATAACCTCTAGTCAATTTTGAGTCAAAAATACGTGCACAAATATCGAGGCAAATCTGCTCATACAGTTAAACTCAGAGACGGAACATGGTCAGGGAAATCCGCTCATGTGGATTTGTGAATTTCGCTCATGTGAATTCCCTTAGTCATGGATTTTTCACTCTTTTTGCGATCCTTTTGTCTCCAGAGTGATATTAACCTGAAAAGGAAGAAAAACACTTTATTGTATCAAATATCATAAGCTTAAAAGACTAAAAACATAAGATAAAGAGTCTCAAAGTGTAACATTTTAGCTCAGATCACTTCACATGATTTGGATCCTCAACCACCAGCTCTTCAACTGCAATAGAGTTCAGTGCATTCCTGTTCTGCCTACTACTTGCCAAGACATGAAAAAAATCTAGTGTTCTTGTCCCCCTTTAGATTACAATCCAACCTTAACTTTTGCAACCATGACCACTCTAGCATTCTACTGAGCTTCCATATTTCACTTCTTGTTTCTCTTTTTAACTTCAGTTTAGCTTCCACCTATGGTCTATCTTCAGCCAATAAATCTAGAGAATTCAGGTCATTCTCAGTTTTTTTAAGCTTTTCTGAAACATTTTCAAACACCTCTTTGCTCCATTAATTTAGTGCCATCTTCAATGCATGTACTTTACTTTGCAATATAAATCCAGCCCTGCCATATATCTTTGTCTCTTTCCAAACTTTTTCTAGGAAGGGGACAAAGTTAGGATGCAAAGACCAAGCATTTATGAACTTAAAAGGTTTTGGTCCGCAGTCTCTTTCATCCTCCATTAAGACTAGAGGGCAATGATCAGAGATAATTCTAGGAAATCCCCAAAGTTTGAACTTAAATCTTTCAATCCACTTAGGACTGAGTAAAAATCTATCAATTTTACTCCACTTATCCCCTCAAATGCATTACACCAGGTGAATTTCCTCCATAGCATTTGTAACTCAGTCACCTCACACTTATCTATGAAGTCATTGAAATCTTTCATTCCCCTTTCCCTTTTTGAGCATCCTACTCTTTCACTCACATTTCTGATTTCATTAAAATCTCCACCTATACACCAAGGCTTATGGAATTTTGCTTTCAAGTTCAATAGGATCTCTCATAATTTGCCTCTCCTTGCAGTATCATTGGGAGCATACACATTAAAGATGGCACAATCAAAGGATTTAAGAGCATTACCTTAAAGCATAATGAAATTTCTGTTGCAGCAGCAATTTGAGAGCCAAAACACTTCAGGGTCTCAAATGTAGAGCAATCCTCATCTCCTTCCGTCAGCATCAATAACCATGAACTCCATTTTGTCTCTGGGCCACAAACTTTTAATATCCAAATTTGGAATACTTGTTTTTTTTTTTTTGTTTCTTGAAATAAGGCCACATCAATTCTTCTATCCAACAAAAGCTTCCTTATCTTTCTCATCTTCTTAGGTCTACCAACCCCTCTAATATTCTAGCTGAATAACTTCATAACAACAAATTTATACTCTTCAAGACCACCCTTGAGATAACAACAAGTTTAAACAGCCCCATCTACCCCACCTCCAATCCTTTCATTATCCAACTCCTCCATCTAGACAAGTTTCTGAATCACTTCCTTATTTTGGCCTTTGCAATCAAGCTCCAAACTCTTTCCCAAATGAAGTGTTCATTGTTCCTTATGAAGTTTTTGATTGATACAATTAGGATGTGGTTTTCTTGTAGATGACCTTGATAAAACAGCAACTGCAGATTTGTTCACTACACCTTTGTGGTTACTTTTACTTGATTCAGCTCCAGCTTGCCCTAATCTTCTAGCAAACCCAAAAAATCTACCTATTAACATGGGATTTCTAGCTTCCTCTTTTCTTTTCCCTTTCTTTTTTCTTTTCTTCATGTGGTTATTGACAAAGTTATTCATGGATATGCTAATGGTATCAATGCCTCTTAACTTATAGCCACTAAACTTAACAATCATTATTTATTGGACTAAAATGACACAATCCGTTAAATTAAGGCGCAAAATCGAGCAAACTGAAACAACAGGGACCAAATTGACACATCATGTAAACTACAGGGACTATTTGTATAGTTTACCCTTTAATTTGCTTATAATATATAAATTGTGACAATAATTACCAATTATTATGACCATACTTATGACTCATTAAGATAATACTCACTATTCATAAACACAATATTTACTAGTCATTGGACTAGTAAGTGGGGTTTCATTGATAGTAAGTGTAACAACCCCGACCCATGATTAACGTATAATCCATGATTAAGAATGCTTAATAAGTTAATTAAGGTGGAATTTTGCATTCATTACATGTGTTATGTGTTATATGAGTTTCTATCTGTTATGTGTAGGAATATCTGTATCTGGTTTTGTCCTATTCTGCGAATTGAAGGCCTTGTTAGCGTTGGATCACAAAATTGACTTTGGCTATGTGTTATTTGAAATTTTTAGAGCATTATGGTAGGTTCAATTGAAATTTGATTCGAAACGAATCAATTTAGATTAATTAATACCCTTGCCTAGACTAAGTTAATTAAGGTTAGTTAAGCCCACTAGTGAAGCCTATATAAGGCTAATGTAAACCTCAGAACCTTTACACACTCTCATTCCTTATCTTTTGGTTCTAACGTGTGAAGAGGGAGAGAGAGAGAGAGAGGGAAAGAGAGAGAGACCAAGAGGATTGAAATCAAACAAGGGAATTGCTAGCCATCTAGAGGAAATTGTCTTGAAGGCTGAAAGATATAATAACTTAGAGCTCAATTGAGGGTCTTAGGTGAGTGTTTGATTCATATTCTTCTATTTAAATTGTTAATGAAGAGAATTCAAGAAGTTTTGGTGACTAAGTAAGAGAATTGAGCAAGATTTATGGGAAATAAGTCATACCTTGCATGCAAGGGCATTTCTTGGGGTTTTGATGTTGTTTGTGAAAAAATTCTCACATGCATGCATTGATCATAGCTTGGGCTTGGAAATTCTTTAAGATTCATACCATTTTATCTTATTTGATCATGTTTTGAAAGTTTTGGGGTCAAGAATTGCATACATGATATGAAATGATATGTTTCCCAATTTCAAGTTGGAGTTTTTAACAATTGGCATGCTTTTGGGCCTTGATTGGCGAAATGATCTCCATTTCATGGTATTTTACAAGTTTCTAAATGCTTTCTGGACTTTTGGCTCAAAAGAATGTGTTTTAAAGTGTTTGATTCGAGTTTGGAGCTTGGGAGTGCAATCTGGAAATTTCAGATTCTGCTTTTCCACTTGAGCGACAAAAGCTACGCTTGAGCAACCACTCTGTGATCTTGCACTTCCGCTCGAGCGACCAAAAGTTGGCTCGAGTGTGAAATTCAAGCTCCCAGAATTTTACACATTTTGTAGACCGCTCGAGCGACAGGAGTTGTGCTCGAGTGAGGACTTCAGTTATAGCGATCCCAGTATTCCCTTTACTGTTCAGCTGTATTCCGGACTCGGTTCCGTGGAGTTGGTAGTTGTGTCTACCTTGTTGTCGTCCTTTAATTCCATTTGATTGAGTTTTAGGATGTGTTGGGCATGTGTTAAGCAGGTGGGTTGAGCCTTGGTCTAATTTCTTGTTGCCCAGTTTTTGGTCGTTCCACTCGAGCGGGTCTTCTTGCGCTCGAGCGGGGTTTGCACCCTTCCAGCATTTTGTGTCCCTGCAAAACTTCTGCAGGTGTGATTTCTACGCTCAAGCGGATTTCCTGCGCTCGAGCGGGTCACGCTCGAGCGGGCTTGAGGGCGCTCGAGCGGGTAGTACCTTTTTGGTGTTAGTTCTGGGAGAGGGAAATATACGCTCGAGCAGACTGGTTTTCACGCTCGAGCAGAGGTACTTTATTCTTGTGTCTTAGCGCTCGAGCGGGCCTTCTTGCGATCAAGCGGGCCTTCTTGCGCTCGAGCGGTACTAGTTTTTTTGTTCTTGACGCTCAAGCGTTGTGTTCTCCGCTCGAGCGGGAATGTCGTATATCAGAAGGCAGTTGGGCATTTTTGAATCACTTTTTGCATTCACTCTCTCTCTCTTACTTTCTAAAAAGATATTTTGAGAGCCTCTCTCTCTAGAAACTCCCTTCTCTCTAGGGTTTGATCTAGTTAGAGTGCTTTCCTTTCCTTTGGCCTTTGTAAAAGTTGTGTTGATCGTCGAGGGCTTCGTTTTAATCCGTGGATCTTGGAATTTGGAGCATTTTGGTTTTCTTCATCTTCTTCCCTTGGGCTCCGAATTTGAGGTAGGGATTCCTACTCACTACTATAGGTTTTGACCTAGATTTTTGGGCATTTTGTTAAATGGTTGAATTTGGGAAGTTAGGGTTTGAAAATATTAAAAGAGGGTTTTGTTATTTTGATTCTAAAATGTGTATTTTGGGTTTCAAAATAATGATATTGTTGTTGGTTGTTGATATATAGACCATTAGGTCAATATTGGAAAGCAGGTTAGAAAATCCTAATTTGTTGTATAAATTAATTGGTATAATTAATTTGAGAAAATTGTGATTATTTGGAATTGAGTTGGAAATAATGAAATTGGCTCATTATATTGTAAAATGGTGGAGTTGGATTTATTAATCGCTCACTTTTGAAAACATTGATATTTTATCTATTGGAGCTTTTATTATCTATTTAGAAATAATTGCTTGGGCTACCGGTGGAGGGTAGTTATGATTGTTGTAGACAATGCATGATAATTAGGCAAACTAAAACTAATCAATTGGACGTGTTATTGAGTATGACGGTTGATAGAATACATTAACGTTATGTATTGATTGATTGTGTATATGACTTATATGTATATACGTTGTGTGTGGGGGAGGAAATAGGGGATGCACTCCACAGTTTAGGGGAAGATAGGGGATAGACCTCTAAATCAGATGTTGTTTGGGAAGAGATAGGGGATGGACTCCGCTGATACAGCTCATATGCTTGTCAGTTAATGTGTTGATATAACTCATATGCTTACCTATGGAAGTGTTGATATAGCTCATATGCTTATTTGTTGAAGTGTGGATACAGCTTGTATGCTTATCTGTTAAGATGTTGATATAGCTTATATGCTCATCTATCGAAGTGTTGATATAGCTAGTATTTATCTATTGTGAAATGGGAAATGTTTAATATGAGTCACTGTCTCATGTAAATTGTTGGCCAGGTTCTGAGTCGCTGTTGTGAATTGGGAATTTGATAAGAAATGGAAAATAGAATGGAACATGGACATAGTGGTCATGTAATGGAAATGGGTTATGAATTGATTTATGGAAATTAAACATTTATTAATTGCTAATGTCTTAGTTACTGCTCATACTGTGTTTAGCATATCTCTACTGGGCGTTGGCTCACCCTATATGGGACATTATTTTTAGGTACAGGTAGCATGCCACCTCCAAGGACATAGCTTGGATGGATATGGGAGTTGAAGACTCTTTTTGATTATTTTGTTTGTATTACATGTATATCAAGCCAAGGGATTATTTTGTATAGAGTTAGTACTCTTCTTTTGTGTAATCAAGTGTTGACTTGGAAAGTTGTAAGCCCATAGGGCATTTGCTTTTGTTGTTAACATGTAATACTGCTGTAAGAACTACTCTGATGAATAGAAATGGTTGATTTCTTTTACATCAATGCATGTCTAAAGTGATGGGTTTTATGTATTATTTTGAGGGCGTTTATAGCGACCCCGGTATTTTCCCATTTAATTATTGTATCCGGACTGTTCCGTAGATTCTGTCATTGTATAATGGTTGTTGTTGTTATTCCTTATTTTCTCTTTTGGAATTATAGGATGTGTTGGGCAGGTTTGTTTCAGGTTGGTTGGGTTTAGAAACCAAGAGTTGCTGTCCAGGTTTTTGGTTCTTCGCTCGAGCGAGGAGTTGTTCGCTCGAGCGAGAGGTAGTGTTTGTTTTGGACCTGTAGCTGTGCATTCTTGGCTCGAGCGAGCTTTTCTTCGCTCGAGCGAGTTAGTTCATCCTTCGCTCGAGCTATAGTTCCTTCGCTCGAGCGTGTGTCTGGTTACAGACCTGAGGGTTTGAGTTCTTCGCTCGATCGAGCTTTCTTTCGCTCGAGCGAGCTTTTGGGTTGTTGGCTCGAGCAAGGCTTCCTTGGCTCGAGCGTGGTTTCTCTGTGTCTGGTCGCTCGAGCGACCAAGTCTTCGCTCGAGCGAGCCTGTCCAGTTTAAATACACAGCAGCGGGATTTGATCAGTCTTTTTCATATTCTTTTGATTCAAAACCCCAGGTTCGACCTCTCTTTCTCTCTACTCACCTTCTCTCTTAGATTTGATCCATTTAAGGAGTGTTTCTACCCTAGATCCTTCATTAAAAAGATAGAGTGAGTTGAAGGCTTCCATTTAATCTGAATAGTTGGCGATTTGGAGCACTTTGGTATTTGGGGTATCATCTCTGTCTTCTCCATTTGGGTTGTTCTCTTCGAGGTAGGGATTTCCTACTCCATTTTATAGGTTTTGCTCTAAGTTTTGGTATGTTGATATGTTGGGTTTACTTTGGTAATTTTTGGGAAAACCCTGGTTGTAATATTGAATTAATTTGTATAATTAATTTGAGGAATTTGGGGAAATATGGCTAAATTCATGGTATTGGGGAAATTATTGAGTAAATGGTGTAGTTGGTTAGTTTAATCACTCACCTATGAAAATGTTGGAATTATGTTAGTTGATACATTTATTTCTTGTTTAGAAATAACTGTTTTGGGCTATCGGTGGAGGATAGTCGTGATTGTTGTAGACATTGCATGTGGATTAGGAATAACTGAAACTAATCACATTGGTTAAGTCGTTAATTTTGATTATTGCACTGATACAGAAAATACGTGTATTGATTGAGCATTGCATGTGCATTTGCATTTATATTGTTTTGTGTGGGAGGAGATAGGGGATGTACTCCACGGTTTAGGGGAAGATAGGGGATGGACCTCTAAACCGGATTTTTGTTTGGGAGGAGATAGGGGATGGACTCCATTAGCATCACTTTTATGTGTGCTTATTATATAGAAGTGTTTTTATTGATACAGCACTAAAATGTGTATCAATCTGGAAGTATGAAGTGTTGTGAATTGAGCTTGAGTCTCATTTGTTTGTTGATATTGGAAGGATGTGAATATGGTATATGTAATTCACTGTTGTAAGTTTGGCCAGGTTCTGAGCCATGTTGATAAAATTGGAAAGTAAATTGTATTTTAGACAATAGTGTCATGAGACTGTAAAATGAAGTGGTTGATTATCTTGGTTAACCATCTGTCAAATACTATTGCTTTATTCATTTCTTATATGTGGTTTAGTATATTTCTGCTGGGCTGTGGCTCACCCTTTATGGGAACATCATTTTCAGGCTCAGGTGATAAGCTACCTCCAAGGACTTAGCCTTGAAGGACTTGGATTCTGAAGACTATTTTTAGTTGTTTGTTTTGGTTGTTAGTACATGTAAACATTCAAGCCTAGGGCTTTTCTTGTATTGAGTTAGAACTCATATTTTTGTATCCAAGTGTTGGCTTGGAAAGATGTAAGCCTGTAGGGCATTTTATTCGATGTTACATGTAATGCTTTATTTAGTAATACTCTGATGATTGAATTAATAAATTGTCTTCTTTAATTAATGCATGTCAATGATATTTAATGGGTTAATTTTGAGGGCGTTACAACTTGGTATCAGAGCGTACCGGGTTTGAATACTTTGGGTATGTGGGAAGTGATTAGTATCACATTGGGTTCGTCTCGTTTGATAGAGACTTAGTGTAATGTTATATGCTTACGTGATAACATGTTTATGTGATTATGTGAGTATGGAATGTAGTTTCTAGGATGTTGATTGGACCCTTGAGTTTCTAGTAGTCTTGTTGGAAAGGCACTTGATCACTGCTGCTTCCAACCGGAACTATAGTAACGCATTGGGACTATCATTATCCGGGAATGAAATTCGTAGGTGCTTATGTGATTATGTGCTTACGTGGAATGAATTATTGTTGTCCATTGCATTAGGACGCGAGTGTTTAGCTTCGGCACATTTATTAATGTGCTAATGTCTTTGTTTCCTTTATTAGGATGTCAGGACGAGGACGAGGACGCGGTAGGCGTGGTAGGCCGGGTAGGCAGGAGTTGCCTGTGCCAGAAGAGATTCCGGCAGTTCAAGAGGGAATTGGCCAAGCCAATGTGGCCGAGCCAGTAGGCCAGCAGGCTATGGGCGCTCTCGCCCGAGAGATAGCAGGGGCATTCAGGGAGTCAGTAGGCATTCTTAGAGCTGAGAATCAAGCTCAGGCTGTTATTGTGGATGCAGGACCTTCCTTTCTGAAGAGGGAGTTCTTCCGGTCTAATCCGGATGAATTTGTGGGTGATCCTAAAGAGCCACTTAAGGCAGATGAATGGCTCGAACAGACAACGAAGACGTTTGAGATGCTTGGCATCGAAGACGAGGGGTTGAAAGTGACCTTGGCATCTTTCCAGCTGAAGGGGGATGCGGGTCAGTGGTGGAAGTTTACTAAGGGGCATATAGGAGGTACGTGGGAGGCTTTTGTGAATGCTTTCCAGGAGAAGTACTTATCTCTAGCAGTTAGGGAGAAGCTACGAGACCAGTTTTGTCAGCTTAAGCAGGCGAGTTCTTCAGTGGCCGAGTTTGAGGCTGCATTTACTAGTTTGTCCAGGTTTGCACCTGAATTGGTGGCGTCTGAGGAACGCCGTTGTATTGAGTTTGAGAAAAAGTTGAGGCGTGGCCTCAAGCTGAGAGTTGGGGGAACTATGATTCGGGAGTATGGGCGTATGGTTGATGCTGCAGCCCACATGGAAATTATGATGCAGGAGGAGGAGGAAGGGCAGAAGGGCTCCAAGAGGAGTCAGGATAGTTAGAATGATGGTAGGAGACAGAAGGGTTTTAATCCCCAGCAGTCTCAGGGTAGCTTTGCTAGATCGACTTTTCCGGTACCGAGTGCTAGTTCGGGAAAAGGCAGCCAGGGAGACATTACCTGTTTCAAGTGTGGCCAGCTGGGCCACAAGTCTCCAGTTTGTCCTCAGAGGGGAGGAGTTCAGAGAGCAGCATCTTCTTCGGCTCGATCTCAGAGCCAGGGTCAGGGTAGAGGTCAGCCACTCTCGTGTTATCAGTGTGGTCAGCCAGGGCATATGAAGAGGTATTGCCCACAGTTGGGTGGCACACCTGGTGCATCTGGTTTGAGGCCGATTCAGGGTCAGCAGCCAGCTCAGTCGGGTCAGGCCTCGAGGGCTAATCAGGGGGCTTCATCGTCCCAGACAGTGCAGCAATCTTATGCTCCTAGGGGTGAGCAGGTTGATCAGAGGTCGTCTGGGCGCGTGTACGCTGTTACCGCGCAGGATTTTGTACCGACTCCATCAGTTGTGAGAGGTACCTTCTTGTTTTGCAACTCGGTTGCTAATGTTTTGATTGATACGGGTGCATCTCATTCCTTTGTGTCTGCTGCATTTGCATCTGTTTTGGAATTGGAGTTAGCACAGTTAGCATCTCCTATATGTGTAGTGTCACCTCTTGGGGGTGAATTGATTTTGAAACAAGGTGTTAGGGGTTGTGATATAGAGGTTGATTATCATAGAATCCCATTTTCCTTTGTAGTTATGCCTATGAGGGGTTTCGATGTTATTTTGGGTATGGACTGGTTATCGTCATACCGGGCAATTATTGATTGCTACCGCCAGAGGGTCACTTGTTGTACCGTGAGCGGAGAGTATTTTCATTTTCTGGGGGACCGGGTTGGTGATGTGTTGCCACCGGGGTATGTTCCGCGAGGTCGGAGTGAACTTAGTGGTCTACTTGCTAACCTTTCGATTAGTGAGGGTGATGAGACTCAGATTGTGTTACCAAGGGTGGTTTGTGAGTACTCGGATGTCTTTCCCGAGGATCTTGCTGGTTTGCCACCGCATCGGGAGATTGAGTTTTCTATTGACCTAGTACCCGGCACGGCGCCGATTTCTATGTCACCCTATCGTTTTGCCCCAGCCGAGTTAGTTGAGTTGAAGATCCAGCTCCAGGAGTTATTAGACTAGGGTTTTATTCGTCCTAGTGTTTTGCCGTGGGGAGCACCGGCCCTCTTTGTTAAAAAGAAAGGAGGTGCTTTGAGACTTTGTATAGATTATCGGAAATTGAATCGGGCTACGGTTAAGAATAAGTACCCTATGCCTCGTATAGATGATCTGTTTGACCAGTTGAAGGGTTCCCGTTGTTTCTCAAAGATAGACTTGAGATCAGGTTATCATCAGTTAAGGGTCAGGGAGGAGGATATTCCGAAAACGGCATTCCGTACGCGGTATGGCCACTATGAGTTTCTGGTGATGCCATTTGGACTCACTAATGCACCGGCAGTTTTTATGGATTTGATGAACCGGATATTCTGGGAATTTTTGGATCGTTTTGTAGTCGTTTTTGTGGACGACATCCTTATCTATTCGCCTTCTGAGGAGGAGCACGAGGCACACTTGAGAGTGGTACTTGAGTTACTTAGAGCCCATAGGCTGTATGCCAAGTTTGGGAAGTGTGAGTTCTGGCTGAGAGAAGTCAAATTCTTAGGCCATGTGGTATCCGGTGAAGGAGTGTCTGTTGATACATCCAAGGTAGAGGCAGTGCAGGATTGGGCACAGCCTAAGAGTGTATTTGAGATCCGCAGTTTTCTGGGATTAGCTGGGTATTACCGTCGGTTTGTGAAAGATTTCTCCAGGTTAGCATCACCGTTGACTAGGCTGACTCGGAAGGGAGTCAAATTTGTATGGAGTGAGACTTGTGAAAAGTCGTTTCAGGAGTTAAAAGTTAGACTGACTACCGCTCCAGTATTGATTATTCCAGAGAGAGGGTTGGGTTATGCAGTCTATTGTGACGCCTCACGAGAGGGTCTGGGTTGTGTATTAATGCAAGAAGGGAAAGTAGTTGCCTATGGTTCACGTCAGTTGAAAATTCACGAGCAAAATTACCCTACACATGATCTAGAGTTAGCAGCTGTGATATTTGCCTTGAAGATTTGGAGGCATTATCTTTATGGTGAGAGATTTGAGGTATTCTCGGATCATAAGAGTCTGAAATATTTGTTTACACAAAAAGACTTGAACTTGAGGCAGAGGCGGTGGATGGAATTTATAGAGGATTATGATTTTGAGTTGCATTATCATCCAGGGAAAGCCAATGTGGTGGCCGATGCCCTTAGCAGGAAACCTGTTGGTGTCATAGCTAGTATAGCTATCCGAGAATGGGAGATGTTGGGGGTACTTGGGGAGTTTGATTTACTTGTGGGCGAATCCGTTGAGGCTGCGGCCTTGTTTTCTGTTGTTGCACAGCCTACACTTGTGACACGAGTGTTAGAGGCTCAGAGAGGTGACCTTGAGGTAGAATCTCTCCGTGAGAAGATTTCCGGTGGGAAAGTTGAGAAGGGTTTGACGGTGTATTCCGACCTGAGTGTGAGATACCGAGACCGTCCGTTTGTGCCGGAGTCTTGCCGAGAGGAGGTACTCCGAGAGTTTCATCATTCACGCCTTGCGGTGCATCCGGGAGGCACTAAGATGTACCGGAATTTGGGTCGTCAGTTCTGGTGGCGGGGTATGAAGAGAGATGTGGCAGTTTTTGTATCTAAGTGCCTTACTTGTCAGCAAGTGAAGGCTGAACATCAGAGGCCAGCGGGTTTGTTGCAACCTTTGCCTATTGCTGAGTGGAAGTGGGAACACGTCACTATGGACTTCGTTGTGGGTCTTCCGAGGACTCAGCGGGGTAGTGATGCTATTTGGGTGGTTGTAGACCGGTTGACTAAGTCGGCGCACTTTATTGCCATGCGCATGAGAGATTCGGTAGATCATCTTGCTGACTTGTATATTCGGGACATAGTGAGATTGCACGGGGTCCCAGTGACGATCGTCTCAGATAGAGATCCTCGTTTTACTGCCAGGTTGTGGCAGAGTTTGCAGAGTGCCTTAGGCACTAAGTTGACCTTTAGCACGGCTTATCATCCTCAGACTGACGGACAGTCCGAGCGTACTATTCAGATACTTGAGGATATGCTTCGGGGTTGTGTTCTAGACTTTAGTGGGTCGTGGGAGAGGCACTTGCCGTTGGTGGAGTTTGCCTACAACAACAGTTTCCAGTCTAGTATCGGTATGGCACAATTTGAGGCCTTGTATGGCCGACCGTGTAGATCTCCTGTTTGTTGGGCTGAGGTGGGTGATGCACCTCTGTTGGGTCCGGAGTTGGTGAGGGAAACGACGGAGAAAGTTGAGCTTATCCGTAAGAGGCTTGTTACAGCACAGAGTCGTCAGAAATCTTATGCCGACCGTAGGAGGAGACCCTTGGTGTTTGTGGTGGGTGATCATGTCTTTCTGAAGATATCACCTAGACGGGGTTTGATGAGGTTTGGGAAGAGTGGGAAGTTGTCCCCACGATTCATTGGTCCGTTTGAGATCCTTGAGAGGATTGGCGAGGCTGCTTATCGTTTAGCTTTGCCGCCGCAGTTGTCTGGAGTACATGACGTGTTTCATGTGAGTATGCTTCGGAAATATGAGCCGGATCCATCACATGTGTTGGATTGGACCGATTTAGTGGTTGATGTGGATATTTCGTATGAGGAGAGACCGGTTCGGGTATTGGATAGGCGGGATCAAGTTTTGCGAGGCAAGACCATCCCTTTGGTCAAAGTTTTGTGGAAACACCACGGAGTGGAGGAAGCCACTTGGGAACGTGAATTGGAAGTCCGCGAGAAATATCCGGACATGTTTGTTGATTTGTAATCTTATAACTGGATTCTGTTATATTGTTGAACTTAAGAGCTTTACATATGTCTTAAGTTGTAAAACATTGAGTATGTTTTGGTAATTGGTTGTATCTTGAAACTTGTTTCATTATAGAAGATTAGTGTAACATTGTATATGTTGATTACATTGTTGGATGTGTTATATATATCATGCAATTGAATATGATAAGGAAATTGTTAACATTGAAAGGAATAATGCATAATAGTGGTGCAGGTTGAAATATATGTTGTTTTATATATATTGTGGGATACCTCTTGATAAAGAGATGAAGTGACCAGTATTGGGTCAAGTTGTTTATCATTGTTATATACTATCTTTGGGTATTTAAAAAAAAAAAAAAAAAAAAAAAAAAAAAAAAAAAAAAAACCTGTTTTCAAATTTGTGCCTAATTTCGGGGACGAAATTCTTTGAAGGGGGGGAGGTTATAGCGACCCCGGTATTTTCCCATTTAATTATTGTATCCGGACTGTTCCGTAGATTCTGTCATTGTATAATGGTTGTTGTTGTTATTCCTTATTTTCTCTTTTGGAATTATAGGATGTGTTGGGCAGGTTTGTTTCAGGTTGGTTGGGTTTAGAAACCAAGAGTTGCTGTCCAGGTTTTTGGTTCTTCGCTCGAGCGAGGAGTTGTTCGCTCGAGCGAGAGGTAGTGTTTGTTTTGGACCTGTAGCTGTGCATTCTTGGCTTGAGCGAGCTTTTCTTCGCTCGAGCGAGTTAGTTCATCCTTCGCTCGAGCTATAGTTCCTTCGCTCGAGCGTGTGTCTGGTTACAGACCTGAGGGTTTGAGTTCTTCGCTCGATCGAGCTTTCTTTCGCTCGAGCGAGCTTTTGGGTTGTTGGCTCGAGCAAGGCTTCCTTGGCTCGAGCGTGGTTTCTCTATGTCTGGTCGCTCGAGCGACCAAGTCTTCGCTCGAGCGAGCCTGTCCAGTTTAAATACACAACAGCGGGATTTGATCAGTCTTTTTCATATTCTTTTGATTCAAAACCCCAGGTTCGACCTCTCTTTCTCTCTACTCACCTTCTCTCTTAGATTTGATCCATTTAAGGAGTGTTTCTACCCTAGATCCTTCATTAAAAAGATAGAGTGAGTTGAAGGCTTCCATTTAATCTGAATAGTTGGCGATTTGGAGCACTTTGGTATTTGGGGTATCATCTCTGTCTTCTCCATTTGGGTTGTTCTCTTCGAGGTAGGGATTTCCTACTCCATTTTATAGGTTTTGCTCTAAGTTTTGGTATGTTGATATGTTGGGTTTACTTTGGTAATTTTTGGGAAAACCCTGGTTGTAATATTGAATTAATTTGTATAATTAATTTGAGGAATTTGGGGAAATATGGCTAAATTCATGGTATTGGGGAAATTATTGAGTAAATGGTGTAGTTGGTTAGTTTAATCACTCACCTATGAAAATGTTGGAATTATGTTAGTTGATACATTTATTTCTTGTTTAGAAATAACTGTTTTGGGCTATCGGTGGAGGATAGTCGTGATTGTTGTAGACATTGCATGTGGATTAGGAATAACTGAAACTAATCACATTGGTTAAGTCGTTAATTTTGATTATTGCACTGATACAGAAAATACGTGTATTGATTGAGCATTGCATGTGCATTTGCATTTATATTGTTTTGTGTGGGAGGAGATAGGGGATGTACTCCACGGTTTAGGGGAAGATAGGGGATGGACCTCTAAACCGGATTTTTGTTTGGGAGGAGATAGGGGATGGACTCCATTAGCATCACTTTTATGTGTGCTTATTATATAGAAGTGTTTTTATTGATACAGCACTAAAATGTGTATCAATCTGGAAGTATGAAGTGTTGTGAATTGAGCTTGAGTCTCATTTGTTTGTTGATATTGGAAGGATGTGAATATGGTATATGTAATTCACTGTTGTAAGTTTGGCCAGGTTCTGAGCCATGTTGATAAAATTGGAAAGTAAATTGTATTTTAGACAATAGTGTCATGAGACTGTAAAATGAAGTGGTTGATTATCTTGGTTAACCATCTGTCAAATACTATTGCTTTATTCATTTCTTATATGTGGTTTAGTATATTTCTGCTGGGCTGTGGCTCACCCTTTATGGGAACATCATTTTCAGGCTCAGGTGATAAGCTACCTCCAAGGACTTAGCCTTGAAGGACTTGGATTCTGAAGACTATTTTTAGTTGTTTGTTTTGGTTGTTAGTACATGTAAACATTCAAGCCTAGGGCTTTTCTTGTATTGAGTTAGAACTCATATTTTTGTATCCAAGTGTTGGCTTGGAAAGATGTAAGCCTGTAGGGCATTTTATTCGATGTTACATGTAATGCTTTATTTAGTAATACTCTGATGATTGAATTAATAAATTGTCTTCTTTAATTAATGCATGTCAATGATATTTAATGGGTTAATTTTGAGGGCGTTACAGCGTTACATCAGTCTTACGCTCGAGCAGCCATTAAGCGGAGAAATCACACAACCAATACTTTTTCAGAGTTTACAGATGCCCAAGCGAAGGAAGTTGTGCTCGAGTGGCCCCTTACATTTTTGCCTGTCCGCTCGAGCGAGAACTTTGTTTTCAGCAAGTTTTGCTAAGTGTTTCTAAGTGCATTTTAGCATCCTCATTGCATCCTAGGCATTCCTAGGCCAAGATTAAGACATAATAATGGGGATAAGAAGTAGAAACACACTAAGATAAGAAAGGATTAAGTTAATGATTCCGGGTATGTAATTCAGTACGTATTCGTTCTATATCTCTGTCAGTCACGCACCACACGATACCTGATTTGCTTACTCCATTTGTTTGCTTTGGAGCCAACTGTGAGTAATAACGTAGTATAGCTATGTTCAATTTTGTGTATTTTCTATATATGGAATAAGATTAGTTTTATGTAATGTTATGTTCTGTATAATGAATGATTGTCCAATCCTGACAAATATTTGTGGCATTAATTTTGTGGTTCAAGTATGCTATCTGTACCCAGACCGGAGATTCCTTTATGGAACTGACAAGTTATCCGTTCCTATACCGAAGGTTCCTTTATGGAACTAACAAGTTATCTGCACCCGGCTGGAGGTTCTTTTATAGAACTGACAAGTTATCTGTTCCCAGTCTGGAGGTTCCTTTATGGAACTGACAAGTTATCAGCACCCGACCAGAGGTTCCTCTATGGAACTGACAAGTATGATCTTTGATACTCTGTATGTGATCTTTTAGCGCTAACGGACAGAAGATTAAGTATGAATTTTGATTTCTGTCATGACTATGAATTTGTTGTTGTTCACCAAATTAGTTGTAGGACATCATTCATTTAACCCCTTTACTCTGTTATTATTCACTGGGCTTCCCCTCACTATTTATTTTATGTATATAGGTGAGCAGGTGCGTGACCAAGCTTAAGCTACTGCCTGGAGGGTTTTGAGTCAGCTAGCTACTATGCCTCCCGGGGAGGTTCCCTTTTGTTAAGACAAGTTGTGAATCTTAACAAGATGTTTTGTTTATCTGTGTATTGGGTTAAGTACCTTTTTGGTTATATCTACATATTGCCATAAGCCTTATGTACTATGACGTCATATATGTCTATGTTTATATAAAATTTTAAATTTATGTCCTATGTATGTCAGCACAACTTAATGGACTACGTATATTTTGTATAATTGCTTCTGCAACCCCTTATATTTTGTTATTCTGTTAAGAGGCTTTCGGTAATCCCAAGATTATTGGCTGGTTACGTCGCTAAACCTTTGGGTTGTGACAGTAAGGTTTAATAATAGTAAGTGGGGTTTTATTGAGTAGTAAGCTAAGTTTGATATAATAATAAGTTGAGTCAAATTAAATAGTAAGTAGAGTAGTACTAAGTAGTTAGTGAAATTTTATTGATTATTAAGTCATATTTGATTGAATAGTAAATCAAGTCAAATCAAATAATAAGTTACCATTTTAATTTACTTACAATCAATTGTGATTGTACTCATCACTCTTAAGTATAATACTTATTATTTGTTCTAATTCTACTTATCAATCAATGGTTGTTAGTAGTCAAATATTTGATTAAGTAATAAGTCAAGTGATATTATTCGTTCTAATTCTACTTACCACTCAATAATTGTCAATAGTCAAATGTTTGATTAAGTAATAAGTCAAGGATAATAGAATTGTATTTGAAGTCTCATTGAATAATAAGTGGAATTTAATTAAGTAGTATGTTAAGTCTAATGAAGTCGTAAGTGAAATCTTCTTAAGTAGTAAATGCGATTTAACAAAGTAGTTAGTCAAATTTAATTAAATAGTAAGTGGAATTTGATTGAGTAATAAATGAGATCATACTATGACACTCTCTAAAGTTGGTTAGATTTTTAAATTTGTTTATCACTCGTTATGAATTATCTTATCATTTGTTTTGAAACGACTTATCAATTAGTATGACACTCTTTTAAATGGGGTATTATTTAATTGTAAGTCAAATTTGATGAAGTAAAAAGTCGAGTATCATTGAGTAATAAGTTGGGTTTGATTGAGTAGTAGGTAAAATCTAATGAAGTTACCTAGAAGCTCATGAAGTAGTAAGTGAAGCGCAATGAAGTAGTAAGTAGAGATTTCAAGTAATAAGTGAAATTTAATTGAGTAGTAAGTAAAGTTTAATGAATTAGTAAGTGGAAACTCATTAAATAGTAAGTACAATTTAATTGAGTAGTAAGTGAAATCTAATAAAATAATAACTGAAATCTCATTATTAATTATAATATCACTTACCATTTGGTTTGATCTAATTAATTTTATTATACTTACCACAGATAGAAGGCAACATTGGGCATAACAACACTGTATATGAATTACATAATGATGATGATGATTTTGACACTGGTGAGTACAACATTGACAATAAAGAGAATATCCTTAGTTCTGATGATCTCCTAACTGAACGAGATGTTAAGTGTATGAATCAACTAATTGAAAAAGGTGACATTTGATTTGGTAGAAAATGGAGAAAATTTACACAATATGATTTTACTAACACAATACGTTTCATTATGATTTTACTCACAATATTCATAACAACATATATAATGGTTTTTCATGAACACATAAACTATTTGACAAATAGTTTACAAAATCATCATCACTATCATTAGAGAAGCTTGAAATTTTTTGGATCAGAAACCAAGAGTGGATCTTTTATAATTGTTATGATGGCATTGTCACGACCAAAATTGAGTAGTAAGTTTAGTGTAATGAAGTAATAAGTGAAACCAAAATTGAGTAGTAAATGGAAACTCATTGAGTTTGGCATTGTCACGACCAAAATTGAGTAGTAAGTTTAGTGTAATGAAGTAATAAGTGAAACCAAAATTGAGTAGTAAATGGAAACTCATTCAGTAGTGGTATAGTGAAATAGCTAGTGGAAGTTTTTTGAGTAGTAAATGAAACCAAAATTAAGTAGTAAGTGAACTGGAATAAAATAGTAAGTGGAAACTCATTGAGTAGTAAATAAAATCAAAATTGAGTAGATAGTGGAGTCTAGTGAAGTAGTAACTGGAAGCTCATTAAGTAGTAAGTGAAACCGAAATTGAGTAGTAAGTTAAATATAATGAAATAGTAAGTGGAAACTCATTGAGTAGTAAGTAAAGTCTAGTAAAATAGTAAGTGGAAGAGCTTATTAAGTAGTAAGTGAAACCGAAATTGAGTAGTAAGTTGACAATAATGAAATAGTAAGTGGAAACTCATTGAGTAGTAAGTGAAGTCTAGTGAAATAGTAAGTGTAACGCCCTCAAATAAAACATAAACCCAACATCCAGCAGTTCTATATACATGATAGATAGATTACTTTTCCATACATACATCAGAGTTACTGTTACAAAAGCGAGTTTCATTTAAGTAACAAATGTTTACAACAATAGTAGAATGCCCTGCGGGCTTACATTTACATGAAATCAATAAAAACAAATAGCAAAATAGAGTCTTTTACTCCGACAACTTTCTAATCAAAGGTCTTGAACTTGGCACATCTCCTGTACCTGAAAATGGTGTCCCAAGAAGGGTGAGCCAAAGCCCAATAGAGATAAACTAAACCCAATATGAGAAATAACTAAAACATTATCATTCGACAAATGATTAACATGTGCAGACCAATTCATACCCTTCTCACCACCCGACAACAAATACATCTATGCTACCATCCACTTCCCTTATTTATCCAATTCAATTCCTCAATATGGTTCAGTATCTAACCAAACAATTTAGATGAGACTACAGCTCGACTCATTAATACTTTCGCTATCCACGATTTAAAAATGAGACTACAACTCAAGTAATTAATACTCCAATTAACAACTCTATTCATGCACTTCAATTTATAAGGTTTCACCCCGGACATTCTAGCCAGCTTAATTATCTATAGAATCCATTCCCCAACTCCTCCCAAATAATGATACATATACAATGTATTTAAACATATAACCACCTATGGAGTACATCTCCTATCTTCTCCCAAACATAGATGCACAAACAATGTGTTAAAGTATATGAACACACGTGTGAAGTACATAAATAATGTGTTAAAGTATATGAACACATATGGAGTATATCCCCCATCTCCTCCCAAACAAGTTACATACATAATGTGGTAAATTATATGAACACATATGTGTGTGGAGTATATCCCCTATCTTCTCTCACACACTGGAGTACATCCCCTATCTCCTCTCAAATAAAGATACATATATAATGTATTTAAGCACTTCATCACATACCATGATCAATCAATACACATATTTGATGTATTATTCCAACCATCACATTCAATGACATAACACGTTTGATTAGTTTTAGTTTTCCGTAATCAACATACAATATCTACAACAATCAAGACTATCCTCCACCGATAGCCCAAAGCAGTTATCTCTAAACATATAATAAATTCATCAACAGATAAAATATTGACAGTCTCATAGGTGAGTGATTAAATTATCCAACTACACCATTTACTCCCACAATTTCCCAATTTCATTATTCTCAACTCAATTTCACATTTTTTCAAATTAATTTTTCAAATTAATTATTCAACATAAATAGGGTATTTTCCCCCTTTCCTCAATATCAACCCTAAGGTTCAATTTCATCAATTTGACAACAATAATTCCATTTTTCAAGATCTCTCATACACATAGAGTTTAACATTTGAGAACCCCCTTTTTATAACCACCAAACAAACCCTAACTTTCTCAAAATTACCCAACATTACAAACTAATCAAAATGACTAATATTTATGTCAAAACTCATAAAAAGGAATAGATCATCCCTACCTCAAAGTTAGGAGCTCAAAGGAGAAGATGATGAAAACCCGAAGTGCTCCAAATCTACTATTTTTCAGATTAAAGTGGAGCCCACACCACCCTCTATCTTTCTTACAAAGAGGTTAGGGTAGAAACACTCTAGAAGTAGATGAAACCCTAGAGAGAAGATGTATAGAGAGAGAGAGAGGTTGGATCTAGGGTTTGAGTGAAAGAAGAGATGAAAAAGTGAAGTGTAATCTCGTTGCTGTCTACTGATATAACACAGGCTCGCTCGAGTGAAGGATTGGTCGCTCGAGCGACTAGACACAAAGAAAACCTCGCTCGAGCGTAGAAAGCCTCGCTCGAGCCAACAATTCGAAGCTTCAGGTCTGCAATCCAGAAGCACGCTCGAGCGAAGAAAAGCTTGCTCGACCGAAGAAACCCAAAACATACAGCTCGCTCACTCGAGCCAATGATTGTAACTCTCAGGTCTAAACCCAGACGCAGACGCACGCTCGAGCGAAGGAATTCTCGCTCGAGCCACCAGACACAAAACTCAACTCTCGCTCGAGCGAAGGAACCCTGGATCGAGCGAAGGATCTAAAACAAGGGGCTCGCTCGAGCGACAAAAGCCTAGCTCGAGCGAAGAATCAAAATTCTGGGCAGCAACACTTGGTTTAAAAACTCACCCAACTTGTAACAAACCTGCCTAACACATCCTAAAGCTCATATACAAAGAATCGAAAGACGAAAACAAGATACAACAACAACCAACACCCACGGAACCAAGTTCGGGTTACAATAATCAATGTAGGGAAAACCGGGATCGCTATAGTAAATGGAAGCTTATTGAGTAATAAGTGGAGTATAGTGATAGAACAAAAGGAAACTCATTAAGTAATAAGTGAAACCAAAATTCAGTAGTAAGTAGAGTCTAATAAGTGGAAACTCATTGAGTAGTAAGTGAAATCAAAATTGAATAGATAGTGGAGTCTATTGAAGTAGTAAGTGGAAGTTCATTGAGTAGTAAGTGGAGTACAGTGAAGTAGCGGAAGTTCATTGAGTAGTAATGGGTATCACCTCATAATGTTGAAGGTCTGTTGGATTGGTGGAGAGGGTTCAAATGAAGGAAGGTTGAAGACAAAATCTAGAAGGCAATCCCTTGGCTACTTTCTGGTCTATATGGAGGATGAGGAATGATTGTGTGTTTAATTGGAAACAACCTATAATGGTGAAGTTAAGTGAATTGATAAAGACAAGAGTTGCATTATGGTTTAAAGCTAATTCGGGAGATTGTTTCTACTCAGTGCATGAGTTGGTGGCTAATTTGCAACTTGTTAGAAAGATACTACACTAGAGTTTGGGTTGAAATGCCAGGTGGTGGATTGGTTTGCTGGGGTGGAGGGTGTTCATGGGGTTTCTTTTCCCTTTGTTAGCCTTTGACCAACTAGAGGGAGGTGTTGCTCTAGATCATGTAGGCCCCTTAGTGCCAACCTAGTTGGGATTAGGAGGTTCTATTATGATGTGCTTCAGCACTCCTTCGCTTTCTTGATGTATTAATCATATGTATATGCTTTTTCATCAATAAAGGATTTTCTTTTGCTCATCAAAAAAAGAAAGTGAAATTAAAATTGAGTAGTGGGGAGTCTAGTGAAGTAGCAAATGGAAACTCATTAAGTATTAAGTGGAAGCTCAATGAGCATTTTTTAACTTTTTAAGGACAATGATAAATCTGATGTAATAGTAAGTAGAATTTAATTGAATAGTAAGTGAAATTTAATTAAGTAGTAAGTCAAATTCAATTAAGTAGTGTCTTATTGAGTAGTAAATCATATTTGATTGAGTAATAAATGGAGTTTGATTGAGTAGTAATAGTGATATGATGGTGATGGTGGTGGTGGTGACAGTGGTAGTGGCAGTGGTATGGTGGTAGTAGTGGTTGCAGTAGTGGCATGGTAGCCTTGATGGTGGTGTTGTTGGCGATGGTGGTGGTAAAGATAGTGATGGTAGTGGTAGTAAAATTTTAGTGATGTTTCTGGCAACAATGACAATGATGATGAAAGTGGTGGTAGTAATGGTGGTGGCATGGTAATAGTGGTGGTGGTAGTGGTGGTGGTGGTGGTTAAGTAGTAAGTCAAGTTTAATTGAGTAGTTTGTGGGGTCTTATTAATTAGTAAGCGAGATTTAATTGAGTAGCAAGTGAAATTTCAATAAGATAAATGAAAATTATTTAGTAATTTTTATAAATTCAAATATTTTTAAAAAATACCTAACATGTCCAAATGATGTATTTAATAATTTAATGTAGTAGTAGGCGAACCTTTGTTAAGTAGTAAATTATATTTAAATGAATAGTAGTGGAATTAGGTTTTAAATAATCATGTAAATTATTTTTATTTGTTTGTTGTTCCAATAAATTATTAGTAATATTTTGCGATCATGTTATAAAACTACTTTTTTAGTTTGATTTGGTTTTAAAATTTTTGTAGTTTCATTCTAAATTTCAAAAATCAGTAAGAATTGTTTAGTCATTAGTTTATTCTTAAACAAACCAAATTAAATCATCCTCACTCCTAATAAATAAGTTTACTAGTTAATAGGATTCTAATTACCATTTATTGCGAGTTAATTTACTATTAAATACAATTAATCTTATAAATTTAATATAATTATACTCATAATTAATAACAAAACAAGTTATAATCAAAGATCACAAAGTTCATAACTATACATCTAGTACACATCCAAAAAAAGAGTGTGTATTATAAAATTTTCCTATAAATACAAGAATAAATACGAAAATACTGTATACATTCCAATATTAAATAAATAACATCATTTTTCTATTCATGCAACTAGTAAAGTACTAATGAGAAATTAGTTAAACTTTATTTAAATTAATAAATTTTGAAGAAAATTATGTCAAATTTTATGGTACTTAATATATTTTTTAAATCTTAAAAATGATTAGTCTAATTTTTTTATATAAATAATTTAATGTGAAACATTGTATAATTGTATATAGGTTGTTGGGGAAAAAAAAATCGTAGTCCAAGGGTGCCATGTGGTCATTATCCTTCACAAACCACCGTGTCTCTATTATTTTTTAATCATTCAATATATAATTACAGACCTTAACCGTTTGGGAAGATGATTTGGGTTAAAATAGTCATATAAGACAAAAATATGTTATTTTAGTCAAATAGGACAAAATGTCATATCTAACCCATAATCATTTCATTCTTTCTCTCACAAAAATTAAAAAAAAATTAAAAAATCTATCCCAAATAAATTTTTTAGCTCCAAAATAAAATAATAAAAAAGTCAAAAAAACTAACCCAAATTTCAAACGAAGGCTTAAAACATCAAACAACCGTGTTATCACCCAATAACTTTTTCATGCCACCTATTAGTTCAGAAAACCAAAAACAAAAATATTAAGTTGCGTCACATCACCGATAAAATCAATAACTTTAATGACACAACTTTTTTTTATCAGAATACTATTTTTGTATATGGTACATGTAAATCACTCTCATGTATTATAACATGTTTGATTCAAGTTTTTTGAGTTATTAATTCAAAAAATAATTTGAAAACTATATTTTAAAAATAGATGTGTTTGGTTTTCAAAAAATGCGTTCGTAATTTCAAATTTCCCTCCACAATTGAACAGATAGAGGGCTGCTCCTTGGATACATTTAAGAAGAAGAAGAAGAAGAAAAAAAAAAAAAAAAATCGCATAAAAACTAGTCAAAATTTTTTTTTTTTTTTTTTGAACAAAAAACTAGTCCATGTTTGCATTATGTATGTATGTACATGCTTTACGTGTAGTAAAAGAATTCCATGTTTGCATTTTGAATGTATGTATTTGGTATGGATTTTCAAGATTCACTTTTCAGAAAAATTAAATTTTTTTATTTTATTTTATTTTTTTTGTTTTTACTAATTGTTTTTGATATTCTAAGCAATTTTTTTTTTAATTTTTAGATACATCTAACATAAATACATCTAAAAAGCATTATAATATTTGTGAAAAAAATATTTAGAAAATTCAATAAATATCAAAAATATAAAATAAAAAAATATGAGAATTCAGTATATTTTTCATATTCGTGTGTATTTATTAATTTTTTAAAATATTTTTTTATAAATATTTTGCTTTTTAGATACATCTAAGTAAGGTGTATCTTAAAAAAAAAAAAAAAACAAACAAACAAACAAACTCAATTTTCAAAAAATTGAATCCATAAAATTGAAACCAAACACACTGATGATTTTGTATGTACCCATTTATTGGTGCATATCGTACCATTAAATGTGTCGCTTTATCATAAAATTTCATAATATCAATCACAAAATACGAAATTTTGTCAGAAATTACCACTAAAAAATAAATCGTAACTGACCTTGGCATAGCAACGGATGCCAAACAGTCCGAATAATGGTTTGGTGAAGATAATAACGAGACCAAGGCAGAGTGTAATAGCAGTAGAGTAATAGGCTGTACCGGTACCTCACATCTACTCAGATCACGTGAAGAATAAATTCGGACACTAATATGAAACAGAGATTCTAGAAAACCAAACAGATACTCCAAAATTTTCAAAAAAATAAGTTTGAAAAACGGGAACCAAACAGGATGGGATCCCATGTCCCACTTGGAAAAGTATGAGCATTATTGTTGACGGAAAATGTTTGGGACCACTAATTTTGGGGACTCCACAACCCTAAAGTGATTTCAACCATTTATGTATGTGTGGGGCCCACTCATGTATGTGTGGGACCCACACCATGAATGGTTGAGATCACTTTAGGGGTTATGGGATGAGTGGGCCCTATAAATATATGAATGGTTGAAATGGGTTGTGGGGGTGAGTCTGGATCCTCTACCGCCCTTTCCTGCGGGGCTTCCTGCAGTACCCCAAAACGACGTTGTTTTGGGGCAAAATTTGAAATAAATAAATAAATAAATAAATGCAGCAGAGTAGAACCTTCCCTTCATCTTCTTCTTTTCTCCCTCTAGGCGATGGGGAAGAAAACAAATTAAAGTGAAAAAATTGGTCTTTAGACTAACTCAGACTCAACTTCAAGAAAAACATGTCCGAATTGAAAGCCAATCCTCCACAGTCACCAAACCCAATCCACTTCAAATAATATATATATATGTATATATATATATACTTATAAAATAAACACACTTTAAATTCAAATTCAAAATGATTCTCAGCAAGATCTATACAGTCACAAATCGCTCAAACAAAACAATACAAAATTCTCCACCACCAGTGTGTGTAGAGAACATTCTAGTGCTTACAGTTTTTGAGTATGTATGTATGTAAAAAATATGTGTGCATGTATATCAGTTTGTATGTATATATGTATGTGTAGAGAACAGTCTAGTGCTTACAGTTTTTTAGTGTGTATGTATGTATGTAAAAAATATATGTGTATGTATATCAGTGTGTATGTATATATGTATGTGTAGTTTTTTAGTTTTTTAGTAATTTTTTTTTAAAAAAAATTGTAACCTTTTCCTTTGGATCTGAAAAAGCTCTTTGAGAAGCCAACACAACAACAAAGATTTTAAAAGCAAGCAATCCATTCATCAATTTCTGTGAATGTATACTCATCGCCGCCTCGCCGCCGTCACCCTCTCTGTTCGTCTCTCGCCGCCTCTCTCTATTCATCTCTCGCCGCCTCCAGTCACCTCACTGTCTCGCCTCACTGGGAACACATTGCCCCAGCCCTCTCCGTTCATCACCTCTCTCGTTCAGATCATTGCCTCTCTGTTCGTCTAGGGTTCAAAAATGAAAAGGGATTGCTGGAAAGCAAAAGGAAAAAAAAAACGACGTCTTTTTGGCGAGCCACAGAAAATGGTGATAGATAATTCGGACTCTTGTGAGAATCCCAAAATTAGGAGTCTTAATCATTCTTGTATTGTTGACGATTTGTCTTCTTTAAATTTAATCGCTGGGACACTGGCTAGTTATTTGACAGACATTGCATTATTATTATTATTTTTTTGATCAGCAAAAGAAAGTTTTATTGATGAAGAAGCAAATGCATGAGAAAACTTACATCAATAAAATAAGGTAGTGCAAACAAGCATCATAGCTATAAAAAAAAATGTATACGTAACAGTAAAGCGATGTGCTCTATTTTCAATTATAATATGTTAAATAATTATGAACGATGTTATACATACATACACAAATATATAAATATATATATAATCAATTTTTATATCATTAAACACAAACGTAACATTCGAGCCACTTATTTCCATGTCATGTCTAGTTATAAAAAAAAATGTGATCTCTCCATTGCATATTGTAATTTTATATTAATTAATGATTTTATATACATTTCTCTTACACAGATCGTGAAATCTTTACTTAAGATGAACAACCTGGACAAAAATGCAAAGAATTTGGATGGCCGAACAGCACTTGACATTGCAATTGTTAATCCTGGTAAGGCCGAAAGAGAAATTAAGGAAGCTTTGGACCATACAGGAGCTTCAAAAATTACATCACTTCCTAAGGATTATAGTCTTGCTAAATTTTTTAAGTTTTTTTTTGATCGGCAAAAGAGAAACTTCATTGATGAAAGACAACCGAATTACATCAACAAAGGGGAGAAACCAACAAGAAGAAGCTCCAAGTTGGTGAAACTCCAAGTTGGTGAGAAACCAACAAAACAAGGAAAACAAAGATAAAAAAAACACAAAAAAACTGCAGAAACTTGGAGCATCAAAACAGCACCAAAAACCGAACAAGCTCACACCAAAAACTGAGTCCAGCAGCACAACTAAGAATCACCCTTGTACAACAACTTGCAGCAGCACTAACTGAGACCACCAAAAAACTGAGACCAGCAGCACAAACTGAAACCACCAAAAACTGGATCTTCTGGAACAGCTTTCTTCACAATCTTTCCTATTCCTAGCCCCCTAATAATCACCCTTGTACAGCAACTTACAGCACCTTACTGTTTGACCTTCCCCTCTTTGATGATTCTCTTTTTGTCCTTACGCTCTAGGTCCATGATCTTATTTAAGGCTACATCCTCTTGACCATTGAAGTTGATACCAAGAGTTTTCCCCAATTGGATGGTAGCTGTGGCTTCTTGAAGAAGGTAATTATTCAGGCTTGATTCAGACTCAGACAGTTCCGACTGTGCAATTGCTGCTGCTGCTGGTCTGTATATGATAGATTTTGAGGTGGGTTTGTTGACAGCTTTGTACCCATGGAGTCTGGAGAAGGTAGTAAAACCCTCTAGGTGGGCCTTTTGTTTCCCTTTTTTCTTTACATTTCGAAGAGGTTTTGAGATAGCAGCTGATTGCCTAATATGGCCTGAATGGTTTAGGCACAAAGCCAAGAGCCCATTACAACCAGGTTTAACATTACAAGGCTCAATAGGCCTGGAGAAAGGATCACTAACAAGGTTGTTGCTAATTGATTGGGCCAGATCCACTTCCAGATTAATGCCAGGCTGGAGACCCTCTCTAGACCCACTAAAGCTTTTCATAAAACCCTGTGTAAAGACTTGCTCAACACACCTCTGATTGCCATCATTACTTTTAGGACTGTGCACAGGCTCTTCCAGCATCATTACCTCTACATACGCTCCCTCCTTGCTGCAGCTTTCTGAATCCAACTTTGTCTCCTCAACTACAGTGTTTGCCTTCTTTCCAATGCGACATGCAGTAGGCTCCTTCCTCGGTACTACCTCATTGGTGTATACCAACTCAGCAGCAAGCTTCTCACATCCTGCTGCCACCTCATCATCATCTTCATACTCCCTACAGCCCTTCTCTAGGAAAGTCTCTGCCTCTTTACTAGAACAAAGAACATTAGAACTACAATCTTCCATACCATTAAGCTTCATGATGCTAAGATCTGCACTATGATCTTCACATACAAGGATGGGGTGGACTTTACCCTTACACTCCAGCAAAATAGTTTTGTTGATAGGCTCCATACATGACGTAACCACTCTGACTTTGGCGTAGGAGAAGGATTTTGGTTGACAGATATCCCCATCCAAATTGAGAACAGAGCCCCAAATACTTCCAATGCTGTTAAGTGTGTTTCTGTTCCAACAATTTAAGGGGATGCCATAACATCTCAACCACAAGCATCTCTCTTGTTCATAGTGGAAATCTGGTTTCCATTCCATCACAAACTGGCTCCAATCTTTGAACCATTCTTTAATATTACAGATATTAGACTTCAGCTCCTCTGAAGATTTGAAAGTTAAAACTACATCACAGCCTCCCCCTTGTCTAACTAGAACCTGGTCCAGACCATTTGCCTTCAGAGCTTTACCAATATCATGAGTGGAATACTTAGCATTGAGTCTGATTATTACACTATCATATAGCCATCCATGACCAACTTCATCAACTTTTATGTTCATGCTAACATTACCAGCTGCAGTGGGTGGTTCCCCTTTTAATACCTCTGCAAAGGATCTTTGATCTACATATGGAGCTTTACCTTTCATGCTGGTTGTTGTGAAGAATCTTTTGGTATTCTGTGATAACCCTCTGTTTTGGTCATCTCTGTTACCCCTGGCATGTGTAGCTTTCTTGACTTGTAGCACCATATCATCCACCAACATACCATTCGCTTGTTGGATGGCAATGTCTGCTGCAACGGGGCAATCAAATCTTACAAACCCGAATCTTGATTTTGACACTATTCTTCTTTTAAGAGGTATAAAGACATTCTTCACAATGCCAAACTTTGTGAAGAGTTTGAACAAAGACTCAGCATTCGTTGCTCCTGGAAGATTATCCACGAAAACAGTAAAAAGTCCCTGCATTTCTTCAAATTGCTCCGTTAATAGAACACTTTTCCAGAGTCCATCTTTCCTAGGGTGAAGGCTATTCTTTAGGCTGCTTACTAACGTTGTTGTTTCCTTGATCCACTATTGAATCCCCAAACGCTATCACCGCTGGAACTGTCGCATTCTTAGGCAGATTCACCACTGCTTCACTGCTTCTGCAAATCATTACCAAAACACACAACACAAAAGCATTTGCAAAAGAAGAAGCGAGCAAAGAATATTGAGAAAAGACTCTAAATTTTTTAAGTTGTGACAAACAGTTATTAATTTTCTACCCGAGAATATTTTTATCAAGGAAGAGCATTGACAATGGAGACGCGGAGTGCAATACCGGTTGTAGCTGTTCTAATTGCAACGGCAACTTTCCAAGCTATACTTAGCCCCACTGGTGGAGTAGTGGGAGGAACTGACGACAACAATAATCAACCTGCTATACTTAGCCCCACTGGTGGAGTAGTGGGAGGAACTGACGACAACAATAATCAACCTACTACCAACGAAAACCATATTAACGTCACTATCATGTCCACCACCGCCAACAACCACCTTATTCCTACTAATAACGTCAGTTATATTAACACCACCATATTCACCAACACCACCACCATCAACCCCACCGCTACCGTGGATCCTTCCAAGCAAGTTTTATTCGAAAAAACTAAGTTGAATGCACCTATTACATACAGAATCTTCTTCAATTTTTTTTAATTTATTTTTTGAACACAATATGCTCTCTTTATTCAATCACGACAATTGTATTTCTCCTCCCGTTACAATATTTTAGTATCTTCTTGTACGGTCCCCTATTCCTTCTGATGTTGAGCTATGGGCGCATCATTTGTCGTCATATCACCATCGACCTCATATACTGTACAATTTTTCCTTTTAACATGTGTTTTTGCTGTTGTGATGTATTTCACGTTGCCATTAAATAACGCAATTTGGGGTAATCCATCGGTTTTCGCAGGAGATTAGGGGAAACGCCTTCAGATGCTGCTCCATTTGTTAGAAAGATCATGACGTAGAACAATGGGCTCAAGACTTTCTGTATATATATATTGTGCTTCTACTTTTGTTTTGTTTATCTTTATTAGCCTGAAGAATAAGATGCTTTGGGGAGGTTTGGTGTGTGGTGGTGTTGTTATTTATTTTTCTTTGGCTTTAAGAGCTTATCTCGCCTTCATTTTTTCTGTTTTTGGTCTTGAAGGTTTTGCAGATTTTCGTGTGGAAGTTTAAGCGAAAGTCTGTTTAGATTTCTATTCTACTACATTTCATATGGCTTTGTCCTATTGATGTACTACTCTCTTTGTACTTTATTGTCTATTGTTTTATTCATCATATTTGTGTTTCAATTTTTTGAAAACACTTCTCAAAAAATTCAACTTTCTTGTTTTTCATTTTTTTTACTGAATTTTTAAAATATTTTGAGCAATTTTTTTAATTTTTAGACACACCTAACATAAATACACTTAAAAAGTATAATTTTTGTGAAAACATTCTTCAAAAAGTTCACTAAAATATAAAAAATACAAAAAAAAAAAAAAATAAATGAAAATTCTATATATCTTTCATATTTTTGTGTATTTATTAATTTTTTAAAATATTTTTTCACAAATATTTTACTTTTTAGATACATCTAAGTCAGGTGTATCTAAAAAAGTAAAAAAAAAAATACTTAAAATTTTAAAAATATTCACAAAAAAAAAACACAAAAAAAAAAAAAACTCAATTTTTAAATAACTTAATCTAAAAAATTAAAACCAAACAAATTAGCTTTCATTGTTTCAGCACAACGTTCCAACTGTTTGATAAATGCAATTTGGTCTCCCAAGACCGGGGTATATTCATCCACATAAAATAAGATAGGAGTCTTATTAATTATCTGAAAAATATTAAATTCATTTATAGTTTTGTTCAACATTTTCCTTATTAGTGTGAGTAGTTGGTGTCATTTATTATTTTTTTTAACATGTGCCTTAGCAATGCCGTTCTTATATTTTGTTGCTTTTATCATTTTGGTTTGTGCAATTTTAATTAGTTCGATTTTCACTCTTAATTTAAAATTTTGTGTCAATTCAGTTTAATTGATAATATTGATTAGAACTTTTGAAAGAAAATGACTACTGAGTTGGTTGAATTTTTTTTTTTAAATCAACAAAAGAGAGTCCTTTATTAATGATAAAAAATTACATCAATATCTAACAATTGTAATTTTGAACGAAATTGAGATAAAATCATAAATTTAAGAACACAATCGAACCAATTGAAACATAGGAAGTACCGGTGCAATTTACCTTTAATTAAATTTCTAAACTGCCAATGTTTCTTCAATGAGTAATGCTATATAACCCCAAAAAGTAGGGGTAAGCATGGTCCGGATTGGATCGGATTGGAGTCAAACTAGGACCAATTCGTTATCTACGGATCCTGAAAAATTGGAACCAATTCAATCCGTTTAAAACGTGGAACCAATCCGAACCAATCCATTTAAACACGGATTGGATTGGTTTAGGACCATGGATTTACATAATTAAATAACAAAAAATATATGTATAACACTTTAATTTTATGAAAATATAAATATAAAATCATATTAGTTTCACAATAGCAACATATTTTTTCGTAATAGGGACAAATTGTTCTAGAATTTAAACAACCATAAGAAAATTAGTTCCACCATAAGTATTTAGATCATTACAAATAAACACTAAAAACTAGCAAACAAAAGTAATAAAAGAAGATATTATGCAAGTTTAGGTTTGGATTTAAGTTTTATATGAAATAAGAGAAGATACTATGCATGAGGGTGTATAATAAAAATATAGACTATTTTTATACGGTCCGGATCGGTTCCAATCCGGAACCGTGGGGTTCAATCCGGAACCAATCCGTGAACTACGGATTTTTAATTTTTCAATCCGGAACCGAACCACGGATTCAAAAAATCAATCCAAACCTACTGGATTGGACTGGACTGGATCGGATTACGGATTTTACGGATTTCTTGCTCAGCCCTACCAAAAAGACATTAAAAAAAAAAAAAAAACTTGTATAAAATGATATGGTAACATTATGAGCTTATTACTTTAAAATAAAATAAAAATTCTTGAACTCACATTGATGCCAAATGAAAATTAAGCGCAATAAAATCATCTCTTTAAATTGTTGTTGAGAACACAATTTTGGTGAGAAAATTCGGGTGCACTACAAAATATTAAGATTTCAGAGATGAAAATTTAGGAATAAAATTATTTTTTAGGAAACAAATATTTTTGTTACGAAAAATGTCATCATTATCTTTTTAGCAACAAAAATTGGACATTAGTGATGAATTATTATCATTTTGGGACCAACTTTTGTCTTGAAAAATATATCATTTTGAAACCAAATTATTTTGTCTCTGAAAGTCTATTTATTAGTGACATTTTTTAAATTTTGTCGCTAAAAGCCTTATTTTTTACTTTTTCGGGACAACTTTTCAACGACTATCCTCATGACGATAGAAATTGATCTCTAAATGTCTTTTGCAACAAAATTTTTGCTTTTAGAGACCAAAAAATTTGGTCTCTAAAACTCTTATATGTTGTAGTGGTGATTATTTGGTACTCTATAGTATTATGATATGTGGAAAAGGTGGGGTATTATAATTTTGTATTTGGTATAGCGATCCCGATTTTTTCCTTTCTTTTTTTTTTACTCCGGACTCGATTCCGTGGTTGATGGTTGTTGTCTGTGTTGCATTTCCATCCTTTAACTCTTAGTAAGTGAGTTTAGAAATGTTTTGGACGTGTTTGAAACAGGCTGGTTGAGCTTTGGTCTCAAGTGTTGTTGCCTAGGTTTTAGGTGATCCGCTCGAGCGGGTCCATTTGCGCTCAAGCGGAGTCCGCATACTTGCAGTATCTTGTACGTATGCAAAACTTCAGCAGATGTGTTTTTCACGCTCGAGCGGATTTTCTTACGCTCGAGCGGGTCACGCTCGAGCGGGTATCTTGGCGCTCGAGCGGGTGTTCGAACTCTGTAAAAGTGCTGGATGAGTGTAATCTACGCTTGAGCGGCTTTTTCTTTGCGCTCTAGCGGGTGTGTTTTGTTTTTGTGTCTTGACGCTCGAGCAGGTCCAGTTTTTGTGTTTGACGCTCGAGCGTCTTATTTTCCGCTCGAGCGGGTCATACGTATATCAGTTCGCACCTGGGTGATTTTAAATCACTTTTCACGTTTCCTTTCTCTCTCTTACTTTTCTAAACCCTATTTTGAGAGCCTCTCTCTCTAAAATACAACTTCTCTCTTGGGATTGATCTAGTTCTTGGGTGTTCCTACCCTCATCTCTTTGTAAGAAAGTTAGAGGGTTGCGTGGGCTTCATTTTGATCCGAAAACCTTGGGATTTGGAGCACTTCGAGTTTTCATCATCTCCTCCATTTGAGTTCCGAATTTGAGGTAGGGATTTCCTTGTTCTTTTACTGTTAGGTCCCTGTGTTGTCAAATCCGGAGACAAAATCTTGTGTTGATTCAAAACTATGTTTTTCTGTTTTTGTACTGTCCGCTCGAGCGGAGACTCTTGAGCTCGAGCGTAGATTAGCAGGTCACAGTAGTTTGACAGGGCAAGCACAGATTCTGGTGGGTGTGATTTGACGCTCGAGCGGAAACTCCTACGCTCGAGCGCATCTCTGTTTCTTCGTATGCAGTTTTTGTTCAGTCCGCTCGAGCGGGCGATGTTGAGCTCGAGCGGAGATCGCGATTCAGATTCCTATTTAAAGCTGCTAACGTTGTTTTGTTTGGGATGTTTTTCCTAGACCTGATCAAAACAAACTAGGGTTGTGTTTAAAGTCTTCTTGGGAGATTTTTGAGAGTTTTCCTTGATGTTCTTAAGAGAGTTCTGAACTTATGCATTGAGATTCATACATCAAGGAGGTTGCTTCTTAAGTTTCAAGTGAGTTCTCTTCGGTGGATTCCGAAGATCAAAGCGTAGGATCCAAAAGGCGTTTGAGTCTACGCAGTCGTTAATTCGACAAGTGAAGTTGTGGTGTGGAATCAACTTCAGAATCAATTCCGTGACGAAGGTGTGGTGAAAAGAGTTACAGAAGATTCAGAGACAAATTGACTAGTGTTGGGTGATTTGTATGATTTCTTTGTAATCTTTTTGTTCTTCAGTAGTGGATTGATAGTGGCGGTTCGCCCGTGGTTTTTGATTACAATTGAAGGCTCTTCAATTGTGGTTTTTTCCACGTAAAAAATCGTTTGTGTCAATTTATTGTTTATTCTCAAAAACAAACAAACTAAAATCACTCTCGTAAGTGTTTGATGATTTTAGGTTGAGTGTTTTGATTTATTGGGATTTGGAATAAGTTAATCTTGATCTAATCATAAATCACATAGGATTTTCAATTGGTATCAGAGCGGGTCACTCTTTGTTTTTTTTAAAAAACTATAGGAGTGTGATTTTGTGTGATTAGTATCATGGATTCTATTCGTGAAGGTAACTCCACTCATAGACCCCCATTACTTGACGGTACAAACTATTCTTATTGGAAAGCTCGTATGAGAGCATTTTTAAAATCCATCGATGAGAAAGTTTGGCACTCCGTAATCTTTGGGTGGAGTGAACCTACAATCACCGTTGATGGGATTGATATTCCTAAACCCCTTGATAAATGGGACACAATCGATTACCAGAATTCGAGTTGGAACAGCAAAGCACTAAACTCCCTCTTCTGCTCTGTCACACCTGAAGAATTCCGTCGAATTTGCACGTGTGAAATAGCAAAAGAGGCGTGGGATATTCTTGAAACGATTCACGAAGGTACCACCTCTGTTAAAAGGGCAAAACTTCAACGTCTCACGTCCGCCTTTGAAACCCTTTTTATGCGCGACGATGAGACGTTCGATGAATTTTATGCAAAACTCAGTGATATCGTGAATTCCTGTTTCACTCTCGGTGAAAAAATCCCGGAAGCAAAAGTTGTTGGAAAAATTTTGAGGTCCCTTCCCGAGAGGTTCCAACCAAAGGTGACAGCCATTGAGGAGGCTCAGAATGTTGATACCCTCAAGCTCGATCAATTGGTTGGAAATTTGCAGACTTATGAAGCCCACCAAATTTCTAAGAAAAAGCAAAAAGAAAATATGGCTTTCACGAGTGCTCATGAGACTGCAAAACCTCCGGAGACTGAATTTGATTTAGAGTCTGAGATGACGGCTATGCTTACAAAACAGTTTAAAAAATTTTTGAAAAAGAAGCCGAATTTCAGAGCCCCTACTTCAAAAGATAAGAGTAATGACAAACCTAAAACTGTTCCACCAAAATTTGCTCAAACTACTGAAAAAAAGATTGTAAGGGGACCAGGGGTCAAGTGTTATGAGTGTCAAGGGTTTGGCCACATTGCCCTTGAATGTCCTTCGAAAAAGAATCGAAAGAAAGTCTACACTGTAACTTGGGATGATGAAAGCGGGTCGGAGCAAGAACCCGAAGAACCTGAATCTGGAGAAGACGGGGATAGTGCTTTTATGGCTTTTTGGTCCACTTTCACTCAAACTCTTCCAAAGCCAGCGGAGTTAGCTCGTGGTCAGAACTTGCATCATGCTCCTACTTTTGATGGGAGTAACTACCTGTTTTGGAAAATCAGAATGAGGGCTTTTCTGAGAGCCTTTGATCCAGAAGGCTGGCAGGCCATTGAAGAAGATACAGAAAGTGTTGACAGTCCGAGCAATCTGAGAGCCCTTAGTACTATTCGTAGAGCAATTTCTGCTGAAGAACAGCAACGGGTTGTTCGTTGCACAAAGGCTAAAGAGGCATGGGAAATTTTGAGCCAATTCCATGAAAGAGGAAACTCACATTCATCACCATCCAGCGACTTTTCAGTTTTAGTTGCAAGATTGGAGGAGGCAAAGGAGAATGAAGAGCAAAAAGAGGATGATGAAACATCTGAGGATAATGAGGAGATCAATGGCGATGAACTACAACAAGCCTACGAAAAGCTGTACGAGGAATCCTTGAATTTGTCCAAACTCAACGACAAACTCTCTCTTAAGCTCAAGACATGTGAGAGTGAGAATGTCAGGCTGAAAGGAGAACTTGTAGCAGCAAAGCAGAATATCGTCAAGATCTCGAGTGACAGGCAAGACTTATGTGGAAAATTACTATCCTCTGAAACTGAAAGGAATGAACTTCTGAAGGTGTATTCCACATATGAAGAAAAACTTGAAAGTCTTGAGCTGTCACAAGCCAGATTGGAAGAGATAATCTGTCAAAAGGATGAAGAGCTTCGGGTTGCTAGAGCCACTATTGCCATGTGGAACAAAGGTTCAAAATCTTTAGAAGACATCCTCGGGTCTCAACAAATGGGTTGCGACAAAAGCGGGTTAGGCTATGGTGCAACAGTACACAAGGGACAGGCCTCTACTTCACATGACAAGAAGACTCAAGCAAAGGGAAAATTGAAGGTAGACCAGGCTGATCTCTCTCTCCGTCTACCGAAAGCTGGTAAAATCAACAAACAGGAGGTAAAACCGGTTTTTATTTGTCATCACTGTGGTAGGTATGGCCACATTCGTCCTTACTGTTTTGAACTTTTTGGTAAGGTGTCTAAAAAGGGTAGAAATTCTAATACTTTTTGGGTTAGGAGACAACCTTACATGTCTAGGCTGAACACCAAGACTAAAAAGATTTGGATTAGAAAAGAGGATTTGACTTGTTTTGTTGCTCACACTGCTCTAAAAGCACGTGATTCACACATGTGGTATCTTGATAGTGGGTGTTCTCGTCATATGTCAGGTAACAAATCCTACTTCACCTCCCTTGAAAAATATGAAGGAGGAATTGTTACCTTTGGAGATGGCGGCACTTCGAGAGTCATTGGTAAGGGCTCTATAAGTGTTGCTGGTCTTCCCAAGCTAGATAATGTTCTACTAGTTGATGGTCTTAAAGCTAATCTTTTAAGCATTAGTCAAATGTGTGATTCCCATCATGAAGTATTGTTTTCTAAAAATAAATGTGAAATTTTGGATAAAAAAGGAAATACTGTCTTACATGGGGTTCGCACATCTGATAACTGCTATGGGATTGTTACAACTAATGATCTCACTTGTCACTCAGCCATCATTAGTAACATTGACCTGTGGCATCAAAGATTAGGTCACATGAATTTCAATGACCTAACTAAGATAGCCAACAAAGAGCTTGTGAGGGGAATACCTAAACTAGGTAAGAATTTGAGCCATGTGTGTGGACCATGTCAGCTTGGCAAGCAAACCTGTGCTCCGCATAAAAAGGTGAACAGCTTTACAACCAAACGTCCTCTTGAACTAGTTCACATGGATTTAATGGGTCCTACTCGCACTGAAAGCATCGGAGGTAAAAGGTACATTTTTTTAACTGTTGATGATTTTACTCGATTTTCGTGGGTAAATTTTTTAAGGGAGAAATCTGATACGTTTGATGCTTTCCAGGCCTTAGTCCCTAAAATCCAAAATGAACAGGGTGTTTCCATTGGGCGTATCATAAGAATCCGAACCGATCATGGTCGTGAATTTGAAAATAGTTCGTTTTCGGATTTTTGTGATATGCATGGAATCAAGCATGAATTTTCTGCCCCTATTACTCCACAACAAAATGGAGTTGTTGAGAGGAAGAACAGGGTTGTTCAAGAAATGGCTAGGGTCATGCTCCTTAGTAAGAAACTTCCTCCTAAGTTTTGGGCTGAAGCCTTAAATACTGCTGTGTATGTCATAAATCGCGTTTATTTAAGGCCCGGCACTTTACAAACTCCATATGAATTGTGGAAGGGTTTGAAACCTAATTTAAAATACTTCAAAACTTTTGGGAGTAAGTGTTACATTTTCAAAGATAGAGAGCCTTTGGGCAAATTTGACTCCCGAAGTGATGAAGGTATTTTTCTAGGGTATTCAACCACCAGTAGGGCATTTAGAGTCTATAACCTGCGAACTTCATCCTTAATGGAATCTATCAATGTGGTTATAGATGACACAGGTGCACCTACTCCAGCAACAAATGAGGATGATAATGATGAGTCGCCAATCTTGGATACGGAATCACAAAATCAAGGAAAAGGTGCGGACCTATCACAAGAAATGGTTACAGAACCATCTTCACAGGTAAGGTCAAGTCCAAAGAGTGCTCCAAGGGACATCACTCCTATTGCCCCTGTCACTGCGAGTCCTGAGCTTAAACCATCAGCTAGGGTGAAACTAAATCATCCAGCTCAACAGGTGATTGGAAGTGTCTCGGATCGAATGAAAACCCGAAGACAGATTCGGGATGAGGTATCACATATGTGTTATGTTTCTTTAATTGAACCTAAAAATTTTAAAGAGGCCCTGCTAGATGATAGTTGGGTCAATGCTATGCATGAAGAATTAGGTCAATTTGAACGTAACAAGGTTTGGACTCTAGTTCCCAGACCTAGAGACATGAATGTGATAGGTACCAAGTGGATCTTTAAAAATAAATCTGATGAGAATGGTACGGTTGTTAGGAACAAAGCTAGGTTGGTTGCTCAAGGCTACACACAAGTAGAGGGTGTTGACTATGATGAGACGTTTGCCCCAGTTGCACGTCTCGAATCTATTCGTATTTTGCTTGGTGTTACATGTTTTCTTGGCTTTAAATTGTTTCAAATGGATGTGAAAAGTGCCTTTTTGAATGGGTACTTGAGAGAAGAGGCATATGTTGAGCAACCAAAAGGGTTTGAGGACCCTAAATGTCCGAATCATGTCTACAAGTTAGACAAGGCTTTGTATGGGTTGAAACAAGCCCCTCGAGCTTGGTATGATAGACTTACTACATTTCTTCTTGACAATGATTTTCAAAGGGGCAGTGTGGATAAGACCTTGTTTGTGAAACATACTAAGTCTCATATTCTTGTTGCTCAGATTTATGTTGATGATATTGTGTTTGGATTCACTGCTGAACATCTTGTGAAATATTTTTCGGATTGTATGACACATGAGTTTGAGATGAGCATGATGGGAGAGTTGTCTTATTTTTTGGGTCTTCAGATTAAACAGTCTCCTTCAGGTATATTTGTGTCTCAGTCTAAGTATGCGAAAAATCTTGTGTCTAAGTTTGGTCTTGAGTCTTCCAAGCATGCACGCACTCCAATGAGCACCAGTCTTCACCTCTCCAAAGACTCCTCTGGTATTGATGTTGATCCTACCCTTTATAGGAGTATGATAGGGAGTCTTTTGTATCTCACAGCCAGTCGTCCTGATATTTCTTTCAGTGTCGGTGTTTGTGCTCGTTACCAAGCCAGTCCTAAAGAGTCTCACCTTCTTGCGGTAAAACGCATCATCAAGTATGTTAATGGGACTTTGGGGTATGGGGTTTGGTTCTCCACTGACACTACAGCCGAAATTACTGGTTTTTCTGATGCCGACTGGGCAGGGTGTGCTGATGATAGGAAAAGTACATCCGGGGGGTGTTTTTACCTTGGGAATAACCTGGTTTCTTGGCATAGTAAAAAGCAGAATGCCATCTCTCTTTCCACTGCTGAGGCTGAGTACATTGCTGCAGGGAGTTGTTGTGCTCAAATGTTGTGGATGAAGCAAATGCTTCATGATTATGGGATAGAACAGAACACTCTTACTCTTTTCTGTGATAACACAAGTGCCATAAACATTTCAAAAAATCCTGTCCAACACTCTCGCACCAAACACATTGACATTCGTCATCATTTTATTCGAGAGTTAGTGGAAGAGGGCCTTGTTGTTATTGAGCATATTCCCACTGAGCATCAAAAAGCTGATATTTTTACAAAACCCCTTGATCTTCTTCGGTTTGAGTTCCTTAGAAAGACCTTGGGTGTCATGCTCGATCACTAGAGTGTTACTTGTTTCTTGAGTAGGTGTACATGTTTGTGCCTTATGAATGCTTGGATGTGATAATCTCATTATCATTGATATCTGTTTACTTGCATCCAATTTTTTTTTTTACCCTACTCATGCTGCTTACAAGATCTCATTGTTCATTGGTCATAGCTCATTTTGAATGCCCATGCTCATTAACCTCATGATCTCATTCTGTACACATCCTTGAGATTAATTGTTGCAGGGGTTTCCGCACATGTGATCAAAGTTCTCTATGGACCTCTAACAGTGTTTCTTGTACTTTCACTGTGGAATTGACCGATACTAGTATATCATGGGTGATGTTGAGTCTCTTAACCATCTACCATCTGTTTTCACTTCCACGGTTTCTCCCTCAGTTCCTTGAAGTCCGGGCATTAGGAAAAGGCTACCTCAGAGGCACCAACCAGGCCATCCTTTATGATTTCATTATTCTCTGGTTTGGTTTCCATACTCTTGAGAGTGAAAGCCACCAGTGAGTGCACACAAAAAAAAAAAAAAAAAACCTCTTTGACTGAGGGGGAGCCTCCGCTTTTACTCAACAAATACCCCGTGATTCCTAGTGGTTTGACTTTTCACTTTATTGTTGAGTTACTCATGATGGAGGTCCAGCCATCCGATCACTACTAGGATTAACTCTAGCTCAGTGACCTCTCATGGATTGCACACACACACTTTATCATATGAGCTCTCATATTGGATTTTGAGTTGTACATTCTCATGTAGCTTATGATCATTGATTATATTTTTTCTGCTATGCTCATGATTTCCAGTGTCGTTTTTTTTAAAATAAAAAAGGTGCAAGTTCACACGATTCATGAATTGTGGATTATTTCATCTTAGTATTCATTTGGCTCAGTCTGATCATCTATTTTTGTTTCAGGTCTCACCTCTTGATTTTGCGTATTGGATTGTTTTTACAAAAAAAAAAAAAAAAAAAAAAAAAAAAAAGAAAAAAGTTTGTTTTGTTTTGTTTTGTTCCGCTCGAGCGGAATGTTTTACGCTCGAGCGTGTTTTTCACTCTTGCAGCAGTTTGTTCGTGTTTTGACAGTTCTGAGAGATGGATTTTTGCGCTCGAGCGGCCTTTTGCACGCTCGAGCGGGAGTCTGCTTGCAGTATTGTACGCTCGAGCGGTACTTCGTACGCTCGAGCGGACCTGTTTCATACTTAACTCCCTCTCTTGACTCTTCGAGGTATTTGTTCTCTTCCTGTTTCATTCTCTCGATCTAGGGTTTGTCGTGTGGCTGCATTGTGGAAGATTTTTCCTCCCCTTCATCATCCTACCCACTGATTTGCTCTTTGGTAAGTTTTACCCTCTTTTCTTTTCGTTTTTTTTTTAGTGTTTGTTCTTGTTCTATTTGGTTATGGTGTTGTTGGGTGTGTGCTTCTGTGGGGATTTGTGTGTCGTCTCTGTGATTCTCTCTCTCACAACACTTGTTTTTGTCCGATTGTTGTTTTTTTTTGTGTGTTGTGTCTGTGATTTTCGGATTTATCTGTGTCCGTTTGAGGTCTCTCTGCGTGGGTAACAGTTTGGGCTTGGATACTTTGCTTTGATTTTCTCATGATTCATACTTATTCTATGCACTGTCTCTCAAATTTGGTGTATTAGTTATGAGTTCTTCAATACCATGCTTTCATGCCCTGTTTTTGTTATGCCCTGTTTTTAATTTGATTATTACACTAATGTTTTGTTTTGGTTTGTTTTGGTGTGGGTTGGGTTTTGGGTTTGTTGCTTTGTTGGGTGTCTTAGTGTCTTCTTCGGTATGTCTGCTCCTGCCCCAAAACGCCGAAAGGCCACCGTTTCTCGCCCTACCTATAACCCTGAGAGGTTTCAGTCAGCCTCTCAATCCAAGTCATTCCATAAATCTTTTGTGACTCGAACCGTTCATTTAGAACGTAATGTTCAACCCGATACTTTTGAGTCCATCAAAATTCGTCCATTGTTCGACCCTCTAGGTGGTGACCATGTTTTATTATTTTCGGGGCGTCAGAATCTCGATTGGGTTCGAGAATTCTACTGTAATATGGAGGGTATTCGGGATTATGAGCCATCTTTCACCACTTGGGTTAGGTCCAAATCCATTTCTGTCACCCCTGCTTTGATTCGCCAACTTCTACAGATTGAGCAAGTTTTTCCTCAACACTATCCGTTTCCTGTACCTGATCGTCCTACTTGTGACTTTGATGAGGTGTCTTTGGAACTTTGTGGTGTTGCCCGTCATTGGCCTAAAGGCGGTTTGATTAAACAGTTTGAACTTCTTCCGGAGTTCAGACTGCTTAATTTGATTGTCTGCGCCAACATCATTGTCACCACACATTCTTCCGAGGTCAAACAAGACCAAGGATTCATTTTGTCTTGTATTGCCAATCACCGCTCTATTGATCTCGCCTCTCTTATTATCCCCAAGATGATCAGTGCTCATGGCCATTCCAAGCTTGGCCTTCCTTAGGGTTGCTTGATCAACCGACTTTTGTCTGACCTTGGGGCTCCTATCCTCGATGATGATGAGTTTGCCTCTCCCTCTCGCCCTTTCACAAAGAAAACTGTCTCACAGAGTCGGGCTCATGTTAAGGGGGAGTCCTCTCGGGCTGATCCTTCTGCAGGTACCACTGCTGGCCTTGCTGAGGAGGCTGAATATGATGCTGCTGCCGCTGGGGGTGCGGAGGATCCTACTCCATCTGTTCCACCTAGCTCGTTTCCTGATCAGCTTCGGCATTTTGAGGCGGCTATGACCAGGCGGTTAGACTTTCTCGATGCGCGTTTTGATGCCTTTGATGGTCGTCTTGGTCAGCTGGAGCAGACTGCTACGCATACTACTTCGCAGCTGGATCACATCATTTCCTTACTGACGCTTCAGCCGCCCCCTCCTCCGTCTGGTGCTTGATTTGTTGCTTTCTTCATTCCCGGTCAAAAAGGGGGAGAGTTTGGTTCCTGCTGGATTGGACATGGTATATTTTGTTCCTGCTGGATTGGACATGGATATTGATGGTATATTTTGTTGATGGTACATGGATATTTTGTTGATGGTACATGGATATTGTTGGTATATTTTGTTTTGTATGGATATTTTGATATTGTGTTTCGTTGGTTCTATTGAATGGATACGTTTTGCTATATTCTTATATAGTTCCACAAGTTTTGGTTTTTCTGGTATGTTGCTCGTTTTTTCACAGGTGAATGGTGGATGATGAATTGGATTGATGGATTGATATATGGCAAGATTGGAAAGCTTGTTTGTTCATAGAGTTGTGTTGAGTGTTTTAGTATTGGTTTTTTGAATTTTGTCTAGTACTTGTGTTTAAGGACTTTTGTAGTATTGGTTTTTTGAATTTTGTCTAGTGCTTGTGTTTAAGGACTTTTGTTTAGAAAAGTTTTGTCCGGGAATTGACAAAGGGGGAGATTGTTAGGTCCCTGTGTTGTCAAATCCGGAGACAAAATCTTGTGTTGATTCAAAACTATGTTTTTCTGTTTTTGTACTGTCCGCTCGAGCGGAGACTCTTGAGCTCGAGCGTAGATTAGCAGGTCACAGTAGTTTGACAGGGCAAGCACAGATTCTGGTGGGTGTGATTTGACGCTCGAGCGGAAACTCCTACGCTCGAGCGCATCTCTGTTTCTTCGTATGCAGTTTTTGTTCAGTCCGCTCGAGCGGGCGATGTTGAGCTCGAGCGGAGATCGCGATTCAGATTCCTATTTAAAGCTGCTAACGTTGTTTTGTTTGGGATGTTTTTCCTAGACCTGATCAAAACAAACTAGGGTTGTGTTTAAAGTCTTCTTGGGAGATTTTTGAGAGTTTTCCTTGATGTTCTTAAGAGAGTTCTGAACTTATGCATTGAGATTCATACATCAAGGAGGTTGCTTCTTAAGTTTCAAGTGAGTTCTCTTCGGTGGATTCCGAAGATCAAAGCGTAGGATCCAAAAGGCGTTTGAGTCTACGCAGTCGTTAATTCGACAAGTGAAGTTGTGGTGTGGAATCAACTTCAGAATCAATTCCGTGACGAAGGTGTGGTGAAAAGAGTTACAGAAGATTCAGAGACAAATTGACTAGTGTTGGGTGATTTGTATGATTTCTTTGTAATCTTTTTGTTCTTCAGTAGTGGATTGATAGTGGCGGTTCGCCCGTGGTTTTTGATTACAATTGAAGGCTCTTCAATTGTGGTTTTTTCCACGTAAAAAATCGTTTGTGTCAATTTATTGTTTATTCTCAAAAACAAACAAACTAAAATCACTCTCGTAAGTGTTTGATGATTTTAGGTTGAGTGTTTTGATTTATTGGGATTTGGAATAAGTTAATCTTGATCTAATCATAAATCACATAGGATTTTCATTTACAATGCTTCGTCTATAGATAGACATGTAGTAGTTTTGTATTGCATGAAAATCATATCCACGTTGGGTTTGTTTGAAAATCATTAGGGTGAACCTAGGATTGGTTGCTTAAAAATGGGTTTGTTATCATTGATGGTGATTTGGACTAATTGGGGTGTAAATTAGTATATTATTGTTGAAAGAAGAAAAAGCCCTAATTTATATTTGAGTTGATAAATTAAAAGAGGGGCTTTGTACTTTGGGCCAATACATAGGTATTTTGGGTCTCAAATGAGATTATTGTTATTTGTTGTTGGTATTTGAGCCTTTTTTGTCAATATTGAGAAAGAGGGAGAAAAGCCCTAATTTACTGTTATGAATTAATTTACATAATTGATTTGGAAAATTATGAAAGGAATGATATTGATTTTATGAAATGAAAAAGAGGTTTTGAAATTGGAAAATCCTGGAAGTCGATCTTGGAAATAGGTAATGTAATGTTAACTCTATGTGAGTTTTAGAAAATGAATATGAGAATTGAATTTTTGTAGCTTGAGTGTTGAATACACACATTTAGGGGTTTTACCCCCACCTATCGTACTAGTGTCGTTGTTGGGTTTAAGATCTCATGAGAGTTGAGTCTTTATAACAGATGTACTAAAATCATGCATCTAGAGGTTTTGTCCTTGGTCATCGGTGGAGGATGACATGGTTGTGTTGAATTGTCGTGTATGCATTACACCTGTGTTGATTGAACATTGTACGTAATGATGTGCTATTATACATTATATATGTATAAATTGTTAGGGAGGAGAAAGGGGATATACTCCAGCGTGTGAGAGGAGATAGGGGATGTACTCCACACATACTTATGTGTTCATATACTTTAACACATTGCTTATGTATCTTGATAGTTTATGTGTATGTGTTACACTTGTTGGTTATACTCTGTTGTATGGTGATTATTGGTGTTATGCCCTGCACTTATAATCAGAGGTACCGTAACCTTCCAGCTAGTGCCTGGAGAACTGACTGTACTGAGAATATAAGGTACCACACCCTTCCAGCTAGCGCCTGGTAAAATGGCATATTGTTGTGAGAGTTACATCCTTGGCTTACTGTGCATATAGCCGGTAGAGCAGAGTTTTTATTGTTTGTCTCAGTGTATCTGAGTATATCATGGCTTGTGATGGTTATAGTTTTGGAGGGTCGAGTTGCCTCAGTTGTTGATTATATACATGTTAATGATTTGTTATCCCCCTTTTATTGAAGGTATGCATGTATAGTTATGAATGTATTGAAAACAAACCATAATGCCATTGTGAGATTTTGGGAAAGTGTGAAGGAAAATTGAGTAATTGAAAGTATGTTTTGAAAAAGAGAACATCCGTTGTAAGTATGAAAAATGGGAGAAAGATTGGTTCAAATTCAATCAGAGTTAGTCACTGATATTGAGAGGCAAACAAATATACAAATTTGCTAACCAATATCAACAACAACTTGGCCATACGATTCCACATCTTTAATTCAACATCTTATAGTTTCAATTAATTGGCAATAGATGTTAGGGAAATTTCATATAATAGACTTATTTAAATTTTATGCAATACCCATAGAAAAAATGGCCAATATTATTTGAGTGTTTGGATTGGTTTTTTTAGTAACTTTTTGTTGAATAAGTTTTGGATTTTAGTTAACTTTTTTTTTTTTTTTAGAATTTTCTTTTACATTTTTAGATTCTACTAGATAAGGGTGCTCGCGGATTGATTTTTGATGGTTCGGTTTGTGGTTTGGACCCGCTCGCATGTTTACAATTTTGAAAATTTGAACCCGTAACCGCCAGCAATGTAGGTTGTTGTTTGTACGGATATGGTTCACGGATGTGTGGATGTGCGGGCAGTTAACGAATTGGATTTTTTTTTTAAAAGTTCGTTCACTATCTAGTACCCAACAACACAGTTAAAGTAAAATCATTCAAAATTATAAACTTACCTATAAGTAATTCTTCATTAACTTTTACATTCATCCAAAAACCAAAATGCAATAATAATAACTATTTTGGAATCAAAATAAATTGTTGCCAAACTTCATCCAAACCCATTAAATAAAATAAAATAAAAACATTTGCAAACTTGCAAACTCTATAGAAAATGAAAATTATATAATTTATTTTATCTTCAATCTTCATAGAAAATCTCAGTACTCTTTCTAAAATTTTTCTTCAAGAGAAAAAGAAAAAAAAATAGAAGTTTTATATCCCTATTGTGTGGTCTAGAAAATAAGGAAAATAATTTGTGAAATAAACCTTGAGCCTTTGTCCAAAGACAATAGAGAACTCAAATTCTGAGATAGAAAAAACTCGTCACCAACTTTATCTTTCCCTTCTACAAAACTTATAAAAAAATCTGACAGTGTAGATTTAAAAAAAAAAATGTATAAAGATGCGTACAGGTGCGGGCGAAACCAGCGATCTGCCCATAACCTGCAAAATATGAAAATCCTAATCCGCATCCGACCCTAATGATTTTGCGAAACCGCCCAAATAGGTGCGGATGGTTCGGGTTGGGCCGTTTTCGTGAATCGGATAATCCTATGCCTAACCCTACTACTAGACTAAATGACCAAAAAATTTTAAAAATAAAAATTGACTAAGATGTCTATTAATTTAATTATATACGCCAGAGCCTCTTTCAATTATTGGAAGTCTTCAGTGTAATTCTAAAAATTTTATTAACTTTAATAATTGAAGATATAAGGTTTTTTAATATATTTGTAATTATTTTATTTATTTATTTATTTTTATTTTTATTTTTTTGCTTTTGCCAAAATTTTCTAGGGTCGGCTCTGAGGCAAGGTAGGCAAAGCCGCTACCTTGAATCCCTAAATTCAGTTTAAAAAATAGGACACCTAAATAATTTTTGATCTTTAGTTATATTTGATTCATTGAAATGAAATGAAATAAAATAATTCCATCATAATGTTTATCTTCACATTTGATTTACTGAAAATAATAAAAAAATATTATAAATGAAATCATCATTCACCATTGTGTGGGAATAGTCTTTCTATAAAGAGACTAAAGAATAATCATTCCATTCAATTCAATTTCATTTCAATAAACCAAAACTTTATTATAGTGTTAGGAGTTTAAAAATGAAGTTTATGAATTATTTATTTATTTATTTTAAACAATTGAATTGGTGAATTATGTAGAAGTAGTAGATGGTTGTTTGCCCAATGCATGAATTGTTTTATGGAATATTGTTTGACTAGATCAGTTAAAATTATTTGTGGAGAATTTTTTTTTAAAAAAATTAAGTTTAGGTCGATTAAATTTTATAATTCAATCGATTACATTAACACTACAAGAAATTGCACTTTTGGCAACTACTTTTGGCGACGATGCCAATTTTTCATAGCCAAAAGAATATTTTTGGCAACATAATGATCAATTTCGTTGATAAAAGTAGACATTTAACGACGCAATTTACTACCGTCGCTAAAAAAACATGACATTCACCGGTGCCAAAATTATCGGTTGGCGCCAAAATTTCATGACTTTTAGCGACGAGGGTTATTTTTTGGCAACACGATAAGTGTTGCTATTAGTTTGTTTACTTTTGGCGACAATAAGTTGGCGTGGGCAAAGAGTTAAATATTTAGCAACGACAAAATTATATGTTAGGAAAAGTTTTGTTAGTAAAATAAGATGGTTTCATGACTTGCATTTTTATTAAAACTTTCTAAATGAGTTTGGATTCTCTCAAATTGTCTATCTAAATATGTTTTAAACATATAGTTACTAATATCTGATTTTTTTTTTCTTTTTTTCTTTTATGAATATTCTAGCCAATAAATTGTAAAAAGTGAATGGTTCAGATTGCTGAAATCGATCTCAAAATGAGCTCACAAAACCTAAAGTTGACAACCAAATTAAGATAATCAAAATTCTTTCCAAAGTTGAGGTGGTGGCCTTGTTTGATTTGATTTTCTGAAACTTGATTCAAATTTATTTTTTAAAGAGTAAAAATTAGTTTTGTGAAAAAATTTAAAAATCAAAACTACCATATTTGTCAATTTTATATAATTTTACGAAGGATATAATCAGCTTGTTTGGTTTGGATTTTCAGTATTCACTTTTCAGAAAATTAAATTTTTTTATTTTTCGAATTTTTTTGTTTTCACTGAATGTTTTTAATATTCTAAGCATTATTTTTTTTTTAATTTTTAGATACACCAAATATTAATAAATTTTAAAAGTATAATATTTGTGAAAAAAATATTCAAAAAATTCACTAAATACTAAAAATACATATAAAAAATTTATGAGAATTCAGTACATTTTTTGTATTCTTATGTATTCTTATTTTTTTAAAATAATTTTTGACAAATATTTTACTTTTTAGATACGTCTCTAAGTAAGATGCATCTTAAAAAATGAAAAAATTACTTAAAATTTTAAAAATACTGACTAAAAATAAAAAGATATGAAAAATAAAAAAAACTTAATTTTTAAAAAATTGAAACCAAACAATTTTTAAAAAGCCAAAAATACATTTAAAAAAAAAAAACAAATAGGACCTTAACTCTTTTTACCACCCTTTGATTTCAGTCTCTCTCTTTTCACGCTCAACTCTACTTACTGCGTGAGATTCATCACTTTCCTTAGTTCTCCCCACCTTCGCGCAACTCATCTCCTCTCTCCTTTCGTCACCACAGCCGTGAGCATGGCCTCTCGTCATCACTAGCCTCTCCATAATAATTGGTATGTATATCCTTATATTTTTTCCCCTTTTTTCCTTATATTTGCCCTAGCCCCTTCACAAACACTGATCGGTCTCTTCGCTCTCTCTATCTCTCGCTCACACTAATACGACTGGTATGAATCTTGAATGTACTATCTTCAATTTCTTCCTTCGAAATTTAGCCCCTATTCTTTAATCAATTTATGGCTTTATTTTTTTTATTTTTTTGAATTTTTCTCTGTATCATTTTTTATCGATCGATGCAATCTGTTCCTTCTTTGTTTTTTCAGAATTCATGTTCAATTTGAAGTGTTGTTAAATTAACAGTGCATGTCAACTAACAATGGATCATCATGAATGAACCAAAAGATTGGTACTTCCAAGGTTGACCTGCTATGGGAATGTGCCCCTATATGATTGAAGAAAATATCAAGGTGATTTTATAACACAAGAAGTTATAAATATGGGTCAGAAGTTTATCGAGGGTAGTAAACAGTTTACCAGTCCAACGACAACAGTTTATGACTACTTATGATGCCTCTGCCTAAATATACAAGTGAATCATCCATTCATCCTTTAGTGAATCCCCAATATCATGCTAATCATGCCTTCATACAAAACAAAATTTAGTTTGTGTGTGTTGTTTTAGGTCACTTAGAAACGTTAGGGAGATGATAATATTTTTTGGAAATGTATAGAATTGTTTGATATGACAATACTAAAGCCTATATAAATGTTTATAAAAACATTTTTAAGTCTACACATCTCTTTACATAAATGCGTACAAGTGTATAATTTAATATATAGTATTAAATCACCATGATGAAATTATTTCTGACATCCTCTTGTAAAGGTTCAATAGGTTAAATTAAAGATCATTTTTCTTTTATTTTTTTTGGTTGTTGGGTTAGTAATATGATTTTTTGAAAATTTAGTTACTATTCTGAAATCATAGGAAATGGTTACAAAAGGCTTCACTATGTACTAGGTGCATGTGCTCTATGTGCTGACTTGAACTCCAAACAAATCTTAAAATTTACTTGGGGCTTTGTAGGCAGTAGTTAAATCAAATATTGGAATCCAACATTTTTATTTATTTCTTTGATTTAAACTTCAACTATTTAAAATTTAAATTCTTTTTGATTTTTTTTTTCCTCAGAATATAATTCTTTTTGGTTTTCCTTTGGGATCTTTGTATGGTTACTTGTGATGAGATCAATTATTTATGTGATGTGATCAACTCTTAATTGATGGAGATTTGGCAATGAAGATAAGGTGTTGTGGAAGAAAATAGTTTGTGGTAAGTACAATCTCCAAGGGAGCAGGTGGTACCCACTTGTTGAGGGATCTGATGCCCATTCTAGGATCTGGAAGGACATCCTATCTGTTGGGAGCTTAAGCCCTGAACTTTATAATTTTTTTTTGTGAGCAATACTCAAATACAGATTGGAAATGGCGCCAGGACTTTGTTTTGAAAAGATAAATAGATTGGAGATAGGTGTCTAAAGGAGGTGTTTCCAAGGTTGTATAGACTTTCAATTGATAGGCACAAATTAGTAAATGAGGTACTTAACCTTAGAAGTGATTTACCTGATTGGCTACCGGGCTTCTGTAGAGAGTTAGAGGGATTGGGAAAAAGAGGATATGGTCAGTATAGTTAACATGTTACTCTCTGCTTGTGCACTTAGATCTGATAAGGAGTATGCTTTATATTGAAGGGTAGAAAACTCTGGTTGTTTTAGTGGTTCATCAGTGTATAGATGGTGTGAATTTAATCTTCATCCTAATGACATTGGAGTTATTGCTAAAATGATTTGGCACAATGTCTCTCCATCCAAAGTCAAATCCATTGTGTGGTTGGCTTGGAGGCAAAAGCTTAAAAGTACTGTGTATCTGCAGAATATTTGTATCGTAAATGAGAGTGCAATATTGCTTGTGTGTTTTGCAAAGTTGAAGCAGAATCTGTAATAGCAGAGGTGTTTTATTTATTTATTTATTTTTTTGTTTGTCTTATTTGGCTGTTGCTTGTATTTTTTTTCTTTTATTTTGTTTTTGTTTTTGTTTTTTTTTTCTTTTTCGGGTTTTGCTCTGTTGGTTGCTTGCCAAATTTTTTGTATAGCTTTTTAGATGGGTCAACAAGTACAAGAATTGAAAGAATGACGCTTAAGCTTGAAACACCTATTGCAATTGTAGAGCAACTATTTTTTGCTTGTCAGAAGCCTATGAAAGAAAAGTGCCAGCATGCCAAGCAGGACTGGATGTTAGTAAATGAACAAGTTGATAGTGTGAAAGAGTATGCAATGAGAATGGAAAGTGTTAGCGTTTCGTAGAAGAGACAAACTTTATCACTAATTCACTGGTATGTTTCTTTGACTTCAAAATATTACAAGCAAGATGCAAACTTCTAGTGTCAAATTGATGTACCAATCTATGTCTTTGACAATATTTAGCAATCTTTTTTGTTCTTTTGTCCTGAATTTTATTTATGAAATTACATGTGTCTATACAAATGCAAATTGATAGCACATTTGTATGTATAGTTAAGATTATAAAATCAACTCTACAATTATCAAATCTTGATCTTATTGCTTCATATGCTAGGGAAATCTGTTCCAATGCCTGCCACCTCAATTACTCAAAATGACATTAGTGAATTTTACCAACATAGTTTAAATTTAATACGTTGAAATAGGGGTAAATTTAATACTAATTAAACTGATGTATTTTGTTTAACTTGAATAACATGTGTCAACACCTACAACTAAATAAGTTGGTTTGGTTGTTGTTTTTTTGGGTGCTGATTTGTGGTGCTTATATAGCAGGTTTGATGTTGTTGGTTTAAGTCTTTAGTATATTTTGGTGCTTTTAGCTTTACTCTGAAACAGAGGCAGCAGGATTTAAGGTCTTAAGTATTGTAAAACTTAACACCTTAAGCTTGAAAATAGGCGTTTTAAGGGCATAATTGTGAAATAGCCATGGAAATACGTGGGAATCAATAGGAACATCTTAGTAAGGATAAAAGTAACTTGTAGAAAGTCATGAAGTGAGCACATGGCTCTTGGTTTTTAAATTAAGCTCAAACTTGCATTTTTTGAACACTTAGTCTTGAATGTAAGCGTTTGGAGGGGAAAATCATGCAACAGCCACAAAATTGGTCATGAATTAATACGAAAACCTTAGTGAAGATAAAACAAACTTGTACAAACTCATAGAACAATACGAGATTCCCCATTTTAAAATTAAGTTCAAACTTACATTTGTTAAACACTTAGACTAAGAAATTGGCATTTAGAGGGAAAAATTAAGAAATCGCCACAAAATGTCTAGAAATCAGTATGAACATGTTAGTAAGCATAAAATAACTTATTGTAACTCACGGAACAATCATGGGACTCCCAGCTTTCAAATTAAGCTCAAACGTTTTTTTTTTTTTTTGCTTGAAAATAGACATTTGAAGGGCAAAATCATAAAGTAGCCATAGAAATACCCAGAAATCAGCACAAACAACTTAGTAAGGATTAAAATGTAGAAAATCGTGAAACAATCACAGGATTCCCCATTTTAAAATTAAACTCAAATTTGCATCTTTTGTAACACTTAATCTTGAAAATTAAAATCCAGAGGCAAAATTGTGAATTAGCCATAGAAATACTCAAGAATTGGTTCAAACACCTTAGTAAGGAAAAAAGTAACTTATAGGAACTCACAAAACAAGCATGAGAGTCCCAGTTTCAAAATTATGCTCAAATTTGTATTTTTTTGAACACTTGGACTAAAAAATTGGCATTCGAAAGGAAAATTTGTGTAATATCTATGAAAATGCCCATGAATTGGTTTGAGCACTTTATTAAGGATAGAAATGACTTGTAGAAACTCATGGAATAAGCACAAGACTCTTAGTTTCAACATTAATCTCAAACTTGCTTGTATAAACACTTTGACACTTAGAAATGAAACTAATTCAATTAATTTTGACTAATTTATATATTATTTATGAAGTTAATGCATTGATAAAATAATCATGTTTTTATCTTTTTATTGACAGGTTGATGATGGACATTCATGATTTGGGTAGTGACATGGTCATTAAAGATACAAGAGTTTGTTATTTGATAATGTAGTCGTTTATTTTACTGTCTTTGTTTCGTTTTATAGGTTGTTAAATATTTGAATATATTTTGGAATTATTATGTTTGGAATTGCTGGATATTTGGACACATTTTAGGATTTTTATGTTTAGTATTGTCGAATATTTGAATGCAATGTGGGATTGTTTGATATTGGAATGCATTTGAGATTAATTTGGTTGCATTAGTGAAAAATAAATCTAGAAATCCCCTAGATGTTGATTTGTGATTATGTATCAATTTAAAACAGAATATAACAATCCCAATCAAACAATCAAACAATCAAGACAAAGAGACACAACAAATTTAACGTGGAAAAAACCACAATTGGACACCTCCAACTGTGATAAAAAAACCACGGGCAACAGCCACAAAACAATCCACTAAGAAGATTAAAAGGAATTACACAGGTATACTCTCAATTACCTAGCGAATCCACGCCTAATTGAACCAACCTCTATGTGCCTCTTCCAACCCGTCTTCACCTCGGAATTGTCTTTACGATGAGCCACCCCGGAATCCACCAAAGCTTCAGGCTCGAATTCTTCAGAATCCACCGAAGAACAACTCTCTCTTTTGTAGAACAAAACACAACCTTTGATGTACTCTCTTTAGAACATGAGTTGAAGACTCAATCAAAACATCAAAGAAAAACTAGCAAAATCTCTCCAGATATAAACCTTAAGATCCAAAAATAAGATCTGAAGAAGACTACCTAGTGTTGGGAGAAAACCAATTATTTATAGAAAACCAAAGCAATCCTAATTTCAGAAGAAAACCAACTCTTTAATCAAATCTGGAAATCTGGGATCGCGCGGTCCGCTCGAGCGCCCTTTTCCCCGCTCGAGCGGAGACTTCAAATTCTGTGATTTCATACAGGCTCCACGCTCGAGCGTCGGTTTTGCCGCTCGAGCGGCAAATCACACTATCCAGTACTTTTGCAGGCGACTGCAGAGATGCTGAGAGCTTCCAATCCCCGCTCGAGCGGACAGGCCAAAACTGGAAAAACTGGAAAAATATAACATGATCGAGCTCGATCCCCGTCATAATCAGCGAAGTGGCAATCTTGAAAGCATTAGCATCACAAACTTCTCTGAATGGCACAATTCGGGTTGGATTCGCATCTAAACACTCATAGCCTCACTGAAATAAAAGTGCGAAAAGAAATACAACTGAAAGGAGTTTTGTCAAACGGGATTGCCAAGAAATAAAACCTAACAATTAGTAATTGTTACAATGTATAACATTAAGTTTAGTTTGTATAGTTTGTTATATATAGATTTGTTTGTATGGCATATACAGGTTACAAGTAAAAAAAATCACCGGGAAACATTTAAAAAAATATATATTATCATATATGTAGTTTATACATGTCAATGATTTTTATAATTTTAGCGACACAATCAATCGTTGATAAAAGAAATCTTATAGAAAATATAAATAATTTCTAATTGATTTTGCCAATGCAAATTTGTCGTTGCCAAAAGTAAAGCTTTCTTGACAAACAACTCGTCGGCAAATGGCAACATTTATCGACGTAAATGTGTTGTCAAAAGTTTACTTTTGCCAACTTGTATTTTATTGCTAAAAGTATATTTTTTGCCTATGCAAATTTGTGTCGTGAAAAGTTTCACACAATCATTATATTTGAACTACTTTTACTGACGTAAGGTAAATTGTTGATGATAGATGAAGGCTTTTATCGACGACTATGTTTGTCGTTAAAGGCATTTCTTTTATCAACGCAATGATAATTTTGTCGGCAAAAAGTTTTGCCGACTCACTTTTACCTACGGGTTGGCGACGTAGCTTTATGTGTCGGCGAAACTTTTTGCTGACTAGTTTTCCCTTTTAGCAACATATTTTGTTGTGTTGCAAAAAATGCAATTTCTTGCAAGAAGGATTCCTAGAACAAGTGAAGTATTTAGTATAAAGAGAAATGTTGCACACTTGGTTCCCATCCCTTTCTTTTTTATTGTATTTGTTTTGATTATTGAGAGTTAACAATTTGACAAGGCATCTAATACTAAAGAGACATATCTTATTCCTCAAAGGTAATTTATGTTGCATATTATATGATAGCAATGAGTTACTCCTGATCGTGATGTAGGAAGGGATCCTCTTTTGCTTTTCTTTTACTTCTACTTCTTTTGATCACTGAGAGTTAATCATTAAGGAAGGCATGTGGTACTAAAGAGACGAATCTTGTGTCTCACAATTGAATTCATGTCTCACATGTGTAGTAAAGGGCAATCATTTGATAAGACATTTTATAATTTTGACATCAGATCTTTGTTAAGTACTATGTAGTGTGATCAGGAGACCCCATTTTTTCCTTTTGAGTTTTCTTTTACTACTTTTGATCATTTAGAGTTAATTGTTACCCAAGGCATTTGATACAGAAAAGATATCTTGTGCCTTACAATGGGAATTGTATCCTGTATTGTGCGGTAACAATTAATTATTTGGCAAGTTATCGAGTACAAAATTGATATATTTTGTGCCTCACGTGGGATTTTAGTCTCATTTCATAACGTAGTGATGAGTTATTTTAACTCTAATCGTATTAACAACAGGGTCTTTTCATTTTTCATTTTCCATCTTTCCTTTAATTACTTTTTTTTTGTCACTAAAAATTAATAATTTATCAAGGCTCCTTCTAATAAAGAGACTTCTTGTGTATGACATGGGATTCGTATTCTATTTATGTGGTAAGAGTTAATCATTTGACAAGATACTTGATATTAAAAAAACATATCTTATGTCTTACATGGAATCCATGTCTTGCAAACACTCTAGTACTACAAAGATATGTTGGGTCTCTCATGGGATTCTTGTCCCATATGGCGAGGTAGCCATCACTCCTTTTAACTTAGAACTAAAGAAACAAGATATATCTTGTGTTTCACATAAAATAATCATTTGAGAAGTTCGACATTTGTTACTAAAGAGACTTCTCGTGTGTTTCACATCGCATGAGACCTGCTTATATTGTAGTGTAACATTGAATTATTTATTATGGGGTAGAGAGAGATTTAAACAAGGAGATAAAGGAGAAATGAGGGAGAATCAAGTCACATTATGTATGATATATGCAATATTTTCTTGAAATTAATTAATTAATTTATTTTGTGTGTGCCATGCCGTAGAAGATAACCACAACTATGTAGAGACTCAAATACAACTTTGCAGAAATTTTATGTTCAATTAGCGCATGTCAAGAACACATGCTTTGTTAACAAAGTCTTCCATTGAATCTTATTGACGAAAAAACATAAAATTATATTTAGATCATGAATTTAAATAGGGATTTGAAAAAGAAAAGGGGAAAGATGGATGAAATATTTAGACTTAAATTGATAAAATTAAAAACTCAAGATTTATTTGTTAAAAAGATTTTTTTGTGTTGTTGTTGTTGTAATTTCTCAAAAGGAAAAAAAGAAAAGAAAAAAAAAGGCCTAATCTAAATTCAATTGCATGCCTATATATATGTACACAATCTGCATGCAAGTCCCTCAAAATCCTTAAACCAATCTCTCTTCCTCCTTTTGCTGGTCAACACCATTATTCTCGGTGGCTTCTTGGTGGCTTCGTATAGTGCTCTGCTTTTGAAGACTTGATTGTTCAATCAATCTGTGAGTTGGTCTAGTGCTTGGGTGAGAATTTTGTGTCACATGGTGTGTGCTTCAAAGGATTTTTTGGGTCACAGATTTGATATCGTTTTGGTTGTCTCCTACAACTTGTTTAAAGACAATCTGTTCATTTATTTGATGAGGTCTTTCTTTTTATTTATTTGTGATTATTTGGAATTCACCTAAGGGTGGTTTGTGAGACCATTTATGTTTCGTTTGTAATCATTTGAAAACTCTTAGTTGATAGTGGAATCGGATTTTGGTTCCGTGGATGTACCTTACATTGAGGGAACCGTGTAAGAATTTTTATATTGTTGTTGCTTTAATTTTTATGCATTATTTTTAATTTTATCAATTGATTTCCTTGTGGGAAATCATCTATGTTCCCTAACAGTTTTGATGGGAGAGAGAGAGCAGAGAGTTTATGGGCGGGAAAACAAATGATCTGATCTGTTAATTTTTTGTTTGGGAAGATCTAGACCATTCAAACCAAATGTATCTCTAATACATTTTAAATATTTTCAAAAACCCTTGTGGCATATTATATAGATTTGACAATGAACCTTGTACAAAAATATATATTATATTATACTTATCAAATGCATGTTATATTTTTCTACTGTGATTTTGTTTGAGTATTGTGGATTTTAATTTCTATAAAATCATACAAAGGTATGTATTGTGCTACAGCTACAAACCACATGCTTATATTAAAGTTTTAAGTAAAATATTATAAAATGATAACTATAGCGCAAGACATATATATTGAAATAGGCATCAATACTGTTAATGCTATGAAATGTATGATTTTCATTTTTTTTCTCTTTCCACTAGTGTAACAACCCTCACTCCAACTTAGTCATACTTGCATACATTTATGTATGATCTTGTCGTGTCATGTTGCATTTACAAATCTTACCTTGCTTTGCTTGAGTGTTGCTTGCATGCTTTGTTCTTGCCTGGTGTGTTGCCGAGGTCATCCTTAGCCTAGTCACCTTTGAACCCCTTTTACACTTACAATTATCTTGAAATCACTTTGGTTGACCTCCATCTTCGCCCTGGCATATTGGCCGAGATGTCACTGTCTAGGCCGAGGTGTGCAGCACCAAGGCCGAGGTGTGTATTATCTAGGTCGAGATGTTGTCCTTGCACCTAAGTGATTTTGTTCCTGGATTGGTATGACCTAGACCGAGGTGTGGCATATCTAGGCCAAGGTGTGGCACAGCTTAGTCAAGTGTTGTCATTCCAAGCCGATGTCATTGTTAACCTACTTGCCGAAGCTTTGTCCTTAGCCGAGATCATCACTTGTCGGAGTGCTCTTACCGTCTAAGCTTGTTGAACACACTTTGTCATAGTCTTGTCTTGTCAAGTCAGTCACCTTTTTGAGTAGAGCCAATCAGCCGATGCCACGTGTCCCAGTAGAGGGTTAAGTCAGTGACTGTCAAGAAAACATATCATTTTGTATTATACCCCTTGCCTTGAGAGAGAGAAGCTCTAGGGAGAAGAGGGAGAAGTTTTGAGTGAGAAAGTAGACTTCCAAGCTTGATCGTTGGAGTTTAAACCGTTAGATTCGAGTTTTGAGGTTAGAATCTTAATCTACTCTTGTTGTTCTTATTGATCATCTAGCTGCATTACACGATCGAATCTGTTCTGCATGCCATGCATTGATTTAAAGTTGGTTCTAGAAAGAGAAAATGGTGTTCATACGTTATTGAAGAAAAGTCTTGTTTGATCCGAGAGTTTGTATCAAGAACCATGTTTTTGTGTTTATTTTCCTAAGATCTTCAAGTGTGGGTACCCAAGTCCATGTTTTCGAACTCATAGCATGAAATCTCAGATTTTGTAATAATAAGTTGTGATTTAAGCATGCATGTTCTTCATCTTCTTCTTCTTCTTGTTCTTCAAAGGGAAACCCAGATTTTCCCGACTTCGCTTTTGAATGTGGCTGTCGGGGCCACACCTCGACGAGAAGGTGTGGGACCTTGGCCAAGACCTGGTTGGTGTCCAGCATGTTTTTTCCAAATAAGAAACAGTGTTTTGTTTTGACTTAACTTAGTTTTGAAGAATGCCGAGATCATCCGTTTGCATGTAAAGCTCGTTTGAAAGTGCGTTCAATAGACTTTGCCATGTGTTTGTAGGACTTGGACCTTTGCCTTGACCCCAACGTTTGAAGAACTATGTGAGTGGTATTTTTAATAAAGCTATGTTATAATGTTTTGATAAAGCTTGCTTCGCTTCATTTTGATAAAAGTATTTGTCAAGCATGAATGATTATCCCTATTTTGTGTATCAAGTATTAGCTTTGTTTTGGATGACATTCTTGAAAAGTCCCTTATGCTGGAGGATTCTGAACTTTCGCAGTACAAGTCCTTTTCGTGTTAGAGGACTTTAAGCCTTTGTAACATAGGTCCTTTTGTGCTAGAGGACTCTAAACTCTTTGTAGCATTCTTGTTTAAGATATCTCCCTTGCCACCGACGGCCTTGTGCGGGTGGGTTCGTTCAATCGATTTCGGGTCGATTATTTCCTTGTTTTGCCACTGACGGTTTACCGTGTGGGTTTGTTGTTCGGTATGTCATCATTTTGTAATATGTTGATGCTACTAAGCATCCTTTGGAGCTTCGAAGATTTGTTAGATAAACGTGGTTCATCCCTTGATTTGTAAAGTTTGATATGTTTTGTTTTGAAAGACTTCGGCTATTATTCATGCAAAACCCTTTATTACTTGTACCATTCACTGAGTATCCAAGCTCACCCTCTCTATATATATGTAGGTGATGAGCAGGACGGCAGCGACGCCTAGATATGTTTTATAAGCTTGTTTTGGATTCATGTTAGGTCGGCTTGACTTGTATTCATGTCGGCAATCTTGAAGATTATGCTTCTCGACCTGTGATACTTGTATTTTGCATACGTCGGCTTGAGAAGCCTTTTGATCAAGATGTAACATGTATTTTGTTTATTTAAGCAACCGATTGTAAAAATCATATTACGTATGTCATTTCATTTGATCTATGCACAGCTCTTATGGACCACTTGGATTTTAACTTATTGCTTCCGCATTTGTGAGCCCTTATTTATACTCTGTGTGTGTGTGTGTGTGAATCCTCACAAGTGGCCTTGGTAATCTCGGATTACCGGCCATCATGACACCATCCTACTAGAGGCGGTTTGGGGTCGTGACAGAATGGTATCAGAGCACAAGTTCCTTAGTATACATTATTCACACACTTTGAGTCCTAAAGAGCATAGGATTTCCCTTGAAAGGATGTTAGGATTGCATCATATTGCTTGCTGTTTGAACAAGGTGTGCATCGCCTCAGCATGCGTAATTGTTACTTGCCTACGTGTTTATTTGCTCACTTGTTTTAAAGTCACACTTTGCATACTCATTGCATCATGAGGAGAGGTAGACCTCCAGTTGGCCGAGATCAACCCGAGGACAGATTAGACAGACTGGAAAGGTTATTTGAAGGTTTGGCCCGCGAGTTGAGGCAAACAAGACAGCAGTACACTAGTGCTACTTCGACTCAGGCCGAACAGACAAAAGGCCGAAATATAGTTCCGCCTCCACCTCCACCTCCTCCAGTACCACGAATACTCCCACAGCTAGCTTTATATGGAGACGACATGATAGCTTTGATCAAAGAGTTCAAGAAAATGAAGCCACCGAGATTCCAAGGGAGTATAGAGCCGATGAAAGCCGAAGCGTGGGTTTTGGAAATGGAGAAGCCGTTCGAGATCTTTCCCAGCACCGACGCTCAGAAGATGTCATTGGCAGCCATTACATTAGATGACGACGCTCGCAGATGGTGGATGATGGTTCGAGAAGGCAATCCAGACTTGACCTGGACCCGATTTTTGGAGTTGTTCTACAACAAGCATTTTCCCCTCTGACGCAAGGCAGTAGAACAGTGGCTGAGTACGACCGTGCCTATACCGAGTTGGCGAGGTATGCACCCCACATGGTCAACGATGAATATATGAAGGCTAGAAAGTTTGAAAGTGGGCTTCGTGGACCGATACAAGACTGAGTTAACATGCTCAACATGCCGACTTACGCCGGAGTATTGGACAAGGCCATCCTGGCCGAAGCTAACTTGAACAGATACCAGAGTTCAGGAGTGAGCCAGAGAAAGAGGCAGAGCTATGACAATCGCCGAGCACAGTTCAGTACCAAGAAGAAAGCGAGTGTTGGCAGTTCAAGCAACCCAAGGTAGGAGGGTGGTACCAAGCCGACATGTTCGAGTTGTGGGAAGTCGCATTTCGGGGTCTGTCGTCGGGCGTCTGAAACTTGTTATGAATGTGGTGAAATAGGTCATTATGTGAGAGACTGTCCTAAGACAAAGATTGATGATAGCAAGCAAGACGAGAATACCTCGGGTTCCATACAGAAAGGTAATGTCGGGAAAGGACAGATGAGACAGGGTAGAGTTTTTGCACTAGTACCAGGAGACACTTAGAATGCTGAGACAGTGGTGTCAGGTATACTCCCAATTTGCTCTCAGGATGCATATATATTGATCGATTCGGGTTCTACGCATTCATTCGTTTCTGCTAAGTTTGCCGAGAAGATTAATAGGAAACTAGAACCCCTTAATTATGTGTTATTTGTGTCTATTCCATCTGGGAGATCTATGATTATTGCATGCATCTATAGAGCATGTGTTGTTGTGATTGAGAATGTTGAATTGTTAGTTGATTTAATGCCATTGGACATGACCCATTTTGATGTTATATTGGGAATGGATTGGTTAGTGGCAAATCACGCATCCATAAACTGTGTTTCTAAAAGTGTCACGTTGAAACCCCCAAACCTAGCCGAGGTTACGTTTCAGGGTAAAGGAGTAGTATCCCCACCTTACTTAATCTCATCCATGAAAGCCTATAGGTTGGTCCAAAAAGGGTGTCAAGGCTATTTGTGTAGTGTACTAAGTAATCTGAATGGAAGTGTTGAGTTAGCCGACGTCCCGGTTGTTAATGAATTCCCCGATGTCTTTCCAAATGATTTACCTGGTCACTTAGTTGATAGAGAGGTAGAATTTACTGTGGACGTCATGTCGGGAACCCAGCCTATCTCTAAAGCACCCTATAGGATGGCCCCCGCCGAGCTTAAGGAATTAAAACTCCAACTACAAGAGTTGCTAGATAAGGGCTTTGTCAGGTCGAGCACTTCACCTTGGGGAGCACCCGTCTTGTTTGTTAAGAAGAAGGATGGTACACTTCGCCTTTGTATTGATTACTGGGAACTAAATAAGGTAACCATTAAGAATAAGTACCCATTGCCGAGGATAGATGATTTGTTTGATCAGTTGCAAGAAGCACGAGTCTTTTCTAAAATTGACCTTAGGTCGGGTTACCATCAACTTAAGGTTAAGGCTGAGGATGCTGAGAAGACCGCTTTTCAGACGAGGTACGGCCACTACGAATTTTTAGTAATGCCTTTTGGAGTAACCAATGCCCCTGCAGCATTTATGGATTTGATGAACAGAGTCTTTAAGCCATATCTAGATGAGTTTGTGGTTGTCTTCATTGATGATATGTTGATCTACTCTAAGAGTAAAGCTGAGCATGAGGATCATTTGAGACTTACCTTACGAACCTTGAGAGATCGGAAATTGTATGCTAAGTTTAACAAGTGTGAGTTTTGGCTTTCCACTATTTCATTTTTAGGCCATGTGATTTATGAGGAGGGTATTTCGGTCAATCCTAGTAAAATTGAAGCTATTGTGAATTGGCCGAGGCCGACTAACGTGTCCAAGGTTCGGAGTTTTCTGGGCTTGGCAGGTTATTACAGGAAGTTTGTGAAGGATTTCTTAAGGATTGCAATTCCATTGACCCAACTGACTAGGAAGGGAGCGGCTTACGAATGGACTGAGGATAGCGAATCAGTCTTCCAGGAGTTGAAAACGAGGTTAGTCACAGCACCAGTTCTTGTACTTCCATCAGGTAACGAAGAGTTTCATGTTTATAGTGATGCTTCGCATAAGGGTTTGGGTTGTGTATTAATGCAAGGAGGTAAGGTCATAGCTTATGCATCTCGCCAGTTGAAGCTGCATGAAAAGAACTATCCTACCCATGATTTAGAATTAGCAGCAGTAGTGTTTGCTTTGAAGATTTGATATCACCATTTGTATGGAGCTTGTTGTCAGGTTTTTATAGACCATAAGAGTTTAAAGTACTTGTTCACTCAAAAATAATTGAATATGAGGCAGAGAAGATGGCTTGAGTTGTTGAAAGACTACGACATGCAAATTCAATACCACCCAAGTAAAGCTAATACCGTAGCCGACGCTTTAAGCAGAAAGGTGGTTGGAAATTTGGCCTGCCTAACCATGATTTCAGTGGAGCCGACTATTGTTGAGGAAGTAAAGACAAGATAGATGGAGGATGAATTCTTCAAGAGGGTAGCCGATGAGATTATCACAAAGCCGAGATCAGGATACACCATTGAAAATCAAGTGCTCAAGTTTGAAGAAAGACTGTGTGTGGCCAACGTCCCAGAGTTGAAAAGAAAAATTTTGCAGGAAGCTAATGGTTCCAAGTTTGCTGTTCATCCAGGGAACACCAAGATGTATTAGGATGTGAAGCAGACATTTTGGTGGCCGAATATGAAAGGAGAAATAGCCGAGTTCGTGTCCCAGTGTTTGCATTGTCAACAAGTGAAAGCAGAACATCAAAGGCCAGCAGGACTTCTTCAACCTTTGCCGATTCCAGAGTGGAAATGGGAACACATCTCCATGGACTTTGTGGTTGGTTTGCCGAAGACACAAAAGGGTATGGATTCGATTTGGGTTATCGTGGATAGACTAACTAAGTCAGCACACTTCTTGCCTGCTAAGACCACCTTCAACGCCGATCAACTTGCTTTATTGTATGTGAATGAGATTGTTAGACTTCATGGAGTGCCGATGTCCATTGTGTTAGAACGAGATCCGAAGTTTGTTTCCAGATTTTGGCAGAGTCTACAAAGAGCTTTCGGAGCCGAGTTGAAGTTTAGCACAGCTTTTCATCCCCAGACTGATGGGCAAACAGAGAGGACAATTCAGACACTTGAAGATATGCTTAGACTATGTGTATTGGACCTCCAAGGAAGCTGGGGAGTACATTTGCCATTAGTGAAATTTACCTACAACAACAGTTATCAAGCTAGCATTGGCATGGTGCCGTATGAAGCATTGTATGGAAGAAAGTGCAGGTCGCCGACATGCTGGACCGAAGTAGGAGACAAAGCTCTACTTGGTCCCGAGTTAATTCAAGCGACAACCGCGAAGATTAAGCTCATTCAGCAAAGAATCAAAACCGCTCAGCGTCGACAGAAGAGTTATGCCGACCAGAGAAGAAGAGAGTTAGAATTTGAAGTCGGGGATCATGTATTCCTAAAGATTTCGCCGATGAAAGGGGTTACAAGATTTGGGAAGAAGAGTAAGTTGGCACCCCGTTACATCGGGCCTTTTGAAGTTCTTGAGAAGGTTAACCTCGCTGCCTACAGACTTGCTTTGCTGCCAGAATTGAGCCAAGTCTATAATGTGTTTCATATTTCGATGTTGAGGAAGTATATTCAAGATCCACTACATGTGATCGACTATTTCGGGATTATAGTTAATGAAGATTTAGGCTACGAAGAGAAGCCAATGCAGATTATCGACAGGTGGGTGAAACAGTTGAGAAGTAAGTCGATACCAATGGTGAAAGTTGAATGGAAGGAGCATTACGGAGAGGATGCTACTTGGGAAATGGAAGATGAAATGAAAGTCCGATATCCGGAATTGTTTTTGGAACAAGGTAACTCAAGTTTGGGGACCAAACTTCTTTAAGGGGGGTAGGATGTAACAACCCTCACTCCAACTTAGTCATACTTGCATACATTTATGTATGATCTTGTCGTGTCATGTTGCATTTACAAATCTTACCTTGCTTTGCTTGAGTGTTGCTTGCATGCTTTGTTCTTGCCTGGTGTGTTGCCGAAGTCATCCTTAGCCTAGTCACCTTTGAACCCCTTTTACACTTAGAATTATCTTGAAATCACTTTGGTTGACCTCCATCTTTGCCCTGGCATATTGGCCGAGATGTCACTATCTAGGTCGAGGTGTGCAGCACCAAGGCTGAGGTGTGTATTATCTAGGTTGAGATGTTGTCCTTGCACCTAAGTGATTTTGTTCCTGGATTGGTATGACCTAGACCGAGGTGTGGCACATCTAGGCCAAGGTGTGGCACAACTTAGTCAAGTGTTGTCCTTCCAAGCCGATGTCACTGTTAACCTACTTGCCAAAGCTTTTTCCTTAGCCGAGATCATCACTTGCTGGCGTGCTCTTACCGTCTAAGCTTGTTGAACACACTTTGTCATAGTCTTGTCTTGTCAAGTCAGTCACCTTTTTGAGTAAAGCCAATCAGCCGATGCCACGTGTCCCAGCAGAGGGTTAAGTCAGTGACTGTCGAGAAAACATATCATTTTGTATTATACCCCTTGCCTTGAGAGAGAGAAGCTCTAGGGAGAAGAGGGAGAAGTTTTGAGTGAGAAAGTAGACTTCCAAGCTTGATCATTGGAGTTTAAACCGTTAGATTCGAGTTTTGAGGTTAGAATCTTAATCTACTCTTGTTGTTCTTATTGATCATCTAGCTGCATTACACGATCGAATCTGTTCTGCATGCCATGCATTGATTTAAAGTTGGTTCTAGAAAGAGAAAATGGTGTTCATATGTTATTGAAGAAAAGTCTTGTTTGATCCGAGAGTTTGTATCAAGAACCATGTTTTTGTGTTTGTTTTCCTAAGATCTTCAAGTGTGGGTACCCAGGTCCATGTTTTCGAACTCATAGCATGAAATCTCATATTTTGTAATAACAAGTTGTGATTTAAGCATGCATGTTCTTCATCTTCTTCTTCTTCATGTTCTTCAAAGGGAAACCCAGATTTTCCCGACTTCGCTTTTGAATGTGGCCGTCGGGGCCACACCTCGGCGAGAAGGTGTGGGACCTCGGCCAAGACCTGGTTGGTGCCTAGCATGTTTTCTCGAAATAAGAAACAGTGTTTTGTTTTGACTTAACTTAGTTTTGAAGAATGCCGAGATCATCCGTTTGCATGTAAAGCTCGTTTGAAAGTGCATTCAATAGACTTTGCCATGTGTTTATAGGACTTGGACCTTTGCCTTTACCCTGACGTTTGAAGAACTATGTGAGTGGTATTTTTAATAAAGCTATGTTATAATGTTTTGATAAAGCTTGCTTCGCTTCGTTTTGATAAAAGTATTTGTTAAGCATAAATGATTATCCCTATTTTGTGTATCAAGTATTAGCTTTGTTTTGGATGACATTCTTGGAAAGTCCCTTGTGCTGGAGGACTCTAAACTTTCGCAGTACAAGTCCTTTTCGTGTTAGAGGACTTTAAGCCTTTGTAACATCCTTTTGTGCTAGAGGACTCTAAACTCTTTGTAGCATTCTTGTTTGAGATATCTCCCTTGCCACCGACGGCCTTGTGCGTGTGGGTTCGTTTAATCGATTCCGGGTCGATTATTCCCTTGTTTTTCCACTGACGATTTACCGCGTGGGTTTGTTGTTCGGTATGCCATCATTTTGTAATATGTTGATGCTAGTAAGCATCCTTTGGAGCTTCGAAGATTTGTTAGATGAACGTGATTCATTCCTTGATTTGTAAAGTTTGATATGTTTTGTTTTGAAAGACTTCGGCTATTATTAATGTAAAACCCTTTATTACTTGTACCATTCACTGAGTATCTAAGCTCACCCTCTCTATATATATGTAGGTGATGAGTAGGACGGCGGCGACGCCTAGATGTGTTTTACAAGCTTGTTTTGGATTCATGTTAGGTCGGCTTGACTTGTATTCATGTCGGTAATCTTGAAGAGTATGCTTCTCGACCTGTGATACTTGTATTTTGCATACGTCGGCTTGAGAAGTCTTTTGATCAAGATGTAACATGTATTTTGTTTATTTAAGCAACCGATTGTAAAAATCATATTACGTATGTCATTTCATTTGATCTATGCACAGCTCTTATGTACCACTTGGATTTTAACTTATTGCTTCCGCATTTGTGAGCCCTTATTTATACTCTGTGTGTGTGTGTGTGAATCCTCGCAAGTGGCCTCGGTAATCTCGGATTACCGGCCATCATGACACCATCCTACTAGGGGCGCTTTGGGGTCGTGACAACTAGTTTGCTGGACTTCATGAAATGTTGTGTTCGTAAATATAGATCTGACTAAGAAAACATTTAACTTGCTTCAAATGTATCCCATATTTTAAAATATATATATATATATATATATATATATAATACTCGGTTCAACTATAATACATAATTCTATTTGGCGTACACTTTTGATTAATGAACTTGACCTAGAGATTTTGCCAATTTGTGTCACTAAAGTAATTTCTTATGTCATTCTTTTATAAAATGCTATGAAATTGATGTTACTAAATTAAATTTTTTTTGTAGTGATATGGCACTTCTTTATTGAAATGCCACTAGAGTCTTTTATGTTTGTGACTCACAGTGACATTTTTCTTCAACGTGCCACCAAGTATTATTTTTGTGACATTTTCTAAAAACATGCCACTACTATTAGGGGTGCAACTTGGGCAGGCTGAACCCGAGCCCAACCCGAATTTTTTTTGGACTTGAACAATATATTTTTGAATTCGTTACGGGCGGGAATTCCCACGCTCGAGCGGACCACGCGATCTCAGAGTCTATATATTCGCATATTGGGTCAATTTTAGGATTACTTCTCCTAGATCTTGTTTAAGGATTTTAGGGTTTTATTGAGGTTTTCATCTGGAGTTTTTGTGAGTTTTCCTTGATAAAATTGAATGAGTATTAAACTCATGAATTGAGAAGCACATATCAAGGAGGTTGATCGAATACATACAAGAGTGTTAATCTTCGGTGGATTTTGAAGATTCAAACGTAGAGTTACAAAGGCGTTTGATTCTTTACATAGTCGTTGATTCGACAAGTGAAGTTGTGGATTCAACTTCAGATTAATCAGTTCCGAGATGAAGGTTTGGTGAAAGAGTTGCAGAAGGTTTGAAGACAAATTGATTGAGTTGGGTAATTTGTGTATTATCTTTGTAATCTTTCTTTCTTCAGTAGTGGATTGATTTGTGGCGTTTCGCCCATGGTTTTTGATTACAAGTGAAGGTTCTTCAATTGCGATTTTTCCACGTAAAAATCGTTTGTGTCAATTTATTGTTTATTCCAAAAAACAATAATCTAAATCACTTTCATAAGTACTTGATGATTTAGATTGCGTATTTTGAATAATTGAGATTTGGAATATTTTAATCTTGATCTAATCACGAATCACTTGGGATTTTCAAATTTAATATTTTTCAGATAATTAATAAGGCTCATATCTTATTCTAGAATAATGCTATCAAAAATATTTGAGACCTCAAAAATTCTACCAAATGTCTCATATGTGTGTGGAACCCACATTGTGTAGGTCCTACATCTATGTGAAACATTTGATAAAATTTTTGGGGTCTCTAGCATTACTCTAATGTTATATGCATCAATTGGTATACCAATTAGTGTACTAACCGATGATGTGGCATAATTTTAGAAATTTTAGGAGTTTGTAATTTTTATAATGGGTGATGTCAGTAATAATATTATAACATATGTTGGTACACTAAGTAAAATACTAATTAGTACATGCAGCACCACCGCTTATTTTATGTGGATGAGGATACTAGTGGTGCTACATGTACCGATTGGTATACCAATTAGTGTACCAATATATGTTATGACATAATTACTGAATCCACCAATTATATAAATTATAAATATCTAAAACCTCTAAAATTATGTTATATCATATGTTACTCACTAATTAGTATATCAATTAATACATATAGCATTATTATGATAATGCCCCTGTCTTGGGAGACCAAATTGACATAGGATTCTTTAACGTAGGTGTAATTAATAATAATAATAATAATAATAATAATATAAAAAAAAATTAAATTTAACACGTGAAAATTAATTTTGTTTAGTTAAATTTTTAAATTTTATTTTGAGTAATTAAAAACTAATTTGATGGAAATAAATACCAAAAAATGCTTTTAAATTTTCAAAAATTATTTTTTTTTAACCAAAAAAAAGAGAGAAAATTGTGAGTCAGCTGTAACACACAAAAAAAAATTAAAAAAAAATTGCAAAGTTATGGAAAAATTAATAACTTCAATTATTAAAGTTGATAAGTTTTATCACTTATTTGAAATTTGTTTTGAAAATATCCACTGGAGTGTAATTTCCCCAAACCAGAAAATCATATAAAAAAAGGACGCTCGGGTAACAAATCTAATTTTGAAAATTTTGAAACAATAATCCCAAAATCTAATCTTTTGGGGTATAGGGACAATCACTCAGTTTGGTTTTGAAATCAATCAATACGTTTTTTTTATTATTGTTAGGGTTTTAATCAAAAAATTTTTTTTATCTATATTTTAGATTCGAAACTGAAATCTCACTCATCTGAACATTTAAGTATCATATCCATAACCAATTGAACAATTGTCCTGAGTCAATCCAAATTCATTTCAATGGCAAGGTCAATCTAAAAAAATACAAACAAAAAAAACAAAAAATTCAAACATTAGTAACACACGTGAAGATTAAAAAAAAAAAAATTAACTAATTGAATATAAACATTGATTAACATAAAACAAAGGTAAATTTATTTATAGAAATCATTGGTGAATAATGATTTGTTTAACAAATTGGAACAAGCTTACATGGGAACTAACGAACTGTTTGATAAATGCATTTATAAAGAGAGATGAAAGGTTAAAATGAAGAAAAAATAACAAGGGTGTTTTGGTCTTATTGTAAAATAAATTAGGGAAATTCTATTTATACCATAATTTTAACTCTTTATACCTACTTTCCCATTATACCATTACGAAAAAATTAAAATTCTTATTTTTTTAATCAAAAAACAAAAGAATTTTATTGATGACAAAAACATATATTTTATATGAAATTACATCAATCAAAGAAGTACATGTGCACATAGCATCACAGCAATCTATCCCAATCCCAACTAGGTTGACACCGAGGAGAGAGTCCAATCATCTGCAAACTCACCCACAAAGGATTGGTGAGGAACCAAACCCAGCAAAAAAAAAAGCCCCACAAACTAAACAAACCCCAATCTGCGAATATATCAGAACACTAATCAATCCTAGCAGCAACCAAAATAAACCCTTTATGCATATTTTAACTTGCTGTAGATTATACACAATATCATTTACTGAGTAATTGAAAGAAGGGCAAGAGGTTCTGATCCACATTGCAATCCTGAGTTTGATAGAATCACACAACCCTTCAAAGTCCACTAGTCAGCCATTAAAGACGCAATCATTCTTGTCACGACCCCAAACCGCCCCTAGTAGTTTGGTGCCGTGATGGCCAGTAATCCGGGATTACCAAAGGCTGATTTACAAAATCCACACACAACATCATATAAATATATGGGGCTCACAAGTACGGAAGCGATTTATACAAACAGATTAGTCCATAAGAGCTGTGCATAAGTCAAATGAGATAGCAACCATTTACATATGGGTTATCACTTAATTACAAACAATGCATAGTACAAATTACATTTTACATTTTAGCAAAGGGCTCCATAAGCCGACATAAACAAAACTTGTACGAATTACAGGTTTAAGAGCACAGTCTGAAAATTGCCGACATCTTCCTTGCTGACATAAACAAACATACAAAACACACGTCCTGATCAAAAGGTATCTCAAGCCGACGTAAGCACATACAAGCAGTACAAATCGGGAAGCATAATTTTCAAGACTGCCGACGCTAATACAGGTTAAGCCGACATAATCAAAACCCAAAATAAGCTCCAGAATCACATCTAGACGTCACCGCCTTCTTGTTCATCACCTACATATATATAGAGAGGGTGAGCTTGGATACTCAGTGAATGGTATAAATAATAAAGGGGTTTGCATGAATAATAGCCGAAGTCCTTTCAAAACAATACAAGACAAACTTTATATATAACAAGGGATGGGCCACGTCCGTTTAACAGATCTTCAAAGCTTCAAGGGGTACTTATTAGCACCTCACATTACAAAGTAATAACATTCCGGAAAACGTATCCACATGGTAAACCGTCCGTGGCAAAACAAGACAAGCAAGAGAGGCATCTCAAACGAGGGTGCTACGAAAGTTTAGAGTCCTCTAGCACAAGGGACCTATGTTACAAAGGCCCGTAGCCCTTTAACACGAGAGTGCCGCGAAAGTTTAGAGTCCTCCAGCACAAGGGACTTTCAAAGCAGGATGTGCTGAGAAAGTTTAAAGTCCTCCAGTACAAGGGACTTTCAAAGCAAGATGTGCTGCGAAAGTTTAGAGTCCTCCAACACAAAGGACTTTCAAAGCAAGATGTGCTACGAAAGTTTAGAGTCCTCCAGCACAAGGGACTTTCAAAACAAGATGTGCTGCGAAAGTTTAGAGTCCTCCAGCACAAGGGACTTTCAAAGAAAAATGTGCTGCGAAAGTTTAGAGTCCTCTAGCACAAGGGACTTTCAAAACAAGATGTGCTGCGAAAGTTTAGAGTCCTCCAGCACAAGGGACTTTTCGAGGAGGTCATCAAAACAAGATCATGTTTGATATACAAAATAGGGACAGTTATTCATGCTTATCAAATACTTTCAAAACAAGGCAAAACAAAGTCTTTATCAAAACGTATAACATAGTTTTATTAAAAATACCACTCACCTAGTGCGTCAAACGTCAGGGTCAAGCAACTCCCAATCCTACAAACACATGGCAAGGTCTATTGAATGTACTACTCAAAATAAGTCTAGCATGCATGTAAATGACCTCGGCATTTTTCAAAAACTAAGTCAAATCAAATCAAAACACCGTTTCTCATTTCTTGAAAACAAGCCGGGCAACTACCAGGTCTAGGCCGAGGTCCCACACCTCCTTGCCGAGGTGTGGCCCAGACGGCCACATTCAAAAGTGAAGTCGGGAAAATCTGGATTTCCCTCTTGATAAACATGAAGAACATGAAGAACATGAACATTAGGGAGATAAATGCAAAGATCAAAACTTGCCATTACAAAAGCCAAGATTTCATGCTATGAACTCAGAAACATGGACCTGGGTACCCATACTCAAGGGCCTTGCTAAAACAAACATAAAAACGTGGTTCTAGATGCAACTTTTGGATCAAACGAGGCTTTTCCTCAAGAACACAAGAAAACCATTTTCTCTTTCCAAAACCAACTTTAATCAATGCATGACGTGCAGAACGAGTTCGATCGCGCAATGCAGCGAGATGATCAGTAAGAACAACGAGAGCAGGTTAAGATTCTAACCTCAGAACTCGAATCTAACGGTTCAAGCTCCAATGATCGAGCTTGGAAATTCTCTTTCTCTCTCAAAACTTCTCCTTCTCCTTCCTAGAGATTCTCTCTCTAAAAGGCAAGATCTGATACAAAATAATATGTTTTCCCGACAGTCACTGTCTTAACCCTCTGCTGGGGCACGTGGCATCGGCTGATTGGCTCTATCCAAAAAGGTGACTGACATGACAAGACAAGACCAAGACAAAGCGTACTCAACAAGTTAGGCGGCAAGAATACACTGGCAAGTAACGACGTCGGCTAACAACAAGACTCCGGCAATCAAGAGGCAAGGACATCTTCTTGGAAGGACAACACTTGACTAAACTGTGCCACACCTTGGCCTAGATGTGCCACACCTCGGTCTAGGTCGTACCATTCCAGGAACAACATTACTCATGCAAGGGTCAAGGATCTAGAACGTCTAGATATTAACATCTCAGCCCAGATGATGCACATCTCGGCCTAGGCAACGCGAACCTTGGCCTAGACGGTGACGTCTCGGCCAATATGCCAGGGTAAAGATGGAGGTCAACTAACGGGGTTCCAAGATAGTTCTAAGTGACAAAGTCTCAAAGGTGTCTAGGCTTAAGATGACCCCGAAAACACACCCGACGAGAACAAAGCATGCAAGCAATCACTCAAGCAAAACAAGACAAAATTTGCAAATGCACATATATTAAAACAAGATTATCCATGAATGTGTGCGAGTAGGAATAAGTCAAAATAAGGGTTGTTATAATTCCTCTACCTCCAAATGGACCAGAGCACAGCCAATGGAATGGCCTTCCAGATAACCATCTCCTTTTTTCTAAGTGTTGAACCAGCCCACCAATGTAAAAGACCACTCACTGACCCTGGCATTACCCAATTCACACCCTACCAATTAATAATATTGGACCAAATCCTCCAAATAAAAGGGCAAAACAGCAGAACATGGTTCACAGTCTCCACTTTGTTCCTACAAAAAATACAATTTACATTTGATACATCACTGAGAACACCAATTCTTTGGGGATAACATGATGTTTTTATCCTCTCTTTCCATGCCAACCACACAAAAAACTGCACCTTTGGTGGAGCCACATTCTTCCAAATGAACCTAACTAATTTGCTAATAACTTCAGAAGATAGTTCACTCCACTTATAGGAAGAAACAACTGTGAACATACTAGACTTATCTACATTCCATCGTAATGTATCCATCATTCCTTCCCTAAGGGCAGGAGCATTGAGTTGCATCACCTGCAGTCTCCTCAACTCTTCTACTTTCCACTGGAATGAAGTTCTCCTGAATACCAGTCCCCACTCTTCATTACCATTCCTCTTGCTATTTACCACTCCACAGATTCAGATTTATCAAGGGCCACAGAGTATAATCTTGAGAATTCATCTTTTAGACACACATTGCCAATCCATTTAGCTAGCCAAAATTTTGTTTTCCTTCCATCACCAATAATTAGAGTTATGTTATTATTGAAAAATTCCACTAGCTCAGGACAAGATCTTGCAAGCCCCAATATATCTCCCCAGACCATTGACAACCTGGTACCTGTAGCAGGCAAAGGCCACAAACCCCTTCCAACCTCTCTATATTTGCTGCAAATCACCCATTTCCAAAGAGCATTATTTTTGGACCCAAATCTCCACCATTTCAAAAGAAGACAATCATTTATGAGTCTCTCCCTTCTTATTCTTAAACCCCCTTGTCTTTTGCTTTGTGTGATTTCCCTTCATTTTACCAGATGAATTTTTCTTCTCAATTTATCCTCACCCCATAAGAACCTAGACTGTATTTTATCAATCTCCTTGGCATTCCCTTCTGGCATCTTAAACAAAGATAAGTAGTATATTGGTAAAGATGCTAACATAGACTTTATCATTGTCAACCTACCTGCGAAGGATAGGAATGTCCTTTTTCCAAGAAGCCAACTTCTATTTGAATTTGTCAATTACTAGTTTCCAGGTCCTTCTTCTCCTTAGATTGGCTCCCAAGGGCAAACCCAAATAAATTGGATATGTATTTTTTGTTCGGCAGTTGGTTATCGAATTTGTATTTTTTGTTTGACAATGAGATTCTAGGATATTTGATTTTGTTCGATTCTAATAAACCGAACAAAATTCAAACAACCCTATTTAAAAACGAAACGAAAATGTTTAAAAAAAAAAAAAAACTCACCATTTCACTTTTTTGCTAGTCCTTTACCACCACTTCTTCATCCATTACTTTATTTTATTATCAAAACACTATTATTCTCGGTTTTTGAAATATGTATAGTAAAGAAGAAGAATGAGAAAGAAAACAAAAGTAGGGATCAAAGTGTAATAGGTGTAAAGAGATAATCAAATCTATTTAATTTTTGTCTAGTCCTTAAAGGTAATTTCATGCGTGGATAAAATTGAAAAAAATAAAACATCTCAAATGAGAAGTGTAAAGAGATAAATGTGTTGTGTAAGTAGAATTTCCCAACAAATTATGTTAATAAAACAACTTTTAATTTTTTGCTACTTCATATATAAGTGGAGGAATTTGTATTCAATTAATATTTAAGGACATATGTTAACAAAAGTCATATAAGAATTATGGATGTAATTTGTTTTTTAATTAATGTACAACAAGAATGGCAATTGTCATTCCAAAAGGCAACAGTTGAAATATTGCGCTGAAACAATGAAAGTTAATTTGTTTGGAAGTAAAAAAGCTAATAAAACAATTGACAATAAAGTAGAAAGAGTAGTACATCAATAGGACAAAGCCATATGCAATGTAATAGAATAGAAATCTAAATAGACATTTGCTCAAACTTCCACACAGAAATTTGCAAAACCTTCAAGACCAAAAATAAAATAAAATAAAATAAAAAAAATTGAAGGCAAGATATGCCCTAAAAGCCAAAGAGAAATAAATAAATGACAACATCACCACACACCAAACCTCCCAAAAGCATCTTATTCTTTAGGCTAATAAAGATAAACAAAACAAAAATAGAAGCATAATACATATATATATATATATATATAGAAAGTCTTTAGCCCATTGTTCTACATCATGACCTTTCTAACAAACGGAGCAGCATCTGAAGGCGTTTCCTCTGATGTCCTACCACCAAAATCAATGGAAAATCCACCCCCAAGTTACCACCAATTGCGACCCATAATGGCCCCATGAAATAAATCAAAAGAGCAAAAACACATGATAAAATTAAAAATGATATAGTATATGAGGAGGATGGTGATATGACGAAAAATGATACCCCATAGCTCGCCATCAGATAGAATAGGGAAATGTACAACAAGATACTTACGAATTGTATCGGGAGGATAAATATAATCGTTGTGAGTGAAACAAGAAAGCATATTGTGTTCAGAAAATAAAAAATTGAGAAGAAGTTTCCGTATGTAAAAGTTGCTTTGGATAACTTATTTTTTTTTAATAAAACTAGCTTGGAAGGATCCACGGTGGTGGCGGTGTTGGTGAATATGGTGGCGTTAATATAACTCACGTTATTAGTAGGAATAAGGTTGTTGTTGGTGTTGGTGGACATGATAGTTGCGTTAATATGGTTTTCATTGGTACTAAGCAGATTATTGTTGTCGCCAGTTCCTCTCACTATTCCACCAGGGGGGCTAAGTATAGCTTGGAAAGTAGCCGTTGCAATTAGAACAGCTACAACCAGTATTGCATTCCGCATCTCCATTGTCAATTCTCTTCCTTGATAAAACAATAGTCGGGTAAAACGTTCAATCCTCATTTGTGGGGACTTAAAAAATTCAGCAAAACGATAATCCTCAGGAAGTGATGTACTTTTTAAAGCTCCTGCATGGTCTAAAGCTTCCTTAATTTCTCTTTCGACCTCACCAGGATTAAGAACTGTTGTTGCAATGTCAAGTGCTGTTCGACCCTCCAAATTCTTTGCATTTTTGTCTAGGTCAATCTTCTGAACTAAACGTTTTTTCTGAAGTAAAGATTTCACAACCTACATAAGAGAAATGTATACAAAATCGTTAATTAATATAAAATTACAATATGCAATGGAGAGATCAGTGCACAACACATTCTTTATAATTAGATATGATAGGGAGATAAGTGGCTCTCATGTGACATTTGTGTATAAAAGTTAATTTTATATATTTATATTTATTTATCTATGTATTGTTGGAAGAACAAACTCAATTTGAGTTTGAAGATGGTGAATTCCAAATAAAAGAAGAAGCTGCCAAAGAATTCAAGAGTCAAAAAGAGAAGTTCAAAATGAAGAAGAACATGGAAGCAACTAGAAGGAAAAAGAAGCTTCAAGGAAGCTCCACTAATGAAGCTTAAGGAGGAAGTCACACTATAGCACACGTTTTGTACACAGATTGAGTGCCTATAAATAGATGTGTTGTGTGATTGTTTTAGATAGAGTGCGAGAAAAATGTAATCTCCAAAGAGAAACATAACATCTCCAAATAAGGAGAATTCTAAGAGAGTTAAGAATTTGTGAGTTTAACAGAGAGTTGCTCTGTTTTGTATAATTTGTTTGTGATTGAATAAAATGAGTGTTTATTTAATTAATTCCTCTCTTTGTACACCATCACAACTGGTATACACCTCTCTCCCACTTTCAACATATATAACATCGTATATAATTATATAACATATTATAATTGAAAATGGAGCACATCGCTTTATTGTTTCATATACATTTTTTTTTTAAAAAAAACAAAACAAAATAACAAGGCTGTTTAATATAATTTGTTTGTGATTGAATAAAACGAGTGTTTATTTAATTAATTCATCTCTCTGTATACCATCACTACTAGTATAACCTCTCTCCCACTTTCAACATTTATAACATCGTTTATAATTATATAACATATTATAATTGAAAACGTAGCACATCACTTTATTGTAACATATACATTTTTTTAAAAAAAACAAAATAACAAGGAAAAAAAAAAACATTATAGTAATTTCATAATCACTAAAAGAAATTAAGGTTTTGGAGATAAAAATTTAGGGATAAAATCACTTTTTAGGAACAAAATATTTTTGTTGCCAAAAGTCTTATTATTTATTCGTCCTCATCCACCAGACGCTGCTCGGTTGAAGTAGACCGTGTGTGCTTGGATGGGCGTGATGAAGGTTGTTGAGAAGGAAGGGCCACAATAGCCTGTTGCGTTTGGCTTGGTGGTGGAACTTCGGGTCTGTTGGTTTCGGTCAAGAGGGCCCTGACTCTATTTCTCTTGGCCATCTCTTCTTCAGCGGTCAGTGGGATTAGTCTAATTTGTGGCAAGGTTGGGTCTGGTTCGGGGGCGTCCTCAAGCAGAAAGTCTATTACTCTGGCTTTTCGGCGACCGCTGTAACGGTATGTCGGCTCAAAATTACGAAGTTTGGCCCAACTTCTTTCTGAAAAACGTAGTGCGGCGCGAAGTATGTTCAGGTTGGGATAACTATACAAAGATTGAAGATGGGCTAAATCTGCATTAAGAAGATCAACTGTTAGTTCGGTTCAGGAGCAGGTAATCGAAATAAAAACAAATCATGTGAACAAACCGAAGTAATTATACCAGGTGTTCCTTTTTTCCAGTTTATATTTCGGCCTGGGATCTGGGCTTGGTGGTCTTCGAAATTCCTAGATACCCAGAAAAAATCGTCATCGTTTAAGTCCTTATCCGGCGTATCTTTTATTATCTTTTCTCTGCGACGGCGTATCCTAAGGTAGTAGACCCAGCCGTTATCTTTGGAGCCAATGGAGTATTGGTGGAATATTTCTGCTAGACCGAGGTTAAGACCGGTTCGGCGGTTTAGTTCGGCTATTCCCATTATTATACGGTAAGAATTGGTCAAAAGCTGAGTTGGGCATATTCTGGTTTGTCTTAGGAATTCACAGATCAAGGGTTGAACGGGGAATCTTAGTCCGGTTTCTATTATTGATAGGAGGGTGAAAGGTACATAGCTCTCTTTTTCCCATGGAACGATATCTTGTTCGGCCAGGATAAGTTGGATGTCGTCAGGGATGTTGTAATTCCTTTGAAATTCGGCCAGGCCACCAGGGGTTTCTACCAAAAACCTATACTTCCCCATTTATTTTTTAAGTTATTGATAATTTAGTTCGGTCGCAAAATTGTGCTCAGTAGCTCGGTTGAGCGCGCAGTGGAGTGCTTGGGCAATCTAAGTTTGCAAAGTGGAAAACAAAGGGGTTAAGCACAGATCGTTGGACCGTGCTGCAAAATAAAAGCAAGAATAGGAGTCCTACTTCGGCTATGTGGATACTACAAGTTCTATCTCGGTTTTAACAAGGTGCTTGGTAGCTCGGATGGATTAATGGGTAATGTTAGACCGGTTGAGCGCCTAGGGGCAGCTTTCTGAGTTCGGTCTAAAAACTAAGAAAGCTGGTTTAGCCCCAAAGACCTAGATCGATCGAAATTAAGGTTTCCCAGTATGCTAAGTGCAGACTTAGTTCGGTTGGGTACCTCGGTTAAGGTCAATCAAGAAGTGGTTTGACTTATTGACTACAAACTACTTTCTAGTTCGGTTAAGTAGTCTGATAGAATGACATTGACTACAAACTACTTTTTAGTTCGGTTATATGGTAATTATGGATCAAACTAAGTGTTTTGTAGACAGTTTCATGAAGTTTATGGGGTTCTTATGAAGTTTTTTCCTAGAAAACGCAAGGTAGAGCAAGAAAATATGTTTTGCAAAAACAGAAACAGTGTGCCACGAATGAAAGAAAGCAAATGCAAAGACCACAAAAGCAAAACGGGTTTGAAAAACTTACCAGGTGAAGAGAAGGAAATGGAAGTAGAAAATAGCAGCGAGTACGAGCTTCACAATTGCAAAGGATGGAGAACAATGGAGGCAAAAGGAGAGAAGAAAGAGTGAAGGGTAAGTGATTCAGGAACAAAAGGGTTGTTTTGTGGAAAGAGAAGGGGCAAAAGGCGGGAACTGTTCAAATTATACAAAGTACGAGGGCGGCGTTATAGCTGTGGATGGCCAATAACAACCTGCCACGTGTCATTAGAATGGGAATCGATTCAGATGCTGTGATTGAAGAGACGTTTTGATCGGACAAGCGGAGCCCGGTGTGTAATTAGCTCAGCTGGATAAGCTAAAAGGTTTTAGCTCGGCTAGATATGCTTAAGGGGTTTTTTTTTTTTTTAGCTCGGCTGGAAAAGCTAAAAGGTTTTAGCTCGGCTGGAGAGGCTAAAAGATAGTATTAGTTCGGCTGGTAAATAGGTAATTCCTATCATGCTATGCAGATGAAATTAAGGGGCAATTGAGAGGGTAATTTATATGCAAATTGGGCCGAGCTGGGTTGTTATGGGTCTCGGTGTGAAGGATGAGTAAAAAGGCTTTGAGGTTAGCCTGATCCGGAGGAGACTTGAAGCTAGTTTGGTCCAAAGGAAGCATAAAGTTACTCCGGCGGAAAGGATTCTTGAAGTTACACCGGTCCCAAAGAGGTTAGCTTAGTCACCATACTAAAACTTGTACCGGTTGTCGCGGTATGGTTAGATCGGTCATGGCATTGAGAACCGAAGTATACTGAGCCCTCTTTGGGACATGGTTTTGGGGTTAGTTCGGCTTAAACTAGTCTATGGATAGCTCGGTCTTGGCATGTGAAGCTGAGATAGGAGAAAAGCAAGGAAAAACCGAACTAACAGTTAAATCGGTCACTCCAGTTAGTCTAGCATGGCAATGTTATTTCGGTCGTATGATAATCCGGCAAAGTTAAAACCATCTCACTTGGTTTAAGCAGTGAGGGGGGTATTGAAGGATAAGTATTATACTTTAGGAGTATGAATCCTAGGAGGACTCTGCATGGAGGAGTAGAAGTCCTACTAAGATTGTGCCACACAAAACCTATAAAAGCTCACAAACATCACATTTGGAGAGGTAACACTCAACTTTGTTTTTTGAATACACAGAGCATTTGTTTATTTGTCAAGCTTACTGACTTAGGCATCGGAGGGGTTTCCGGCACACACCCGCCGGCTAGCTCACGTTTGTGTTTTCAGGGAGTAAAGCGACGTCGTACAGAGGAGCGCAGACTTGATCAACAAGATTATATGAGAAGGTTTATTTTTTTTCCGTACACTAATCATACATTTTACATGATCATATTTATCATAAAAGATAAATTTTGGGGACAATTACACTGTCGTTGTGTCAGTGCAAATTAATTATAAAATAATAAAAAATTATAATTATAATTGTTAATTTTTATAATATATTTCACCTTTTTGTAAATATTTTTCCCTTACTCCACTATCACGTTATTTCTCTTAAACTTTAAAAGATTTTATTATTATTTAGCATCGAAATATATTAATTGATCTATCGTGTATAGTACAGATTTTATACTAATCATGTAACTATAATATAAAATATAATAGTATAGCTAGATAATATAGATGTAAAAATGTAGCGGAAAAAATCTGTTCATGTATAAAATATTGTAAAATATATAGGAGTTCCTATCAATTGTTACCAATAAATATGAAAAAACACCAATAAAGCTAAACACATTTTCAACTAAGGCCCCCTTTGATTGTTCGGATAAGATATAAAGATTTGATAAAGATATGTAATATCTAAAGATAAAGATGTGACATAACATATATTATAGGGTATGAGATGAATTATATATACTATAAGGTCACTTATACTATATTTAGTTAAGATATTATAGGATGAGATAAGATGAGAGATTATTTTTTATATTTGGATGAAAGATGAGTTATATCTAACGGTGGGCGATATACAATACTATGAGGGATGGTATTTCATATGCCCTATTTTGTATTATATACTATAAGTACTCTCTATATTCGGAGCAAGCAAACATGTGATATAGAAAGACAAAAAACAATGTAAAACTCACCTCATATTATATCCGGTCCTTGGAAACAAACAGGCCTAAGTATTATAATGAAAACCAAAGAATAGATAGGTGGCATGCCTGAGTCTGTGAAGTGGACACCGCAATGTGCAGTAGGGTGTTGTCTTCATCATCTTTCCAGCCTAGCACATCATGATGTTTTCGGATCCTGCGAAGGCTTCCCAACAACACTTCAAAAGCTTGTAGCTTTGAGTTTTTCACTGCAATGTGCAGTGCAGTCTCATCTCGAATTGTCCGATCCACCATTGATTCCGGATAAGCACATAGAAATTCAGCCAAAAGATCAATGTCTCCTTTTTCAGCTACGTAGTGCAAAGGAGTCAAGCTTTCCCTTCCTTTGACTCGTATGAGCTCCTTGTCAAACTTTATGAGCCGGCTTATAGTCGAAGTGATCCTATTTCGCAAATCCCGGTCCTCTGGGCTTAGCTCTTCCATATTTTGCAATTCCGGGTCTGAGGGGCTTAGGCCTTCCCTACTTTGCAAAGCCAAGTCCAAGGGGGTTAGCCCTTGTGGGTTCAGCTTCTTACCAAATGATGGCATTAATCTCATCATTTCTAAAGCGAAATGTGCATGCCCAACTGAGGCAGCTATGTGTAAAGGAGTATCAACAAAAGGGATCTCATCTATACTATCCAAAATTTTTGGGTAGTCTTGTATACACCCGTACAGGAGACTGATATCTCCTGCTTCTGCAGCCTTCATCAACCTTTGTTGAACATGTTCGTTCTCCATGACACTTGTGACTAAGAATATAGCACTCAAACGAGGATTGCTTTGTGATTCTAACTTCTAAGACTAAGACACTGGAAATTATACTTAAGTAGTGAGTGTAGTGCTGAAAAGGAGGAATGTGATCACCTTTTATAATTTGGGAAATAGCAAATCAATGTATGTTTGGAAAAAAAAGTAATGGTCAAAGTTGATTCAATGAAAAATATAGAGACAAAAACAATAATAATACAGGCAAAGTACAAAAGTTACTGGTGTAATTTGTCTAATTGTTTTTTTTATATAATGTAAATATCTCCCATCTTTCACAAATTCTTTTTTTCAAATTTGAAAAGAAAAAAAAAATGTTTAAGATGATTTTTTCATTTTTAACGTACATACCACCTTCCTTTTGTGTCTTACCACAACCAGCATTTGAATTGCTAGTGTAATTTGATGGGAAAATTTAAAGGTGAAGGATATCCTTCGGTTCAGATTTTAGATTGGAGGATATTGCTTGAGTTTGTGGGGTTCATCATAGGTCCCGTTTCAATTATTCAAATTGTTAATTTTATTGGACACTTCGTATATTTTGTCTATAAAAAAATTAGGTCGATCCATTAACCATAACTTGTTCAATTTATTACGTTTTTCACTAAAAAATATGTGATTTATTTTTAAAAACATGTTGTTGTCTATTTTTTTAGTAAAAAATTGAATAAGTTACAATTATTGAATCAACCTAATTAATTTTTTGTACAGATAAAATACATAAATGTTTGACAAAATGAACTGTTTGAATAATTGAAATGGAGCCCGTGGTGAGCTCCACGGATCCAAACAATACCTTTCAGTCTAAAATCTAAACTGGAAGAGATCCTCCTCCAAATTTAAAATATTTTATTTTCAAGTTGCACAATACAATTTCTTTGACAATTGTGCGAGAGTTTATTCACCAAAAGTGTTTAAAATGTAGATTAATAGAAGAATTTGGATACCAAGCATGAGTTCATAGCATGCGTAAATTGAACATCAAATTGCCACGAACTCATATAGTTGTCGATATCTCCTATCAATTTGTGAAAAAAAATTATAATAAAATGAAAATGTTGCATATATTATGCATTATGATGTTAGATCTTCTTAAATTTCTTTTTATTTTTTTGTATAAAACTCCTCCCCACCATACATACAATAAAAGTTAAAAAACAATACTCGATTCTACTCTACCATATAGGGTAGGGATCACACATGAGAACCAAGATGTCTCTTTAGTGTTATATTACTAGCTTGTCAAATGATTATTCTATTTGAGAAACATCATATGTCTTTTTAATTCTACATGCTTCAGATAATTAACTCATAATGATCAAAAGAAGTAAAAGAAAAAGAAAAAAAAAAAAAAACAAAAGAGGGACCTGTCACAAAATTAAAGCCAAAGTGTCATTTTGTTACCACACAATATGGGACAAGTATCCATGTGATCAAAAGAAGTAAAAGAAAAAAGAAAAAAAAAGGGACCTGTCGCAAAATTAAAGCCAAAGTGTCCTCTTGTTACCACACAATATGGGACAAGTATCCATGTGAGACGTCCAATGTCAAATGCTTAACTCTTGCTCATCCAAGGACCAAAAAAAAAAAAAGAAAGGAAAATGTGGGCCTTCCTATACCATATAGGGGTGTAAATTTAACCTAATCTACTGTTGGGTTACGCAGACTCGCATTAAAATTTAGGTTGACGGGTCGAGTCACTAGACTTCGGCTTGGGCTCGGACTTGGGCCGAGCCTGATCATTTTTATTTTTTTCTATTTTTTTTTCACTAAAATTTTATTTTTTTATACCAAAAATGACAATGGGTCTTAAACGGGCTGGGTCTCAAGCTAGGTTTGGATCCAAGCCTTGATAGGTTCGGCCGCAGGCAGACTTCGAATTGGCCATGGGTTTCCGGTGGGCTTAATCTATACCCCTACCACATAATATAGGACATGAATTTCATGTAAGGCACAAGATGTTTCTTTAGTACTAGTTGTCAAATAATTAACTCTTATCACATTATGGGGTAAGAATTCCATGTAAATGCTTGTTAAATTATTAATTCTTAGTGATTAAAAGAAGTAAAAAATAAAATGAAAAATACTATCTACCATTTAATTAGGAGGAATTTTTCAGTGTTAATAGGATATATGTCACGTGATACTTTTTATTATTGTGATTTTATTATATTTATATTGGGTGTTTGAAGAGAAATAACCCATCACTATAATATGATATGCAACTATAATTTCATGTGAAAGACAAAATATGTGTCCTTAATATTCTCGTTAACAAATTAATTCTTTATGCACAATATGAGATAGGAATTAATTAAGAGACACAAGATGCTTCTTTCATATCATAGGATTATTTGAAATGATTTAAATAAATATATTTTTTAATTTTTATCAAAAAAATTTATAAAAAAATAAAAAATAATAATATGACCTAAGATACATCATGCCAAACAAGCTCCATATATCTTGTTAATCGATTAACTCTGAATGGCCAAGAGAAGTAAAAGCGAAAGAAAAAAAAAAAAATGGGGAAAAGGAGGGCCCTCTATATCACCCAATAGAACAAGAGTAAATCATTACTGCTATACCACATGGGACAAAGATCCCACAACTTTGCTCTAGACCCCAGTGGGGGGTCGCACTACCAGTGAGGTGGCGAATCTCCACTAGTTGAAACTCAAAAAATAAATAAATAAATAAATAAAATAATTTTTTTTGTCCAATCACAGCGCGCCACCTCACTGGGGATCGACCCCTAGTGGGGGTCCGAAACATTTTTCAAGATCCCATGTGAGATATATCAGATGTCGTATCAAATGATTAATTAATAACACAACAGGAGTATTATATATATTAATTAATATACAAATATATATTATGATATTACAAAAATGATTTAGACCTCTAAAAATAGACTTCTAATAGAGTACTAATTTGTCTTTTTCTTCTCCATTTTTTGTCTTTTACTTCACTGTTGTTTTTTTTTTTTTTTTTTTTTTTCGGACAGCTCATTAGAGCTGCACTGTAGCAGCTCTAATTAGAACTCTACAGCATGACTGATGATATTATTATTAAGTTTACTCATTATATAAATTATAAATATTAAAATTTTTTAAAATTATGTCACATAATTTATTAATATATTAAATAATATATCAATTAATATGATCCATGAATCCATTTATAAGATATGAAGTATATCTCTTTGGTATGAGTTGTCTTATTAAATGATTAACTCCTAAATAATCAAAAGGATTAGAAGAAAAAGGAAAAAGAGAAGGGGTTGTTTGAAGTGTCTTAAATAAGTGTACTTTTTTGTCTTTTTGAACTAAAAAATTGCGGAAGAAAATATGGATGTTTGGGTTAATTTTTTAACTTTTTATGGAAAAATGTGTAATAAAAAATTGTAAAAATTGATTTGTAGGGAAAAATTAGGATTGAGAGTTGTGCAACCGTAATTGTTGACTTTTGGTGAATAATGTTAACTTTTTAACTTTTTGAGTAACTTTTTGATTTTTTAACTTTTTTGTAATATGCCAAAAAATTAAAAGTTAACCCAAACATATATGCCAAATTTTTATTATGCATACAAATTTATGCTTTTTAGCTTTTGGCTATATATATAGGGGTATTTTTTTTAAGGTCCCTGATATTATGATTTTATAGTATAAAGGACATCAACTATTTTCATGATGTCTAAGGTCCCTCAACATCAATCCAGAGAAATTTCAGTCCCAGAGAAAATTCGATCCAGAGAAAATTCAATCCAAAGAAAATTCAATCCAGAGAAATTCTCTGGTCCAAACCAGAGAAAATTCAATTCTGTCTAAAATTTACCTCTCATTCTAGCTAAAATGAGGTGTACAGTTCTAGAAACTAAAGAACGAGAAAATGAAAAACATGAGTTGCAGAGATAAATCTCTCAACAGCAACGGTATACGGACACAGCTCGTTGCCTTGAAGGTGGCATGCACATAATCACCATGATGAGTATGAGAACAATCAGCATAAGAGTTGACTTGATATCTGGAGCTTCATCTTCACCTTCTGCCATGATCAACACTTCTTGCTCAAGCTTTCTTCTTCTTTAGTTTGTTTCTCTGTAAACTATCAGTTTGATGCTTTTGCTTGTTCTTGTACTCTGCCCAAAATAAAATGTAAAGTTGTGGTTAACAACCAAGTTGACTTGTTAATTATTTTGTGCCTGAGTTGGGAGTGTACATTGAATTTGCATTTAGTTTCTTTGAATTTGCATTTAGTTTCTTTGAATATTTGACCTAAAATTCAGTTCAAATGAAAAAAAATAATCGAAATAGACGTTTTGTGAGCTAAATTACCAGAGAAATTCTCAATCCAGAGAAAATTCTCAACCCAGAGAAAATTCAGTTCCATTGCCAAATACTCTTGGAAGCTTGAACCCAGAGAAATTTGAATTTTCTCTGGGTTGAATCCAGAGAAAATTCTCAACCCAGAGAAAATTCAGTTCCATTGCCAAAAACTCTTGGAAGCTTGAATCCAGAGAAAATTCAAATTTCTCTGGGTTGAATCCAGAGAAATTTGAGAAATTCTATTACTAAGAAGGTGGAGAATTTTTAAAAACAGAAAAAGAAAAAAAAAACCTATTTTAACCTCCTTCACTTGTGCATGTGTTTGGTCTCCGACTTCAGAATTTATCAACCATGAACCATTGCCTCCACTCTCACTCTCATTCACTGACATACCCACTAAATTGATTATGACAATACCAGAACAAATTCCATAAAAACAAGCACACATGCGTGTTTATAAAATTAGAGAGAGGGAGAGAGAACAGAGTAGTAGAGAAATCCAGAGAAGTTCTGAATTTATCTCCAAAGAAATTTTGAATTTCTCTGGAACTGATATTGATGTTTTATGGCAGGATGGGAAAATACAAAGGCTCAAGGCTTGTATGATGATGCTGAATTTTCTCTACGTTGAACCCAGAGAAATTTGAATTTTCTCTAGGTTGGATGTATATATAAGAATCAGTTTGTGTGCACACTTTTAAAAAAATCAAAATAGAAAGCACACCGGGATTGAAAAACCTGAAAACACACTCAGATTTCTTCTTCCCACAGTAACGAGCAGCCATTGGATTAAACTAACCAAACTCTTTTTCTCTCTCTCTCTGAAACAGTGATAATAGCTGATTCTTGGTTGCTCCAATGGGTTGATGATTGAGTACTGAAACATAAATTCAATGTAACAATAGACTATACATGAAAAATTGAATGAAATAGAGAAATGAGTATTAAATATTCACCTGATAGAGAGAGATTGATTTGGTTTTGGAGCTCAAATCAATGGTATGAATCAGAGAAAGCAGAGGACGACTTGTCGGAAATGCCGTCGTGCTCCTCATCTTCACCCTAAATTCGTGCTGGAATGCGAAACCCGGAAAATCCACCGACCGAGGTGAATCCGATGCCCGGGAACGAGAATGGGTGGATGGGCTCCAGAATACCCGACATTAGTTTACAAGAATGATTGAACACTTCATAGCCTGACAAATCTTCATCTATCTGTAAATCTTAGCTGCCAAACTATGGGTGAAGATGTGCCTTTGTGATCTATATACGTTGGGGCACAATGCAGTGTAGTTTGCAGATCTGCAGCAACAACAACACCACCAGTGTCCAATATCAACGCCTCTGGATCGCCGCTCCTCAGACGGCTCGGCGACGCCATTGAAGGTCGGATCCGGTGAAGGTGGAGTTCAATCGGTTGGAGAATGAAGTCAGAGCTGAGGACACAAGAGTTGATCTGGACAGGTATGAGAATGGAGAAGTTTAGAGAGAGAAAGTGAGAGATGAGTTTTGATTTGGTAAGGTCAAATTTCTCTGTGATATGTTTAGGGACCTTAGACATCAAAAAATAATTTTGTGGATCTCTCCCATTATGAAAAGTGGGAGAGGGACCCTAGACCAATTTTCCCATATATATATGCATACAATTTATTTATTTTTTTATTTATTTATTTTTTAATATATGCCAAACACCTACTTAGCATTAGATGAGACCGGCTCCCTCTCCACCTGTCCCGGAGACTGGTTCTTACCCAAAGCCGACAAAGGCATGGATAGGTGTCGTAGGTCACTTTGAGTTTATGTTAGAATCACTTTAACCTTAACCCAATTTATTTATTTTTGATATATTGGGCTAAAAGTCTCTCATGGGTCCCTTTTAAAGTGAAAAGGACATGTTAAATATTTGAAAAATGTTTGAGGGCTACAAAAATAGTGGCTCAAATGGCTCAAAACTGTCAAAACGTTTTGACAGTTTTGAGCCATTTGAGCCACTATTTTTGTAGCCCTCTACCATTGCTGTAAATATTTTAATTGGTAAACCTCTTAGAGAAGCAGCGTCCCTTTCATAACTGACAAATAAATTTATTTATTTACTTATTTTTTTTTTAAGAAAATTGCCCCAGACCCCTAGTGGAGCGACTCCCATCACCCCCATTGATTTTTAATTGGCCCAAATTTTTATTTATTTATTTTTGGATAAATTACACTAGCAGTCCTTATAGTTTGGGGCTTGTGTCATTTTGGTCCCTGACTTTTCAATTGTAACACATTTGACCTTGAATTTTGAATCTTGTTCCAAGTAAGGACAATTGAATATACTATTAGATTTTTCAAGGGCAAAATTGTCAATTTGATAAAATATAAATTAATTTAATAAAAATAAATGTTAAAAAATTATTTTTAAATGTTTAAAAAAATTACTTCTACCTACTAAAGATAAAATTATACAAAATTGATAAATCTTTAGAAATTTTTTTTTTTACCAAATTAATTTTTATTATGTATTTGGATGATGATCATGTAAAATTAATTTTTAAAAATAAATCATGTAATTTTTATTAATTTTTATCAATTTTACGTAATTTTATTTTTAGTGGGTAGAAATAATTTTTAAAAATTTTAAAATATTTTTTTGACATTTATTTTTGTCAAATTAGTTTATATTTTATCAAATTGATGATTTTGTCCTTGAAATTAAGCAATGGTATGTTAATTGTCTTTATTTGAAACAAGATTTAAAATTCAGGGTCAAATGTGACACAATTGAAAAATCAGGGACTAAAATGACACAAGTCCTAAACTATAGGGACTATTAGTATAATTTGCCCTTTATTTTTTTTTTTCAAGTCTTGCTCTCACAGCAAGACAAGTGGCGCTGGGGCTGCTGGGGGTCGCGCCTCATTGGGAGTTCACAGCACGGTTGTTTTTATAAACAATCTTATTCTTAATAACTATTTTTATATTTTAAATTTTAAAATGATATAGTTTTTTATTTATATATTGATTTTTAATAAAATTAGTAATTTTAAAATGCTCTTATTAAGATCTATTAAATAAGATCCATATTGATTATGAATTTTTTTTTAAAAAAATCATAATTTTTTTCCTATTAAAACTAACGCCAACTGTAAAATTTTATGGTTACGCCAATTATGACGGTAATTTTTAACCAACTAGGGGCTTAGTCCCCAAGGAAAGATTATTGGTTCAACTCCCTAGGGAGGAGTTAAATTAAGGGAGCACACACTTGGGGCTTTATAAAAGGTGAAGAGGTTAATCCCATTAGAACTAATCTAACGACTAACAATTAATTTTTGCGGATGAAAAAAAATTATGATAGTAATTTTATTTTTTATTTTAAGAATTTCATAATCAATTTGGATCTTATTTAATAAATCTTGATGAGAGAATTTTAAAAATAAAAATTTTATTAGAAACTAACATCTAGATCAAAAATTATATCTTTTTGAAATTTTAAATAGTAAATTAGTCACTAAGAATACTTTGGTAATAATGGTGTGTACTGAACTTTTTAAGAAAAAGTTTGTGTTTTTCCTTAATGCATTAAAATTTTATTATGAAGGGGCCTTTGACAAAATCTCCCTTTATTTTTTGTATTATTGTGTTATAGCAATTCAACATGTGTTTGATTTTTATTGTGTTAATGTGTCATTTCAAAAATTCACACTCTTAAAATACCCAATGTATGGCAATATAGAAATTTTTTTGCATAATTTATTTCATGAAATTAATCTTTACTAAATGAGGCTATTTATAAAATGTTTGATGTCAATTCAATTATATAATTCTAATTTAAAAAAGAGCAGATTAGTGGAACATCCCTCCAACTTTGGATGGTAGGAGAGGTCCAATATATTTTTTCTTATTAGTTAAGATCCCTCAAAAATATTATGAAAAGCTGAAATTTCTTTGTGAAATTCTTTTTAAAGAGCTTAAATTTCTTTGTGAAAAAAGAAGTTTCTCTAAATATTACCCCAAAAAAAATTACTGTCAATTTCTCCTTTTTTTTTTCTTTTGAGAAATTACAACAACAACAACAACAACAAAATCTTTTTTAACAAAATAAACCTTGAATTTTTAAGTTTATCAATTTAAATATAAGTATTTCATTCATCTTTTTTTTTCTTTTTTTTTTTCAAATCCCTATCTAAATTTATTATCCAAATACATTCTTAATGTTTTTTGTCAATCGGATTCAATTGAAGACTTTGTTTACGAAGCATGTGTTCATGACATGCGCTAATTGAACGTCAAATTTCTGCAAAGTTGTATTTGAGTCTTTACATAGTTGTGGTTGTCTTCTCTGCATGGCACACCAAAAAAAAAGTAAATAATAATAATATTAATTAATTTCAAGAAAATATCGCATATATTATACATAATGTGACTATATTCTCTCTCATTGCTCCTTTTATCTCCTTGTTTAAATCTCTCCCTACCCTACAATAAGAGTTCAAATATAATTCAATGCTGCTATACATTATAAGTAAGTCTTATGCAATGTGAGACACAAGATATGTCTCTTTAGTAATAAATACTTAACTTCTGAATTGATTATTTTATATGAAACACAAGATATAAGTTTAGTTCTAAATTAAAAAGAGTGATGGCTACCTCGCCACATGGGATAAGAATCCCATGAGAGACGCAACATATCTTTTTAGTACTAAAGTATTTGTTAACTCTTAGTTTAAAAAAAAAAATTAAAAAAATTTAAAAAAAAAAAAAAAAAAACCTCCCTACCACATGGTTGGAGCTAAGTAACGCATTCTCCCTACAATACCATATAGGACATGGATTTCATATAAGACATAAGATATGTTTTTCTAATATCAAATATCTTGTCAAATGATTAATTCTTACCACATAAATAGAATAGGAATCCCATGTTATACACAAGAAATCTCTTTATTAGAAGGAGCCTTGATAAATTATAAATTTTTATTAATAAAAATAAAGTAAAAGGAAAGATGAAAAATAAAAAGACTCGCTATTATAACACGTTAGAGTTAGAATAACTCATCACTACCTTATAAAATGAGGATAAAATCCCATGTGAGACACAAAATATATCAATTTTGTACTTGATGACTTGTCAAATAATTAACTCTTGTCACACAATATAGGATATGCTTCCCATTGTAAGGCATGAGATATCTCTTTTGTATCAAATGCCTTGTTTAACAATTAACTCTTTATGATCAAAAGTAGTAAAAGAAAAATCAAAAGGAAAAAATGGGGTCTCCTGATCACACTATTAGAATTGTGGTAACTCATCGCTACTACATGGTACTGAACAAAGATCAACCAAGATCCCATGTGAGACACAAAATATCTTATCAAATGATTGTCCTTTACTACATATGTGAGACATGAATTCAATTGTGAGACACAAGATATCTCTAGTACCACATGCCTTCCTAATTAACTCTTAGTGATCAAAAGAAAAAGAAAAAGCAAAAGAGGATCTCTTCAGACATCAGGATTAGAGTTAAAGTAGCTCATTGCTATCATACAATATGGGACATAAATTACTTTTTAAAAATAAAATGTCTCTTTAGTATTAGATGCCTTGTCAAATTATTAACTCTTAACAATCAAAACAAGTATAATAAAAAAGAAAGAGGTGGGAATCAAATATGCAACATTTCTCTTTACTAAATTGTTCTCTTAGCTCTCTTACATTTTTGTTATAAGCTATTAATTGCTATTACACAATATGGTACAGGAATAACATGAGATATATCTCCTTAGTATTAGATACTTTGTCAAATTATTAACTCTTAGAGCATCTCCACCAAAACTTTTAAAATTTGGTGTGCCAAATTTTTTTGAAGACTTAGGTAGCAAATTGACATATGTCAATTTGATCTATAAACTCTCCTCATAATATGTCAAATCTATTATTCTGTTATTTTTAAAAATAAAATTATTTGATTGGGTAGACTCAACATATGACTTCAACAGGGACCATGTCAAATTTGACATGTTAAGTTGATGCCAAATGCCAATTTAGCATTTGGCATATCCCGTGGATTTCATTCTTCATGTCCAAGTAAAATTATTGGACAGTCATATTGAATTTGACATATCAGGTGGAGATGCTTTTAGTGATCAAAACAAAGTAAAAACCAAATACAATGAGAAAGAAAAGTACACAGCATTTCTTTGTATTAGATGTTTCATTTGTCCTATTCTCTCTTTTACAATTTTCTTCTAAACTCAATCTTCCACTACAACAAAAATACATTTTAGTGGCACTATAGTAGTTAGGGTGCAACTCGGGCAAGTTCGGCTAGATTGGGAGATTATTCAAGCTCAGCCCAAGTTGTGTTGAGACCTGCTCAGACCCGAATTGTAACCCGAAATTGTCTTCCCAAGCCTGATTGATGTTAAACCCGAATTACCCGAGCTACCTGAATTGTACATGAATTTTATTTTTTTTTTTGCATCTAAATTATTAATTTATTAAAATTAGACTCTATATATTTACATTTTTTTTAAAAAATCATTAATAATATTGAAACAAATAATTAATATAATGTAAGAGAAATGCGCTATGGTAGTCTTTACAACTTGTGAGAGAATAAAAAATATAGGACTGTTGGAAAATTTGGTTTTACAAGGCTTATTTTGGGCCAACTTTGAGCCCAAAATTGAGTGGACCCCAAACGTCTTTTGGGGTGGGTCCAAAAAGGTGACGTGTTCCGTGCCTCATGATAAGTCACATGGTGAAAACGGTTCATCAAAACCATTTATGAGTGAATGGAAAGTTGACGTCGTTTCTGGGTTTGTGGAATAGGAAATTTAAGATTTAAATGTGGGTTTCCTTGTAAGACTTGTACCACATTAGAAACTTAAGAAAACTTATGTGTGTATATAAGTTCTAGGTGGCAACACTTGGGTTGGGCCCCAAGGAGTACCCCAAGTTTGTAGAAGGGAGGCGTTATGGGCAATTAGAACCTTAGCTCAAACTACCACACGCACGCCGCCGCTGTGCTGGGCGCGGGTGTGGGTTGTGGGTTTGATCGGTTCTAATATTAATTTTTTAGATAAAATTTATTTGAATTTTTTCTAGAAATTCTTAATGAAATTAAATTCCAATTTTATGCCAAAATTGAAATTAATTTTCTGTCCATATTTTACCAACTTCAGTCTGAAATTTCAACAGATTAACTGCATAAAACTACTCATAACTACCCAGCAGTTACAGATATGAAACTGCATAGTTTGACAGATTCACACAGTTCGAACAGATCAAACAATTCCAACGGATCTGTTGAAATGTGAACTGCACCTGTTCATTTCAAAACCACACCTGTTCGGTTTGAAAATCAAACCTGTTCAGTTCTATATATACCAGATCTGTTCCAGCATTTTATCATTCCGAAAATTCATTCTTTCCTTTTAGTTTTGCTCTCTTGCATGATATAATCTTCATATTAATTTTAGGAAAAATTCAAAAAATAAGAATACAAGTTTTTGTTCGCCAAACAAATTGTTTAGAGTACTACTACAATTTGTGAAGATCATTGTATTCTGGGAGATAGACACCACTTAACCGTAAGCACCGTAGCAGGGCGAATTTATCTTAAGGACAGAGTGTCTCACACTCGACTTGATCTTTTTATAATTATTTTGGTTCGGTAAAATAAATTTGGTACGTTATTTATTTTATTTCTTTAATTTAGTATCAATTTATTTATTGTACATCGAAGATTTTTCCAACAATCTTAAGATAAATTCGAATTATTCTGTTTACAGAATTTTTGTTTGTTTCTTTTTTTGTTTCTTCTTCTTACAAAAATTATTTTCTGTGATTTTACAAAATAATATTCTGGTTAGAAAACAAATAGTAGTAATATACTGTCTATTTTCATTGACAACTAGTAGTAATATACTGGTGTTATTAACAATTCAAAATATTTATTTGTGGAATTTTATCAGAAATTAATTTTGATTTTTAGAAATTATTTCTGAGTGTTCATTAATTAAAATTCTGTTTCAGTATTTTAATTATTGAAGTGTTACAGAAATTTAATTTTCTATGTGGAATTAATTTAGTTAAATAAAATTTTATTTTATTTCCAAATTAATTAAAAATAGAAGTTACAATTCTTGTTTCTTTCATTTTTTAACAAAATTTAATTTTGTGGCTTTGGTTTAAATTTTCTGTATAGTATAAAATTCTAATTATAATTTAGAATTCATGGCTACTGAAACTGGTCAAACTAATACCCAAACAAGTACTAGTGTGGTGGCTGCAATTACTCTAACCCCTCTTATTGTGACTGTGCCAGTCAATCATGGTGGAAAGCCAGAGAAGTTCTCAGGAACTGATTTTAAAAGCTGGCAGTAGAAAATGCTGTTTTATCTTACAACTCTGAACCTGGCTCGTTTTCTCCATGAGAATGCTTCTACTTTGAATGAGGATGAAACTGACCGGCAAATGGTTGCTGCGGTCAATGCCTGGAAACATGTTGATTTCCTTTGCCGGAACTATATCTTGAATAGACTTGACAACACATTATACATTGTCTACAGTCCTATTAAGACAGTAAATGAACTTTGGGAGTCTTTGGAGAAAAGTACAAAACAAAAGATGCTGGCTCAAAGAAATTTTTGGTTGGCAAATTCCTGGACTTTGTGATGGTTGATTCTAAGACTATGATCAGCCAACTTCAAGATCTCCAACTCATTCTGCATGACATTCACGCAGAAGGCATGTCTCTTAGTGAATCCTTCCAAGTTACTGCCTTAATTGAGAAATTACCACAAGACTGGAAGGAATTCAAGAACTACCTCAAACACAAGCGCAAAGAAATGTCTTTAGAAAACTTGATTGTGCGTTTGAGGATTGAGAAGGACAACCGCAATTCAGAGAAGCGGGCTGGTAAGCATCCAATGGAGTCAAAGGAAAATGTGGTGGAACATGCTCCAAAAGCCAAGAAACGGAAGTTTTTTGGAGAAAGTTCCTCACAAGTTCTAAAAGTGGGGAAACTAAAAAATACAAGTTTAATGGCAAGTGTTACATTTGTGACTAAGAGGGACATCGGGCCAAAGATTGTCGTAGCAAGCACAAAAGTAAAGGAAGAACAAGCAAGAAACCTGCTCAAGCCCATATGACTGAAGTAGACAATATTTCCAATGGTGTAGATGACATAAATCTTTTTGCAGTTGTTTCCGAGGCAAACCTTGTCGAAAATTCTAAAGACTGGTGGGTGGATACTAGTGCTACTCGCCATATCTGTGCCGACAAAAAGATGTTCACATCTTATTCTACAGCGGACAATGGTGAATAACTTTTTATGGGCAACTCTTCGACTTTTAAAGTTGAAGGACAAGGAAAGATTATTCTGAAGATGATATCTGGAAAGGAACTCACTCTCAATAATGTGCTGCATGTACCAGACATTCGCAAGAATCTTGTTTCTAGATCTTTGTTGAGTAAAAATGGGTTTAGGCTAGTTTTTGAAAGTGACAAATTTGTACTTACGAAAAACGGGATGTATGTAGAAAAATGTTACATGTCTGATGGCCTTTTCAAAATGAATGTAATGATTGTTGTACCCTTTGTTATTAATAAAAATACATTTTTTTCTTACTTGCTTGAGTCTTCAAATTTATGGCATGGCAGACTTGGTGTAGATTAATTAATATGGAATGTTTACCAAAATTTGACATTGATTGAAATCATAAATGTGAAATTTGTGTTGAGGCAAAATTATCCAAAACTCCATTTCATTCAATTGAAATAAGTACGGAACCACTTGAATTAATTCATACTGACATTTGTGATTTTAAATCAATTCAAACTAGAGGTGGAAAAAAATATTTTATCAATTTTATAGATGACTATACTAGATATAGTTATGTTTATTTAATTCAAACAAAGGATGAAACTTTGGAAACTTTCATTTAATACAAGAATGAAGTTGAAAAACAACTTGATAAGAAAATTAAGAAACTTAGAAGTGATAGAAGTGGTGAATATGAATCACTTTTTGGTGAATTTTGTAAAGAACATGGAATAATTTATCAAACCACTCCTTACTCACTGTAGCAAAATGGAATTACTGAAAGGAAAAATAGGACTTTAAAAGAAATGATGAATGTCATGTTAATAAGTTCTGGATTACATCAGAACTTGTGGATGGAAGCAATAATTTTTGTTAATTATATGCTTAATAAAGTATCCCGAAAGAAAGTGAATTAAACACCTTATGAAATGTGGCATGGGAGAGTACTATCCTACAAATATTTAAAAGTGTGGGGGTGTTTGACTAAAGTGACTATTCCTAGTCTTAAAAAGACTAAGATAGGTCCTAAAATCGTTGATTGCATTTTCATTGGTTATGCCAAGAATAGTAGTGCATATCGATTTTAGATTCATAAATCAGAACATTCCGAAATGCATGTAAATGCTATTATTGAATCTTGGAATGCATTTTTCTTTGAACATATGTTTCCGAATAAGATTGAACAAGAGACTAGTACTAATAAAAGATCTTTTGATGCAATTACTAGTACCGATCAAGAACAAGAGCAAGATCAAATTGACGAAGAGGAACCTAGGCGTAGTAAACGTGCTAGAACCTCAGAATCTTTTGGTCCAGATTTTCTAACATTTTTATTAGAAAATGAGCTTTTAACTTTTAAAGAGGCTATGCCCAGTCCCGATGCTTCTTTATGGAAAGAAGCTGTAAATAGCGAAGTTGAATCCATCTTACAAAATCACACTTGGGAATTTGTGGATTTGCCACCAGCTTGTAAACCTCTTGGGTATAAGTAGATTTTCAAAAGAAAAATGAAAGTAGATGGATCAATTGACAAATACAAGGCAAGACTTGTGGTCAAATGTTTTAGACAAAAAGAAGGTCTTGATTACTTTGACACATACTCACCGGTTACTAGAATAACATCCATTAGAATGCTAATTTCCATTGCATCTCTATACAGTCTAGAAATTTATCAAATGGATGTGAAAACCGCTTTCTTAAATGGTGAGTTAGATGAAAAAATTTACATGGAACAACTAGAAGGATTTTCTGTTCTAGGAAAAGAAAAGAAAAGAAAGTGTGTAAATTGGTTAAATCACTATATGGTTTAAAACAAGCGCCAAATGAATGGCATGAAAAATTTGACAAACCAATGATGTCAAATAGATTCAAAATTAATGAGTGTGACAAATGTGTTTATATTAAAAACACAGACAAATGTTATGTCATTGTATGTCTTTATGTGGATGATATGCTCATCATAGGTAGTAATAATGACATGATTAAAACTACCACGAAAATGTTGAATAAACATTTTGGCATGAAGGACATGGGGATTGCTAATGTAATTCTTGGTATGAAAATTACCAAAACATCAGAAGGTTATGCTTTGTCACAATCTCATTACATTGAGAAAATACTTGACAAATTCAGCAAAGATGATGATCATCTTGCTACAACACTTGTGGATGTTAATTTGTTTCTTTCTAAGAATGCACAGGAAAGTATTTATCAATTAGAGTATGCCCAAATTATTGGAAGCTTAATGTACTTGATGAATTGCACTCGCCCGGATATAGCTTATGCAGTAAGTAAATTAAGTAGATATACGAGTAACCCAGGAGTAGAACACTGGAAAGCAATTATAAGGGTTCTAAGATATCTCCAATTTACTCGTAACATTGGGCTGGATTATACTAGATATCCAGCCATACTTTAAGGTTACTGTGATGCAAACTGGATATCGGATACTAGGGACTCAAAATCCACCAGTGGGTATGCTTTTACTCTTGGTGGGGCAGCTGTATCTTGGAAATCTTCCAAACAAACTTGCATTGATAGATCTACTATGGAATCAGAATTCATTGCTTTAGATAAAGCTGGGGAAGAAGCATAATGGCTTCGTCACTTCTTCGAAAATATTCAATGTGGCTAAAACCGATGCCTGCTATATGCATATATTATGATAGTCAATTAGCAATTGATAGAGCATAGTTATATGTATAACGGTAAGTCACGACACATTCGTCGTCGACATAACACCGTAAGACAACTACTTTCTAATGGAATTATTTCCATTGAATATGTGAAGTCTAAAGACAACATAGCAGATCCACTAACCAAAGGGTTAGCAAGAGAGCTAGTTGAGAATTCATTGAGGGGAATGGGATTTAAGCCTATTAAATAAGAGTTACCACAATGGCAACCCAACCTAGTTGATTGGAGATCTCAAGATCCAGGTTCAAAGGGACAACCGAGTTGTGTATGACTCAGAAGGGTCATTGGAGAGTTAAACTCCTACCCATTTTTATGATGAAATAGTGATGTCTGCAGCGTTTTAAGTTAAGTAAAATTTCAATGATTCTTATATCTAGGTAAACCTAGTGGAGTATGGCAGTATACTCTTTATAAGAATTACCTATATGAGTGTGAACTGGGCTGGTTCTATGAGATTTGTGATGGACTACAATTCTCTAGAGCACTCATGAAAGACCAGGTTGTTCAGGGCCAAAATGAAAACAATAGTGGGAACTAAACTGTGTCTAGTAATATACTGTGTGAGTTCTATTGTCTTGGTTTACAAAAACGGCTAAATAGTTCAAGACATCATGTTCACTAATTAGCTAGTAAATTCGATAGTGTCTCATAATGAAAGGTTCAAAGCCAAAAGCTACATATCCTTTGCAGAATATTTTTACTTTTTGTACTCTCTGTAATTAGATCATGTTGTTGTATTTTCTCTCCGTCAAATTCCATTCATGTGGGGATTGTTGGAAAAATTGGTTTTATAAGGCTTATTTTGGGCCAACTTTGAGTCAAAAATTGAGTGGGCCCCAAACGTCTTTTGGGGTGGGTCCAAAAAGGTAACGTGTTCCTTGCCACATGGTAAGTCACACGGTGAAGACGGTTTATCAAAACCATTTATGAGTGAATGAGAAGTTGACGTCGTTTTCGGGTTCGTGGAATAGGAAATATTTAAGATTTAAATGTGGGTTTCCTTGTTAAGGCTTGTCCCACATTGGAAACTTAAGAGAATTTATGTGTGTATATAAGTTCTAGGTAGCAACACTTGGGTTGGGCACCAAGGGGCACCCCAAGTTTGTAGAAGAGAGGAATTATGGACAATTGGAACCTTGGCTCAAACCACCACACGCGCGCCACCGCCATCCGGCCGATTGAGTAGAGCCGTGCCAAGCGTGGGTGTGGGTTGTGGATCGGATCGGTTCTAATATTAATTTTTTGAATAAAATTTATTTGAATTTTTTCCAGAAATTAAATTCCAATTTTGTGCCAAAATTGAAATTAATTTTCTGTCTGTATTTTACCAACTTCAGTTCGAAATTTCAACAGATTAACTGCATAAAACTGCTCATAACTGCCCAGCAGTTACGGATCCGAAACTACACAGTTTGACAAATTCGTACAGTTCGGACAGATCAAATAGTTCCAGCAGATCTGTTGAAATGTGAACTGCACTTGTTCATTTCAAAACCACACCTGTTCGGTTTGTGCGGGATGTGGTTTGGAAATACTTTTCAGGATCCTAGGGAACGCTCGTGATCCTCTTCTGGTCGCCTAAAAAAGAATAAACACTCCGGTCGGGGGTGCAGGAATTAGCACTCCGACGGGCAAGTTAGTATCTACACTCGAGGAAGCTTGTATTCTAAGTTAAGCACAGTAATTCTCACATACCTCTTTAGGACTGAAGATCTTGTATTTATAGTATTCTCCTAGGGCCTTCGGGCCTGGCCCACTCCTAGTCCTTGCCATGTACTTCTACACGGCCTTTGTTTCACTGATAGGAATTCCGGCGCTTTTATTCGACCCCTCAATTGGATAGGGTCGATGCCGAATAGAAGTTATGTTCTGAACCGGATTGGTCCACTCCTGTCGATCCAAAATTATTCGGCTCCCACAGTTTGAAAATCAAACTTATTCAGTCCTACATATACTAGATCTGTTCCAGCATTTTATCATTCTGAAAATTCATTATTTCATTCTAGTTTTGTTCTCTTGCATGATATAATCTCCATATTAATTTTAGGAAAAATTCAGAGAGTAAAAACACAGGTTTTTGTTCACCGAACAAGTTGTTTGGAGTGCTATTACAATTTGGGAAGATCATTGTATCCTGGGAGATAGATACCGCTTAACCGTTTGCACCGTAGCTAGACGAATCTGTCTTAAGGCCAAAGTGTCTCACACTCGACTTGATCTTTTTATTATTCTTTTGGTTCGGTAAAATAAATTCGGTACGTTATTTATTTTATTTGTTTGATTTAGTTTCAATTTATTTATTGTACAGATAAGATTGTTCCAACAATTACTTTATGTTACTTGTATATATAATATATTATGTATGATTTAATAATCCAAATTACTTTAATATCATGCAATGACTAATAATTTATATATATTTAATATTTTTATATATATATCTATACATGTACAATTCAGGTTTTGGATTGCTCAGGTTGTTTAGTGCCTTTGTCTAAGCCCGCTCAAATTTAATTCAGGTTTTTGAATTTTTATCCAAGCCCGTAACGAATTCAAAAATATATTGTCCAAGCCCTAAAAAAATTTGGGTTGGGCTCGGGTTCAACCTGCCCAAATTGCACCCCTAATAGTAGTGGTATGTTTTTAGAAAATGTCACAAAAATAATACTTGGTGGCACGTTAAAGAAAACTGTCACTAAGTCACAAACATAAAAGGCTCTAGTGGCATTTCAATAAAGAAGTGTCATATCACTACAAGAAAAAAAAATTAATTTGGTAACATCAATTTCATAGCATTTTATAAAAGAATGACACAAAAAAGTGTTTTAGTGACACAAATTGGCAAAATTTCTAAGTCAAGTTCATTAATCAAAAGTGTACGCCAAATAGAATTATGTATTATAGTTGAACCGAGTTTATATATATATATATATATATTAAAATTTGGGATACATTTGAACCAAGTTAAATGTTTTGTTAGTCAGATCTATATTTACGAACACAACATTTCATGAAGTCAAGAGCAAACTAGTGGAAAGAGAAAAAAAAATGAAAATCATACATCTCATAGCATTAACAGTATTGATGCCTATTTCAAAATATATGTCTTGCTCTATAGCTATCATTTTATAATATTTGACTTAAAACTTTAATGTAAGCATGTGGTTTGTAGCTATAGCACAATACATATCTTTGTATGCATTTTATAGAAATTAAAATCCACAATACTCAAACAAAATCATAGTAGAAAAATATAACATGAATTAGATAAGTATAATATAATATATTTTTTTAAGCATGTGGTTTGTAGCTATAGCACAATACATACCTTTGTATGCATTTTATAGAAATTAAAATCCACAATACTCAAACAAAATCATAGTAGAAAAATATAGCATGCATTAGATAAGTATAATATAATATATTTTTTTGTACAATGTTCATTGCCAAATCTATATAATATGGCACAAGGGTTTTTGAAAATATTTAAAATGTATCAGATCATTTGTTTTCTCACCCATCAACTCTCTGGTCTCTCTCTCTCTCCCATCAAAACTGTTAGGGAACATAGATGATTTCCCACAAGTAAATCAATTGATAAAAATAAAAATAATGCAGAAAAATTAAATCAACAACGATATACGAATTTTTACATGGTTCTCTCAATGTAAAGTATGTCCATGGAACCAAAATTTGATTCCACTATCAACTAAGAGTTTTCAAACGATTACAAACGAAACACAAATAGTCTCCCAAACCACCCTTAGGTGAATTCTAAACAATCACAAATAAATAAGAAGAAAGACCTCACCAAATAAATGAACAAATTGTCTTCGAACAAGTTGTAGGAGACAACCAAAACTATATCAAATCTGTGACCCAAAAAATCCTTTGAAGCACACACCATGTGACACAAAAATCTCACCCAAGCACTAGACCAACTCACAGATTGATTGAACAATCAAGTCTTCAAAAGCAGAGCACTATACGAAGCCACCAAGAAACCACTGAGAATAATGGTGTTGACCAGCCAACAAACAATTGAGGACAAAACAGATTGGAACCAACAAGAGAAGGAAGAGAGATTGGTTTAAGGATTTTGAGGGACTTGCATGCAGATTGTGTACGTATATATAGGCATGCAATTGCATTTAGATTAGGCCTTCTTTTTTTCTTTTCTTTTTTTCCTTTTGAGAAATTACAACAACAACAACAAAAAATTCTTTTTTAACAAATAAATCTTGAGTTTTTAATTTTATCAATTTAAGTTTAAACATTTCATCCATCTTTCCCCTTTTCTTTTTCAAATCCCTATTTAAATTCATAATCTAAATATAATTTTATGTTTTTCCATCAATAAGATTCAATGGAAGACTTTGTTAACAATGCATGTGTTCTTGACATGCGCTAATTGAACATCAAATTTCTGCAAAGTTGTATTTGAGTCTCTACATAGTTGTGGTTATCTTCTACGACATGGCACACACAAAATAAATAAATTAATTAATTTCAAGAAAATATTGCATATATTATACATAATGTGACTAGATTCTGCCTCATTTCTCTGTTATCTCCTTGTTTAAATCTCTCCCTACCCCATAATAAGAGTTTCAAATATAATTCAATACTACACTACCGTATAAGCATGTCTCATGTGATGTGAGACACAAGAGATGTCTCTTTAGTAACAAATACCGAACTTCTCAAATGGTTATTTTATGTGAAACACAAGATATATCTTGTTCCTTTAGTTCTAAGTTAAAAAGAGTGATGGCTACCTCGCCATATGGGACAAGAATCCCATGAGAGACCCAACATATTTTTTTAGCACTGGAGTGTTTGCAAGGCATGGATTCCATGTAAGACATAATATATGTTTTTTTAATATCAAGTATCTTGTCAAATGATTAATTCTTACCACATAAATAGAATACGAATCCCATGTCATACACAAGAAGTCTCTTTATTAGAAGAAGCCTTGACAAATTATTAATTTTTAGTGATAAAAAAAAAAGTAATTAAAGGAAAGATCGAAAATGAAAAATGAAAAGACCCATCGTTAATATGATTAGAGTTAAAATAACTCATCACTACATTATGAAATGAGACTAAAATCCCATGTGAGGCACAAAATATATCAATTTTGTACTCGATAACTTGCCAAATAATTAGTTGTTACCGCACAATACATGATATGATTCCCATTGAAAGTAAGGCACAAGATATCTCTTCTGTATCAAATGCCTTGTTTAATAATTAACTCTAAATGATCAAAAGTAGTAAAAGAAAACTCAAAAGGAAAAAATGGGGCCTCCTGATCACACTACGTAGTACTTAACAAAGATCTGATGTCAAAAATATAAAATGTCTTATCAAATGATTGCCCTTTACTACACATGTGAGATAGGAACTCAATTGTGAGACACAAGATTCGTCTCTTTAGTACCACGTGCCTTCCTGAATGATTAACTCTCTATGATCAAAAGAAGTAGAAGTAAAAGAAAAGCAAAAGAGGATCCCTTCCTACATCACGGTCAGGAGTAACTCATTGTTATCATATAATATGGAACAAAAATTACCTTTGAGGAATAACATATGTCTCTTTAGTATTAGATGCCTTGTCAAATTGTTAACTCTTAATAATCAAAACAAGTACAATAAAAAAGAAAGAGATGGGAACCAAGTGTGCAACATTTCTCTTTATACTAAATGCTTCACTTGTTCCCATAGCTCTCTTACATTTTTGTTATGACCTTATTGCTATTACACAATATTATGGGATAGGAATCCTTCTTGCAAGAAATTGCATTTTTTGCAACGCGACAAAATATGTTGCTAAAAGGGAAAACTCGTCAGCAAAAAATTTCGTTGACACGCAAAGCTATGTCGCCAACCTGTAGGTAAAAGTGAGTTGTCAAAACTTTTTGCTGACGAAATTATCATTGCGTAAATAAAAGTAATGCCTTTAATGACAAACATAGTCGTAGATAAAAACCTTCTTCTATCATCAACAATTTACCATACGTCGGTAAAAGTAGTTCAAATAAAATGATTGTGTGAAACTTTTCTCGACACAAATTTGCATGGCAAAAAATATACTTTTAGCAATAAAATACGAGTTGGCAAAAGTAAACTTTTGACAACACATGTACGTCGATAAATGTTGCCATTTGCCGACGAGTTGTTTGTCAAGAAAGCTTTACTTTTGGCAACGACAAATTTGCATTGGCAAAAACAATTAGAAATTATTTATATTTTCTATAGGATTTCTTTTATCAACAATTGATTGTGTCGCTAAAATTATAAAAATCATTGACATGCATAAACTGCATATATGATAATATTTTTTTTAAAAAAAATGTTGCCCTGTGATTTGTTTTCCTTGTAACCTGTATATGACATACAAACAAATCTATATATAACAAACTATACAAACTAAACTTAATGTTATACATCATAACAATTACTAATGCAACCAAATTAATCTCAAATGCATTCCAATATCAAACAATCCCAAATTGCATTCAAATATCCAACAATACTAAACATAAGAATCCTAAAATGTGTCCAAATATCTAGCAATCCCAAACATAATAATTCCAAAATATATTCAAATATTTAACAACCTATAAAACGAAACAAAGAAAATAAAATAAATGACTACATTATCAAATGACAAACTCTTATATCTTTAATTACCATGTCACTACCTAAATCATGAATGTCCATCACCAACTTGTCAATAAAAAGATAAAAACATGAGTATTTTATCAATGTATTAACTTCATAAATAATATATAAATTAGTTAAAATTAATTGAATTAGTTTCATTTCTAAGTGTCAAAGTGTTTATACAAGCAAGTTTGAGATTAATATTTAAAACTAAGAGTCTTGTGCTTATTCCATGAGTTTCTACAAGTCATTTATGTCCTTAATAAAGTGCTCAAAACAATTCCTAGGCATTTTCATAGATATTACACAAATTTCCCTTCGAATGCCAATTTTTGAGTCCAAGTGTTCAAAAAAATACAAATTTGAGCATAATCCTGAAACTGGGACTCTCATGCTTGTTCTGTGAGTTTCTATAAGTTACTTTTGTCCTGATGAAGGTGTTTGAACCAATTCTTGGGCATTTCTATGGCTAATTCACAATTTTGCCTCCAGATTTTAATTTTGAAGATTAAGTGTTACAAAAGATGCAAATTTGAGTTTAATTTTAAAATGGGGAATCCTGTGATTGTTCCACGATTTTCTACATTTTAATCCTTACTAAGTTGTTTGTACTGATTCCTGGGTATTTCTGTGGCTACTTTATGATTTTGCCCTTCAAATACCTATTTTCAAGCATAAATGTTCAAAAAAAAAAAAAAACGTTTGAGCTTAATTTGAAAGATGGGAGTCCCATGATTGTTCCATGAGTTACAAGAAGTTATTTTATGCTTACTAATGTGTCCGTACTGATTTCTAGACATTTTGTGGTGATTTCTTAATTTTTCCCTCTAAATGCCAATTTCTTAGTCTAACTGTTTAACAAATGTAAGTTTGAACTTAATTTTAAAATGGGGAATCTTGTATTGTTCTATGAGTTTGTACAAGTTAGTTTTATATTCACTAAGGTTTTCATATTGATTCATGACCATTTTTGTGGCTGTTGCATGATTTTCCCCTCCAAACGCTTACATTCAAGACTAAGTGTTCAAGAAATGCAAGTTTGAGCTTAATTTGAAAACCAAGAGCCATGTGCTTACTTCATGACTTTCTACAAGTTACTTTTATCCTTACTAAGATGTTCCTATTGATTCCCAAGTATTTCCATGGCTATTTCACAATTATGCCCTCAAAACGCCTATTTTCAAGCTTAAGGTGCTATGTTTTACAATGCTTAAGACCTTAAACCCTGCTGCCTCTGTTTCAGAGTAAAGCTGAAAGCACCAAACAATACTTAATACTTAATACTTAAACCAACAACATCAAACATGCTATATAAACACCACAAATCAGCACCCAAAAAAACAACAACCAAATCAACTTATTTAATTGTAGGTTGTTGACACATGTTATTCAAGTTAAATAAAATACATCAGTTTAATTAGTATTAAATTTACCCCTATTTCAACGTATTAAATTTAAACTATGTTGGCAGAATTCACTAATGTCATTTTGAGTAATTGAGGTGGCAGGCATTGAAACAGATTTCTCTAGCATATGAAGCAATAAGATCAAGATTTGATAATTGTAGAGTTGATTCTATAATCTTAACAATACATACAAGTGTGCTATCAATTTGCATTTGTATAGACACATGTAATTTCATAAATAAAATTCAGGACAAAAGAACAAAAAAGATTGGTAAATATTGTCAAAGACATAGATTGGTACATCAATTTGACACCAGAAGTTTGCATCTAGCTTGTAATATTTTGAAGTCTAAGAAACATACCAGTGAATTAGTGATAAAGTTTGTCTCTTCTACGAAACGCTAACACTTTCCATTCTCATTGCATACTCTTTCACAATATCAACTTATTCATTTACTGACATCCAGTCCTGCTTGGCATGCTGGCACTTTTATTTCATAGGCTTTTGACAAGCAGAAAACAGTTGCTCTGCAATTGCAATAGGTGTTTCAAGCTTAAGCTTCATTCTTTCAATTCTTGTACTTGTTGACCCATCTAAGAAGCTATACAAAAAATTTTGCAAGCAACCAATAGAGCAAAGCCGGCAAAAAAAAAAGAAAAAAAAAACAAAAACAAAAGAATAGAAAAAAATTACGAGCAACAGCCAAATAAGACAAACAAAAAAAATGAAACACCCCTACTGTTACAAATTCTACTTCAACTTTACAAAACACACAAGCAATATTGCACACTCATTTACGATACAAATATTCTGCAGATGCACAGTACTTTTAAGCTTTTGCCTCCAAGCCAACCACACAATGGATTTGACTTTGGGTGGAGAGACATTGTGCCAAATCATTTTAGCAATAACTCCAATGTCATTAGGGTGAAGATTAAATTCACACCATCTATACACTGATGAAACACTAAAACAACCAGAGTTTTCTACGCTTCAATATAAAGCATCCTCCTTATCAGATCTAGGTGCACAAGCAGAGAGTAACATGTTAACTATACTGACCATATCCTCTTTTTCCCAATCCCTCCAACTTTCCACAGAAGCCCAGTAGCCAATCAAGTAAATCACTTCTAAGGTTAAGTACCTCCGTTACTAATTTGTGCCTATCAATTAAAAGTCTATACAACCTTGGAAACACCTCCTTTAGACACCTATCTCCAATTCATTTATCTTTTCAAAACAAAGTCCTGGCGCCATTTCCAATCTGTATTTGAGTATTGCTCACAAAAAAAATTATAAAGTTCAGGTCTTAAGCTCCCCACAGATAGGATATCCTTCCAGATCCTAGAATGGGCATCAGATCCCTCAACAGGTGGGTACCACCTGCTCCCTTGGAGATTGTACTTACCACAAACTATTTTCTTCCACAACACCTTAACTTCATTGCCAAATCTCCACCAATTAAGAGTTGATCACATCACATAAATAATTGATCTCATCGCAAGTAACCATACAAAGATCCCAAAGGAAAACCAAAAAGAATTATATTCAGGAAAAAAAAAATCAAAAAGAATTTAAATTTTAAATAGTTGAAGTTTAAAGCAAAGAAATAAATAGAAATGTTGGATTCCAATATTGGTTTAACTATTGCCTACAAAGCCCCAAGTAAATCTTAAGATTTGTTTGGAGTTCAAGTCAGCACATAGAGCACTTGCACCTAGTACATAGTGAAGCTTTTTGTAACCGTTTCCTATGATTTCAGAATAGTAACTAAATTTTCAAAAAATCAGATTACTAACCCAACAATAAAAAAAAAAAAAAAAAATGATCTTTAATTTAACTTATTGAACCTTTACAAGAGGATGTCAGAAACAATTTCATCATGGTGTTTTAATACTATATATTAAATTATACACTTGTACGCATTTATGTAAAGAGATGTGTAGACTTAAAAATGTTTTTATAAACATTTATATAGGCTTTAGTATTGTCATATCAAACAATTCTATACATTTCCAAAAAAAAAAATTATCGTCTCCTTAACGTTTCCAAGTGACCTAAAACAACACACCGAAACTAAATTTTGTTTTGTATGAAGGCATGATTAGCATGATATTGGGGATTCACTAAAGGATGAATGGATGATTCACTTGTATATTTAGGCAGAGGCATCACAAGTAGTCATAAACTGTTGTCGTTAAACTATTTACTACCCTCAATAAACTACTGACCCATATGTATAAGTTCTTGTGTTATAAAATCACCTTGATATTTTCTTCAATCATATAGGGACACATTCCCATAGCAGTCAACCTTGGAAGTACCAATCTTTTGGTTTATTCATGGTGATCCATTGTTAGTCGACAAGCACTGTTAATTTAACAACACTTCAAATTGAACATGAATTCTGAAAAAACAAAGAAGGAACAGATTGCATCAATTGATAAAAAATGATACAGAGAAAAATTTAAAAAAAATGAAAAAATAAAGCCATAATTGATTAGAGAACACGGGCTAAATTTCGAAGGAAGAAATCGAAGATAGTACCCTCAAGATTCATACCGGTCGTATTATTGTGAGCGAGAGATAGAGAGAGCGAAGAGACCGATCAGTGTTTGTGAAGGGGCTAGGGCAAATATAAGGAAAAGTGGGGAAAAAAATTATAAATGTTAGGGTTTACTGAGAGAGAGAAACAGGAGGATATACATACCAATTATTTTGGAGAGGCCGGTGATGACGAGAAGCCATGCTCACGGCGGTGGTGACAAAAGGCGAGAGGAGATGAGTTGCGCGAAGGCGGGGAGAACTAAGGAAAGTGATGAATCGCACGCAGTAAGTAGAGTTGAGCGTGAAAAGAGAGAAAGAGGGAAAATGGAAATCGGAGACACCAAAGAGAAAGGGCTTTGAGGGAAATTTGAACATTGAGGAATTTGGGAGGGTGGTAAAAGATTGAGGTCCTGTTTGGTTGATTTTTTTTTTAAATGAATTTTTGGATTTTTAAAAATTGTTTAGTTTCAATTTTTTGGATTCAATTTTTTAAAAATTGAGTTTTTTTATTTTTAGTGAATATTTTTAAAATTTTAAGTAATTTTTTTCATTTTTTTAGATACACCTTACTCAGATGTATCTAAAAAATAAAATATTTGTTAAAAAATATTTTAAAAAATAATAAATACATAAGAATACAAAAAATGTACTGAATTCTCATAATTTTTTTTTATATATTTTTAATATTTAGTGAATTTTTTGAATATTTTTTTCACAAATATTATACTTTTAAAATTTATTTATGTTTGGTGTATCTAAAAATTTTAAAAAATGCTTAGAATATTAAAAAAAATTCAGTGAAAACAAAAAAATATGAAAAATAAAACAAAATTAATTTTCTGAAAAGTGAATACTGAAAATCCAAACCAAACACGTTGATTATATCCTACGAAAAATTATATAAAATTGACAAGTATGGTAGCTTTGATTTTTTAAATTTTTTCACGAAACTAATTTTTAGTCTTTAAAAAATATATTTGAATCAAGTTTCAGAAAATCAAATCAAACAAGGCCACTACCTCAACTTTGGAAAGAATTTTGATTATCTTAATTTGGTTATGTCAACTTTGATTTTTGTGGGCTCATTTTGAGATTGATTTCGGCAATCTGAACCATGGAAAGAATTTTGATTATCTTAATTTGGTTATGTCAACTTTGAGTTTTGTGGGCTCATTTTGAGATTGATTTCGGCAATCTGAACCATTCACTTTTTACAATTTATTGACTAGAATATTCATAAAAAAAAAAAAAATCAAGATAATTAGATATTGGTAACTATATGTTTAAAACATATTTAGATGGACCATTTGAGAGAATCCAAACTCCTTTAGAAAGTTTTAATAAAAATGTAAGTCATGAAACCATCTTGTTTCACGAACAAAACTTTTGTCAACGTATATTTTGTCGTCGCTAAATATTTAACTCTTTGCCCACGCCAACTTACTGTTGCCAAAAGTAAACAAACTAATAGCAACACTTATCGTGTTGCCTAAAAATAACCCTTATTGCTAAAAGTTTTGAAATTTTGGCGTCAACCAATAATTTTGGCTCCGAGTGAATGTTATGTTTTTTTAGTGATGGTGGTAAATTGCGTCGTTAAATGTCTACTTTTATCAACGAAATTGATTACTATGTCACCAAAAATATTCTTTTGGCTATGAAAAATTGGCAATCATCAAAAGTAGTTGCCAAAAGTGCAATTTCTTGTGGACATGAGTTATATCTCTTTAGTATTAGATACTTTGTCAAATTATTAACTCTTACAGCATCTCCAACGGTGCATTACTTTTTTCACCAAATTTGATTAAAAATTTGGGTAAAAACTCAGTTTGATATCACCTATTCCAACGGAAAGATTTTGCTTTTCATCAAATCATAGGTCGACAGGGTGGATAACCGGGGGGTTAAGCGGCCGGTCGACCAGCCAGTGTAATCTCACCCCCTCTCTCTCTGTCTCTGCATAATTGATGATTTTTCACTCTATCTCTCTTTCCACTCTCTTTCTAAAAAAATATTGAAGTACATAATTTTGTGATGGAAGGGGATAGGGATAGATCGTCTCTCTCACGATCTCTTTCTGCTTGGTGTCAGAACCAAAAAAAGAAGAAAAACCAGTAAAGGCCAAAGGCAAAGCAACCAAACCCATAACAGTGTATGTAAATTGAAATTCATGTTCATTTATTTTACAGCATGCCCAATTTAGATTTCTTCCAAATTTTATTTATTTTGAGTCTTTTTTGCAAATGGTATAGTTGATAGATTTGTCAAATGCCCATTTTAGATTTAACTTGATGCTTCTTGGGTCTTTTAGATTTGTTGAATATCCATTGTGAACAATTTCTACAACTTGAAGCTCCTATTGTTGCCGGGTTTTCAAAGAGAGAAAGTGAAGCATTTGCTACGAAACAGCTCAGACTATTTACAATCTGATCTTCATAGAAACGAACCTTCTTCACAGCAAGTTTCACTCTCTCTCTCTCTCTCTCTCTCTCTCTCTCTCTCTCTTCAATTTGGTCTTTAATCGTTGTTTCCTGGTAAAGAGGGAAAAGGGTTGCATTGTTTTTCTTCAAGTAACCGGACGATTACTGGGATAACTGCCTGGATGTCCAGCTGGTCGTCCTGTGGGTCCATCCACAATGGGCCTGCACAGTAAAATGGTGAAAGGTGAGCAGATCCTCATTTTGGTTAAAGGTTTGGCCTGTTCTCAATTTGATATCGATCTGGTGAAACTGTTGGAGATAAAAAAAAAAAAAAAAGGTGTATTTTTTCACCAATTTCAAATTTGGTGATGAATCTAATGCAACATTGGAGATGGCGTTAGTGATCAAAACAAATTACAAACCAAGTATATGAAAAAAAAATAGTATGCAACATTTATTCATCTGTCCTCTTCTCTCTCTAACTCAACCTTCTTCCAACTACTCAGTAATTTTATAGCGATCCCGGCTTTACCCTTGTTGTACAGTGATCCGGACATGTGTCCGTGGATGTTGGTAGTTGTTTATTATCTTGTTTACATCCTTTTTACTTTGTATTTGAGTTTTGGGATGTGTTGTGCAGGTTTGTTACAGGTTGGTTGAGTTTAGAAACCAAAACTAGTTGCCCAGATTTTGACCTGTCCGCTCGAGCGGGGGTTTTGGCGCTCGAGCGGGAATTGCACCCATCCAGTATTTCCTATGCAGAGTTGGACGCTCGAGCGTGGTATTGGCCGCTCGAGCGGGATTGTGTGAGTGACGCTCGAGCGGGGAGTTGGAAGCTCGAGCGGAGACCTGGTTCTGTAAAAGTTCTGGGAGTATGCATCCGACGCTCGAGCGGGGTGGTTGACGCTCGAGCGGGAGTCTGTGAGTGACGCTCGAGCGGGGTGTTTGACGCTCGAGCGGGGCGACTGGGTTTAAGTTCTGAGTTTTGACTTTTCAAATCACTTTTTCACTTTCTCTTCTCTCTCCTACTTTTCCAAAAACACCATTGTTGAGCCTCTCACTCTAGAACTCTACCTTCTCTCTAGGTTTTGATCTAGTATGAGTGATTTGCTCATCTTTGGCCTTTACAAAAAAGTTGTTAATCGTCGAGCGCTACATTTTAATCTGAAAATTTCAGGATTTGGAGCACATTGGGTTTTGTCATCTTCTCCCTTGGAGCTCCGAATTTTAGGTAGGGACATCCTACTCCTCTCTATGGATTTTGTCCTTAAATTTTAGTATTTTGAGATGTTGGGGTTGGTTTGGTAATTTTGTGAGAGTTTGGGGCTTTTGTGTTATTTTTTACAAAAGTTGGGGTTTTATTTATAATAAACCTAGATGTATGTTTGGCATAGAGAAATGGAAATTAATGTTGAATCATTGATGAAAATGGGACCTAAGGGTTGAAATGTTAATTATGGAAAGTGACCTAATTACATTGTTTGATTAATTGGGATAATTAATTGTGAGAAATGAGGAAATGAAGTGGAATTGTTGAGATTGGGAATGTATGGGGTTAAAGGGTGTAGTTGGATTGTTTATTGCTCACCTAATTGAACTGTTGATTATATATCCATGGTGGCATTTATTTTCTGTATAGAAATAACTGCTTTGGGCTATCGGTGGAGGATAGTCGTGATTGTTGTAGACAATGCATGATGATTAGGCAAACTGTAACTAATCACTGGAATGTGTCATTGAGATTGACGATTGAAAGAATACATTAAATTTATGTATTGTGTGATAATGTGTATAATTGTTGTTTATATGCATTGTGTTATGTTGGAGGAGATAGGGGATGTACTCCACGGTTTAGGGGAAGATAGGGGATGGACCTCTAAACCGGATGTGTTGGGAGGAGATATGGGATGGACTCCATAGATAGAGCTCATATGCTTATCTAGTGATGTATTGACAGAGCTCATATGCTTGTCATTGGAAGTGTGATAGTGCTCATATGCATATCTGTGGAAGTGATGATATAGCTTGTATGCTTATCTGTTGTTGTGTGATATAGCTAGTATGCTTATCTAATATGAAATGGGAAGTGTTTGATATGAGTCATTGTCTCATATGAGTTGTTTGGCCAGGTTTTGGGCCATAGTTGCAAATTGATAATTGAAAAGAATTGGAAAATGAGTTGTAATATGGACTTGTATGTGATGAAAATGTAAAGTGTGATAAGGGAAAGTATTAGTGTTGACCATCTATCAACTGCTAATCTTTTAGTCATTGTTCATATTTGGTTTAGTATGTTTCTACTGGGCTGTGGCTCACCCCATATGGGAATATCATTTTCAGGTACAGGTAGCATGCCACCTCCAAGGACGTAGCTTGGGAGGCTAGAGGCGGACACGCCTTGTCATTTTATTTTTGATGTATTACATGTAAATTCAAGCCAAGGGCTTAATGTGTAAATGAGTTAGTACTCTTTTGTTGTAACCAAGTGTTAACTTGGAAAGCTGTAAGCCTTTAGGGCATTTGCTTTTGTCGTTAACATGTAATACTTTTTGTAATGAAATTCTGATAAATGAAAGAATGTGGAACTTTTACATATCAATGTATGTCTTTATTGGTGGGTTTAATGTTGTTATTTTTGAGGCGTGACAACTTGGTATCAGAGCTTACCGGGTTCGAATACTTTGGGTACGTGGGAAGTGATTATGATCACAATGGGTTTGTCTCGCTTGATAGAGACTTAGATGTAGTGTCATATGCTATGTGCTTGATTGATAACATGCTTATGTGACTATGTGGGTATGGGATTTAGTTTCTAGGATGTTGATTGGATCCTTGGGTTTCTGGGAGTCTTGTTGGAAAGGCACTTGATCAATGCTGTTTCTAACCGGAACTCTAGTAACGCCTCGGGACTGTCATTATCCGAAAATGAAATTCGTAAGTGCTTATGTGTTTATGTGCTTACGTGGAGTGAATTACAGTTGTCCATGCATTAGGACGTGAGTGTTTAGTTTTGGCACATTTGTGAATGTGCTAACGTTCTGTATTACCTTTATTAGGATGTCAGGACGAGGAAGAGGTGCTAGGTGTGGTAGACCTGCGCGGCAGGAAGTACCGTTACCAGAGGAGGTTCCGGCAGTACAGGAGGGAGTTGGTCAGGCCAACGTGGCCGAGCCAGCGGGTCAGCAGGCTATGAGTGCCTTGGCACGAGAGATAGCAGGAGCTTTGGGTATACTCAGAGCTGGGAATCAGGCAGTTGAGGTAGGGCCCTCTTTCTTGAAGAGAGAGTTCTTCCGGTCCAACCCGGAGGAGTTTGTTGGGGATCCAAAGGAGCCACTAAAGGCAGACGAGTGGCTAGAACAGATGAGTAAGACGTTCAAGATGCTTGGCATCGAGGACGGGGCACTGAAAGTGACCTTGGCATCCTTCCAGCTGAAGGGAGATGTGGGTCAATGGTGGAAGTACGAGAAGGCTCGTGTTGGTGGTACATGGGAGGCATTTGTGAATGCTTTCCAGGAGAGGTTCTTATCAGCAGTAGCTAGGGAGAAGCTGAGGGATCAGTTTAGCCGGCTTAATCAGCAGGGTATGTCTGTGGCAGAGTTTGAGGCCACTTTCACTAGTTTGTCCAGGTTTGCACCTGAGTTAGTGGCGTCCGAAGAACGCCGTTGCTATGAGTTTGAGCGGAAGTTAAGGCGGGGCCTCAAGCTGAGAGTTGGTGGGTCTTACATCCGAGAGTATAGACACCTAGTGGATGCTGCAGCTCATATGGAGCTCATGATGCAGGAGGAGGATGAGGGGCAGAGAGGCTCCAAGAGGAGCCAGGATGGTCAGGGTGATTGCAGGAGACAGAGGGGTTCTAACCCTCAGCAGTCTCAGGGAGGAGTTGTTAGATCGACCTTTCCGGTACCGAGTGCAGGCACGGGGAGAGGTAGTCAGGGAGGCCTGACTTGTTTTGCGTGTGGCCAGCTGGGTCACAAGTCTTCAGTTTGCCCGCAGAAGGGAGGGGGTCAGCGAGCTGCTTCTTCATCAGCTAGATCTCAGGGCCAGAGTCAGGGCAGAGGCCAGCCTTTGTCTTGTTATCAGTGTGGTCAGCCTGGGCACCTGAAGAGGTATTGCCCGCAGTTGAGTGCTACTTCGGGAGCGTCTGGTTCTAGGCAGACGCAGGGTTTTCAGCCAGCTCAGTCTGTGCAGGCCTCGAGGGCCAATCCGGGGGCTTCGTCATCCCAATCAGTGCAGCAGTCGTATGCTCCTAGAGGTGAGCAGGTAGATCAGAGGCCTACAGGGCGTGTGTATGCTGTTACCGCACAGGATTTAGTACCGGCTCCATCAGTGGTGAGAGGTACTTTTTCTGTTTTGCAACTCGGTTGCTAGCGTGTTGATTGACACGGGTGCATCTCATTCTTTTGTATCTGCTGCATTTGCATCTGTTTTGGAATTGGAGTTAGCACAGTTAGCATCTCCTATTTGTGTAGTGTCACCTCTTGGTGGTGAGTTGATACTGCCTTGTTCGATGTTTTATATTGCCCTTAGTTTTTGAACTTTGAAGGAGTTTTTTTGGACATATATGAAAATAATGATAGCCTAAATAAAAATTATTGGGGATATATATAAAAACCATAATATTTAAAATTATTGCAAATATACTCTGGTTTAATATTAAATAGGGATAAAAAAAAATTTAAATTTTTTTTAGGTTATAAATATTGGAACCTCCACCACTAAAAAAAGGCAAAACCCTTTTCTCATTCTATCAATCAAAACAGAAGTCTAGTAGTACAACATCCAATGTTGTTGAAACCTCATTTTATGATGTTCAACCGCCTTACATGCCTCAAGCAAATAAACCAAGCGAATTTGGTTCAATTGTTATTGAACAGGGATCTTGGTTTACAATTGCAAATTTGTGAATATCCGGTTAATCAACAGGATGAGGTTGGACGAGCATATGTGAACTTGGGGCCTTATCAACCTAAACTTGACTATTCTAGGTCCTCATTTGGAAAGCAGAATCGCCGACTCCAACATATTTGGTAAATAATTTTCTTGGCTAGAGTATTCTCCTTCAAAGGATAAACCATATTGTTTTTCATGCTTTTTGTTTGATCAGCCAAATAAGTCGATCAGTCGTTCTGCACTTGTTGATGTGGGGTTTAACAATTGGAAAAGAGTAAATGATGGATCCAAATGTGTTTTTTTGCTTCATGTCGGACTTGCATCTCCATCGCATAGTCATTATGTTATTAGTTATGACAACTTAAAGAAATCCTCCCAATACATTGAAAAAGTGTTGAATGCACAATTAAAAAAAGAGATTTTGAAGAATCGAATGCGGGTAAAAGCAACAATTGAAACCATTCAAGTACTTGCTCTTCAAGGACTTGGTTTTAGAGGTCATGATGAAAGGTTGACTTCATTGAATCAAGGTAATCTAATTGAATTATTAAAGTTCAAGATGAGAAGGAATGATGCACTTGAGAGCATTATATTAAAGAATGCTCCACAAAATGCCAAATACACTTCTCCAAAGATCCAAAAGGAGATTTTGCATATACTTGCTAACAGAGTTAGGAATATGATTTTTGATTAAGTTGCAAGAGGTTATTTTTGTATTCTAGTTGATGAATCCCAAGACGAGTCTAAAAAAGAACAAATGGCCCTTATTTTGAGATACATCAAGAATGGTGGTTTGCTAGGGGAACGATTGTTTGATATTGTGGGTGTCGAAAATACATATGCATTGACTCTTAAAAATGAGATATCAAATATTCTTTCTCGATTTAATCTCCCTATTCAAAACATGTGCCGTTAAGGGTATGATGTTGCTAGCAATATGCGTAGTGAATGGAATGGACTTCAAGCTTTATTTCTTAAAGATTTCCCATATGCATATTATGAACATTGCTTTGCACATTGTCTACAATTGGCCTTAATTGCGGTAGCAAAAGATGAGCCTAATATTTGGCCTTTTTTTTACTCACTTGAGTTGTATTGTCAATCTTGTTGCCTCCAAAGCGCCTTTGTAAGTTAAAATCTTTTCATAGGAGTGAGGTTGAAAATATGTTGGCTAGTGGTGAGCGTCAATTTGGTAAACGGGCCAATCAAATTGATACCTTGCATTGAGCTAGAGCTACTCGTTGGAGCTTGCATTATGACTCTGTTAGAAACTTGATTGATATATATGAGGCATCTTGTGTAGTTGTTGAAAGTCTCAAGAAATTCGCGGGCAAGCTAATGGTGTTTACAAAGTAATGAAGAGCTTTGAAGTCATACTCGTCTTGCACTTGATCGACAACATTTTGGGAATCATGAATACACTTTGTCAAGCCTTGCAACAGAAAACTCAAGACATCTTAAATGCGATGAAATTAGTCTCCAAAACAAAAGTTCTCCTTCAAAAACTTAGACATGATGATTGAGATATTTTTCTTGCAAATGTGGGGTCATTTTGCAATCAACATAACATTGCGGTGCATAATATGAGTTCTCCTTATGAAGAGGGTACAAGTCATCGTCGTCAACAAGATCACATTACAGTTGAGCATCATTATCAGTTTGACATATTCAACTCTACAATTGATTTTCAATTGATAGAGTTAGAACATAGATTTAATAATGGGGTAGTGGAACTTCTTTCTCTTAGCTTGGCCTTGGATCCTAGAGGCAATTTTAGATCTTTTAATGTGAATAATATTTGCAATATTGCCAAGAAATTTTATCCCCAAGATTTCACTTCTCAAGACATCCATGCTTTGAGATGTCAATTAATGCATTATAAGCTTGATGTTGTTTGTGATCCCAAGTTTCATAAGATATCTACCTTTGTCGATTTGTGCCGAGAACTATTTGTGACAAGAAAGTTCGAGCATTACACCATGATCTACAAATTTATTCATCTTGTCTCGGCCCTTCCTATTTCTACGGCGACTACAGAAAGGGCATTTTTGGGTATGAAGCATGTAAAACTGTTATTCGCAATTCAATGGGGGATGAGTTTCTTGCCGGTTGCTTGTCTCTCTACCTTGAACGAGACCGTACTTAGAAAATTGATCTAGATTCTGTAATCAAAGAATTTGAATCTTTAAAGACTTGTCGAGCACAACTTAGTTAGATTGTTTCTAATCAATAAATTTAGATATTAATTTAGATTATATTATTAAATTCTCTTTTTTTCTTATGTGGTTATACTTGAAATATATTGAATAATTTTACATTACTATTAGCCCACCCCATCAACGAATCCTGGGTTCGCCCTTGAATATTTGACTTAAAATTTTAATATAAAGCATGTGGTTTGTAGTTGTACACATGCACTTGTATGCAATTTATAGAAATTAAAAAGCCACGATACTCAAACAAAGGCGTGGTAGAAAAATATAGCATGCATTAGATAAGTATAATATAATATTTTTTTCGTACAAGGTTCATTGTCAATAAATTATATATTATTAGTGGTCAAAAAATTTAAAAGAAAGACAAAAGAAAAATTAAAAAGACAGAAAGATAAAAGAAGTGATGTTTTAATGGACAAAAAAGGAGATACCTCTCTAAGAAATCTTAACCGTTTTCTCTTTCTTTGCTCTTTAGAGGGAAAGGGTGGTGAGAGTGGTGCTTTTAACCTTCCTCTCTCTTTTGTTTCTTCTCCTATGGTTTCTATAATTATGCTAACCACTATCGCTCTTCTTATCTCTATCATCAGCTTGTTACCAAGAAAACTTTTAGATTTAATCTCAAATTTAATTTATGACCAAGATTCAATGTTATTCAACGCGTTGTTATACGCTAGACAACCACCTAAAATCCATAATATTTTATTTTGTAATGTAGAGGCCGGGATTAAGATACCAGAACTACCGATTGTGATAATGAACGGATTGTAAAGGTGATGTGTATTGTTTGTTTGATGGTGATCATTTTGTTTTGTTTTTTGTTTTTGTTTTTTTGTATTATTTTTTTGTGTTGCAATAATATCTCTCTATGTAGAGATTTCTTTCTTTCATGGAGGTTTTCTCCTCCTTGCGTGAAGGTTTATTTTTTCCTTCTATATGGAGACTCGTATTCTTTTTACATGGAGGTTCTATTTATCCTTTTTAGGATCTATTTTGTATTACGATGTACTTTACTGGATAACTTATTATTGGATATACAATATATTAAATTTTGTACTTTTCTATCTAAAGAAATGTACAAAAAAAAAAAAGGAAACGGAAAAAGAAAAAGAAAGCGATGCAATATTTAGGAAATTTTAAAACATGATGAACAATTTTCAAGATTCCATTAATTTGGTGAAATTATGATAATAATTTTAGATTATTGTATAATGATCAAATAATTCATAATTTGAAAAATGAATGATAAGTCTACCTTTGAAATTGCTTCGGCGTGTGAGTCCACCATCAACTTGTATGGGAACACAAAACGGCATGTGTATCCAAGTTGTTTGGTATTAAACTCATTTTTTGAAAATACATTTAATAATAATAAAAAAAGGAAAAAGAAAAAGGAAGTGAAGCAAAACTCTCGTTTGTTAAGTGGTTATTTTAGTTAATTTTTAAATTTTTTTATAAAAAAATATATTAAAAAATAAAGAGTAATGCGTCAACACCATAATTAGAATTTGAAAATATTTAGTAAAACACCAAATTCAACCAATTGTAACAAATTGCAATCTCTAAATACCATCAAATAAAATAAACCACAAATATAAATATTTGAAAATCTTATTCATAAATCTCATATGGGAGAATGTTAATCAATTTTATTTTAAAAGTTTTCTTATAAACTAATTTGTAACGCCCTCGAAATAATACATAAAATCCATCACTTTAGACATGCATTGATACAAAAGAATTCAACCATTTCTATTCATCAGAGTAGTTCTCACAATAGTATTACATGTTAACAACAAAAGCAAATGCCCTATGGGCTTACAGCTTTCCAAGTCAACACTTGGTTACACAAAACAAGAGTACTATCTCTATACAAAATAAGCCCTCGGCTTGATATACATGTAATACAAATAAAATAAACAAAAAGAGTCTTCAACTCCCGTATCCATCCAAGCTATGTCCTTAGAGGTGGCATGCTACCTGTACCTAAAAATAATGTCCCATATAAGGTGAGCCAACGCCCAATAGAGATATGCTAAACACAGTATGAGCAATAACTAAGACATTAGCAATTGATAAATGTTTAATTCCCATAAATCAATTCATAACCCATTTCCATTACATGACCACTATGTCCATGTTTCATTTCATCTTTCTATTTCCATCTAATTTCCCATTTACAACAACGGCTCAGAACCTGGCCAACAATTTTCTTGAGACAGTGACTCATATTAAACGTTTCTCATTACACAATAGATAAGCCTACTAGCTATATCACAACTCAACAGATAAGCATACTAGCTGTATCCACACTTCAACAGATAAGTATATGAGCTATATCAACACTTCCTTAGATAAGCATATGAGCTGTATCATCACATTATCTGACAAGCATATGAGCTGTATAAGTGGAGTCCATTCCCTATCTTCTCCCAAACAACATCCGGTTTAGAGGTCCATCCCCTATCTTTTCCTAAACCGTGGAGTACATCCCATATCTCATCCCACACATACACAATGTATATATACATAGGTCATATACACAATCAATCAATACATAACGTTAATGTATTCTATCAACCGCTATACTCTATGACATGTCCAATTGATTAGTTTTAGTTTGCCTAATCATCATGCATTGTCTACAACAATCATAACTACCCTCCACCGGTAGCCCAAAGCAATTATTTCTAAACAGATAATAAAAGCTCCAACAGATAAAATATCAATGTTTCCAAGGGTGAGCGATTAATAAATCTAACTTCACCATTTCACAATATAATGAACCAATTTCATTATTTCCAACTCAATTCCATAAATCCACAAATTTTCCAAATTAATTATACCAATTAATTTATATAACAAATTAGGGTTTTCTACCCCATTTCCCAATATTGACCCAATGGCCAATATATTAACAACCAACAACAATATTATTATTTTGAAACCCAAAATACATATTTTTGAATCAAAATAACAAAACCCCCTTTCAACATTTTCAAACCCTAACTTCCCAAAACCAACCATTTAACAAAATACCCAAATATCTATGTCAAAACCCATAATAGTGAGTAGGAATCCCTACCTCAAAAGATGACACCCAACGAAGAGGATGACTAAAACGAAGTTGCTCCAAATCACAAGTTTCTCGGATCAAAATGTAGCCCTCGACGATCAACCCAACTTTAACAAAGGCCGAAGGAAAGGGAAGCACTCTAACTAGATCAAACCCTAGAGAGAAGGAGTTTCTAGAGAGAGGAGCTCTCAAAATATCTTTTTAGAAAGTAGGAGAGAGAGAGAGAGAGAGAGAGAGAGAGAATGTAAAAAGTGATTTTAAAAAGCCCAGCTGCCAACTGATATACGACATTCCCGCTCGAGCGGAAAACACAACGCTAGAGCGTCAAGAACAAAAACTAGGTTCGCTCGAGCGCAAGAAGGCCCGGTCGAGCGCCAAGACACAAGAATAAAGTACATCCGCTCGAGCGAGAAAGCCAGTCCGCTTGAGCGCAAATTTCCCTCTCCCAGAACTTTCAACAAGACAGTACTACCTGCTCGAGCGCCAACAAACCCGCTCGAGCGCGACCCGCTCGAGCGCAGGAAACTTGCTCGAGCGTAGAAATCACACCTGCAGAAGTTTTGCAGGGACACGAAATACTGGGAGTGTGCAATCTCCACTTGAGCGCCAGAACACCCGCTCGAGCGGTAAACCAGAAACCAAACTCCGCTCGAGCGCAGAATGACCCACTCGAGCGTAACACCAAAAACCTGGGCAACAAGGATTTAGACCAAGGCTCAACCCACATGTTCAACACAAGCCCAACATATCCTAAAACTCAATCAAATGGAACTAAAAGAACAACAACAAGGTAGACACAACTACCAACTCCACGAAACTGAGCCCGGAATACAACTAAACAGTAAAGGGACAACCGAGATCGTTATAACCTCCCCCCTTAAGGAATTTCGTCCTCGAAATTAAATACAAATTTTCCAAAAACAGGTTTTCTCCATTCTCAACAATATTATAACATAATATTAAACACTCCGACCCATTACCGGTCAATCCCATCTCTTTTCAAGAGGCATTTCACATTATACATAACAACCTGCATTATCAATATGCATTCCTTTGAAACTAATCCATTTCAACTCATTTTTCACAATTCTTTAACACATGCAACATTAATATCATGCTTGCATTTCCACAAATTACTTAACATACACAATGTTAACATAACTTCCATTTACCAAAACATTCACAATGTTTTACAACTTAAGACACATATAATGTTCTTAAAGTTCAATATTATTACAAACTTTCATTACATGATTACATATCAACAAACATGTCCGGATACTTTTCACGGACCTCCAACTCACGTTCCCAAGGGGCTTCCTCCACTCTGTTATGCTTCCACAGAACTTTTACCAAGGGAATGGTCTTGCCACGCAGGACTTGATCCCGCCTATCCAAGACCCGAACTGGTCTCTTCTCATACGAGGCATCCTTATCTACCTCTAAGTCGGTCCAGTCTAACACATGGGATGGATCCGGCTTATACTTCCAAAGCATTCACATGAAACACGTCATGCACTCCGGACAACTGGGGTGGCAAAGCCAAACGATAAGTAACCTCCCCAACCCTCTCAAGGATCTCGAAGGGACCGATAAACCGAGGGGATAACTTCCCACTCTTCCCAAACCTCATCAAACCCCGTCTAGGTGATATTTTCAAGAAAACATGATCACCTATCTCAAACACCAAAGGCCTCCTCCTACGGTCGGCATAACTCTTTTGGCGACTCTGGGCTGTAACAAGCCTCCTACGGATAAGCTTAACTTTCTCCGTCGTCTCCCTAACCAACTTCGGACCCAACAAAGGTGTATCACCCACCTCGGCCCAACACACTGGAGACTTACATGGTTGGCCATACAAGGCCTCAAACGGTGCCATACTGATACTAGACTGAAAACTGTTGTTGTAGGCAAACTCCACCAAGTTCAAGTGCCTCTCCCATGTCCCAATAAAGTCAAGAACACAACCTCGAAGCATATCCTCAAGGATCTGAATAGTACGCTCAGACTGCCCGTCAGTCTGAGGATGATAAGCCGTACTAAAGGTCAACTTAGTGCCCAACGCACTCTGCAAACTCTGCCACAACTTGGCAGTAAAACGAGGATCTCTATCTGAGATGATCGTCACTGGGACCCCATGCAATCTCACTATGTCCCGAATATATAAGTCGGTGAGATGATCTACCGAATCTCTCACACGCATAGGGATAAAATGCGCCGACTTAGTCAACCAGTCTACAACCATCCAAATAGCATCACTACCCCGCTGAGTCCTCGGAAGACCTACAACGAAGTCTATAATGACATGCTCCCACTTCCACTCAGCAATAGGCAAGGGTTGTAACAAACCCGCTGGCCTCTGATGCTCGGCCTTCACTTGCTGACCAGTAAGGCACTTAGACACGAAAACAGCCACATCTCTCTTCATACCCTGCCACCAGAACTGGCGACCCAAATCCCGATACATCTTAGTGCCTCCTGGATGCACCGCAAGGCGTTAATGATGGAACTCTCAGAGTACTTCCTCTCGGCAAGACTCCGGCACAAACAAACGGTCTCTATATCTCACACTCAGGTCGGGATACACCGTCAAACCCTTCTCAACCTTCCCACTGGAGATCTTCTCTCGGAGGGATTCTACCTCAAGGTCACCTCTCTGTGCCTCTAACACTCGAGCCACAAGTGTAGGCTGCGCAACAACGGAGAACAAGGCCGCAGCCTCAACAGATTCGGCTAGAAGCAAATCAAACTCGCCAAGTGCACCCAACATCTCCCATTCCTGGATGGCTATACAAGCTACATCACTAATGGATTTCCTACTAAGGGCATCGGCCACAACATTGGCCTTTCCCGGGTGATAGTGCAACTCAAAATCATAGTCTTCAATGAACTCCATCCACCTTATCTGCCTCAAATTTAAGTCTCTCTGTGTAAATAGATACTTCAAACTCTTGTGGTCCGAGAACACCTCGAACCTCTCACCATAAAAGTAATGCCTCTAAATCTTCAAGGCAAAGATCACTGCCGCTAACTCTAGGTCATGTGTAGGGTAATTCTTCTCGTGTATTTTCAACTGACGTGAGCTATAAGCTACCACTTTTCCCTGTTGCATCAACACACAACCCAAACCCTTTCGTGAGGCATCACAATAAACTGTATAACCCAACCCTCTCTCCGGAATAATCAACACCGGAGCGGTGGTCAATCTAACCTTCAACTCTAGGAACGACTTTTCGCAAGTCTCACTCCACACAAACTTGACCCCTTTCCACATCAATCTAGTCAACGGCGAAGCTAGCCTAGAGAAATCTTTCACAAACCGACGGTAATACCCAGCTAATCTCAGAAAACTGCGGATCTCAAACACACTCTTAGGTTGTGCCCAATCTTGCACTGCCTCTACCTTGGATGTATCAACAGACACCTCTTCCCCGGATACCACATGGCCTAAGAATTTGACTTCACCTAGCCAGAACTCACACTTCCCAAACTTGGCATACAGCCATGTGCTGTAAGCAATTCAATCACCACTCTCAAGTGTTCCTCGTGCTCCTCCTCAGAAGGCGAATAGATAAGAATGTCGTCCACGAAAATGACCACAAAGCGATCTAGGAATTCTCGGAAGATTCGGTTCATCAAGTCCATAAAGACTGTCAGTGCATTGGTAAGCCCAAATGGCATCACCAGAAACTCATAATGGCCATACCGCGTACGGAATGCCGTCTTCGGAATATCCTCCTCCCTGACCCTCAACTGGTGGTAGCCCGATCTCAAGTCTATCTTTGAGAAACAACGGGAACCCTTCAACTGGTCAAACAGATCATCTATACGGGGCATAGGGTATTTATTCTTAACCGTAGCCCGATTCAACTTTCAGTAGTCGATACACAATCTCAAGACACCATCTTTCTTCTTAGCAAAGAGGGCCGGCGCTCCCCACGGCGAAACACTAGGGCGAACAAAACCCTTATCTAGCAATTCTTGGAGCTGAACCTTCAACTCACTCAACTCGACTGGGGTGAAACGATAAGGTGCCATAGAAATCGGTGCCGTGCTGGACACTAAATCAATAGAGAACTCTTTCTCTCGGTGAGGTGGCAGACTAACGAGATCCTCGGCAAAAACATCCGAATACTCACAAACCACTCTCGGTAATACAATCTGGGTCTCATCACACTCACCACTCATAAAGCTAGCAAGTAGACCACTAAGCTCACTCTGCCCTCGCAGATCATACGCCGGTGGCAACACACTGCCAACCCGATCCCCTAAGAAATGGAAACACTCCCCGCTCAAGGTACAAACTGTCACCCTCTGGCGGTAGCAATCAATAACAGCCCGGTATGACGATAGCCAGTCCATACCCAAGATAACATCAAAACCCTTCATGGGCATAACAACAAAAGGAAAAGGAAGCCTACGGTCGACGACCTCTATATCACAACCTCTACATCCGTGTTTCAAAATCAATTCACCCCCAACAGGTGACACCACACAAATAGGAGATGCTAATAGTGCCAACTCTAACTCCAACACAGATGCAAATGCAGTAGATACAAAAGAATGAGACGCACGCGTATTAATCAAAACACTAGCAACCGAGTTACAAAATAGAAAAGTACCTCTCACAACTAATGGAGCTGGTACTAGGTCCTGCGTGGTAACAGCATACACGCGCCCTGTAGGCCCCTGGTCCACTTGCTCACCTCTAGGAGCAAAAGACTACTGCACTGACTGGGATGACGAAGCTCCCAGGTTGGCCCTCGAGGCCTGCACAGATTGAGCTGGCTGATAACTCTGCGTCTGCCTAGAGCCAGACACTCCCGATGTGGCACCCAACTGTGGGCAAAACCTTTTCAGGTGCCCCAACTGACCACACTGATAACAAGACAAAGGCTGGCCCCTGCCCTGACTCTGGTCCTGAGGTCTAGCTGAAGAAGAAGCAGCTCGCTGACCCCCTCCCTTCTGTGGGCAAACCGAAGACTTGTGACCCAGCTGGCCACATGTGAAACAAGTTAAGCCTCCCTGACTACCTCTCCCAGAGCCTGCACTTGGCACTGGGAAGGTCGATCTAGCCAAACCACCCTGAGATTGCTGAGGGTTAGAACCCCTTTGTCTCCTGCCATCACCTTGACCATCTTGGCTCCTCTTGGAGCCTCTCTGTCCTTCCTCCTCCTCCTATATCATAAGCTCCATATGAGCTGCAGCATCCACCAAACGTCTATAGTCCCGGATAAACAACCCTCCAACCCTCAACTTGAGTCCATGCCTCAACTTCTGCTCAAACTCAAAGCAATGGCGTTCCTCGGACGCCACAAGTTCAGGTGCAAACCTGGACAAGCTAGTAAAAGTAGCCTCGAATTCAGCCACTGACAAACCCTGTTGTTTAAGCTGGCAAAACTGTTCTCTCAGCTTCTCCCTAGCAGCTGAAGATAAAAACTTCCCCTGGAAGGCATCCACAAAAACCCCCCATGCACCACCAACACTACCCTTCTCGTACTTCCACCATTGACCCGCATCTCCCTTCAGTTGGAAGGATGCCAAGGTCACCTTTAAAGCTCCGTCCTTAATGCCAAGCATCTCGAACGTCTTCTCCATCTGTTCCAACCACTCGTCAGCCTTAAGTGGCTCTTTCGGATCCCCAATAAATTCGTCCGGGTTAGACCGGAAGAACTCCCTCTTCAAGAAAGAAGGCCTTGCCTCAGCAAGCTGGTTTTCAGCTCTGAGAATACCCAAAGCTCCCGCTATCTCTCGGGCCAAGGCACCCATAGCCTGCTGACCCGTTGGCTCGGCCACATGGGCCTGACCAACTCCCTCCTGCTGTGCCGGAATATCGTCCGATAAAGGCATTTCCTGCCTACCACGCCTGCCACGCCTACCACGCCCTCGTCCTGACATCCTAATAAAGGTAACCAAGACTATTAGCACTTTCACAAATGTGTCGAAGCTATAACACTCACGTCCTAATGCATGGACAACTGTAATTTACTCCACATAAGCACATAATCATGTAAGCAATTACGAATTTCATTTCCGGATAATGACAGTCCCGAGGCATTACTAGAGTTCTGGTTAGAAACAGCATTGATCAAGTGCTTTTCCAACAAGACTCCCAGAAATCCAAGGATCCAATCAACATCCCAGAAACTACATTCCATACCCAAATAGTCACATAAGTATGTTATTAATTAAACACATAGCATATGACATTACATCTAAGTCTCTATCAAGTGAGACAAACCCATTGTGATACTAATCACTTCCCACGTACCCAAAGTATTCGAACCCGGTACGCTCTGATACCAAGTTGTAACGCCCTCGAAATAATACATAAAACCCATCACTTTAGACATGTATTGATACAAAAGAATTCAACAATTTCTATTCATCAGAGTTGTTCTCACAACAGTATTACATGTTAACAACAAAAGCAAATGCCCTATGGGCTTACAGCTTTCCAAGTCAACACTTGGTTACACAAAAGAAGAGTACTATCTCTATACAAAATAAGCCCTCGGCTTGATATACATGTAATACAAATAAAATAAACAAAAAGAGTCTTCAACTCCTGTATCCATCCAAGCTATGTCCTTGGAGGTGGCATGCTACCTATACCTGAAAATAATGTCCCATATAAGGTGAGCCAACGCCCAGTAGAGATATGCTAAACACAATATGAGTAATAACTAAGACATTAGCAATTGATAAATGTTTAATTCCCATAAATCAATTCATAACCCATTTCCATTACATGACCACTATGTCCATGTTTCATTTCATCTTTCTATTTCCACCTAATTTCCCATTTACAACAACGGCTCAGAACCTGGCCAACAATTTTCTTGAGACAGTGACTCATATTAAACGTTTCTCATTACACAATAGATAAGCCTACTAGCTATATCACAACTCAACAGATAAGCATACTAGCTGTATCCACACTTCAACAGATAAGCATATGAGCTATATTAACACTTCTTTAGATAAGCATATGAGCTGTATCATCACATTATCCGACAAGCATATGAGCTGTATCAATGGAGTCCATCCCCTATCTTTTGCCAAACAACATCTGGTTTAGAGGTCCATCCCCTATCTTCCCCTAAACCGTGGAGTATATCCCATATCTCCTCCCCCCCCCACACAATGTATATACACATAGGTCATATACACAATCAATTAATACATAACGTTAATGTATTCTATCAACCGCCATACTCTATGACATGTCCAATTGATTAGTTTTAGTTTGCCTAATCATCATGCATTGTCTACAACAATCATAACTACCCTCCACCGGTAGCCCAAAGCAATTATTTCTAAACAGATAATAAAAGCTCCAACAGATAAAATATCAATGTTTCCAAGAGTGAGCGATTAATAAATCCAACTCCACCATTTCACAATATAATGGACCAATTTCATTATTTCTAACTCAATTCCACAAATCCACAATTTTTCCAAATTAATTATACCAATTAATTTATATAACATATTAGGGTTTTCTACCCCATTTCCCAATATTGACCCAATGGCCTATATATTAACAACCAACAACAATATCATTATTTTGAAACCCAAAATACATATTTTTGAATCAAAATAACAAAACCCCCTTTCAACATTTTCAAACCCTAACTTCCCAAAACCAACCATTTAACAAAATACCCAAATATCTATGTCAAAACCCATAATAGTTAGTAGGAATCCCTACCTCAAAAGATGACACCCAACGAAGAGGATGACTAAAACGAAGTTGCTCCAAATCACAAGTTTCTCGGATCAAAATGTAGCCCTCGACGATCAACCCAACTTTAACAAAGGCCGAAGGAAAGGGAAGCACTCTAACTAGATCAAACTCTAGAGAGAAGGGAGTTTCTAGAGAGAGGAGCTCTCAAAATATCTTTTTAGAAAGTAGGAGAGAGAGAGAGAGAGAATGTAAAAAGTGATTTTAAAAAGCCCAGCTGCCAACTAATATACGACATTCCCGCTCGAGCGGAAAACACAACGCTCGAGCGTCAAGAACAAAACCTAGGTTCGCTCGAGCGCAAGAAGGCCCGCTCGAGCGCCAAGACACAAGAATAAAGTACATTCGCTCGAGCGAGAAAGCCAGTCCGCTCGAGCGCAGGAAACCCGCTTGAGCGTAAAAATCTCACCTGCAGAAGTTTTGCAGGGACACAAAATACTGGGAGTGTGCAATCTCCGCTCGAGCGCCAGAACACCCGCTCGAGCGATAAACTAGAAACCAAACTCCGCTCGAGCATAACACCAAAAACCTAGGCAACAAGGATTTAGACCAAGGCTCAACCCACTTGTTCAACACAAGCCCAACACATCCTAAAACTGAATCAAATGGAACTAAAAGAACAACTACAAGGTAGACACAACTACCAACTCCACGGAACCGAGCCCGGAATAAAACTGAACAGTCAAGGGACAACCGGGATTGTTATATAATTAGTCATTTTTGTTTTAGAAAATTATATTTATTTAATTTGGTGTCATTTGAGTGTAAGTGAATATTCTTTTGTACTTTCTTTTTCCAATTTTTTGATTTATTTTGGGATGGAAATAGACATATGAGGTGTGGAAAATTCTTTTTGGAGAAATTGGTGACTGAAGTGTTGATTGTCGAGCTTGAAAATCTACATTTATGTTATTATTTTTTAGTGTTAAATTAGAGTGCTATATTTGAAAAAAGTATACTAAGGAGTTTTTGTGTGTTATATTGATTGAAGTGTTACGTTTGGGCAAAATATACTAAAGAAGTTAATGTTACGTTGTTACGTTTGAGAAAAGTACATAAAGGATTTTTTTTTGTGTTATATGGGAGTGTTATGTTTGGAAAAAATACACTAATTTTTTTTTTTTTAGAATGTTATGTTGTTATATTTGAGAAAAGTATACTAAGGAGTTTTTTAATGTGTTACATTAGAGTGTTACGTTTGGAAAAAATACACTAAGAAATTTTTTAGTGTTACATTAATTAAAGTGTTACATTTAGGGAAAAAAAAAAAATACACAAAGGAGTTTTTGTGGAATGTTACGTAGTTATGTTTGAGAAAAGTATACTAAAAAGTTTTTAAATTTGTTACATTGGAGTGTTAAGTTTGGGAAAAGTACACTAAGAAGTTTTCTTTAAAGTGTTAGGTTTAGTAATTTTAATATTATGCAAAAACTCACATTTGTCCATCAATATATGACACACACATTTATGTTTGACCCTTTATATAATTCACTCTAGAATGTGACATTTGGATCCATAAAAAAAAAAAAAAATTAAAAAAGAAAAAGAAAAAAAAAAGGACCAAACAATTAATAAGATCACTATTTAAAATTTATTGATATCTCACCCTAAATATTTTGTGGGCTAACAAATGTGATATTTTGTAAAACAAATTAACTCCATTAATGATTAAGTGTTAGTAATTTAAGCGAATAATTGTTCAAATTAATGGCTTAGGAGCAAAATGACACAAGTGTGTTAGTTTGAAGCGACACAGTGATTTTTTTTCCCACAAATTTGATATAAATATTTGATTTATTATTATTGTGTTCATGTCAATTTGTATACAATTTATAGCAAACTAATAGCATCCACACCAAGATTATATATTGGCTGTCAAAAAGAGTATAAAAAATTATAAAATTATAAATAATTAAAAAAACAGAGAGAAAAGAAATGGAAAGAAGGAAAAGTGATGCATTAATGTACCTAAAAAGAAAAAAGAAAGCGATGCAACATTGAAGAATTTTTGAAACATGCGGAATAATTTAGGATAATCCAATTAATGTTGCTACAATGGGCCTAGTACTAATGGGCTACTTCCAGTTCAATAGCAGCCATTGTCGACTCTTCCAACTCAAATTAAGCCCAATCAAGACAACGCCTGGCCCACCAATGCTTTCAAAGCACTGTAGATCTCTCTCCCTCTCTACAAAGCACATGTATCGTTGAGGCTCTCATTCCGATTGCGGTCTTGAGAGGGTAATTTGTAAACAAATTGGGCTGAGCTAGGAAAAGTCTTATTTGGAAGTTGGGCCACACAATGGACCGAGATAAGAGCTGGTGTAGCTCGGTCTTAGGCTAAGAAGACACTAGGCCGGTCAGGGATGGGTTGTCAGGACTTAGACCTAGCTATCTGAAGGCATTCCTTTATTGGACCGAGATGTTGTCAATAGAGAGAATCGAGCTGTGCGTAGCTCGGCAGGGTGCCATTCGATAGATCGGCTTCCGGTCACATGGCCCAAATGACAGGGGACCGAGATAAGGTAGCTCAGTCAGGAATGTATATCTGAGCATAAGGAAGTGGCCATCTCACTTGGTTGGTAGTGAGTGGGAGTGTGACTCCTAGGGGGACTCTGCTAAGGAGAGTAGAGTCCTACTAGGATTGTGCAAACAATCTCACTTGGTTGGTAGTGAGTAGGGTGTGTGATTCCTAGGAGGACTCTTATAAGGAGAGTTGGAATCCTACTAGGATTGGGCCAGGCAGAGTCTATAAAAGCTCAAAGCAGGACCTATGGATAGGTATCACAATCATAATTCTTACTCTTATAAACACGGAGCTTTTTGTCTATTGTCTATTTGCTGACTTAGGTATCAGAGAGGTTTCCGGCACACACCCGCCGGCAAGCACACGTTTGTGTTTTCAGGAAATAAAGCGACGACGTTTGGAGAAGTAAAGCGATGACGTTTGGAGAAGTAAAGCGACGGCGTTTGGAGAAGTGCAAACTTGATCAACATGATTATACGAGAAGATTATTTCGTGCTCGTACAATTGGCACCGTCTATGGGAAGCAATCACAAAGAACAAACCTCTTGATTAAGTTTTTCTTTCAATTGATTTCAATGGCGCATAATAAAGACTTGTCACACTTTACTATTGATGGGCAAACCCCGGAGGGGGACAGGAGGTGCGAATGCTTGCCTTTTATCCCTCCCATGGCAGAGTTAGATCCCCAGTGACGGAATCTGCGGAGGGACACACGAGAAAGACGGGACACCAGTCCTCGTCGCTCCCAAAGCCCTAAAGGCAAAGGTGGAGGTTGGATCCTCAGGTTCTAGAAGATCGAGTAAGGGAGCAAGACGAATTGATACAGAGGATGGCGGCAGACATGGAGATGATGAAGCGCCAGATAAAAGGCAAAGGGGTGGCAACAGAAGAGGGGCACAAAGGCAACACACGCTCTTACCATTCAGAAGATCGTGACAGACAAGCCACACCATCACAAGCTGAAAGTAGAAGCCTCAGGTCAGGCGATACACAAACAAGGACTTCCAGGACTCGTTACTTCTAGTCCGAGAGAACGAGGAGTGAAAGGTCTCACACAGAAGAAAACAGTTATCGGCCCTCACATTCACATCAAATGACATCTAGGCACACGACGTTGCCTAGGTCGGCAGACCTGCGGACGATGCTAGAGGAAAGGGCTCGAAGGAGAGAAGACACTCAGGCTCGTGACCCCCATAGAGTCTAAACACTGTAGTGGTTAGCTCCTAGAACACATGGGAGCGTCGAGGTTGAGATGCCAGTGCCATGCCTTGCTTATGAGCCAGTAGACAAAGTCTTAGCAAGGTTGCAGAGCCCGTCGTTCGTTCCGGTGATTGAGAACGCACTATTACCTGCAGGCTTCCACCAGCCTAAGTTCACAATCTATAAGGGGAAGTCAGACTCCTACATGCACTTGAGCCACTTTCGCCAAGTTATGGCCATACATCAACGGAACGAAACTCTAATGTGCATCTTGTTTCTGTCAAGCTTAGGCGACCTGGGCTTGACTGGTTTAAAAGGTTGTCGGAAGGTAGCATAGCTACATGGGCGCAACTAGCGAAGGAATTTGTGACCAGATTCAAAACAAACACCAAGACGCTAGTGGAGATTGACCAGCTTCTCTCCATAGACATGGGCGAGAAGGAAACATTGAGGTCCTACAATAACCGGTATTGGGAGGCTTTTAATTAGATGAGAGATTGCCCCACAAACCTAACTATCGCACAGTACAAATGAGGCTTGCCAGCTGATAATAAATTGACAGATTCAATGACAATGACGCTGCCTCTTACTATGGAAGCCCTGATGGAGAGAGTGCACTAACACATCTTGGTAGAGGAAGATGGGATGCGCACCAAGGCAGAGTCCGATACAAACAGTGATGTCGGACAAAAAACCCTCGACAAAAGTTAACACGAAGGACCAACCAAGTGAAAAATCTTTGCCCAACTGGGGGCAAAGTGGGTTGGCAGGATTGACCAACTCTTTCCAACAAGTCTTTGCCCGACTAGGGGGCAACAAAAAAGGTTGGCAGCTTTGACCAACACTTTTTTCATTCTTTAGCCAAGATAAGGATCTAGGCTTTAGAAGGTTGGCAGGTTTGACCAACATCTAGTCCATCAGCCGAGATAAGGATCTAGGCTGATGGAAGTTTGGCAGGTTGGGCTAAACATATCCTATTTTTCAGCCGAGATAAGGATCAAGACTAAAGAAGGTTAGCAGGTTTGACCAATATCTAGTCCATCAGCCGAGATAAGGATCTAGGCTGATGGAAGTTTGGCAGGTTGGGCCAAACCTGTTCTTCAGCCGAGATAAGGATCAAGGCTGAAGAAGGTTAGCAGGTTTGACCAACATCTAGTCTATCAACCGAGATAAGGATCTAGGCTGACGGAAGTTTGGCATGTTGGGCCAAACATATCCTGTTCTTCAGCCGAGATAAGGATCAAGGCTAAAGAAGGTCAACAGGTTTGACCAACATCTAGTCCATTGGCCGAGATAAGGATCTAGGCTGACTGAAGTCTGGTAGGTTGGGCCAAACATATCCTGTTCTTCAGTTGAGATAAAGATCAAGGCTGAAGAAGGTTAGCAGGTTTGACCAGCACTTTTTCTTTCTTTAGCCGAGATAAGGATCAAGGCTTAAGAAGGTTGGCAGGTTTGACCAACAATTTTTTCATTATTCAGTGGAGATGTGTATCTCGGCCAAAGAAGGTTGGCAGGATCAGGTAAGGCCAAGCTAATTAGTTCGGCTAAGCATGTAGTTGGAATGATGCAAAACATTGAAAAAGAAACATAGTAATTGAGCAAAGAGATCAAAAAATTTCATTAACTGGAAGATGATCACAAAAGGTGCGACATATAGCCCAATTACATAGAAAGAACGCCTTTTCGTGCAATTGCGAACTCGAAGGGTATAAATGTTGAAGGCAAAAATACGAGGCTGTTCAAATTTTTGGAGGTACATGACGGTTGTAATAGGAGAATGAGGATAATGGGGGCACGCCACGTATCTTGGGAATGATGTCATGCCAGATTAGTAGAAGGACATGTTGAGCAACTAACAAGACTTATTGGGGCCGAACGAGTTATGAAACCGAACGACTTTTCTAGCTCGGCAGAGTTGGGCATTCTTAGCTCAACTGGAGGAAACTAATCCCAATCATGCTACGTAGATGGAATTAAGGGGCAATTGAGAGGGTAATTTGTAAACAAATTGGGCCAAGCTAAGAAAAGTCTTCTTTGGAAGTTGGGCCACACAATGGGCCGAGATAAGAGCTGGTGTAGCTCAATCTTGGGCTAAGAAGACACTAGGCCGGTCAGAGATGGGTTGCCAGGGCCTAGACCTAGCTATTTGAAGGTAGTCCTTTATTGGACCGAGATGTTGTCAATAGAGAGAATCGAGCTGTGTGTAGCTCAGCAGGGTGCCATTCGATAGATCGGCTTCCGGTCACACGGCCCGAATGACAGGGGACCGAGATAAGGTAGCTCAGTCAGGAATGTATATCCGAGCATAAGGAAGTGGCCATCTCACTTGGTTAGTAGTGAGTAGGAGTGTGACTCCTAGGGGGACTCTGCTAAGGAGAGTAGAGTCCTACTAGGATTGTGCAAACCATCTCACTTGGTTGGTAGTGAGTAGGGTGTGTGATTCCTAGGAGGACTCTTATAAGGAGAGTTGGAATCCTACTAGGATTGGGCCAGGCAGAGTCTATAAAAGCTCATAGCAGGACCTATGGACATGTATCACAATCACAATTCTTACTCTCATAAACACAGAGCTTTTTGTCTATTGTCTATTTGCTGACTTAGGCATCGGAGAGGTCTCTGGCACACACCCGCCGGCTAGCTCACATTTGTTTTTCCAAGAAGTAAAGCGACGACGTTTGGAGAAGTGCAAACTTGATCAACAGGATTATACGAGAAGATTATTTCGTGCTCGTACAGGTCTCATCACCAAGGTACTGTTCCTAAGTCCGGCTTGTTTAAGAATTTGACTATTTAATTAATTCTTTTTAATTATTTTATTAAATAAAAAAAATTGTATTTAAAATGATTTATAAATTCCTTTCAGTTGAATAGATGATTAGAAAAAAAATAATTGATTGATATATAAAATGTGACATTTTATTTTATTAATAACTTTTTTTAACTTATGGGCTAAATGTATTTTCTCTTCACTATTTTAACTATATTAACCAAATATATATATATATTGTTCCCAACCATCTTCCTTTCTTATCTAGGGTTTGCTATATATATATGTCACGACCCAATCTCGGCAAGGCAACCCCTGCCAAAAGGGTGCACTTCAAACGTTATAACACCTGTACACAATAATCACCTTTACCTCTTTGATTGGCCAATATATATGAGATGATCCATTCAAAGACAAAAAAATATCATCATACTACTAAGATAGTTCCCATGCACCACTACCCAAAAAATAAAACATATTATTTGTTAGGTTTTTATTCTTGGCAATCCCGTTTGACAAAACTCCTTTAAGTTGTATTTGTTTTCACACTTTTTATTTCAGTGAGGCTATGAGTGTTTAGATGCGAATCCAACCCGAATTGTGCCTTGCAGAGAAGTTTGTGATGTTAATACTTTCAAGATTGCCACTTCGCTGATTATGACGGGGATCGAGCTGCCTGGTCAGCTCGCGGGGGTCGAAGGGGCAGCGCCCCTTAGCAGGTCCGAGGCAGCGCTACGGCGGGGTCGAGGGGCAGCGCCCCGAAGCAAAATGCAAAATTGCATTCAAAGTTGCATGTCCGCCCTTGCTCGCTCGAGCGAAGGAGTGCTCACTCGAGCGAAGGCTGTGTCTATGTAAAAACCTGAAAGAGTTGAATGTACACTCGAGTGAAGGGTGCGTGGCTCGAGCGAAGCCACTTATGGAAAACACGCGTTTTTGGTTCCTCGCTCGAGCGAGAGAGGCTTCGCTTGAGCGAGCATCGCGATTCAGATTTCTATAAGTACGTGTTTCTGTCAGATTTTAGGATTACTTCTCTAGATCTTCTTCTTGGGTTCTAGGGTTTATATCTGGGGATATTTTGCTAGTTTTCTTTGATGTTTTGATTGAGTATTCAACTCATGGTTTAAAAAGTATACATCAAAGGATTATTTGTTTGTTCTACACAAAAGAGAGAGTTGTTCTTTGGTCGATTCTGAAGAATTCGAGCCTGAAGCTTTGGTGGATTCTGGAGTGGCTCATCGACAAGACAATTCTGAGGTGAAGACGGGGTTGGAAGAGGCACATAGAGGTTGGTTCAATTCGAGCGTGGATTCGCTAGGTAATTGAAAGTATACCCGTGTAATTCCTTTATATGTTCTTAGTGGATTATTTTGTGGCTGCTGCCCGTGGTTTTTTTTATCACAATTGGAGGTGTCCAATTGTGATTTTTTCACGTAAAATCGTTGTGTCGATTTGTCTTGATTGTTTGATTGGGATTGTTATATACTGCTTAAAATTGATACATAATCGCAAATTAACATCTAGGGGATTTCTAGATTTTTCAATGGGTATCAAAGCAGGTCATTCTATTTTTTTAAAAAAAATATCTTTTAGAACGAGATCTTGTTTGATTTGTGATAATGGATTCAATACGTGAGGGAAATTCTATGGTTCGACCACCCCTACTTGACGGATCCAATTATTCTTTTTGGAAAGCTTGGATGAGATCGTTTTTGAAATCAATAGATGAAAAAGTTTGGCAATCTGTCATGAATGGGTAGACCGAACCAACAATTATCGTTGAGAGAATAACTTTTCCCAAACCAATTGATAAGTGGGATACAATTGATTACCAAAATAGTAGCTGGAATAGTAAAGCTATCAATTCTCTCTTTTGCGCTGTCACACCTGAAGAGTTTAGTCGTATTTACAATTGTGAAGTCGCAAAAGAGGCTTGGAATATCTTACAAACTATTCATAAGGGCACTCCTTATGTTAAACGCTCAAAACTTCAAAGGCTCACGTCTAGTTTCGAAAACCTTTCAATGAAAGATAGTGAGACCTTTGATGAATTTTATGCGAAGTTGAGTGACATTGTAAATTCTAGCTTCAATTTACGTGAAAAAAATACTAGAATCCAAAGTTGTGGAAAAAATTTTGAGATCCTTGCCCGATCGGTTCCAACCAAAAGTTACGGCTATTGAGGAGGCTCAAGATGTTGACAACATCAAGCTGGATCACTTGGTTGGAAATCTCCAAACTTATGAGGCACATAGGAATTTCAAAAAGAAACAAAAAGATATTACTTTTAGTAGTGCTCAAAGAGTTGGAGAGGATTCTGATGAGGATTGTGAGATAGATTCCAAGATTACGGCTGCTTTTGTTAAACAATTTAAAAAATCTTTTTTGAAAAAGAATCCTAATCTTTTGGAATCTACTCATACCCATAAATCTAAAGGCAAAGATAAACTCAAAATTAATTCTATAGCCAAGAAGGAGAAAGGAAAGATACAACGGAACTCTGAAAGAGTCCAATGTTATGAATGCCAAGGATTTGGCCACTTTGCTTCAGAATGCCCCACTCATTTGAAGAAGAAGAAAGCCCTCGCCATCACTTGGGATGATGAATCAGAATCTGATGAAGATGAAAGTGACAACGAAGCTCAAGGCGAAGAGGGACATAAACAATTCCTTACTTTCATGGCGGCTTCTGAAACTAAAGGACGAACAGAGTATCCGAAGAGCCTGGTTGAGAATGCCACTGATGATGAATCCTCGGGAAGTGATGATGAAGAGCTTGAGCAAGCTTATGAAAATTTGTAAAAGGAATCTCTTAAGTTATCCAAATTGAATGACAAACTCACTATGAAACTCACTGCATGTGAAAGTGAGAATGTCAAACTAAATGAGGAGATTTCCGAGGCTAGGATTGATGCCATCAAAATAGCTAATGATCGACAAGCTCTTTGTGCAAAACTCTTGACTTGTGAGACAGAGAGGTATGAGCTACAGCAAATCTATGCAACATATGAAGAAAAGATTGAAACTCTCGAGATGTCTCAAGTTACTTTGGAAGAACTAATGATCAAGAAAGAGGAAGAACTCAAGTGTGCTATGGCTACCATTGGTCTTTGGAACAAAGGATCAAAGACTTTGGACAATATCATTGGGTCTCAACAAATTTGTTCTGACAAGAGTGGCATTGGCTTTGGTGATAACAAAGAGCAAAAACTGAGTGCATCTACATCTCATGATACCAGAACTCAAGGAAAAGGAAGAACAAAAAATTCAACATAAGGATGGACTTCTCAAACTTCCTAGAGTTGGTAAGGTAAAAGAAAAGAATGTACACCTTGTACACCCTGTTTTTATTTGTCATCATTGTGGTATGCATGGTCATATTCGTCCTTATTGTTATAAGTTGCATGGGAGAGTGTATTTGCCTAGACCTAAAAATAGGAAGTTGGAAACCAAGTCGAGACGAGTACCCATTGAAAGCAAAGGGAACCACAACGTCAAGACACCACCCAAGAACCGCAATTCTCACAACTTTGTTCATACTAAAGCAGTTTGGGTGAGAGAACTTTACTTGTGTTAATTCTTTTTAGTTTTTAGGTTTCTGTGTGTTTTTTTTTTCTTTTTGAGTCACTTAATGTATGCATGTTCGTTTTCTATCTTGCTTTGTTTAGAAAAAGAAAAAAATAATAAAAAAAAAAATCCAAAAAGATCTTCTTTGTATGGTTTTGCAAGTTTGAAATTTTTGAGTGGTCCTTGGTGCATACTGGAACTGATAAGAATATCCATTACATGTTAATATGTGTGTGCTTTCTGTGGTCATTACTCAATTTGGAGTGTGTGTTTTTTGATTAATATGTCTTATTCTATACACACTCTTGGATTAACAAATATCGGAGTCTTCCGCCTTAGTGATTATTTTTTCTCTATGGATTTCTGGCATGGTATCTTTTGTTTTTCTAGAGGAATTGACCGATACTAGCATATCTTGGGTGATGTTGAGTCTCTTAACCACCTTCCATCTTATTGCATCTCCACAGCTTTCCCCTCTATTCTTTGTAGTCCAGCCATGAGGAAAAGGCTACCTCAGAGTCACCAACCAGGCCATCCTTATTATATCCATGCTTCTCTGGTTCGGTTTCCATACTCTTGAGCGCGTCAGCCACCAATGAGTGTGCAAAAGAAAGAAATAATGTGCAAAAGAAAGAAAAGAAAAAAAAAATGTGCAAAAGAAAGAAAAGAAAAAAGTGTGCCATAGAAACAAAAAAAAAAATAGGATTCATTGATTGAGCCAGCCTCCGTTTTTACTCACCAAATACCCCTTGATTCCTAGTGGTTTGACTTTCCTTAGTTGTGCTTAGATTCTCTTGCCGAAGGTCCAGCTATCAGATCACTACTAGGATTTGAATCTTGTGTTTGTCGAACTCCAAGTGTCACACACACACTTTTATCATGGGATCTATGCTTTTTACATGTGGTATCACTTTCTTTCATGAGGAATCTTTTGCAGACTGTTATAGCAATCCCGGTTGTCCCTCTACTGTTCTGTTGTATTCTGGACTCGGTTCCGTGAAGTTGGTAGTTGTATCTATCTGTTGTCGTCCTTTAATTCCACATGATTGAGTTTTAAGATGTTTTGAGCAGGGTTGTTACAGGTTGGTTAAGCCTTGGTTTCAATTCCTTGTTGCCCAGTTTTTAGGCGGTACGCTCGAGCGGGTCTTCTTGCGCTCGAGCGGGGTTTGCACACCTCCAGTATTTCGTATCGCTGCAAAACTTCTGCAGGTGTGATTTTTACGCTCGAGCGGGTTTCTTTACGCTCGAGCGGGTTTCTTGACGCTCGAGTGGGTAGCACTTTCTGGGTATAAGTTCTGGGAGGGGGAAATCTACGCTCGAGCGGGCTGGTTTTCGCGCTCGAGCGGGCCTTATTGCGCTCGAGCGTGTCCAGACTTTTGTTCTTGACGCTCGAGCGTTGTGTTCTCCGCTCGAGCGGGAATGTCGTATATAAGTTATCCGCTGGGTGATTTTAAATCACTTTTTACTTTTCTTTCTCTCTCCTACTTTTTCTAAAATCCATTTTGAGAGCCTCTCTCTCTCTAGAGCTCTACCTTTTCTCTAGGTATTGATCTAGTAGGAGTGATTTCCTCACCTTTGGCCTTTACCAAAAAGTTGTTGATCGCCGATGGCTACCTTTTGATCCGAAAAGTTCATGGTTTGGAGCATTTTCGTTTCCATCATCTTCTTGGTTGGGTGTCATTCTTTGAGGTAGGGATAACCTACTCCTCACTATGGGTTTTGTCTTTAAATTTTAGCATTTTGAGATGTTGGGGTTGGGTTGGTAATGTTGTGAAAGTTTGGCGCTTTTGTGTAAATTTACAAAAGTTGGGGTTTTAGCTATATAAAACCTAGATGCATGTTTGGCATGGAAAAGTGAAATTAATGTTAAAACATTAATGAAAATGGAACCTAAGGATTGTAATGTTAATTATGGAAAATTCCCTAATGACATTGGTTAATTAATTCGCATAATTAATTATGAGGAATGAGAAATTGATTTGGAAATGTATCGAATTAATGGGTGTAGTTGGATTATTTATCACTCACCTGGTTGAAATGTTGATTATATATCCATTGTTGCATTTATTTTCTGTATAGAAATAACTGCTTTGGGCTATCGGTGGACGATAGCCTTGATTGTTGTAGACAATGCATGATGATTAGGCAAACTGAAACTAATCACTGGAATGTGTCATTGAGTATGACGGTTGAAAGAATACATTAAATTTATGTGTTGTGTGATGATGTGTATAATTATTGTTTATATGCATTGTGTCGTGTTGGAGGAGATAGGGGATGTACTCCACGGTTTAGGGGATGATAGGGGATGGACCTCTAAACCGGATGTTGTTGGGAGAAGATAGGGGATGGACTCCATAGATAGAGCTCATATGCTTATCTAGTAATGTGTTGACATAGCTCATATGCTTGTCTTTGGAAGTGTGATAGTGCTCTTATGCATATCTATGGAAGTGATGATATAGCTTGTATGCTTATCTGTTGATGTGTTGATATAGCTAGTACGCTTATCTAATGTGAATTGGGAAGAAGTTTAGTATGAGTTACTGTTTCCTATAGGTTGTTTGGCCAGGTTCTGAGCCATGGTTATAAATTGAGAATTGAAAAGAATTGGAAAATGGATTGTAACATGGACTTGTATGTCATGAAACCGTAAAGTGTGATAAGAGAAAGTATCAGTGTTGACCATCTATCAACTGCTAATCTTTTAGTCATTGTCCATATTTGGTTTAGTGTATTTCTACTGGGCTGTGGCTCATCCTATATGGGAATATCATTTTCAGGTACAGGTAGCATGCCACCTCCAAGGACGTAGCTTGGGAGGCTAGAGGCGGGCAGACTTTTGTTGTTTAGTTTCTTTGATGTATTACATGTATATTCAAGCCAAGGGCTTAATGTGTAAATGAGTTAGCACTCTTTTGTTGTAACCAAGTGTTAACTTGGAAAGCTGTAAGCCTTTAGGGCATTTGCTTTTGTCGTTAACATGTAATACTTTTTGGTAATGGAACTCTGATGAATAGAAGAATGTGGAACTTTTATATATCAATGCATGTCTATATTGATGGGTTTAATGTTATTATTTTGAGGACGTTACACTGTGCACATTGTATTTTCAAGTAATTATGTTTCTTGGATAATCTTGTGTGTTCTAAGGTACAAATCTGAGATTTCTTGCTTGCTCCACCATATTATTTTTGTCATTTTCTTCTTGTTCATTGTTTTTCGTAAGGGGGAGTTTGGTTTATCATTAAAAGAGTTTGTAAGCATAAACACTTTGTTTTGTTTGGTAAGGGAGATTGGCTATAGTTGTTTTGCATGTTGCTATGCACTGTTTGCTAATTATTTCCTTCTTGCATGTTCCTAGTATTTACATCGTCATATCATTGCTTGTGTGGTTTATGATCTTGCTTTTGTTGTTTGAGAGTTGTTTTTCATGAGTCTTAGTTTTCATCTAATCATGCTACATGTTCTTAAAATCTCCAAGTTGCATCTATTCATGTTTTCCATCTCATGCTTCAAGATAATCGTGTCATATGTCTATTGCTTTTTCATATACTCTTGTGGGACTAATAGTTGTTTTTGAGATTGTGGCACTAATAGTTGTTTTGCAGATCATGACCTTGAGAAAGAAGTTTATTTTTGTTGGCTGTTATGGGTTGGGGTGATTAGGATTTTATTTGTTAGGTGTGTTTTGTCACGGCATTGCCAAAGGGGGAGATTGTTAGGTTTTTATTCTTGGCAACCCCGTTTGACAAAACTCTTTTAAGTTGTATTTGTTTTTGCACTTTTTATTTCAGTGAGGCTATGAGTGTTTAGATGCGAATCCAACCCGAATTGTGCTTTGCGGAGAAGTTTGTGATGTTAACACTTTTAAGATTGCCACTTCGCTGATTATGATGGGGATCGAGCTGCCCGGTCAGCTCGCAGGGGTCGAGGGGGCAGTGCCCCTTGGCGAGTCCGGGGCAGCGCCACGGCGAGGTTGAGAGGCAGCGTCCCCGAAGCAAAATGAAAAATTGCATTCAAAGTTGCATGTCTGCCCTTGCTCGCTCGAGCGAAGGCTGCGTCTGTGTAAAAACCTGAAAGAGTTGAATGTACGCTCGAGTGAAGGGTGCGTGGCTCGAGCGAAGCCACTTATGGAAAACACGCATTTTTGGTTCCTCGCTCGAGCGAGAAAGGCTTCGCTCGAGTGAGCATCGCGATTCAGATTTCTATAAGTACGTGTTTCTGTCAGATTTTAGGATTACTTCTCCAGATCTTCTTCTTGGGTTCTAGGGTTTATATCTGGGGATATTTTGCTAGTTTTCTTTGATGATTTGATTGAGTATTCAACTCATGGTTTAAAAAGTATACATCAAAGGATTATTTGTTTGTTTTACACAAAAGAGAGAGTTGTTCTTCGGTGGATTTTGAAGAATTCGAGCCTAAAGCTTTGGTGGATTCCGGAGTGGCTCATCGTCAAAACAATTCTGAGGTGAAGACAGGGTTTGAAGAGGCACATAGAGGTTGGTTCAATTCGAGCGTGGATTCGCTAGGTAATTGAGAGTATACTTGTGTAATTCCTTTATATCTTCTTAGTGAATTGTTTTGTGACTGTTGCCCGTGGTTTTTTTTTTATCACAATTGGAGGTGTCCAATTGTGGTTTTTTCACATAAAATCGTTGTGTCGATTTGTCTTGATTGTTTGATTGAGATTGTTATATACTGCTTAAAATTGATACATAATCACAAATCAACATGTAGGGGATTTCTAGATTTTTCACTATTCATGAATCCATCAATACATCCAACTTCACAAAGCAAATATTTACAATCAACCTCCTTCATAAAACAAAAGATAAAATTATATCCTAGAGTGACCCTAAGTAAACCTCAACTACCAGATGCTCACATTTGATCTTTCAGAACCTCTAGTCTTCCAAGTTGAGGCGAGCACACAAAAGTCTAGGAATCTTAAAAAAAAAAAAAAATTAATTAAAAAAGAATTAGCTAGAGCCCAATGAGTTTACAAATCTCATGGAGTTATAAAGCTTGCTCCTTCCAATTGTGTTCAAAATAAGATAATAAACACAAGAGCTTAATTGGACTGAAATTTATACAGATTGAGAAAGTTTTGCATAAACTGTTATCAAGATTTTTCCAAAGAATCTCATAATGCATGAAAAATACATTTGGATAAGGAAAATAAACAAAAATACAACTTTTCAATACATTAAGATTGCATGCCCATCATACGAACCACTACATAGCTTTAGGGTCGCGTTACCTCGCGACTTAGGTGGTGACGGTACCGTTACCCAAAACATAACCATAGGAACATAACTCATGTAATCGTAGCACTTCAATTCTCATTTCAATGTTTCGGTTCCCAAGACCCCTTATGTACAATGACCCTTACGGTCCTTAAAACATTTCGGTCCCCAAGACCCCAATGCATTTAGGCCCTTGTGGCCCCCAAGGCTATATTCGGTTATATGATTAATAAAAAAAATACTCTCGCATAACGTTTCATTGTTATTTAATCATCATCATCATAAAATTTGAAGGACTCAACTTAAATAAATTCTCATAAAAATTAATGCTTCATTATACAAATGAAATCATATATTTATTTAAAATTTAACCTTTGACCTCAATAAATTTATAGATTTTCTTTTTATACATATATCATGATGAAATGTGTTACTTCCTTTGATTCAAAAATATTTCAAACTTTGTATTAAAGATAAAGATAAGGTAAATTTCTGTAGTAAGTATACTCACCTCCAAAATAGCAAAAGTGTAGATTTGAAACCCTATGAGTTAATTCCCAAGAGGTGTAGAGACGCCTTCCTCCAATCCTAACAATTAGTAAACAAGATCTAAAATTAGGGGAAAGCTTTTAATGAAAATTACAACATCTACAAAATTGATCCTAAATAAGACATGCTATGGAATGAGAGCTAAAACTAAACTAAAGAACTCCTCCAACTTCAAGTCACCCAAACAAACAACTTATTCAAACTCCACAACACCCAAACTTTGTACATTTTTGAGTTATTAACTTTTTTAAATCTTCAACCAATTTATATGCACAATACCACCATCAATTAAACCACAAAAGTCAAAAATCAACATTTTCATAAACTCAACAATTTAGATAAAACCACTTCAATCATTAATAAAATTCCTCCAAAATCGTTTATAGAAACACAGAGACACCCAATCCACCATTTATCAAATCAATTTCAACATATAAATTTCCTAACACCAAAATCTCCAATTTTTACATCACATTCAAACCTAGATTAACCCAAATCTCAATCTCCAAAACAACCATCAAATTGATCATTTTTCTACATGTAAAACATTCATAAAAACTAATTGAGAGTATAAAACTTAACAATCAAACCCCAAATCATAATAGATCTAAAATAGAAAAAAAAATTCATTATCTCTAACTCAAAATATGTAAAACCTTAAACTAAACTTTTTAGAGAAAGATTCTTATCAATTAAAAGCCTCTAATCCATCAAAAAAATAAACCCCAAGCTTTGATTCTTAAAAAGATTTAAGAAAAATCTAGAGTTGGTACTTCTATTGTGCTATTTTCAGATAGAGTGATGGAGTGGCCGACCGGACCCTTTTTTTGGCAAGATAAGATGGCCAGAGGTGGTGGAGATGGGGGTTTAAGGTGGTGGTGTAAGGGTGGAGCAAAGGTGGGGTGTTTGGCCACCAAGAAAGTAAAGGAAAATGAGAGAAAATGTAGAGAGATGTCATAGAGAGAAAAATGAAGACAATGAAGTAAAAAAATCTGCACTTCTTTTTTTTTTTTTATAGTTGAAATGGGGTGTTTGGTCACACCTATACTATCAAGTTTGGAGTTGGGTTTTGATATCCTAAATGGAGTTTAACTTAGGAGTGTGTTTGGCTCTAGATGAATGTTAGGAATATTATAATATATATGCGTATGAATGTTTCTTTGTATATGAATTTTTTTTTGATGGGAAAATGATGAGATAGGGGGAGTGGAGGGTTTTGACTACTCAGATTAGAAGGGGTAGTTTTTTTGAGTTGATTAGTTAAGTAGAATAATGTATAATGAAAATTTTTAAAGTTAAGGTTTTGCAATGCAAGGGTTCTGAGTTTTGAATGTGTTTCCGAGTTTCTGATTTATTCATTTGGTTTAGAAAATCAATTCCATGCTAAAATGGTTAAAATTGATGTGAATTGGAAATTTGTTTCTATATCAAAAGTGAAAGAAATGAAGCACTGATACCTATTAGGAGGGTTTAGACTTCAAAAAAAAAGTCTAATCTAAGATTAGCAGAGATACATCAGTAACTGTAATACTTTCAATCTTCTAGGAAAACTGATACATGTATCAAATGCTCATATGGGAAAGCTTACACACTGGTTTGTAACTCTTCTACTAGTGCAATTTAAGTTGCCCAACAATTCAAAAAAAAAAAAACAAAACTTTTGTTTCCCTTAAAATACAACAATTATACCAGCAAAACAAACAAAAGTGGCAAAAAACGTTGACAATTCAATGAAGGTACATTAACAGCCAAGAAGGGTAATTGTTATTCGAAAGGTAACAATTGAATCATATTGGATTGAGGTACGAGGAGCAAATATATATATATATTTTGGTAAACTACACTAACCTCTCTCTTGAGTTTATAGAGAAAATAGGTTGAGCCCACAAGTTTGGTATTGCTATATTGTGTTTACACATAAATTGCATTAGTTCTTTTATCAGCAAAGGAAAAGTTTATTAGAGTACAAAGAGAGTAACTTCAAGAGAAACATCAATAAGACAAGCCAAGTAAAATGCAGCAAAGTAGAGAGCTAAACAAAACAAGTGGCTTAAACTCCCACACAGAAATCTGCAAAACCATTGGCTCAAATCAAGACCAAAACAGAGAAAACAAAGGCAAGCTTATGTCCTCAAAACCAAAAACACTCCGAAACCTCCCAAAAAGAATCTTGAAGAATTCATAAAAGTTAAGAGCTTAATTAATTAAACAGATGTCAAATTTGGCTTCGCTGACTCTGAATTTGCTTTGACTTGTCAATGGACTTGTTATACAAATCGCGTAGCATCTAGATGTGCTTCCGCAGTTCATCTGGCATGGAACAACATTGTCAAACTTTTGGGAAAAGAGAGATTATGGAAATCGCTATCCACAGGCTATAAGCACAATGAAAAGCAATACAGGATGCGAAGAAAAAACTATTAGCATACGAAGGAGTTGGAGATATGCTGTAAAACGCTATCCCATAGCTCACCATCAGAAACAACAAAGGAATGTGCAACATGAAACTAGAGAGTCGTAAGGGAAGCACAAATATCATTGCGGTGATCAAGGCAAGAAAGCATACCGTGTTCAGGGTAAAAAAATTGATGAAAAAAGATTCGTAAGTCATAGATTTCGTTAACTTGATTTTAGTAGGATTGTCGGTGGTGTCGGTGTTGTTGGTGAATATGGTGGCGTTAAAATGTGTGATGTTAGTAGAAATAAAATTGGCGGTGGTGATGGTGCGGTTAATGTAAATATGAGTGGTATTGTTATCGCGCATTACTCCGCCTGGAGGCTGAAGTAAAGCTTGGAATGTAGCTGTTGCGATCAGAACAGCTATGACAAGTATCATGTTTCGCTTGTCCATTGACATTTCTCTGTGCCTGTGAATGATTCGTCTGATTAGAGTTTGGAACCATTGGCGCGGTGATGTAAAAAATTCTCCAAGGTCACTAGCTAGGTATGATCATTCTAAAGCTCGTGCATGGCCTAGAGTATTCTCGATTTCAGTTTTGGCCTGACCGTTGGGAAGTGTTGCTGCAATGTCAAGAGCTGTTTTCTTCATCAAATTCTTTGCATTTTTGTCAACGTAGATCTCTTTCACTAATAACTTCACAATCTGTGTAAATGAAAAATGTACAAATCAATTATTTTATATTGGGTGTTGCTCATCGGCAGTGTTGGTTAAAGACCAAATTATTGGAAAAAAATGGATTTTTGGTGACTTTAATTAAATATTTAAGTGGGTCCCAACCATCTATTGTGTTTGGTCGAAGTGGGTCTAGATACTTTGCAATGAGATCTTTATACCACAAATAGAATGGCCAAAAACCATTAAGAATTGAATGAGAAATTGCCCCATGAAGTTAGCTTCATGAAAAAGTTAATGGGGTTTGTAATTTCTGCCTTTATTGTAAAGTTGAATAGTGCATTAATGGGGTTTGTAACTCCTGCCTTTGTTGCAGAGGTTAATGGTGCATTAGTGACCAGCCATAAAAGCTAAAGGCTTCTCCTCTCTCCCCTATACATGTATAAATTAAGACCCTTCTGCCAAGTCTCAAACACAAAAATTGTTTCTTCCATTCTTTAGTTGGTTTGCTAGAAATTTCTTACAGTGAGAGAGTCCTACCATGGTTTTGTTCGCTAAGTTAGACAGAGAGTGCTTCTGCCATAGCTGGTTTTTGATCGTCGTATCTTGGGAGACGGATGTCGGAATTCCTCAAGCACTCGACCCGTGAGGTGGCAAAATCTGTTTTAAGGAAACTGCTACCGTACAGGCTTCGGTTTGGTTTCTTTACCATTTTATTGTATTGTGTCTTTCTGCTGTAATTTAGTTATAATTATCAGCATATGTTCTTGGTATATAATTTTGATTTATTCGTGAATCTATTTATTTAATTTCACAATTTGAACAACAAGCTTAAAACAGATTTTCGATGTTTTCATAAATTATATAATTAGATTCATAAGATTGCAAGCTATTGTTTTACTTCTCACTGTCTATGGTTGCAATCCAATTTATTTGATAATTATTTTACGTTTATTAGATAATTTATGGTTGATTGTTTCCATTTTTTTTAATATGATTTGCATAACTTTTGAGTTTGTCATGTTCTGATTTTAGTTGCATGTTTGGTATTATAATAATAAATAAACAATACAACAGATGTGCTTGCTGCCTATTACAACCGTGCCCACTGTTGAAATTTTTTTTATTATAAATTTATTCAATATAATTCGCATGCTTATAGACTTTCAATTTGATGGTTTTTAGTCCACTAGTTTTTCCTGGAAATTCAATATTTGCAAATTATGCAAGTTTTGACATGTTATTTAGTTTCTAGCTTTTAGTTTTTCTTACCTGATTTAATCTTTAGATTTTTTTGCATGTTAATTGCTAAATGGTTATTGGTTTCTAACAATTATATATAATTATTGCCTATTAATTTTAGTTTAATGTATTTTGGAGTTATAGAGTTTTGTAACTTGTATGAATTTATGTACATGAATATTGTGTAATTTAATTGTGTGCATTCATCTGAATTTAATTGGGTGCATTAATCTGAATTATTTAATTGGGTGCATTAACTTTGAATTTAACTTATTTATTTGAAGTTATTAGTTTAATTCATTGGTTAATTTTATTAATAGTTGGCTAGATGGTTTCAATTATTTATTATATTTATTTTTTGCTTAGATTATTTGTTTGTATTTTGTTGTGGTTTTTTTTTGCTAACTTTCTTTACAGAAATACTTATGCGAAAGAGAATTAAAAAACAAATACAAAACCAAATGAATAGTATTTGGGATGTAAAAACAAAAATGTTCGGACTACTAACCTTTGTGTTGAATAGGAATACCTAAGCATGGAAAGGCTTTTGGACTAAATAAAATCCTTATGGATTGGCTGCTTTATTTAAATGTTGAAGCATGTTTTGCTTGAGATTTAGTTGGTTTGTTTACCAATTTGTGGTAGCAAGTTTTATTTGCTTGTTTTGTTAGAGGCATTTTATATGTGTGTAATTGTTATAGCAATTTTTTAACATTGCTTGTAATTTGGTTAGCAATTTTTAAATTGCTTGTAAGTTTGGAACTTTGTTTGGTTTTCTGCAATAGAAACCAAAGTGTTTAGCCTTAGCTAAAGAGTAATTCTTATTTGTTCAGAAATGACAACTAAGACGGATTTGGTTTCAAACCTTTGGAGTTTGAGGAAGTCTTTGGATTTAATCATTTTATTCCCAAAGTGTTGGAAAACCAAGTTTGGAGAAAGTCTTTGATTATGTCCAAAGTGTTTTGGTTTTGAAAAAGGAAACCAAATTTTAGCATTAGCTAAAATATTTTTGATTTTATTCAGAAATAATGGGTTTAGTTTTGGGAGTACCGGTTAACTTTATGAGTGGTGTAATTTTGGTAGCAAATTTTATTTGCTTGGGAATTGGTTTGTTATAACCTGGTTTATGCCCTGGAAATCTTAATTTTAAAATTGTTTCCCATGGACTAGGAGTCAACATGCTGTTGAAAGTTTTGTCAAAAGGTTAACTGCGTTTTAAGTGGGATTGTTGTGACTCCTCCAGTCTTCCTAGGAACATTCTTGACCATGTTCGATTCTAGGTTTAGTGGTGAGACTAATTTTGAATTAACTTTTCAACTATGAGATTTTTTAGTGTTAAGTTTAATTTCTGAAAACACAAAACGTGATATTCTGGTGTAATTTTTAGAAATGGCAACTATCACTGATGCTGCTGCTACTGCTAACATTAGTGGGGATTTGAACCCCGGGGCAACTAGGTTGCCAACCCCTACTACTGTGACCTCTATGGTCAACCTTGGTGTTACTCGGACTGTTCCGGGAGGACTGCTCAATCATCATGAGCGCCCAGAGAAATTTGCTGGGGTGAACTTCAAGAGATGGCTGCAAAAGATGCTGTTCTACTTGACCACGCTGAACCTTGCAAAGGTTTTGAGAGAGGATCCTTCAGCTGTGGCAGAGAATGACCGAGACAGGCAGAAAGTCATGGCGCTTGACACATGGAAGCAGACAAACTATCTCTGCTGGAACTAAGTGTTCAACAGCTTGGCAGACTCACTATATAGTGTGTTTTGTGCCAAGGGCTCAGCAAAGAAGTTATGGGAATCTCTAGACAAGAAATACAGGATTGAGGACGCCGGGGCAAAGAAATTTGTAGTTGGCCGGTTCCTGGACTTTAAGATGATTGATTCAAAAACTGTGATAAGCCAAGTCCAGGAGTTCCAAGTGATCTTGCATGAAATTCATGCTGAGGGGATGCCTTTGAATGAGTCATTCCAAGTTGCTGTGATCATTGAGAAACTTCCTAATCGTTGGAAGGACTTCAAGAACTACTTAAAGCACAAGCGCAAGGAAATGTCAGTTGAAGAGCTGGTTGTTCGACTTCGGATTGAGGAGGATAATAGAAAGAAATGAAGGAGTACCTCCTTAGCGAAGGCTAATGTCATTGAGCATGGCAAATCTTCTGGGGTGAGGAAGAAGCCTCATGTGAACAAAGGCTCAAAGTTGGGGCCAAGGGGTGGTGTTGCAAAGAAGTCGGCATATAAGCCACAGGAACCAGGTTATCAGTTCTGGATTGCCACAGAATATGTGGGGGGAGGCAATTCTCTCCGTGAATTACATTCTGAATAAAGTACCCGGAAGAAGGTGGACAAGACCCCGTATGAGTTATGGAAAGGTGTCAAGCCTTCTTATAAATTCTTACGAATGTGGAGGTGTCTTGCAAAAGTGGCGGTGCCTACACCAAAACGGGTTTAGATAGGACTGAAATCAGTGGATTGTATATTCATTGGATATGCACATAATAGCAGTGCATATCGATTTCTTGTGTTTAAATTTGCTATTCCAGATATACACAAGAATACTATCATGGGATCAAGAAATACATATTTCTTTGAAAATGTATTTCCATGTCGTCTCCAAGAAGAGATTCAGAGTTCCATGAAAGAGGTTGAAGGTGACAATGACTACATAGCTAATCAAACAAATGATCACTTGCGTGATCAAGTTGATGATCAAGCTGAAGATGTAGATGAGCTAAGAAGGAGTAAGAGGGCTAGGACTGCAAAGTCCTTTGATCCAGATTTTTTGACTTATATGTTAGAGGGAGAACCTCGAACTTTCCATGAAGCTGTGACTTCACCTGAAAGTCCTTTGTGGAAAGAAGCAATTAAGAGTGAGATTGGCTCCATCTTGTAGAATCATACTTGGGAGTTGGTTGATCTATCCCTAGGCAGTAAGGCCTTGGAGAGTAAGTGGATCTTTAAAAGAAAGATGAAAGCTGATGGGTCAATTGATAAGTATAAAGCTAGACTCGTTATCAAAGGATACAGGCAGAGAGAAGGCTTGGATAACTTTGATACAAATTCACCTATGACAAGGATTGCATCCATTCGCATGGTGATTGCGATAGCAGCGTTACGTGGTCTGGAGATGCATCAGATGGATGTAAAGACAACTTTCTTAAATGGAGATTTGAACGAAGAAATCTACATGGAGCAACCCAAGGGGTTTTCAGCTCCAAGACAAAATAAGAAAGTCTGTAAGCTTGTCAAATCATTGTATGGTTTGAAGCAAACTCCTAAGCAATGGCATGAGAAGTTTGACAACGCTATATTGTCAAATGGATTTAGAATCAATGAGTGTAACAAATGCGTATATGTTAAAGACAGTGACAGGGGTTATGTCATTTTGTGTCTATACGTTGATGACTTAATCATTGTTGGTAGTAATGATGAGATGATTAAAACTACCGAGAGATTGTTAAACTCTAAGTTTGACATGAAAGATATGGGCCTTGCAGATGTTATTCTAGGTATTAAGATTACCAGAACATCTAGTGGAATTGTACTTTCTCAGCCTCACTATGTTCAGAAGATACTTGAGAAATTTGGTAAATCAGATACAAGTATGTCTAAGACACCGGTAGACGTAAGTCTGCACTTGACCAAGAATAACAATGAGAGGGTCTCTCGGCTAGAATATTCTAGGGTCATTGGCAGTTTGATGTATCTGATGAGCTGTATAAGGCCGGATACAGCCTACTTTGTTAGTAGGCTTAGTAGATACATGAATAATTCGAATGCTACTCATTGGAGGGGTATTATGCGGGTGTTAGCTTATCTATGCTACACCCGGGATCATGGATTGCATTATACCCGATACCCAGCGGTACTAGAAGGGTATAGTGACGCTAATTGGATATCTGATATAAAAGACTCCAAATCCACTAGTGGTTATGTGTTTACCCTCGGAGGGGCGCCCGTGTCTTGGAAATCTTCCAAGTAAATGTGTGTATCGAGATCAACGATGAAATCTGAGTTTATTGCTTTAGATAAAGCAACTGAAGAAGCTGAATGGCTTTATCAGTTCGTTGAGGATATTCCACGTGGGTCCAGACCTGTGCCAGCTATCTGTATTCATTGTGACAACTAATCAGCGATTAGACGGGCACAGAGTAATATGTATAATGGAAAGTCTAGACGTATTCGTCATAGGCATAATTCCATATGACAACTACTCTCGAACGGAGTTGTCACTTTAGACTATGTAAAGTCTCAGGACAACATTGTGGATCCGCTAACCAAAGGGTTAAATCGAGTGTTAGTAGAGAAGTCGTCAGAAGGAATGGGGTTAAGTCCTTTAGTGTAAGGTGTTACCGGAATAGAAACCCGACCTAGTTGACTGGAGATCCCAAGATCTAGGTTCAATGGGACAACCTAATTGCGTGTAACGATGGTATGTCACTGAGGAGGTTAATCCTTCAGCCATTCCTTTAAGCAGTGATACCTACGGGGTAAAGGTTAAGCAAAGCTTTTAATGACTCTTATGTGTTGAGAATTCAAACAGGGTATAGCAGGATACCTTAAAGAGTCACCTATGTGAGTGTGAAGTGGGGCCACTTCTAAAAGAATTGCGAAGGCCAAAAATTCTTTGAAGCCACTTTGTTGAACTAGGCTAGTGCTTAGGGCCATACAGGGCACACCAGTGAGAATAGAATGGTGGTAGGAGTAATTCCTGTGTGAGATCTATTGTCTCAGTTTACATAAACGGCAGCGCAGTTCAAGATGTCATATTCACTGATCAGCCAGTAAACTCGATAGGTTTTCACTGGGATAAGGTTCAAAGCCAAAAGCTACCTTCTCTAATGTCAGGGTTAGTCTGTTGGACTCTCTCTCCGAGTCATTATTGTTGAACGGTGTCCGTTTGTTGAGTCATTCGGTCAATTTTTATTCATGTGGGGGATTGTTGGAAAAAAATGGATTTTTGGTGACTTTAATTAAATATTAAAGTGGGTCCCAACCATCTATTGTGTTTGGTCCAAGTGGGTCTAGATACTTTGCAATGAGATCTTTACACCACAAATAGAATGGCCAAAAACCATTGAGAATTGAATGAGAAATTGCCCCATGAAGTTAGCTTTATGAAAGAGTTAATGAGGTTTGTAACTTCTGCCTTTATTGTAGAGTTGAATAGTGCATTAATGGGATTTGTAACTCCTGCCTTTATTGCAGAGGTTAATGGTGCATTAGTGACCAACCATAAAGGCTGGAGGCTTCTCCTTTCTCCCCTATACATGTGTAAATTGAGACCCTTCTGTCAAGTCTCAAACACCAAAATTGTTTCTTCCATTCTTTAGTCAGTTTGTTAGAAATTTCTTACAGTGAGAGAGTGCTACCACGGTTTTGTTCGCTAAGTTAGACAGAGAGTGCTTCTGCCATAGCTAGTTTTTGATCGTCGTATCCTGAGAGACGGACGCCAGAATTCCTCAAGCACTCGACCCGTGAGGTGGCAAAATATGTTTTAAGGAAACTGCTACCGTGCAGGCTTCAGTTTGGTTTCTTTACCATTTTGTTGTATTGTGTATTTCTGCTGTAATTTAGTTATAATTATCAGCATATGTTCTTGGTATATAATTTTGATTTATTCGTGAATTTATTTATTTAATTTCACAATTTGAACAACGGAAATAATATCAAAAAGAAAAGAATTACAATATACATTTCTTTTTTTGATCAGCAAAGAAAAGGGAAACTTTATTGATGGGATGATCAAAACCAGAACAAAATACATCAATAAAGGAGGGAGGTGCAAAAAAAATCATAGCTAACATTCCACAATCCCAACTAGGTTGGCACCAAGGAGGCAGCACAATCATCTGCTAGCACACAACCCACAGATTAGCAAAAAACTAATCCAAAAAAGAGATACAAAACCAAACACAAAAATAAAACCAACCAACCATACAACAATCTGCTCCAGCAACTCATAGCTAATGCACCAGCAAATTCCTGCGAAACAAACCAGATGAACTACCAACTGTCCTCTCTATCAGATGAGCAACCCAAAATTACACTTTGTGACAAAACCCAACTGCCCAAAATTTCACTTTGTGACAAAACCCATTATTGAATACCTGATCTGTTGTAAGTTGGACAGACAGAGCAGCATCTCAACATCTCAGTAGCAACATGACAAAACCAACATGACAGAACCAACTAGCAAAACCACCAGCAAAACTAGCTTAACCTTATGCTCATACCTGCTGCCAATGAGATGTTTTTAAGCCCATCAAACCAATTCCAGCAGAAGTAATACCCAGAGAACCCAGCCAACTATAGCAGTTTTTGATCAACAAACCTCTGCACAACTGGAACCTCACTACAACCTGATCTGGTGGAGATTGGAACCAATATACATTTTATATATTCCATACACTTTTATATATGACATATTTTTTTTTACATATACACCAATAGTTATCACCGACCATTGAATGGTGGTGTTTACTAACAATTTTTCAACTACTATGATATTTATGGAACCAATGAATAGATAGAAGCATGCCTCAGGTTGTGAAATGGACACCGCAATATGCAGCATAGTGTTGCCTTGCCTCCCTCGTCTGTCAAACAGTATTTGTCTTGGTTCGACTTGGCTTTGATGAATGCCGAAATCATTTGCATACATGTAAAGTTTGTTTGTTAGTGCATTCAATGGGATCCCTTGTGTATTTGTAGGCCTTGGACCTTTGCCTGTAACCCCGACATTGCAGAATTAGGTGAGTGGTATTTTTAATAAAGATATGTTCTTAAAGTTTTGATAAAGCTTTGCCTCGTTTTGATAAAAGTATTTGTTAAGCATGAATGACCTCTCTATTTTATGTGACAAATATAAGCCTTGTTTTGAATGGCAAGTTATCAAGTGAGCTTTGTTTTGGATGACAATCTTTGAAAGTCCGTACGTGCCAGGGGACTTTAAGCATTTGTGGCACAAGTCCGTACGTGCTAGGGGACTATAAGCATTAGTAGCACAAAGTTTGGAAGTCCGTACGTGCTAGGGGACTATAAGCATTAGTAGCACAAAGTTTGGAAGTCCGTACGTGCTAGGGGACTATAAGCATTAGTAGCACAAAGTTTGGAAGTCCGTATGTGCTAGGGGACTATAAGCATTAGTAGCACAAAGTTTGGAAGTCCGTACGTGCTAGGGGACTATAAGCATTAGTAGCACAAAATTTGAAAGTCCGTACGTGCTAAGGGACTATAAGCATTTGTAGCACAACCTTGCAAATATCATCCTTGGAACTTGGAAGCCTCGAAAGACTTGATTGACAAAGCTTGTTAGATTTGTAGAAGAACTTGATTCATTCCACGTTTTGATATAAGCTATGTTTATGCATTGTATTGTTAAGGATCTCGGATGTCATGCATGCAGACCCCTTTATTACTTGTACCATTCACTGAGTATCCAAGCTCACCCTCTCTATATATATGTAGGTGATGAGCAAGAAGGCGATGAGGCCTAGATGCTTTGCCGATGTGTTTTGGATGTATTACCGATGTTCCTCGGATTCATATTTTGTGGCGTCTTGAAGATTATGCTTCTCGGCTTATGTTTTTGTTGTTTTGGCATATGTCGGCTTGAGAAGCCTTTTGGTCAAGATGCATTTTGTATTTCATTTCTTTATTGTACTCAAGTTGTAAAGCTATGTAAAGATGTATGCCATTTCATTTGACTTATGCACTGCTCTTATGAACCACTTGTATTTTGAATTATTGCTTCCGCATTTGTGAGCCCCATATATATATACTCTGATTGTGTGTGAACCTTGGAAGTTGGCCTTCGGTAATTACGGATTACTGGCCATCACGGCACCAAACTACTAGGGGCGGTTTGGGGTCGTGACAGTTGATGATGATGCTCTCTTGATTTATTTTTTTTGATGATCTGTGTATACAACTTTTTTTTTGTTGATTGGTGGTTGTTGATGTTGATGCTCTCTCTCTCTCTCTCGCGATCCCCAGCTCCATATTCTCTCTTCTTCTTCTTCTTCTTCTTGTTCTTCATCTTCATCCTCTCTGTTTCAGAACAGAGAAAAGAAAGAGAAAAAACAAAATCCAAAATGACGTCGTTTTGGATTCGAACCATTTCGGACCAAATGTTTTTCGAGCTACGTAGCAGCTCTAATATAGACCAAGCTTTTCTTCCTTTCTATTTTTTAACTTCTTATATATATATATATTATGAAATGCCTCATATTTGTGGGTAATTAAGGAATTATTTGAGATAATTTAAATAAATATATTTTTAACTCTTTACAAATATATATATATGTAAAAAAGTAGAGAGATGCTATGACCTAAAAAAATAAAGCTATGAGAGTAAAAATGGCTCATAGCCTGAGTTGGGCCCGACCCGGTTAGGCACGGGCCCGAGCCCAGCCTGGGACCATAGGCCTAGGCCTAGGTCATCCATTTTTAAGTCCATCCTGGCTCGTGAGCTCGACCTGCCTGGCCCGACACATTGACCCGCTCAAAACTCACTCAAAGCGCGACCCAAGGCGCAGTGTTATTTTTTGTGAAAAATAATAAAATTTTGATAGGAAAAGTATAAAAAAAAAATTTTAAAAAATGCCCAAGCCCAGCCCGATCCCGAGCATAGTCCAAGGCCAAGGCCTGTCGGCCCGCCCAAGGCCTGAATACCTCTTGGGCCTGGACCTAATTTTCTGGCCCGTGGCCTGGCTTTGCCAGACCTGAATTTTGGCAGGAGTCCACGCGGCCTGACATGGGTCAGGCCAGACCGTGCCAAATTTACACCCCTACCTAAGGCGAACAATGAAAATGGGGCCCTTATATATATATATATATATATAATACAAAATCTATGCACAAAATGATAAGTATCAACAAGTTTTTCATTTAAGTTTACTTGTACATATAATCATTAAAATTATAAACTAAAATTTACTTTTACATATTAAAATATGAAGAAATCATTATAAGTACTAAAAAATATAAAAATTAGGCCAAAACAACACTTGTTTGTATATATTTTAATTTCAATTGGATCAAATCACACTTATAAATAAATTTTTTTCATATGGGTCCAATAGAATTTTTTGGGCCCTTTAGACTGGCATAAAGCAACAAAAATAAATTGGATCTATTTCAACTTGTAATATACTTCTATAAGACACTACTAAATTTGGAGGCTCTATTTTGGGCCATTTTTTGGGGGCCTAAGGCACAGGCCTTAGCCCAAGACCAATTCTGATTTAAAATTTTATTACAAAAAATATTAAGAGAACAATTTTTGTTGTCATCAGAGTGGTCACTAAAATAATGTCCTAAAAGACATAAAATAATAAATAAAAAGAGGACCTTTAGCGACCAAATTTGAAAATGTCACTAATAAAATTTTTTAGGGATTAATAATTTCTTGCCAAAAAAGATTTACTTTTTGAGATGAAAATTTTAGTCTAAAAAGATAGTAATTCATGACGAAATGTCTATTTTTGTCACTAAAATTACAATAATATATAACACTTTTGGCAACTAAGATAATTCGTTCCTAAAGTTTTGACTCTAAAATCTTAATTTCTATGCAATATATAGTGTCAAAAAGGTATTTTATCATTTTATAGTTATTATACAACAATGTATACATATAAAAATAGTATTAAACACAAATATATAAAAGTGTCTAATGAAAAGTATTAAATGCATACCTCACACCATTGTTCAAGTATCGAGTGACCAATATGAATATTTAATTCATTCTAGAATACACACTCTCAAATGTTACAATTAAAAAATAATAATGAGTCATAACTAAACACCACATAAGAAATAATTAGATTTTTTCAATTATAACCAAAATAATAATCACAATAAGTTATAACCACTATCGCAACGACTTTGTTTGATGCAGTTTATTATAAACTAAAAGCAGATAAACAGAAAATAGTTTCTAAAAGCATTCATTTTCCAACTTTTAGAAAATCAACTATTTTTTTAACTTATTTAAGATATTTCTGCTTAATAAATTGTAGGCAAAAGTTAACCAACTAGGCCTAGCCTAGTTGGCTACCTTGACTCTCCTAAGAACTTAGTCTCAAGAGGAATGTCATAGATTCAACTCTCCTTAAGAGGTAGTTGAATTAAGAGGCAAGCCCTTGAGGCTTTGCAAGGGTGGGGCACCTTACTCCTATAAGTGTTAATCTAACAATTAATAACTGACTTTTGCTGCTAAAAAAAAAAATAATGTAGGCAAATTTTTTTTTAGATGGTGTTGTAAGCAAAAGTTGGTCATAACAAATCATAACTAATATTATAATAGATCATAATTAAACATTACAAACGTCATAACTAGAATATATAATACACCCAAAATGAAGTGTGTATTATAAAATTTCCCATCTAACTTATGCCATAGTACAACCAAAATGCTACACATGACTCCAGTAGAGCAATAGTAATGATGAATGCAGATGCTAGACTCGAGCCAAAAATAAAGAAGGCACAGATTATTGTAGACACCCCATTTTTGACCGACCTTAAGACTCAGACGTCACTGATTGAGCGCTTGGTGATGTTGTGTAATGTGCTCGTTCAGAAGTTTCAGAGTCACGGCCGTGCGCCCTGCCTCCGAACTTCCGAACCCTCTTCTGTGCCTTGCCTCGGTTTGCGAACCAGGCTCGGTTTTCTCGGTTTCTTTTCCTGAGGGGAGGGAGAGGTCTAGTAGACCATCTCTCAATGTCCGTAGGCTACATTTGGTGGCCGTAGGCCATTTTGCCCATTTCGGAGCCCGGTTTCCGGTTTTCCGGGACCGTCAGGCCGTGTGCCTCGGTAAGGGACCGCCTAACCATCTCCGTTTGCTCTGATTTTTGGCATACTTCCTATTTTCTCCCTTTTGAGGGACACTGGGGTCCCGGAAACCCACTTCGTGGCCGAACGCCACTTTCGGTGCTTAACAGCCCATTTTCGGGATCCCGAACTGCGTGTTTTGGCCCCCGAACATTCGTTTTGCATCGGTTTTTGCTCATTTTTGGAAGGTACCTCTGTTTCATCATTAGGAAGGTCACTGAAGGGTGGGAGGCTAGTAATTGTTTCAGTAACCAGTTATCTCTCCTCGGGAGCCTCCCGGCGCCCGTTTTTCTGACTTCCGGGCCAATGTTGAACACCCTAGGGTTAGTGTTGCCAACTTTCAACCACATACCTGTGATCTACACACCTTGGAGAACCCAAAAAAGTTATGGCCGGCCACTAATTGTTCTTTCCATTTTTGCCCCTCCTCTTTGAGGCTAATGTTGAACACCCTGGGGCCATTTTCTTGAACTTTGAACCACATATTTGTGATGTACACACATGGGGGAACCCTAAAAGTTGGTGGTCGGCTACTAATTCTCATTGACCTTTTTGACCCTTGGCCGGCCGGCCATAATAGGTGGCCGGCCGGCCACCTGCAGCTCCAAAACTGGCCGGCCGTGATCCTCTTGATTGGTACTTTACAGCTGTGCACTTTTTTCCCCCAAAATATCTGTATCCGAGGGAAATATCTTGTGGGGGAAAGATTACCTCCTTTTTGCCCCACCTTTACACCCTCTTTTTGTCCATATAACCAGCTGCAAGCATGCATTTTAAGGGTTAGAAAAATTACTCTTCAAGTCTCCATAGCCAACTCCATCTTCTTCCCTCTCAATTCTTCAAAAAAACCCTAAGTCCCTAACCTTCATTCCTTCTACACCACCAAGCTCTACCACCACCACCTCACTTCCAGCAGCAAGGAAGGTTTCTAGAAGGCAAAAGAAGCTGCAAATCCATCCAAGAAGCAACAAAAGCTTGAGTCTTCAAGGGTAAGTAGTACTTTTACCCTTTTGACCCTTTTTCTTGATCTATTTCTAAGCCCCTCTTTCTTTTTGTTTCAAGCTCCGGCCCTAACTGAAAAGGGCCATATTTTGAGCTCATATTCACTTCTCATTAAGGGCTCAACCCTGTTTGAGCCCTCCATAACACACTTGCTTCATTGATCATCTTGTATGTCATAGTTTTGCATGCTATTTTTGACCCATGAGACATTTATTTTCGAGCATGTTGTAAACTGATATTAGGCTTATTTTGAGCCCCTCTTCAACATTGGAGAAGGGCTCAACATTGTTTGGTGTCTCCATGTGTCACTTGTAGTTATATCCCTTATTTGGCCCCATTTTTGCATAAATTGATATCCCTCTTTGCTTCTGTTTTTGGACCTTGGTCCGAACTGAAAGTGGCCTTATTTTGGCCTATACTTCATGTTTCATTAACACTGTTTTTCTTTTTGGTGATTATTTTATATACTTCATGTTATAGCACCTTTTGAGCCTTGTTTTGCATCATATTTTTAGCATGTTTGTATACTGATTTTTAGGCTTCCATATACTGTAAATATTCATATTTTTGGTCCCTCTTCAGTGTTGTAGAAGGAAATTTTTCAGTTTGGGTTTTGCTTATACCACTCGCTTCATTACCCCTCTTTTGGCCCCTATTCTTGCATGCTATTTTTCCCCTACCTATACTTGCTGTTTGGCCATGTTTATAACTGTGAAAGTGCATCTTTTGGGACTGTGTAGCTTCTGTCTTTGCATTGTATGTCCATATTGTGCATGTTTGGCATAGCTATAGGCCATTTCGGGTGCCTAATGTTGCATTTCGGGACATTTCCTTGCATTTCATGTCATTTCGCTTCATTTCGGGACTGTTTTCCCCCATATTTTAGTGCTGAAATTCCATTAGTATGCTTGCATATCATTTTTGCCATATTTCATTACATTTTAGCATCGCCTCGGTTTGCGTGCCCGTGTGCACGCATTTCGAGGCACTTCATTTTTATCCGACGGCATCCTATGTGAGTGTGGCTGAGGCTCACTTATGTTGGTATAAGCCCATTTGTCATTTCCATGCCATTTCATTACATTTTAGCATCGCCTCAGTTTGCGTGCCCGTGTGCACGCATTTCGAGGCACTTCATTTTTATCCGCCGGCATCCTATGTGAGTGTGGCTGAGGCTCACTCATGTTGGTATAAGCCCATTTATCATGTTTCCGTATCATTTCATCACATTCCGTCATTGCCTCGGTTTGCGTGCCCGCGTGTACGCATTTCGAGACACATATCATTGCCTCGATTTGCGTGCCTGCGTGCACGCATTTCGAGACACATATCATTTCTTCGGTTTGCGTGCACGTGTGCACGCATTTCGAGACACATATCATTGCCTCAGTTTGCGTGCCCGCGTGCACGCATTTCGAGACACATATCATTGCCTCGGTTTGCGTGCCCGTGTGCACGCATTTCGAGACACATATCATCGCCTCGATTTGCGTGCCCGCGTGCACGCATTTTGAGACACATATCATTGCCTCAGTTTGCGTGCCCGTGTGCACGCATTTCGAGACACATATCATCGCCTCGATTTGCGTGCCCGCATGCACGTATTTCGAGACACATATCATTGCCTCGGTTTGCGTGCCTGCGTGCACGCATTTCGAGACACATATCATTGCCTCGATTTGCGTGCCCGCGTGCACGCATTTCGAGACACATATCATTGCCTCAGTTTGCGTGCCCGCGTGCACGTATTTTGAGACACATATCATCGCCTCAGTTTGCGTGCCCGCGTGCACTTATTCCGAGACACATATCATCGCCTCGGTTTGTGTGCCCGCGTGCACGTATTCCGAGACACATATCATTGCCTCGGTTTGCGTGCCCGCATGCACGCATTTCGAGACACATATCATCGCCTCGGTTTGCATACCCGCGTGCACGTATTCCGAGACACATATCATCGCTTCGGTTTGCGTGCCCGCGTGCACGCATTTCGAGACATGTCATTTTCTCAGTTTGCGTGCCCGTGTGCACGCATTTCGAGGCATCTCATTTCATAGCATTGTATATGTTAGGATTGTATCTTAGTCGCATTTCATGCATATCATGCATATTGCATCGTGTCCGGAATAGGAGTTAGCCCGGGCATGGGAAACGAGGTACATTTCGTACTCCGAGTGACGGAATGTGTCTCAATTCCCCAGTCACCGACACTCCGGATTATCCATGATGGAGTTAGGTTTTAGCTTTAGTTTCATGTGCATTCATCCTATATTGAGTTGTGCATTTCGACTCCTCGGCCATCATGCCTCGGTATGCGTGATTGGTGGCACGAGGTTCGAGACATGCATATATCTGTGCAAATACATTGCTATGCCCCTTTCCTGCTCTCTGTTGCAGCAAAATCAGGAATCAGCAACTTTTCGGGATTTGGCACGCATTTCAAGAACAGGTGTAAACAGAGGCTAATTGGGGCATTCCGGTGGATTTCCGCGCAAGACAATCCGGACATGCATCATCCATCAGAAGCAAGGCAGTCCCTGGCTTGCACGCCAGTTTTACTTGTTTTCTTAGTTAATTTGTTAATTAATTAGGATTCTGTAATATTTTGGACTGTAATATTCTTTTATTTGGGACTGTATATTTATTCGGACCCTCTGCGCGAGGGCCACAACTGTAATAAGTGTGCGTGTGTGTGTTGTATGTCTTCCAACCCCACGTCTTTCTCCCTTTTATTTATCCGCTTTTGATGGTTAGATTAGGGCATGTTTAAATTAGCATACAGTATGACAGCATGTTTGCATCATTCATCTGTATTGCATGCACCGGGCTCGGCGCATCATACTAACTGCATTGTACTTTCAATTTCAAAGTTGAATACATGATAGTTGTAGCATTCCATATGCCATTTTAGAATAGCCGAGCCTGCTATAGTTGCATTTTGCATGTGTGGCATTAGGCATTTCTGTATATTTAGGATTCATGCATGATTTCTAATGTAAATTCTATTTTGGCTTGGAGTACTCGGTGAGTTTTATGCTTTAGCATCCTTGCATGCGTGTGAGTGACTGCCATGAATAGCATGCTTACCATGAGGCTATATGCTTATCTGATATACCTGCCTGAATGTCTGTGGGTGGAGGTCGGGCTATCTGAATTGGAATAAATCATCAAATGTTTCAAGCCTACCTGCGGGTAGCAAACCCTTTTCAAAAGCAAGCATGAAATGTTTTGTTCCAATTTGGGCGACTCGGTCTATACTTATATGCTGTGCGCATCACATAGTAACCTAGGCTAATAAACCAGAATAAGAACTCACAATGTTTTCAAAAATTGATATCATGGTTAGTAGAGGCCGGTCTATGACCGGGCGAGCGGGGGTGCTCACGAAGTGACCTTCCCCAATCGTACCCAAGTTCCCGAGCCGAGGCAACTTTGGTGATGACGGACACGTGGCCTTTTGGCACCGAGTCAGGGTTTCCTAAATTTTCCAAAATAAAATATTTAGGTGGCGACTCTGTATCTGGCAAAGCAGTCCATGTTTGGCACTTCTTTCAAAAATCTGTTTTTCTCAAAAACGATTTGCCGGATTTGGACTCTTTGGTTCAGACTTAGAACCGTGACTACGAAAGTCGAATCCGAGCTGTAGCGAGGTCCCCCGCGGGCTTGTTACAATTATTTACTTCACAACGAAGTGGGTGTTAACCAGCCAACAAACAATTGAAGACAAAACAGATTGGAACCAGCAAAAGAAGGAAAAGAGATTGGTTTAAGGAGTTTGAGGGACTTGCATGCAGGTTGTGTACATATATATAGGCATGCAATTCCATTTAGATTAGGCCTTCTTTTTTGCTTTTCTTTTTTTTCCTTTTGAGAAATTATAACAACAACAACAAAAATTCTTTCTTAACAAATAAATTTTGAGTTTTTAATTTTATCAATATAAATCTAAATATTTCATCCATCTTTTTTCTTGTCATTTCTTTTTCAAATCCCAATTTAAATTCATGATCCAAATACAATTTTGCGTTTTTTGTTAATCAGATTCAATGGAAGACTATTAACAAAGCATGTGTTCATGACATGCGCTAATTGAACATCAAATTTCTGCAAAGTTGTATTTCATTCTCTACATAGTTGTGGTTATCTTCTATGGCATGGCACACACAAAATAAATTAATTAATTAATTTCAAGAAAATATTTCATATATTATACATAATGTGATTAGCTTCTCTCTCATTTCTCCTTTATCTCCTTGTTTAAATCTCTCCCTATCCTACAATAAGAGTTCAAATATAATTCAATGCTAAAATACACTACAAGCAAAACACAAGATATGTCTGTTTAGTGACAAATACCTAACTTCTCAAATGATTATTTTATGTGAAACACAAGATATATCTTGTTTCTTTAGTTCTAAATTAAAAAGAGTGATGGCTACCTCGCCGTAAGGGACAAGAATCCCGTGAGAGACCCAACATATCTTTTTAGCACTAAAGTGTTTGTAAGACATGGATTCCATGTGAGACATAAGATATATATTTTTAATATTAAATATCTTGTCAAATGATTAACTCTTACCACATAAATAGAATAGGAATCTCATGTCATACACAAGAAATCTCTTTATTAGAAGGAGCCTTGATAAATTATTAATTTTTAGTGATAAAAAAAAAAAAGAGTAAAAGGAAAGATGGAAAATGGAAAATGAAAAATGTAAAGACCCTCCTGTTAACATGATTAGAGTTAAAATAACTTATCACTATGTTATATAATGAGAGTAAATCTCATGTGAGGCACAAAATATATCAATTTTGTACTTGATAACTTGCCAAATAATTAATTGTTACCACACAATACAGGATATGATCCCTATTGTAAGGCACAAGATATCTCTTTTGTATCAAATGCCTTGTTTAACAATTAACCCTTAATGATCAAAAGTAGTAAAAGAAAAATCAAAAGGAAAAAAATGGGGTCCTTTGATCACACTACTAGAATTGGAGGAAGTCCTCACCACTACACGTATATAGTACTGAACAAAGATCTCATGTGGAATATAAAATGTCTTACCAAATGATTGCCCTTTAGTACACATGTGAGACATGAATTCAATTGTGACACACAAGATACGTCTCTTTAGTACCACGTGCCTTCCTAAATGATTAACTCTCAGTGATCAAAAGAAGTAGAAGAAAAAGATAAGGCAAAAGAGGATCCCTTCCTGCATCATGATCAGAGTTAGAGTAACTCATTACTATCATATAATATGAGACAGAAATCACCTTTGAGAAATAAGATGTCTCTTTAGTATTAGATGCCTTGTCAAATTGTTAACTCTTAATAATAAGAACAAATACAATAAAAAAGAAAGAGATGGGAACCAAGTGTGCAACATTTCTCTTTATACTAGATGCTTCACTTGTTATCATAGCCCTCTTACGTTTTTGTTATAAGCTACTCATTGCTATTACACAATATTATGGGATAGGAATCCTTCTTGAGTGAGACGTGAGTTATATCTCTTTAGTATTAGAAACTTTATCAAATTATTAACTCTTAGTGATCAAAACAAATTACAAACCATGTATATGAAAAAGAACAGTATGCAACATTCCTTCATTTGTCCCCTTCTCTCTCTAACTCAACCTTCTTTCAAGTACTCAGTAATTTAAAAAAATTTAAAAATAAAAAATAAAACACACCTCTTTAAACTACTGCATGCTCATTTTATTTGTATCACGCAACCACAAATTGGAATATATTGACATGGAAATTCATATGTCCAGTGATAATATTGCACAACACAAATTGGTAAAATTTCTAGATCAAGTTAATTAATCAAAAGTGTAAGTCAAATAAAATTCGGAAATAGAATTTTTATGTATTACATTTGAACTAAGTATTTTTTTTTAAATAAAAATAAATTATGGGGCACATTTGAACCAAGTTAAATGTTTTGTTATTCATATTTATATTTACAAACACAACATTTCATCTATATTTTATATGGTCAATAGAAAACTAGTGGAAAGAGACAAAAATCAAAATCAGAGTTTCCATTAAAAGTATTGATGCCAATTTCAAAATATTTATATGTCGTACTCTATAGTAATCATTTTATAATATTTGACTTAAAATTTTAATATAAAGCATGTGGTTTGTAGTTGTAGTACTGTCGCATGCATTTGTTTGCAATTTATAGAAATTAAAAGCCACAATACTCAAACCAAGTCATAATAGAAAAATATAGCATGCATTAGATGTATAATATAATATTTTTTTCGTACAAGGTTCATTGTCAATAAATTATATATTATTAGTGGTCAAAAACTTTAAAAGAAAGACAAAGGAAAAATTAAAAAAGACAAAAAGATAAAAGAAGTGATGTTTTAATGTACAAAAAATGAGAAACCTCTCTAAGAAATTCTAACCGTTCTCTCTTTCTTTGCTCTTTGGAGGAAGAGAGTGGCACTTTTAACCTTCCTCCCCCCCCCCCGGTTTCTTTTCTTGTGGTTTCTATTACCATACTAGCCACTATCGCTCTTCTTGTCTCCATCATCAGTTTCTTACCGAGAAAACTTTCAAATTTAATCTCAAATCTAATTTATGACCAAGATTTGTGTTGTTATACGCTAGGCAACCACCTCAAATTTATAATGTTTTATTTTGTAATGTAGAGGCGGGGATTAAGGTACTAAAATTACCGGTTGCAGTAGTGAACAGATCGTGAGGGTGATGTGTATTATTTGTTTGATGGTGATCATTTTCTTTTGTTTATTTATTTATTTATTTTTTTTTGGTATTATTTTTTTTGTGTTGCAATAATATCTCTCTATGTAGAGGATTCTTTTTTTCATGAAGGTTTTATCCTCCCTGCGTGGAGGTTTATTTTTTCCCCTATGTGGAGACTCATATATCTTTCTTACATGGAGCTTCTCTTTATCCATTTTTAGATCTATTTTATACTACGATATATTTTATTGGATGACTTATTATCGGATATACAATATATTAAGTCTTGTGCTTTTCTAGCTAAAGAAATGTACTTGAAAAAAAAAAAAGGAAAAAGAACGCAACGCAATATTTAGGAAATTTTAAAACATGGGGAACAATTTTCAGGATTCCATTAATTTAGTGAAATTATGATAATAATTTTACATTATTTTATAATGATCAAATAATTCCTAATTTGAAAAATGAGCGTTAAGTCTACCTTTGAAATTGTTTTGGCTCGTGAGTCCACCATCAACTTGTATGGGAACATGAAACATCAAGTGGTTAATGAGGGAAAAAAAAAAGAGAAAGCGATGCAAAACTCTCGTTTGTTATGTAGTTATTTTAGTTAATTTTTTAATTTTTTTATAAAAAAAAATGTATATAAAAAAAATAAAGAGTAATGTGATTAGGTGTTTAGGGTCACTACAATAAAAACAGAGTATAGTGACGTTTTTTTTTTTACGACGTTTTTCAAAAACGTTGTGAAATCTGCCCCAATTTTTCAAATTCCAAAAAAAGTAACTAAACCATCTTGTTTTGTGTGCCGGTTGTAAGAAAACAGAGAGTTAAAACTGTGCCGTTAAAATAAGATTATTAAATTATTTGTTATTTCTTTTAAGTGTACTTGTAGGGAATTCAAATAAATTAAAAACAAAAAAATTTCTACTCTGGTAAAACAGATGTGCGACTTTAGAAAGAGAGAGAAATTGAGTCTTGGATCTTTGAGGCATCAGACCTTTGATCTCCATCAGTTTTTCGGTTGTTTGATATGAAAAATCTTGTTCTGCTCTTGATTTGCGCGTATATCGTCCAGATTGTTCGAATCCCTATGATCTAAATCAATCAATAGGGCTCAAGGTTAGCGTTTTCAGGAGCGTATATCTTACAGATTGTTCGAATCCATATGATCTAAATCGGTTTAGGGCTCAAGGTTAGGGTTTTCTACTATGGATTTGCTATATTCACACAAGATCTATAAAATTCCATGGCTAAAACTAACGATTTGGGATTGTTTCTCTCGATTTAGTTGATTTTCAGTTTTTTTTTTTTTTTTTTTGCTTTTGTTTTGTGTTTTCTCTTTTCGTTTTTGTTCCTTTACTCTTTCTAGTCCTTATATGGAAAACTCTTCTCTTTCATCAGATTGAGCAGCAGCAATGGCGAATCGATTTATCTAGGATTTCGAGGGTGGTGTTAGTGTCTCTGATCATGTACAGGAAAAGCAATTGGCATTGGATGTGGATCGTTGGAAACAGTGACTAGAAGCTCAACGATGAAGAGATATAGATCATAGTTATTCTTGTGGTTGATTTTCACTGAAGTTAGTTCTGATTTCTAACAAGTAATCTTTGCTCAAAATCATGATTCCCTTCAACTTTGTTTTGCGGGTGATCTTCTAATGAAGTTGGGTGCTAGGGTAGAGTTGGCAACTACAGCTGTGCCACAACTTTTTCTGCCTTTAGCTTGTGTTACCAATGTGGCCATGGTTCAACCCTTCTTTGTCTCTCATTTTCTTCCCATTTTATAAATTCCGGCTAATCTATGTGATGAATTAGCTTTATTGCTTTACTTTCATATTGTTTCACTTGCAGAATGTTGGTGCTGTCACATCATCCTCGACTCGCACTCCAATATACAAAGCCTTTGCCAAAGGTGAAAACATTAGGGATGTTACTGCGAAGGGAGAATGTGTTGGCAATGTTGCCGATCTGGTATGCTTCTCCAACTTCCATTACAATTTCCAGAAGCTTGTGTTTGCACCGAGCCAATTGAGAACATATTTTGATGGCTGCTATAGTGGCTATTGCCACATAGTTAAATTGATCTGCATATTTTGTACTTGTTTCCAGTCCTAATATTATTCGGAGAACAGAGAGGCATTACTGAAGGAGACGGGTTTCATTACTCTGTATAGTTAATCGAGTGCATCAAAAATATAGTCAATCCCATTAATTTTCCCTTGGCATTTTACTAGACCTTTTTTTAGTGACACAAGAAAATCAGAGTAAGGCATTACGCTATATTTTATATATATATAACTAAGTGGAACATATGATATACATAGAGACATCATGTTACGAGAAGCACTTGCACTCGGCTCGACTGCAATAGACAAAAGTTGTTCTTTTGTTATCCAACAAAAATGGTAATTAGATATTGGTCAGTACTAGTAGTCTTGGAAGTTGACCTTCTTGTTATTATGATTTAGCTGATGCTATAAATTGACCTTTTTGCAACTTCTCATTTTGAAAGATTGAAACTAAAAAAAAAAATGTTTGGTAGTTTTTCCTATAATTTGACGGATGCTACGGATTGAAACTTCTCATTTTTTGTTTTTGTTGTACTCAGTTACAGTTTATCTTGCATTTGGGCACATAGTTTTGTGACTCATGATTATTTGGAGTAAAGTCTGCAAGTTGCTTTATAAGGACATGTGCTAAGACTGCTTATGCCTTTATGCTTCTTGATTGTCACTATGAATCTTTTAATTTTCTATTGTCAATAGTGTGCAGTTTATAACCTTTAAAATGGCTTCATTTGGAATTGTAAATGAAGGGAAACAAATTGGTGTCTATCTAGTCTTATTTTAAATTGAAAATATAAAAAAGTATTCAAATTGATGTGTTAGTATGATCAACAGCATCTTTTATAATCTGGAATTAAATGTTTAATTTTCAACTTCTTGCTTGGGTTCTGTAATAGAAGTGCTTGATGTCTACTATGCGTTTCCCAGTCAAACTTCTAGGACTAGTTAATTTGAGCTTTTTAGAATTGTTCCCTTAGAAGATGAATTTAAGATCCTACATATTGTTATAAATTAATTTCTCTCTCTCTCTCTCTCTCTCTCTCTCTCTCTCTCTCTCTCTCTCTCACGTGTGTGCGCATGCCATGCTGTGGCAATGAAGGGAGACATCCTGGAAGATCCAACAAATGAGCCAAACAAAGATATGTACATGATGACTATTGAGCCAGAAGATGCACCTAACCAACCTGAGTAAGTTTGCTTGTTTGATGTGCATTTCAATTCCTTTAATTTAGTCAAATCTTGATTTATGCATTTGCTTCTTTGTTTCCCCCCCCCCCATGTAGATATGTACAAATTGGGATGGTTTCAGGGCTTCCTGTTTCAGTCAATGGAAAGGAATTCTCCCCTGCATCTCTGCTTTCTGAGCTGAATAAAATTGGTGGGTGTTGACACCCCATTTTTGACCGTCCTCAAGACTTGGACGTCACCGTTTGAACACTCGGTGATTACCCTTGTTTGTGTTCGTTTGGAGCTCTCGGAGGTCTCGGCTACGCACCCTGCCTCAGGATCTCCAAACTCGACCGTTTTATGTCTGGTTTTGCACCAAGCACTTGTGTTTTGCCTTGGAGGGGCAGGGAATGCCTTGTGAGGCATCCCCACACACCACCGGCAGTGGCTAGAGGTCACCGGCTGGTTTTTGCTTCCATCGGCACTTTTTTGTCGCCGGTCGGCAATAAATTTTGTCAAAATGACATTTTTGGGCAGCCGACCACTGTTCATCTACTTTATGTAGATATTTTGTGCCAGCTGTGATAGCTGGCACCAACTCTGCTTCCCTCCATACACGTGTATGGAGGGATTTCCCTCTAAGCAAGCTTGTTGTATAAGCTTTGCAAGAGGGACTTCTATAAGAGGAGGGGTCTTCTCCTTGTTCTCGGTTAGAGACTTTGAAGGCAAAACCAGAGCTTACACATATAGATACACCCTATCTCCATATTTCCCTCTCTCTCCTCCCTTGTGTGTGTTTCTTGGCCTAAAAGTGTGATTTTACCTTACTTTTGCACCAATACACACACTATTACACCTTGCTCCGAGATTGAGGACTTTGAGGGTTGATTCTTGAGTTTTTGGGCTGTTTTTGATCAAAAAAGGGGGGCTGCCTTGGCTGTTCTTGAAGTGTGCTTCAAGGGTGAGCATTTTACTTTAGTTTCCCCAAACTTGCACTAGCTTTTTACCTATCTTACTTGATGATTTAGTTTTTGTGCATAACATAAAAAAAGCTTATATTTTCATGCTTAAGAACTTTCATTAAGGGTCTTTCATGGTTTGAGTTCAAACTCACCTTCTTAGGCCTTATTTGGCCCTTTTGTTGCCTCTTTGGTAAGGCCATGTTTGCTTAAGTGTTTTGGTCTTCTCACCAATGAAAACTAGTGGATTTTCAGTAGTGAGGAAGGTAGTTTGAAGTCTTGCATAGGGGAGGGACACCCCTCTCCCTTCATTGTCTTGTTTCCTTGCATTTTAGCTTAAAAGGGTAACATGCATGCTTGATCATTTTTGGCCCCATTTTAGAAGTTTTTTGGGTGTTTTGGGTCATATGTGATCTCTGTTTTTGGCCAGATTTGTACCCATTTGCATGCTTAATATACTTGCTTTACATTCCTCCATTTGGCTCAGAAATGCATCTTGTGTTTAGGCCATGATTCTTGCATGTGTTGGCTTAGTTCCATGAAGGTGTTGGCATTATTTTATCATGTTTGAGGTCTGTTGGCCATCCATTTCAGTCATGCTTGCCTTGTTTGATGTCATCTCTTTGTGTTTTGGCTTGTAAGCTTTGAGCATATTGACCTCTAGGATGCATAGCTATGACCATCCTCATGATTTGCCATCATTTAGGGTCACATTTCAGTCCATGAATCATGTTTATATGTGTGCATGTGTGACCTCCTTCATGCCTTGAGGGTGTGCCCTTTTATGCCTACATATGAGCCTTGGTGCATACATCTCTTTGGAGCCACTTTAGCTGCCATATTAATGGGTTTTGGAGTCCATTTTTGCATGTTAAATTTTTGTTTTGGCTTGTCCAAGTCATGCCATGAGTGGTCATGTTGGTGGGAGTGAAGTGCCTCCTTTTTGTGCCTTAACCTTAGGACCATTGGTTTGCTTGTTGGCATGAGTATTGGTCCACCTTTTAGGCACTTTTTGGCCACTGTTTTGGGGTGGATCAAGGCCTGCCCCTTTATGGTATAAGGCTCTCTTGCATGCTTGTCTTATGTCCATTGCATAATTGTCTCATCAAGTGTGGTATTGCGTTGATTCTATTGCTTAAATTGTCCATATTTACATTGCATTTGCATCTTGTATGCCTAACATTGCATGCTTGCCATACTAGTTGCATGACACTTGGTATGCCTTGCATCTTGATATCATGTTGCATTTTGAGCCATGTTTGCATAACATGCATTGGATTGCTTGGTTTGGGGTGTCAAACCTAGTGTGAGGGTTAAGGGGCGTTCATACTATAAGTGATGTAACGTGCCTTAACTCTCGGTCACCGGGGCCTTTGACTTCGACATGATAAGGCCTTGGTCCTCATTTGTGTGTTGCATGCATTTTTTTATCAAATGGCAAGCTCGATCTCTTGGGCTATCATGCACCATTGATGGCTCGAGCATCGAGGGCCATGTTCCCCTGAGTTCAACACATGATGGGAAACATAGCCATGCTCACATGTGCCTGAAATCCCATGCCATATACTGTATGTTCTCTGTTGCTGTCAAAATTGTCTCCTGTAGGAAGTTTCAGCCGACCGGCAGAATTCAGTGCCGACCAGCCATTGGTGAATGGCCGATAAATCCAGAAGTAGCCGATGGAAATTATGCACTACCGGTGGGAAGTTCCCCCAGCCGATGGTACTCTGCAGTATGCAATAAACCTATCCCAGCACTTTGGAATTTTTCAGAGAGATAGGGCAGTGTAAGCAAAGACAGCCTTGGTATGGTGCGGGTTTTCCGGGCAAGGCGGGTTCGAGCATGTATCATTCGCGCATCTCGAGGCGGAGGCTGTGGCCATCTTTCTCCTTCATTTTGCATTTTTTCTATTAATTAAGTAGAAATTCTGTAATAATTAATTTATTTGTTATTCGGACTGTAATATTTATTTGTACCCTCCGAGCGAGGGCAAATCTGTAATAAGTGTGTGTGAGTGGGGTGTATGTCTTCCAATCCCACGTCTTTCTTCCTTTTTATTTACCTGCTTATGATGGTAGACTAGGGCATATTTAAAATTAGCATACCTTATGCAATGCATGCGTGCATTCATACATCTGTCCTGCATACACCGGGCTCGGTACATCATGCTAACTGCATTTGTATTTCAAATTCCAAATTGAATACGTGCATCAATTGGTTGCATTTCACATGCCATGTTTAGGTTAGCCGAGCCTACTCTAATTGCATCTTGCATGTGTTGCATTAGTCAACTTGACATGAACTAGGACATGCATGTTTGCTAACTAGTTTGTTGTTTTGGCGCGGAGTACGATGTAAGTATTTTCGCTTTAGCATATCGCATGCGTGTGAATGTTGCCATGATAATGTGCTTACCATGTGGCTAAGCACTTATATGAGATAAACTGTTTGAATGCCCGTGGGTGAAGGTTGGATTGTTTGAATTGGAAAAACTCGTTGAAATCCGTGTTTTAGCCTACTTGCGAGTAGCAAATTCCAAAGCGCTTTTCAAAACAAACGGATATGCAATGTTTGTTTCCAAATTAGGCAATCTAGTTTATACTTGTTTGCTGTACGCAAAACATAGTAATTCTAGGCTAACAAATGGAATAAGAACACATAACGTTTTCAAAAACGGATATCACGGTTAGTAGAGGCCGATCTTGGATCGGGCGAGAGGGGGTGCTCATAGCTGACCTTCCCCAATCGTACCCTAGCTCCCGAGCCGAGACAACTCCGGTGATGACAGACATGTGGCCTTCGGCACCGAGTCGGGGTTTCCTAAGTTCCCCCATAAAAATATTTAGGTGGCGACTCTGTATCTGGCAAAGCAGTCCATGTTTGGCACTTCTTTCCTAAAATCTGTTTTCTCAAAACGATTTGCCAGATTTGGACTCTTTGGTTCAAGATTAAGAACCGTGACACAAATCGAGTCCGAACTGTAGTAGCGGGGTCCCTCGCGGACGCGTTTACAGTTTCTGGCGACTTTGCTGGGGATTTAGAGAGCTTGACTCGAACTCGTGATATCCTGCTTTGATTTTGTTTATGTGTCTCTTTGCATTGCATGTGCATTGGTGCGCTTAGGAACACAGTGTTTGCCATCTGCCATTCCTGAACGGTTTGCCGGAGGCTTGTCTTGTCAAGGCATGACCATAAGGCTGACCAGTTATGGGCTCTGACAGTATGGGAACATAAACCCCGGTTTTACCGGGGCACCCTTTTCGACCATTCGACCTAGTGCATACTCGGATCCATAATGACCATTCCAAGTTAGGACAGGCTGCTTACCCGATGTTAGGCTGTTTGAAAACTGCTGCGTGCATAGTGAAACCCTAGCTCCTGACAAAATAGGACAGGGAAACCCTACCCTAACATAGGGGTGTTTTGGCTCTCTTTACTTGCTATGTGTTTTTAAAGTGTTGCTCTACAGGAACATGCATATTAGTTTGCAAGATTGAGTATTAGGCTTGAGGGCATCAGTATCAGTTTGTGAGAATCATTTATCTGCGGGTATCAGGTTCAGTTTTGGGAACAGAGATTTTGGGGAACAGTGATCAGTATCGAGGAACAGTGTGTTCGGCTTACCAACTGTGTATTATGGATACCCAACTGTGCGTTGTGTGTGTTTATTTTATGCCGTTATGCTGTCCGATTGTTAGTTTATTTACTGTTTTATTTATCTTTTTGCTAGGTAGTTTAGCATCATTGCTTCCAACCCGGTAGATATTCCCCAAGCACTCTGGATTAGAGGTCGTCGGCTCCATCGATCTGAGGCTCTGGTAGACGGACAACCAGTGTACCACTCTCTACCCCCGGTTACTAAACGGAGGGCAACTAGGCAGAGGGCATCGGTCCAACAGTCAATACAGAGGGCTTTATCTACCCCACCTGTGTACAGTAGGGATCAGGATCCTGTTTCACCCACAGAAAGGGAACATATACTGACAATTCAGTCAGAACAAAGCAGCATGGCTAGTTTAGAAGAGATGGTGCGCCAACTCCAAGAAAGCATGAAAGTGATGTAGCAAGACGCTGTCCGACAGGCAGAATTCGCCAAGCAACAAGCCACAGTTATGAGTGAGCAAGCGGAGTTAATCGTGAGATTGCAGCAGTAAACTGGGGCGTCAGCTTCACAGCAAGTCCCTCCCCCACTAAGGGTTCCGATACCCGAAGAGACGCCAAATGCCCGGAATGTCCAAGAAGATACAAACATCCCAACGGGGCCGGCTCCACCCCCGATTCTGCCTCAACCATCCAAGGCACCCACTCCTATCAATCAATCGGATTCTCCCTTCGAGTCCGAGGTAGACCCCGTGGCATTAAAAATGCGCAAGCTTGAAAAGCTGTTCAAGAAATCTCAAGGTGTGTAGTCCATTCCGGACATTGGAGATGGATACACTGACGCAGCCGTGACGCTGCCAGATCGGTTTAAGATGCCATAAATTGATCGTTTTGATGGATCTGGGGATCCCATGGTACACCTACGACTATTTTCAGACGTCCTAAGACCAATGGGCCTCACTAGATTGCAGAAGCTATCTTTATTTGGCCGGACCCTGTCGGGTGTAGCGGCCGCGTGGTATGCCAAGTTGGAGGATGACGTCAAGAGAAGTTGGGACGAGATGGTTGAGGCCTTCATCCTGCAGTACTCATATAATACACAAATCGAGATCACAACCCGGGATCTCGAGACAACGAGGCAAGAACCCAAGGAGAGCTTCTCAGAATTCGTAACCAGATGGCGGGCTAAGGCTTCGATGATGACCTTAAGACCCACGGACAAAGACCAGATTCGGATGATTGTGCGCAATCTTCAGCCGGAGCTAATGCAAAAGATGATTGTACTCCCCTTCCCTACCTTTTCTGATCTGCATGAAATGGGGGTGCAGATCGAGGACACCTTAAAACAAGGCCTGATTGATAACGACCGGGAGCAACCCTGCAGAACTTTCAATCGTAATACTAATGCAGGCCCGAGTGGTGCTACAACTACCAGGACCTCCGAAGTGAGTATGGTCACCACCAATCCTTCCCCGAGAACTATGGCAGCCACACCATTCTCCGGTGCATCCGGAAGCAACCCACAAACAGCCAAATACCCTCCCAAAAATACCAGAACCTTCGCTCTGCTTTATATGCCCCTGTCCAAAGCTTTGGGAGTTTTGATCAGAAAAGGGCATCTGAAGCCCCTAGAGCCGCGGCCCTTACCGGAAAGACTCCCCGCTGCCCACAATCCAGCCAAGTATTGTGCATTTCACCAGCAGCACGGTCACGACACCGATCTGTGCTTTCGATTGCGTCATGAGATTCAAGATCTCATTGATAACGGGGTGATTTTACCACCTGAGAAACCCAATGTTACTACAAATCCTCTCCCCACACATAACCAAGCTCCACCACCCAAAAGAATCAATTTCATCCACACTAGAGTCGTGTCCTACGATCCTAGTATCTATATCACACCCTCCTACCTGCCTAAGCCGAAGGTTTTCCTTCCTGATTGCACTGATTTGTGCATGATGGACGTCTCCATAACCCAACCCAAGCCTGTGGTGGTGACCATCGAGAGCAGGAGAGAGAAGACTCCAAAGGAGAAGGGGGTTGTCGAGCCAGAGTCTGCGGAGTCTGGGAGTGATGTTGGGAATGCTTATAGTCTGAGTGACTACATTTCACCGATGGGCCAGAATAGACCAGATGTGGAATTTCCAGCAGGAGGAGAGCTGTGTGCAATCCAAGGGGACAGTCTAGGACAGGGAACAGATGATTTGACAGCTGTGGAAGAGGATCTTGCCAAGTTCTAGTTTTACGATAACCAAGATCTAGAAGACTCATCCATCAATTGGTTCGATTATGAGGAATCGACCGAGGCCACGGGATGGTTGGACGATCAGCCAGATGTGGTAGGAGAGTTTCAGTCAGAACAAGGCCCGACAGGGGTAGGAATGTCAATAACAGCCGGGAGGGTCGAAGAATAGAATACATCGCCGGAGAGCGCCGGTGTCGAGAGTTTCGTTCGGGAATGGAGCATTTTGAGTACAGGGATCATTGAACAATCTACTGCATTGACACAGTCAGAACAGGAAAGATTCGAAGATTCTGAGAGGATCAGGAAGGCAAAAGCCCACGTGGGGGTTGACACTGCCACAAGTACAGAAATGGAGAATGCTGCGAGCATTGGGATAGAAGGTACTGCAAGTATCGGAACAGTCATGCCAGAACCAGACAGGTGCCTGTCAGCTGCAGATGGCATGTGGTGGGAAGACGATGATCTATGTCTTACCCACACGGACGAGGATTGGGAAGGTAACCAACCAGATGATACCTGGTATATCGGCGAAGTCGATCACATGACTAGGAGTGGACGGTACTTCAAGCCTCCACACCTAGATCAACCGAAGGCGTCTGGAAAAGATAAGGAGGCAGAGAAGCAAAAGGAAAAACAACTCAAAGATGAGGTCGTATTGAGACAATTGAAGAAGATACAAGCGGACATCTCCATCTGGGGGCTGCTTATGGCTTCTCGAGTACATAGACAGGCTGTCCTTTTGGCCGTGGATAAAGCCAAGCTTTCAATAGACACCACGCCCGAACAGCTGGTGGGCCTAGTTTTTTCGGGAGGAAGTTCCCCGGCATTGACCTTTTCTGACAAAGAACTGCCACCTGAGGGTGCGAACTATAACAAGCCACTCTACATCTCTGTGGAGTGTAGAGATAAATGGATACCCGTGGTGCTTGTTGACACGGGGTCCGCCATCAACGTCTGCCCGACAAGGACAGCCTATGCGATCGGTTTGAAAGTCACGAATTTTGTGCCAACGGCCCAGGTGATTCGGGCGTATGACAACACAAGCCGGGAAGTAATGGGAACAGTTAAGATTCAAACAAAGGTTGGGCCGGGACAGTATGAGATAGATTTCCATGTCCTGGAGGTTCCTACAACTTTCAACCTGCTTTTAGGGCGGCCGTGGCTGCATCAGGCAAAGGCAGTCTCCTCCACCCTACATCAAGTGGTGAAATACCCCTATGGGAAGGGAGTAGCCATCATTTTCGGAAATTCATCGATTCATCCGCCGCCAAAAGTATCCACGCCTGTTCTAGAAATTGAACACGGTATGGAAGATGTGTTCATATCGGGTTTTACCTTGGCTGAGGCTCGGGTTGTACAGAACATTATGGCTGCTAGTGAAGGGGTATATGTCAGTGCTCAGGCAGTCTATCTCATGAACAAGCTCCAACACATCCCCGGGATGGGATTGGGCAAGAGCGACCGGAAAGGCGTCGCATCATTGGCCGAAGTGCCACACAACCTTCATACCTTTAGATTGGGTTATCTACCCACCAAAGAGGACTGGATAAGGAAAGGAAAGGAAAGGAAATGGCCGGAAGAGCCAGAGCAAAGAAGGCTGGGAAGCCTTTCGAGTTGATGCATAGGCCCATTCAGGGTACCCTAAACAGACGCTTCGTCCGGGAGGGGAAGGACTTTCCGTTTTGTGGCTTCCCAGAACCATGGCTGAACGCGGAGAAGAAGCGCGTGCCGGGCTTTGAGATTTTCTTCGACTTGCAGCTACCTGAGAGTGACATCGCCGAAGGGCAAACAGATCTATCAGTTGAGGCTGAACAAAGTAGGGAAATGCAGTCTGAGGACGCTGAAAATGAAATGGGGGTAGCACTGGCATGTCTACTTTCAGATCCTCCGATCGAACAGAAGTGCTTGGGGGATAACTCCTCGGTATGCATGATCGGGAATGAAATGGCTGCGGGCCTATCAGCAACTATTTTGGATGCATCCATCGCACCCTCTCTCGTCTGGCAATATGAAGAAGGATTTTTGTCCAGCAGCACCGGATCAGGTAGTGAGCCAGAATTTGATTCCACCGAGTCCTGTGAGTCGAAATCAGGATCCAGCTCGACTGAGTCTGAGTCCGGTATTCCTGGGGGTGATAACCCGGATGCCACAGTCCTGTCTAGGTCGTCATTTTCTTTCTCTTTTGAGTCTGTTGCAACAGAAGAATCAGACGGCTTGGAAGTATTTAATGAGAACGATGTGGATGTGGTTTCTGAGTATTTTTCTGTGCCTTTGATTTATTGCTTAAATCAGGATTTTCAAAATTTTGATGAAAACGACGAGGAAGAAATTCCTCCGGTTTTGCAACGGTTAATTGATCAAGAGCAGGAAAGATTTGTTAAACCCTTAATGGATGAAATCACTACCGTGAATGTTGGTACTGAGAAGGACCCGCGGCTGGTCCAGATCGGGTCCACGTTGTCTTTAGAGGAACGCGAGCGCTTAGTCGCTTTATTAAAAGATTTCAAAGATGTTTTCGCGTGGTCCTATGAAGACATGCCTGGAATCGATCCTGAGATTGTACAGCACCGGATCCCTCTTGATCCCGAGGCCCGACCTGTCAAGTAGAAACTCAGAAGGATCCGCCCTGATTGGGCCATTAAGATCAAGGAAGAGGTCACCAAGTAAATCGATGCAGGCTTCCTGCTGGTATTCGAATACCCGACTTGGTTGGCCAACATTGTTCCGGTGCCGAAGAAGGATGGCAGAATTCGGGTATGTGTGGACTTCAGAGATTTGAACAGGTCCAGTCCGAAGGATGACTTTCCCTTGCCGCACATTGATGAATTGGTGGATTTCACAGCAGGACACGCCTTGCTTTCGTTTATGGATGGCTTCTTAGGCTATAATCAGATAGTAATGGCACCCGAAGATCGGGAGAAGACTGCGTTCACTACCCCGTAGGGTACATATTGTTACAGAGTGATGCCATTTGGGTTGAAGAACGCTGGAGCCACTTATCAACGGGCAGCAACCACAATATTACATGATATGATCCATAAAGAGGTCGAGGTGTACGTGGATGACATGATTGTCAAGTCCAAAGAAAGAGAGGGCCGCTACACCGCCTTACAAAAGTTTTTTCAAAGGATCAGAGAGTTTCGGATGCGGTTGAATCCCCAGAAGTGTACATTCGGTGTTACAGCAGGGAAAATGCTAGGGTTTCTGATTACACAAAGGGGCATCGAGGTCGACCCTTCCAAAATCAAGGCTATCTTGGAAATGCCACCCCCAATGACTGAAAAAGAGGTGCGAGGCTTTCTAGGTAAAGTGCAATTCATAAGACGGTTTATCTCAAAATTAACCTTGACTTGTGAACTACTTTTTGGTCTCCTGAAGAAAGGAAAGAAGTTCCAATGGGATGGCCGATGTCAAGCAGCTTTTGAACAGATCAAAGAATATCTACAGAACCCGCCCGTGTTGTCACCACCAGAGCTGGGGAGACCGTTGATATTGTATCTTTCAGTAACTGAGACTACCATGGGCTGCATGCTCGCACAAGAGTCAGAAGACAAAGTGGAAAGGGTCATCTACTATCTGAGCAAGAAGATGCTGGATTACGAGACCCGCTACACTCCGCTGGAGAAGGCTTGCTTGGCCTTGGTATGGGCTACTAGGAAGCTGCGGCACTACCTGTTAGCTCACTCTGTAATGTTGGTTTCACGCTTAGATCCCATCAAATATCTTTTCGAGAAACCGGCACTTACGGGTAGGCTAGCTCGTTGGCTGCTGTTGCTTTCCGAATTTGATCTGAAGTATGTAACACGCAAGTCAGTGAAAGGAAGAGCAGTAGCGGAGTTCCTTGCCGACCACCCGGTTGAAGGGGATGAAGCGATTGAGTACCTGTTCCCAGATGAAGCCATTCTGCACATCGAAGATGAAACTTGGACGATGTACTTTGACGGAGCGTCGAACCAATACGGGTATGGGATAGGAGTGTTGCTGATAGCGCCAGACGATTCCCGTATCCCTTTAGCATTTAAGCTCCGGTTCAAAGTCTCGAACAATGAAGTAGAATATGAGGCATGTATTGCCAGCCTAGAAGCAGCCCTAGAACTAGGGGCAAGACGGTTGGACGTCATTGGGGACTCGAACCTTGTTGTATCTCAAGCGAAAGGAGACTGGAAAGTCAAAGAGGAAAGGATGATAATTTACTACCAAACCTTGGATTTGTTAATTCCTCGGTTTGAGAAGCTAAATTTCACCCACCTAGTAAGAGAGAACAACAGGTTCGCAGATTCACTAGCAACTCTATCTTCCATGATAGACATCCCGTCCGGAGTTCGGATGCGTCTAGTCATTATTGATCAGAAGTTTGCGCCAGCGTACGAATCAATTTCCGCCATAGATGAGGCTCAGGACGACAACCCCTGGTATTACGACATTTGGAACTTCTTGGAAAAGGAGGCGTATCCGCCAGGGGCAAATGCCAAGGATAAAAGGGCAATAAGAAGAATGGCTGTTCAGTTCATCATCTGCGGGGGTAAACTGTATAAGAGAGGTCATTTGGGAATGCATAAGCTCTGTGTAGAAGCTGAAGAGTCGAAGCGCCTGATGGTGGCCATCCATAGAGGAGAGTGTGGTGCACACATGAATGGAGTAATGCTGGCCAGAAAGATCCTCAGACAGGGCTACTACTGGTGTACCATGGAAGAGGATTGTATCGGCTTTGTTCGGCGATGCCACAAATGCCAGATCCATGCAAACCGTATGAACATCCCACCGTCAAAGCTGTACAACATGACGTCCCCATGGCCATTTTCCGTTTGGGGAATTGATGTGATCGGAGCTGTTACCCCGAAGGGGTCGAATGGGTATGAGTTTATCCTGGTAGCGATAGATTATTTCACGAAGTGGGTCGAGGCCCAATCATACGGGGTGTTGAAAGCGTCGCACGTCGCAAAGTTCATCAGAAACAGCATCATCTGTCGCTACGAGGTGCCAAACGAGATTATTTCGGATAATGGTTCCCACTTCAAGAAGGAAGTGATTGACTTGTTGGAGAAATATAACGTCGCTTTTCATAAGTCATCCACATACCGGCCGCAAACCAACGGAGCAGTTGAGGCCGCCAACAAGAACATCAAGCATATACTGCGGAAGATGGTGGAAACCTACCAGGATTGGCCAGATAAGTTGCCGTTTGCTCTATGGGGCTACAGGACTTCAATTAGAACTTCTACCGGAGCGACTCCGTATTCATTAGTTTATGGAATGGAGGCCGTTCTACTTATCGAAATTGAGGTTCCATCCTTACGGGTGTTGGCTGAGTGTCAAATAACCGAAGCAGATTGGCAGTAGAGCAGGTTTGAGGAACTCATGCTTTTTGACGAGAGAAGACTGAAAGCACTGTACCATGTTCAAAGTTATCAGCGCAGAATTGCATGGGCTTTCAACAAGAAGGTTAAGTCCAGAAATCTAAAGGAAGGGGATTTGGTGCTCAAGGACAACCGAGCTCCCATCCACGACCCAAGGGGCAAGTTCAGACCCAATTGGACCGGTCCCTACATCATCAAAGCTATCTGGTCAGGTGGAGCTGTGGTTCTGATGGACTTAGATGGCTTGGAGTTCTCCCAACCGATCAACATGGACAAGTTAAAGAAATATTACCCTTGAGAGGCTCGCTAGGCCGAAAACCCGAAAGGGCGACCTAGGCAAAAGTCAGAGAACAAAAAATTAGAAAAATATAAAAACTGAGCTCGTAAGGCTGAAAACCCGCAAAGGGAAACGTTGGCAAAAGTTAGAGCGCAAAAGGAGAGTGAAAATACTCGAGTGAACCTAAGCCTGAACTACGTAAGGCTTGATTCCCATCTATGGGATACGTAGGCAACTTCATCCTGAAGTTCAGCCATAACACTTCCCCGATCAACTTTGTCCATTCGATCGTCTCGTTCATCTTTGTCTATTCGGCATTCAAGGGTTCGATTATGATCTCCGGTGCAGTGCTCTTCAGACTAGGGGCAACTTTCCGTTGCTGTGTAGTGCTGCGGTGTTCTTCAGACTAGGGGCAACTTTCCAGTTGCAGGGATCTGGGGTTGTGCATCTCAGTGACAGATCTCAGGCGTGTCCAGTTCTGATCCACATCGAAAATGATTTTTGAGAAGTTTTAATAAAAGCCAACTTTGTTCAAATAATCTTTTTACAACTTTGACCATTTTTGGACCAAAGCGGAAAATTTTCAGTACCACAACCTTCAATTTCATTGATTTCAAAACAGAGTTCTCCTGCTCTTGCATACAATCGAAGTTGCTTTTTATTACAATCATAAAGAAAACTTGAAAGTACCAATAAAGCAATAAATCTGGGGTATGGTCAAGTCAGGTGCTCCTGCGCCCCCTCCCAGAGCTGGTCGAAACTTCTGACGCTAAGCTGAGCCCAATCTGTGCTTCTTCATTGAGCCAATCCACGCACTCGTCAGACAAAGTGCAGCTGAAAGTAGGGGCAGGGGCCAGGAGTTCTCTCATCCTCCATGCGGTGGCCTGCCAAGCAAGCTGTGCGCCTCGGGCTGGGAATGCAGCAGGACACTCTATCCCTTCTGGCGGGCAAGTCTGATCATGGCCAAATTGGCGTCGAATCCAAAATGGGAAGTAGAATACATAGTGAGTGAGACCAACCAATTGAATCCCAGTCTGCCGAGGCATATTGTAACTCATTGCCAGAAGGCTCAGCCAAGGGCACCGCCAAGCAATACGGTCTGCGGACAAGCAGCACATCCAAGCGAACCACCATCCCTCATCCAAGGCATTGACTAGACGGTGCCGGAAGAAGTAGCTGCAAGCTGAATATGCTGGGCAAGAGTCCACAACCTGCAGTTTGTCCATCAACCATACCTGGGGAGGGATGAAAAATGAGAGAGCAAAGAATAGAGAGATGTACGAGGAGAGAAAAGTGAGAATAGGTCTTTGCGAGAAAAGACCGAGCTTGAGGGCCAAATGATGTGAGCAAATGCATATGCGAGATTGGGTGGGAAACATTACCTGTACTAGTAGTGGACTCCCTGCTAATCTGGTCGTCTCATGACGATAAAAGGCGTCTAAGCCCATTAACGTCTCAGCCAGAGTCATGGCAATGCAGCTCTTGCCCCCCTTCAAGCCTTGGGCAACCTCAATCAGCCGGACACTAGACCCTCCAGAGCCTGAGACGAATAGAAAATGGGATAGCATGCACAAACAGAGGGCATGTCGCCGGAAGCCTTGCCAGTGATGGTTGTTGCGATCACCAGCATCAGAAAACCGATCGGTCAAACTCGGAATGTCCAGTATCCCGTCACAAATCAGAGACCGAGCGTCACGCATGCTGAGTCCACACATTCGCCCTAGGGATTGGGCATGGCCAAAATTAAGTTGGGGCACGAGCTCCTCGTCGCGTTCGGACTCCATTAAGGCTCAAAAATCTTCAAAGGTAGGACATACCTTTTGCCCAGCAAAGCTAAAGACATGCGTCACCGGATTCCAAAACCTTGCCGCGGCTTGAAGGAACGGGAGGTGCAACGGGGTACGACCCAGAGTGAATAGTGCATTTATGCCGAAACCCCGAAAATTTAACTTTTCCGAGCCATCCAAGCTAGCAATCCAAGCTGTGAGATTTTGAGCTAGAAACTCTTCCATTAGAGCAAATCAGTGTGGAATTGAGAAAAACTACGAAGTTGGGGTCTTTTGTAGGAGATAAGGTTGGGTGGAGGACAGGTGTCAACATTCTGGTGATTCCCTCATTCATAGCCGACCGGCCAAACATTATGCCGACCGGCCATCATATTTTGCCGACCGAACAAATTTTTGGCTGATGGCCATTCCTTGTGGCCGATGGCCTCTCCCCCCTGGTCGATGGGCTTCCTCCTGGTTCCTTGAGTTGTTTATGCTAGGGATTGGGGAACTCCATCACCTCCGATCCCTCCCCCGGTGACCGATTCTTGCGAAGTCACGCCTGTCTGCTTGTCGAGTTTTTGAACATTTGCTTATCGAGTTGTATTTCACTCTCTTTGAGTTTTTGATTTATTTATCGAGTTGTACTCACGCTTGTTTGGTCCTATCATGCCTTTGTACATTTGCTTATCGAGTTGTAAGTCGGTTCACAGCCTGATTATTACGATGCGAATACTCAGTGTTCAAAATGAGTTTAATTTCGTTCACATTGTGGTGTGATACCTTGCGATGCGATGCATAGAAAGTTTACAAATGCAACATCTTTTGAATAAAATGGTTGTTTCATTCCAGTCACGTGCTTTGCGAAATGTGTAATTTTGAGAAAGAATAAAACCTGCCCGAGGTAGTGCAATGTGCTTAAACTACTAGTAAAAAGGAAAGTAAAACATAAAATGACAGGGTAGCCAAGTGTCGGAATGGATACCAACAAAACTCCCTTTGCGGACAACGCACCTTCCATGCCTTTGATTCGGGTCAACGACATGGCTTGGCACCTTCATTACTTGAGACCCTGCGGGGAAGCATACTTTTGAAACATGGACCTTCGAGTCGACCTCAGGCCACAACTTTTGCGAATGATGCTCGGTACGTACGAAGAACGTCCCTTCCCATATCCTTTTCATGTCTTGAGGATTCCCACAAATCGCTTCAATTACGCTGTGTTACAATGTTTTACATCCCTGCATTATGGATGATATGTTCTCACTCACATGTGTTCAAGTCTCTCTTTATACACTTTACTTGCGTAGACCGCATGTTAATTACATTACCTGTGTAGACTGCATGTTTGTAATCACTTTCTTTACTTGCGTAGACAGCATGTTAATTACATTACCTGCGTAGACCGCATGTTTGTAATCACTTTCTTTACTTGCATAGACCGCATGTTAATTACATTACCTGTGTAGACCGCATGTTTGTAATCACTTTCTTTACTTGCGTAGACCGCATGTTAATTACATTACCTGCGTAGACCGCATGTTTGTAATCACTTTCTTTACTTGCGTAGACTGCATGTTAATTACATTACTTGCGTAGACCGCATGTTTTGCTTGCGTAGACCGCATATTTGTTCAATTTCACTACCTGCGTAGACCGCATGTTTTGCTTGCGTAGACCGCATAATTGTTCAATTTCATTACTTGCGTAGACCGCATGTTTTGCTTGCGTAGACCGCATATTTGTTCAATTTCACTACCTGCGTAGACCGCATAATTGTTCAATTTCATTACTTGCGTAGACCGCATGTTTTGCTTGCGTAGACCGCATAATTGTTCAATTTCATTACTTGTGTAGACCGCATGTTTTGCTTGCATAGACCGCATGATTGTTCAAATTCATTACTTGCATAGACCGCATGTTTTGCTTGCGTAGACCGCGTGATTGTTCAAATTTCATTACTTGCGTAGACCGCATATTTTGCTTGCGTAGACCGCATATTTGTTCAATTTCACTACCTACGTAGACCGTATGTTTTGACTTGCGTAGACCGCATGCTTATGTTCAATTTCATTGCCTGCGTAGACCGCATGCTCATGATCAATTTCATTGCCTGCGTAGACCGCATGTTCCACTTACACATCTATACCTTCACAGCGTTGTTAGGCTCCCCACTTGCTTTGCGTTGTCACGCATTTCGAGTACACTATTATGCATATTGTTAACGATATTGTACCTGTTAAGTTTGTTTTCTTTGCAGGCACGATATTGTATGTACGGTTCATTTGAGGCTGATGCAACCAGACGAGCCGCACAGGTATTGTATCCTCCGAGTGAGACGTATTGAGAATTACATAATTCTCTTACATCCCTTCTGCATTGTATTGTAGTTCGGTGTATGCTAGCTTAAAATTGTCGCATGTGTGCATCGTTACAGCTTTCCTTGCATGATCATAAGTTATGCTCGGCTTCGTGCATTGTCTTGCATTTTGCCCCTGCCTTCGGGCGCATACCTTGTTTGTCTTGTATGTTTGTCTGAGTCTTCGGCCTTCTCAAAAATGGGTCGTCTCTGGGCTTTGACATTCACTCCCGTCATTGTTATGACTTTCGAGTTCTGTCAAAGAGGGGCAACTGTAGACACCCCATTTTTGACCGTCCTCAAGACTTGGATGTCACCGTTTGAACACTCAGTGATTACCCTTATTTGTGTTCATTTGGAGCTCCCGGAGGTCTCGGCTACGCGCCCTGCCTCAGGATCTCCGAACTCGACCGTTTTGTGTCTGGTTTTGCACCAAACACTTGTGTTTTGCCTTGGAGGGGCAGGGAATGCCTTGTGAGGCATCCCCACACACCACCGGCAGTGGCTAGAGGTCACCGGCTGGTTTTTGCTTCCATCGGCACTTTTTTGTTACCGGTCGGCACTAAATTTTGTCAAAATGACATTTTTGGGCAGCCGACCACTGTTCATCTACTTTATGTAGATATTTTGTGCCAGCTGTGATAGCTGGCACCAACTCTGCTTCCCTCCATACACGTGTATGGAGGGATTTCCCTCTAAGCAAGCTTGTTGTATAAGCTTTGCAAGAGGGACTTCTATAAGAGGAGGGGTCTTCTCCTTGTTCTAGGTTAGAGACTTTGAAGGCAAAACCAGAGCTTACACATATAGATACACCCTATCTCTATATTTCCCTCTCTCTCCTCCCTTGTGTGTGTTTCTTGGCCTAAAAGTGTGATTTTACCTTACTTTTGCACCAATACACACACTATTACACCTTGCTCCGAGATTGAGGACTTTGAGGGTTGATTCTTGAGTTTTTGGGCTATTTTTGATCAAAAAAGGGGGGCTGCCTTGGCTGTTCTTGAAGTGTGCTTCAAGGGTGAGCATTTTACTTTAGTTTCCCCAAACTTACACTAGCTTTTTACCTATCTTACTTGATGATTTAGTTTTTGTGCATAACATAAAAAAAGCTTATATTTTCATGCTTAAGAACTTTCATTAAGGGTCTTTTATGGTTTGAGTTCAAACTCACCCTCTTAGGCCTTATTTGGCCCTTTTGTTGCCTCTTTGGTAAGGCCTTGTTTGCTTAAGTGTTTTGGTCTTCTCACCAATGAAAACCAGTGGATTTTTAGTGGTGAGGAAGGTGGTTTGAAGTCTTGCATAGGGGAGGGACACCCCTCTCCCTTCATTGTCTTGTTTCCTTGCATTTTAGCTTAAAAGGGTAACATGCATGCTTGATCATTTTTGGCCCCATTTCAGAAGTTTTTTGGGTGTTTTGGGTCATATGTGATCTCTGTTTTTGGCCGGATTTGTACCCATTTGCATGCTTAATATACTTGCTTTACATTCCCCCATTTGGCTCAGAAATGCATCTTGTGTTTAGGCCATGATTCTTGCATGTGTTGGCTTAGTTTCATGAAGGTGTTGGCATTATTTTATCATGTTTGAGGTCTGTTGGCCATCCATTTCAGTCATGCTTGCCTTGTTTGATGTCATCTCTTTGTGTTTTGGCTTGTAAGCTTTGAGCATATTGACCTCTAGGATGCATAGCTATGACCATCCTCATGATTTGTCATCATTTAGGGTCACATTTCAGTCCATGAATCATGTTTATATGTGTGCATGTGTGACCTCCTTCATGCCTTGAGGGTGTGCCCTTTTATGCCTACATATGAGCCTTGGTGCATACATCTCTTTGGAGCCACTTTAGCTGCCATATTAATGGGTTTTGGAGTCCATTTTTGCATGCTAAATTTCTGTTTTGGCTTGTCCAAGTCATGCCATGAGTGGTCATGTTGGTGGGAGTGAAGTGCCTCCGTTTTGTGCCTTAACCTTAGGACCATTGGTTTGCTTGTTGGCATGAGTATTGGTCCACCTTTTAGGCACTTTTTGGCCACTGTTTTGGGGTGGATCAAGGCCTGCCCCTTTATGGTATAAGGCTCTCTTGCATGCTTGTCTTATGTCCATTGCATAATTGTCTCATCAAGTGTGGTATTGCGTTGATTCTATTGCTTAAATTGTCCATATTTACATTGCATTTGCATCTTGTATGCCTAACATTGCATGCTTGCCATACTAGTTGCATGACACTTGGTATGCCTTGCATCTTGATATAATGTTGCATTTTGAGCCTTGTTTGCATAACATGCATTGCATTGCTTGGTTTGGGGTGTCAAACCTAGTGTGAGGGTTAAGGGGCGTTCATACTATAAGTGATGTAACGTGCCTTAACTCTCGGTCACCGGGGCCTTTGACTTCGACATGATAAGGCCTTGGTCCTCATTTGTGTGTTGCATGCATTTTTTTATCAAATGGCAAGCTCGATCTCTTGGGCTATCATGCACGATTGATGGCTCGAGTATCGAGGGCCATGTTCCCCTGAGTTCAACACATGATGGGAAGCATGACCATGCTCACATGTGCCTGAAATCTCATGCCATATACTGTCTGTTCTCTGTTGCTGTCAAAACTGTCTCCTGCAGGAAGTTTCTGCCGACCGGCAGAATTCAGTGCCGACCGGCCATTGGTGAATGGCCGATAAATCCAGAAGCAGCCGATGGAAATTATGCACTGCCGGTGGGAAGTTCCCCCAGCCGGTGGTACTCTGCAGTATGCAATAAACCTGTCCCAGCACTTTGGAATTTTTTAGAGAGATAGGGCAGTGTAAGCAGAGACAGCCTTGGTATGGTGCGGGTTTTCCGGGCAAGGCGGGTTCGAGCATGTATCATTCGCACATCTCGAGGTGGAGGCTGTGGCCATCTTTCTCCTTCATTTTGCATTCTTTCTATTAATTAAGTAGAAATTCTGTAATAATTAATTTATTTGTTATTCGGACTGTAATATTTATTTGTACCCTCGGAGCAAGGGCAAATCTGTAATAAGTGTGTGTGAGTGGGGTGTGTGTCTTCCAATCCCACGTCTTTCTTCCCTTTTATTTACCTACTTATGATGGTAGACTAGGGCATATTTAAAATTAGCATACCTTATGCAATGCATGCGTGCATTCATACATCTGTCCTGCATACACCGGGCTCGGTACATCATGCTAACTGCATTTGTATTTCAAATTCCAAATTGAATACGTGCATCAATTGGTTGCATTTCACATGCCATGTTTAGGTTAGCCGAGCCTACTCTAATTACATCTTGCATGTGTTGGATTAGTCAACTTGATATGAACTAGGACATGCATGTTTGCTAACTAGTTTGTTGTTTTGGCGCGGAGTACGATGTAAGTATTTTCGCTTTAGCATATTGCATGCGTGTGAATGTTGCCATGATAATGTGCTTACCATGTGGCTAAGTGCTTATATGAGATAAACTGTTTGAATGCCCGTGGGTGAAGGTTTGATTGTTTGAATTGGAAAAACTCGTTGAAATTCGTGTTTTAACCTACTTGCGAGTAGCAAATTCCAAAGCACTTTTCAAAACAAATGGATATGCAATGTTTGTTTCCAAATTAGGCAATCTAGTCTATACTTGTTTGCTGTGCGCATAACATAGTAATTCTAGGCTAACAAATGGAATAAGAACACATAACGTTTTCAAAAACGGATATCACAGTTAGTAGAGGCCGATCTTCGGATCGGGCGAGAGGGGGTGCTCATAGCTGACCTTCCCCAATCGTACCCTAGCTCCCGAGCCGAGACAACTCCGGTGATGACGGACATGTGGCCTTTGGCACCGAGTCGGGGTTTCCTAAATTCCCCTATAAAAATATTTAGGTGGCGACTCTGTATCTGGCAAAGCAGTCCATGTTTGGCACTTCTTTCCTAAAATCTGTTTTCTCAAAACGATTTGCCAGATTTGGACTCTTTGGTTCAAGATTAAGAACCGTGACACAAATCGAGTCCGAACTGTAGTTGCGGGGTCCCTCGCGGACGCGTCTACAGTGGGCATATTATTTTTTTTTCTTTTCAAAAATCTGACTATGATGAGTTTTATTGATTGTATGGTGGATCCAAGAACATGCATAAATGTCACCTCATGTATTGTACAATTGGGGGTAAGTTCTTTCTCCTTTTGAAAATTTGTATAAAATTTCTCTCTCTCTCTCTGTCTCTCTCTCTCTCTCTCACACACACACACACACACAAAAAAATTTTGTTATATGCCATTCAGATTTTTAATTGGCCAAGTATTGTGTAGAAAATCTTCAAGGAATCCTTGAGAGAATCGAATTTGTGGAGGGTGTTCTAAATAGAAACCTCAAGTAACGAAACTGGATGAGAGAGAGAGAGATGAATTCAAAATTCCTAAACCATTATATTGTGCTTTTCAATATTTTGATGCCATGCTGATAAGTGTATATATTCTGTTCATTTGAGATAGAAAATTAGTAGCACAAATTGATTACTTTTTTTATTTATTTTATCTAAATAGATAGTTAGCGATTGTTTACATGTTTTATCCTGTACTTCAAGCTTTATATTCATATGGTACGCGTTGCTTTTGCTTCCCAGAAAACCATTTTAAAAGTAAGTCCTGGGTCATAAAATGCATCTGGTTCTAGCTCATCAAAAGAGCAGCATAAACAACAATATCCAGGTTTTTCCTTTTATATACACATTTTACAAAATTTTGTTACTTTATTATATTTACTGAACTCAAAATTTATCTATTGCCAATCCTCATATATATCCCCCTCCTGGGCGGACCTAGTTTCTTGTGTGAGCAATGCCTTTAGCCTTTAAACTGATGCTTGTTTTTTTTGCAGTGCTAGAGGTCAAATGCAGAAAGCGACATCGGAGAAAGCATTTTGAGAACCAAAAACCATGTCTGATGAGAGGTGTCTATTTTAAGACTATGAAATGGTAGGCAGCCATAAAAGTTGTCACGCCCCACTTTTTATTACTCGGAGTCATTACCAAATTCTTTAACTTAATTCAATTTCAGAGATAACATACGGAAATAAACTCATACATTCAATCCGTAGAAGTGATTAACAATACTCTCATTCGTATGCAAAGTAAATATTACATGAACTAACTTAATAAATTGCCCTTGGCCTTACATCATTAAAAGTACAAGAAGAAAGGTGTAACCCTTTACAACAATGGCATTCCGCCAACATAACTGAGGCCCCGTGGCCAACAAATAAGAAGATCCAAACTTGTAGCACACCCTGCTAAACACCTGAAAAAGATTCAACAACGTGGGATGAACATATAGTCCAGTAGAGAACTCAACATGCTCCTTAACAATAACAACATTACAGATAGCTATGATCATGAACACCCATTCTCATACTAGAATAATAATGTGACAGTTTATACAAAATATATATATGAATATATATATGAACTTTTCTTGAAAACAATCATTTATTTCACCGCTATAAGCGATTTCTCCTTCCTTTTTCCTTTGTTTAACCCACGTTCCCAATCTTTATAACATTAACAACTACTTAGAAAAATAGATTCATTAAGCCCGTTACTCTTTCATTTGCCACACATACAACAGATGTGCCTTTTCAAAACATATTTGGCATTTCAATACAATTCCAATTGTATCATAATTATCCATGCACACCTCTATAAAAAGAGAACAACTCAACTACATACATAAAATCAATCAATGAGTCAACTCGTCCCTCCAACACTGTAACAAATACAATCCACAATGTTTCCAGATACACTGAAACAATAACAAAACAACACTGCACTACTAGCTATATGTGTAGTAAGCCAAAGATACACTTCTGACCACAATCTACCAGTTTACTAGGCGCTAGCTGGAAGGGTATGGTACCTTAGATTATCAGCGCGTCAGTTCTCCAGGCGCTAGCTGGAAGGGTATGATACCTCTGATTATAAGCGCTGAACACATAAGTGTGTGGAGTCCATCCCCTATCTTCTCACACACACTGGAGTACAACCCCTCTCTTCTCCCCAACCGGTATACAAATATAATGTAATTCAGCATTTCATTACATATGATGTTCAATCAACAATGGTGTAATACATACACAACAATTCAACACAACCTTATCATCCTCCACTGATGACCAAAATCTCCAGATGCATGCATATTATACATCTACTAACAGACCCAACTAACATGAGATTACAAAACTCAGCAACAACATGAACATGGTAGTTAAAGCTATACCCCACACAAGTGTGTTCAATACTCAAGATACAACATTCCAATTTTATTATACTTGTTTCAAAATACCTTTCCCATTTCACAAAACGAATTCTACTTCCTTTGTTTTCACAAAAATCATTCCCATGGACAAAAGCCATACTTCATTTAAATTGGCTACATTCTTTTCAAAGCCATTTCAAACTAATTATGCACATTAAGTCATAAACAATAATTTAGGGTCTTTCCTTCCTCTTTCTCAATATTGACCAAAAAGGCCCAATTAACATCAACAAACAACAATAACCACAATTAAGACTCAAAATACCTAAGTATTTTCCCAAAGATCAAAACCCCTCAATTAATTTATTAAATCAAATAAAAGAAATTAGGGTTTCCTCTCCTTTCAACAACTACATGCTAATTAACACTCCAATTAGCCCAAACCACAACTAATGATAATAAACCCAAATTCAACAACCAACCCTAGGTTCAGTCCCAATGATTTTCACAAATCCAACATGATACCATTTTTATGCAATACAAAAACTACCACATGTCTATCTATAGACGAAGTATTGAAAAGAAACAAGGAGAATCCCTACCTCGAACGAAGAACAAAAATGGAGAAGATGACCCAAAGTCCAAGTGCTCCAAATCCACTATTTTTCAGATTAGAATGAAGCCCAAGCCGCCCTCTATCTTTCTTACAAAGAACTTAAGATGGATTCACACTAGAAGTAGATGAAAACCTAGAAAGAAGATGAGTTTAGAGAGAGAGAAGTCGGACCTAGGGTTTGGAAACTAGAAGAGGATGAAAAGACTGATCAAAACCCGCTGCTGCCTATTTAAACTGGACAGGCTCGCTCGAGCGAAGACTTGGTCGCTCGAGCGACCAGACACAGGAAAGCCTCGCTCGAGCGAAGAAACGCTCGCTCGAGCTAAGAAACACTGCACTCAGGTCTAAACTAGACGCAAACTCTCGCTCGAGCGAAGAAACCCTGGCTCGAGCCACCAGACACAAAACCCAACCCTCGCTCGAGCGACCAAACTCTCGCTCGAGCGACCAATCCAAATTCTGGACAGTAACACCTGGTTTCCAAACCCAACCAATCTAAAACAAACCTGCCCAACACATTCCGATAACTCAAAAAGAGAAAATAAAGGATGACAACCACAATTATACATTGAGAGAATCCAGGGAACCTAAGTCCGGATACAACAACCAAAAGGAGAAAGACCGGGGTCGCTATAAAAGTTGACAAGAAACAAACTTACTTGGGGACTGTTGGATCTCAAGAAGCTGCTGTTCGTTTGTATGACAGGTATTAAAATGGTTTAGCTGTACATACACATAGAAGTTCTTAATTGTGAACTTTGTTCATAATACTATATTTTGTTGCCATTTCCATTTGAATTATTATTTGTGAACTTTGATCATAATACTATGTTCTGCAAGATCAGGTACTATATTGTTATTTTTTTTCTTTTCAAAATAGGATTTTAGTATTATACACATTCTTTGTTACTTTGAATGCATTCCTAATAGACCGCAAATAAATAGTACCAATCTCTTATAGTTCAATGGGTTTTAAGTTTTCCAATCAGTCATAGGTTTGATGTTTACTCCATGATTGTTACATTATGAAGGCATGGAGATCAAGATTCAATGAAAACATATAAAATTGTACAATTTAGCTCTTTGGAATGTTTGGATGACACTAATTCTTGTACCCTTTATTCATATATATATGTAAGCAAATAAATTTTTCATGTACACTTTACGACGAATAAATTTTTGACTAGAATTTCCTTGTTTTTATTATCAATTGACTTGAAACTTCTTTGTTGACTCATTTATTTGGTATATTTTAATTTTTACTAGCAATGTCAAACATTATTTAGTTTTGTTATTTTAATTGAAAACCTTCTTAATCCTTTTCCTTTTTTCTTATATTTTTTTCCCTTCAGCTCATTTGATACATGCTTATGGTTCTTGAGTAGCAGGCAAGCATTTTTGTGACCAGAAACAACCACGCTGAATGCTGAAAAATGCTTCTCATTGCTGAATGAGTTTTTTCATAACTTGTTATTCAGCATTCACATGTTGCGTTGTGCACCAAATGTTAATTAACCTTAGAACACTTGGTTTGCAATGGATTAATTTTATAAATTAAACTTACAAGCTTAAATACTTAAGTTGCTTGGATCTTATGCCTCAAGGTTTCACCTCCTCTAACGATGGGAGGTTTTTTTGCTTTCCTTTCTTGGCTTTGTATGCTGTGGTGAAGAATGTTCCTGATATTTAGTTTTCTCAATGTTGCTTGTGATCAAATCTTATTATCCTCTTTGGCCCTCACCAACTGTTGACTATTCACTATTGCTATTATTTTATTTTTATCTTACACCCATCATTTTTCTTCAGGTGCCAAGGGTCATTGAACTAAGTTCTTTTATGAGTCAACAATCCTGGTAAGCACACAATTGATTCCCATAGTATGGTCTATCTTCATTTTATTTTATTTTTTGATTGACAACAAAGAGTATCAATAAAGATTAAAATAAAAGTACAAAAGGATAGGCTTGCCTTTAAATTAAATGTGTATTTATCTATTCAATCATTTTAAATCCAAATGAGGATTGATTGAGGAATTCTATGATTATCAACTTAAATTTTCCACGAAACCTGAAATTTGAAAATATTGCTGATGCCTTAGGGAATTATTGGAGATGCTGCTATTTCCATGGAATTTGATCTCAGATGCTTACGGTTATAAATGGTTTAGCACCTACTCCATCATAATTGGGATGACAAAAAGGTCTTTTACATGCAACAAGTATTGGTTTTTTGGGAATTTTTTTTCATTCCATTCCATTCCATTTTTGTACTTAAATCTTATTTTTTTTTATAATGCCAATCTTATTCCTTTTTATTACATACTCTTAGAGTACATGTGACATATAGGCAATGCTACATGGAATTTAGGATTTTTTAGATTGTAGAAAATAGTTTCAAAACCTCTATTTTGGCTGGGCATCACCACAAGTTTCAAAACCTCTTATTGTAGTAGTATTAGTTTATAATACTTTCAAATTGGAAAAATAATATTGTAGACCTTAGTTTATAAAATATTCATATACATTAGTGTATAAATTTTTTTGATTGCATATACATTAGTATATATATATATATATATATATTTAAATTACATATACATTCATCCATAAATTTAGAGTGCAAATTTCAGTTTGCCCCCATGGTTCAACTCAAGCTTCATGAACTTTAATGGCCAACAATAAAACCAATACACAGAGTGCTACATTAGCATATGGTTAGCTCATAGATTGGTTGTTCAAATCTATAACTTTTTTGATGCTTATATATGCCTTTTCTCAATTATTTTGCTAGATTTTTGATCAATTGAGTGGTTGGGTCAGTGGGACATTGGTTAAAGTTTGGATTTGTGATAAATTTTGCTAGATAACGTGAAGGCTTCTCATGATGTCTACGTTTCATATTTTGGATTTTTTCAACATACTTCTATAGCAATTATTTAAACAGAAAATTATATAATGAGGCGAATGGAACTTGAACCTAAGACCTTTGATCTAAAAAATTCAAATTGAGGGTTATATGTGGTTTGTGTATAAACTGGTGGTAATCCCTGTGTGTGTTTTGGCATGAACTAACTAGTTATAGGTGGTTTCATGTTATCTGTATTTTCCTAAATTAGAGAATAGTTTTCAAAAACAATATAACTACTTGAAGTCTTGTGCACAACCTAGAAAAGCAATATGAATGCTAGGTGTCCAGAGCACGACCTTCAGATCATGCTACAACCTAGTTGCTCTATGATTTCTATGCAATATTAGGAACAAGTGATTCTAGGAAAAATTAGAATGTAACGAGTCAAATGCAAGATTCAATTAAATTGTGATTGACATGCCTAACTTTCTCAAGGCATACAAGTCAGCCAAAAGAATTTGTACATTCATTATGTTAGTCATATAAGGTGCATCATTTTTCATGTTTTTGACTAGTAATGTGTGCTTTAGGTCAAGGATCATCTTTGATTATATGTGTGGGAATGTTGATTGGCTACACAAATACATTATACAAGATGTTATCTCAACTCACAGGTAAATGCTTAAATAAGAAATTATTCTAGTGTTTGTATTCTATCTATCTAGGTAATTATTCTACTGTCCTTTTCTTTTCTTCTCTTTCTTCCTTCCCCAAAACCACTCTGTAGGTGTGTGGGAGAGAAGAAATAAAATTTACTTTTTGGAAGCTAAAATCTTATTAAAACATGTGTTTAATTGTGTTTTTTGCTTGTATTTCACAGGTATTCATATTTTGGTGAGCTCAGATTCCTATTTTGGCTCAAATAGAGGGGCATCCAATTTTGGTGACTCCGTAATGTCATTCAAATGATTTGTGTGAAATTTGTTTTTTGCACAACGATTGTGAACTATCCTTTGATAGGATTTTATTATGTGAATGAGAGTTATTATTTCGTATTAGTGTTATTTTTCCGTTTTATTATTGGTATTTTTTAGTTTAATAACAGAAAATTAGCACCATTTTTTTATAAAAAAAAGGGGTTATCACGGCGTTTTTAAAACGTCGCTAAATAGCATGGTGACGTCATGGTACCGTTAGTAGAATATTTAGCGGCATTTTTAGAAAACGCTGCCTATTGTCATATAGTGACGTTTTTAAAGCGCCATAGAGTTATAGCGACGGCCGCATCTTCGACGTTTGGTACTAAGCGTCACAAAAGGAATTAGCAGCGTTTTTGATAGATATAGCGGTGTTTTTTAAACGCCACTAAAAGTCTGATTTCCAGCAGTGGGTGTAGGTGTTTTGACATTTTAACTATTTTAGTTAAAAAGTTAACACCATAAATAGAATTTGACAATATTTAGTAAAACACCAAAGAAACAATTGTAACAAATTACAATCTCTAAATACCATCAAATAAAATAAACCACATATATAAATATTTGAAAAAATTATTCATAAATCTCATATGGGGAATGTTGATCCATTTAATCCTAAGAGTTTTCTTATGAACCAATTAGTTCTTTTTGTTTTAGAAATTTGTATTTATTTGATTTGATGCCATTTGAGTGTAAGTGAATATCCTTTTGTAATTTATTTTTTCAATTGTTTGATTTGTTTTTGGGATGAAAATAGAAATGTGACGTGTGGAAGATTCTTTTTAGGGGAATCGGTGACTGAAGTGTTGATTGTCGAGCGTGGAAATCTACATTTCTGTTAGTGTGGTTTTTTAGTGTTACATTGGAGTATTATATTAGGAGTGTTACGTTTGGAAAAAGTATACTAAGGAGTTTTTGTGTGTTACATTGATTGGAATGTTACGTTTGGAAAAAATACAGCAATGGAGTTTTTTTGAATGTTACATTGTTACGTTTGAGAAAAGTATATGAAGAAATTTTTTAGTGTTACATTGATCGGAATGTTGCATTTGAAAAAAAAATACACTAAGAATTTTTTTTGAAATGTTACATTATTACGTTTGAGAAAAATATATTAAGGAGTTTTTTAGTATGTCATGTTTGGAAAAAAATATACTAAGAATTTTTAGTGTTACATTGATTGGAGTATTACATTTGAAAAAAATACACTAAAGAGTTTTTGTGAAATGTTACCTTGTTACATTTGAAAAAAGTATACTAAGGAGTTTTTTGGTGTGTTACATTAGAGTGTTACGTTTGGAAAAAGTACACTAAAGAGTTTTTTTGAAGTGTTACGTTTAATAATTTTAATATTATGAGAAAACTTACATTTGTCCCTCAACACATAATACGCGTGTTTATACTTGACCTTTTATGTAATTCACAATAGAATGGAACCTTTGGGTCCATAAAATAAAAAATAAATAAATAAAAAAGGACCAAACAATTAATAAGATCACTATTTAAAATTTATTGATGCTTTACCCTAAATATTTTGTGTGCTAACAAGTGTAATATTTTGTAAAACAAATTAACTCCATCAATGATTAAACGTTAGTAATTTAAGCAAATAATTGTTCAAATTAATGGCTTAGGGGTAAAATGACATAAGTGTGTTAGTTTGACGCAATAGAATGATTTTTTTCCCCACAAATTTGATATAAAAATTTGATTTATTATTATTGTACTCATGTCAATTTGTATACAATTTATAGCAAACTAATAGCATGCGCACCAAGATTATATATTGGCTGTCAAAAAGAGTATACAAATTAAAAACATAAAAAAATATAAATAAAAAAAATTAAAAAAAAATAGAGAGAAAAGGAAAGGAATGAAGGAAAAGTGATGCATTAATTTACCTAAAAAGAAAAAGAAAGCGGTGCAACATTGAAGAATTTTTGAAACGTGGGGAATAATTTCAGGATTATCCAATTAATGTTGTTGCAATGGGCCTAGAACTAATGGGCCACTTCCAGTTCAATAATAGCTGAAAAACCTAAATGATTCATGATTAGATCATAATTTAGTTATTCCGATTTCCAATTAATAAAAACTCACAATCAAAATCATCAAGCACTTACAAAAGTGATTTAGATTGTTGTTTTCAAAAATCAATAAATCGACACAAACGATTTTTACGTGGAAAAACAACAATTGAAGCACCTTTAATTTTGATAAAAAAATCACAGGTGAAACACCACTAATCAATCCACTACTGAAGAAAGAAAGATTACAAAGATATCAAACAAATTACCCAAACGCTTTCAATTTGTCTTCAAATCTTTTGTATATCTTTCACCGGAACCTTCATCGTGGAATTGATTAGATTGAAGTTGAATCCACAACTTCTATTGTCGAATCAACAACCACGCACAGTATCAAACTCCTTCGACACTCCACGCTTGAATATTCGGATTCCACCGAAGAAGAACACTCTTAAATATGAACAATCAACCTCCTTGATGTGTGTTTATCAAAACATGAGTTTAATACTTAGTCAAAACATCAAGGAAAACTCGCAAAACAAACCCCAAAACAAAATCCTAGAGCTCCCAAAATAGATCTAGGAGTCTTAACCCTAAAATAAGGCTTAAACATATATATATATATATATATATAAAACAGGGGCCGCGTACTCTGCTCGAGCGCAGAACATTCCGCTCGAGCAAAGTCACTAAAACATGTATGTGAGTAAACAAGTTTCCGCTCGATGCTGAAACCCACGCTCGAGTGCGAAATCACACTTCCTAGTATTTTTGCAGACACACCCAACTACTGAGATAGTGCATATTCCGCTCAAGCGCAAATGGTCCCGCTCGAGCGGGAATACCAAAAAAACAAGGAAAAATTACAACTATATAAAACAGAGTTTGTTCGCGAATTTGGCAACAAAGGGACCTAACAATCTCCCTCTTTGTCAATTCCCAGACAAAACTCTTTTAACAATTTTCCTAAAAACACACGCACTAGACAACCTCGCGAACACAACCTATCAGACATGAAAAAACAAAACAAAGCTATAACCATACAAACGGTTGACTTGGCAATAATTTAGAACAATCCACCAATAAAACAATCCATCAATCATCCACCTGTGAAACAGCGAGCAACACAAAAAAAAAAAATAAATAAATAAAAATAAAAATAAAAATTGTGGAACTCAATAAGAAGACAACAAATGTAAATGAGATAAATGAAAGCCCACAAAACCAACAACTGTAATAGTTATATCCAAAATGTAGCAGTTATATCCAAAAAACAACTGTAACAAGTTATATCCAAAATGTAGCAGCTATATCTAAAAAAATAACTGTAGCAAGTTATATCCAAAAAAACAAAAATACCAAACTGTATCCAAAATATACCACCACCAAAAATTTTCCCCCTTTTTGGTTGGGAAACCAGTACAAAAATAGTCCAAGAAACAAAGATCTCAATCAAGAATCAGCTGGAGGAGGATGAGGTTGTTGTAGCTGAAGCAAGGATATAATGTACGCAAGCTGAGTAGTAGTCTAGGCGGCGGACTGCTCTAAATGTCCAAGACGGCCATTGAAGGCATCAAGACAAGCATCCAAAAGATCCAACCGCTGAGTCACAACCTCCTCAAAATGGCGAAGCTGGGCACAAAAAGTCTGGGGGGAAACATCAGCCTCCTCTGCACTAGCTGTCGCTGCATCAATCTCCGCCTCCTCGGCTAGAACATCTGCTGTACCTGTAGAAGGACTAACCCTAGAAGACTCCCCCTTAACATGTGCACGACTCTAAGAAATAGTCTTCTTAGTGAAGGGTTTAATAGGGGAGGCATACTCGTCGTCTTCCAAGACTGGAACTTCAAGCCGGGACAAGAGACGGTTGATTAAACAACCATAAGGCAGGCCTAATTGCTTGTTGCCAAAAAATGCAATCATCTTATGAAGAATGAGGGTGGCTAGATTGATGGAGAGATGACGAGCAATACAGAAAAGAACAAACCTTTGTTCTTGATTAATTTCAGAAGAGTGAGTGGTGACAATGATATTAGCACAAACAATAAGATTAAGCAGTCGAAACTCGGGAAGGAGTTCAAACTGTTTAATCAAAGCTCCTTTGATCCAATTACGAGGAGCACCACACAAGACACAAGCCACCTCATTAAAATCACAAGTAGGGCGAACATGAAAAGGATAATGCTTTGGGAAAACACGGTCAATGCCAATAAGCTCTCTAATAAGATCGTGTGAAACAGAGATGGACTTAGAATGGACCCACGTCCGGAAGGAAGGACAAAACTAAGTCACCTCCTAATGGATTGAACAAAGGACGTATGAGAATGGACTCGAACATATATGGCTGGACATGACGTTCGAGATTAACTGTCCTAGACGCGAAGGACTCTCTAAATGACTTGGCTTTTTGAGCAGAAGGAAATTGATCGGGGTTATATGAAGGATAGGACACAATGGACTTTTGACGTTTGGGAGCAGACATAGTGATTCCAAAGTCAAAACAACTAATGCCCAACAAGAAAACCCCAAAACCAAAGCCAAAAAACAGAACAATTAGACAAACACAAAAACCATTAGTAACCCAATAGATCTAGTAAACAATAATGCACTGAAATAAGAGTAATAACAGAGATGTAAACCAAATTGCAATATGCATAACTCTATAGAGCATAAGTCTATGGATCATGATCCATAAAAAACAAAATTAACTCAATAACTCAGAGAATCAAAGAGGCACACATGACAACAAACAAACTGTGCAAAGAGATAGAGAAGAAAACAAGTGTATCATAAACAAAATATACCCAAACTCACCATTAAGCCTAATAATACTCTGTGACAGTATGTGAATCAAGTGTAAGAAGAAAGACCTAAGCAGAAACCAAGCCAAAAATCAAACACCCAAAAACAACCTCCATAAGCGCCGAATGAAGGGCAAAACAAAAAGAAAGGAAAGGAAAGACTTACCAAGGTTGAAACAGTGAAGGAAATCAAAGGAGGAGGTCTGAAGCAAAGCCCAAAAGAGTCGTATCCAAAAACCCTAGGAGAGAGAGAGAGAAACACTTCAAAAAAAATAAAAAAAAATGTGACTGAAATGGCGGGAAAGGATTTTATACTTAGGGCAGCCGCTCGAGCAATATATACAACGCTCAAGCGGGTTCACTTATACGCGTCCCATTGCTCGAACGAAGAAAAGAACGCTCGAGTGTTAAATAGCTGCTCTCAGAATCTCGCGCTTGCTGCAAAAGTGCTGGATGAGGTAAAACCGTGCTCGAGCTCAAAGAGGTCCGCTCAAGCGGATTAGAAAAACAACAAAGACCAAAAACACCTTTCCCAAGCAATTTAAAAACATCTCATGCTACCAAGAGAGACCTAAAATAAAAAGAGGTGAGCACAATCACAAGTATATGACACTAAAATGAGGTAATCCACAAACCATGACGCCTGCAAACTCACAAATTTTTGACATTAATGAATTCAAAATCATGAGCAAATCCGATAAAAATTGATCAATGAGCACAAGCAACATGAGAATGCACAACTCAAAAACTAACATGTGAGCTCACATGCTGAAAGTGTGTGTGTGCAGTCCTTGAGAGGCCATACAGCTAGAGTTAATCCTCGTAGGGATCGAATGGCTGGACCTCCGGGAAGAGTAACTAACCATCATAGAGAAAAGTCAAACCACTAGGAATCAAGGGGTATTTGTTGAGTAAATGCGGAGGCTCCCCCTCAATCAATAAGTCCCATTTTTTTTTTTTTTATTATGTGACTTTTCTTTCTTGTGGGCACTCACTGGTGGCTTGAACGCTCAAGAGTATGGAGACCAAACCAGAGAAGCATTAAATTAGAAAGGATGGCCTGGTTGGTACCTCTAAGGTAGCTTTTTCCTAATGCCCAGACTGCAATGAACTGAGGGAGGAACCGTGCAAGTGAAAAGCAATGGTAGATGGTTAAGAGACTCAACATCACCCATGATATGCTAGTAAAGGTCAATTTCTCCAATAATGTAAAAGTTACACTGTTAGTGGTCCATAGAGAACTTTGATCACTTGTGTGGAATTGCAATAGTTTATCTCAAGAACGTGTACAAAATGAGTTCATGAAGTCAATGAGCATGGGCATTCAACATGAGCTATGAACAAAGACAAATGAAATCTAGCAAGCAACATGAGAGGTGTTCGTAAGAGTCTAAATACAGGGATGATAGGAATCAATGAGAATGAGAATGAGATTAAAGCATCCAAGTACACATAAAAGCAATCACTCACACCCCCTCAAGAACAGGTAACACCCTAATAACTGAGCACTACACCCAAGGTCTTTCTAAGGAACTCAAACCTATGAAGATCAAGGGGTTTTGTAAAAATATCAACTTTTTGATGCTCAATGGGAAGATGTTCAAGAACAAGGCCTTCTTCCACTAACTCTCGAATAACATGATAACGAATGTCAATGTGTTTGGTGCGAGAGTGTTGGGTAGGATTTTTTGAAATGTTAATGGCACTTGTGTTATCATAGAAAAGAGTGAGAGTGTTCTGGTCTATTCTATAATCATGAAACATTTGCTTCATCTACAGTATTTGTGCACAACAACTCCCTGCAGCAATATACGCAGGCTCAGCAGTCAAAAAAGAGATGGCATTTTGCTTTTTGCTATGCCAAGCAACCAAATTATTCCTAAGGTAAAAACATCCCTTGGATGTGCTCTTCCTATCATCAGCACACCCTGCCCAGTCGACATCAGAAAAACCAATAATTTCAACTGTAGTATCGGTAGAAAACCAAACCCTATACCCCAGTGTCCCATTAACATATTTAATGATGCGTTTGACCGCAAGAAGATAAGACTCTTTAGGACTGGCTTGGTAACGGGCACAGACACTTGCATTAAATGCAATGTTAAGATGACTGGCTGTGAGGTAAAGAAGACTCTCTACCATACTCCTATAAAGGGTAGGATTAACATCAGTACCAGAGGAATCTTTGGAAAGATGAAGACTAGTGCTCATGAGAGTGCGTGCATGTTTGGCTGACTCGAGACCAAAATTTGACACAAGATTTTTGGCATACTTAGTCTGAGAAACAAACATGCCCGAAGGAGACTATTTAATTTGAAAACCCAAGAAATAAGACAACTCTCTCATCATGCTCATCTCAAACTCATGTGTCATGCAATCCGAAAAATATTTCACAAGATGATCAGCAGTGGATCCAAACACAATATCATCAACATAAATCTGAGCAACAAGAATATGAGACTTAGTATGTTTCACAAATAAAGTCTTATCCACACTACCCCTTTGAAAGTCATTATCAAGAAAAAAAGGTAGTAAGTCTATCATACCAAGCTTAAGGGGCTTATTTCAACCCATACAAAGCCTTGTCTAACTTGTAGACATGGTTTGTACATTTAGGGTCCTCAAACCCATTTGGTTTCTCAACATAAGCCTCTTCTTTTAAGTACACATTCATAAAGGCCCTTTTCACATCCATTGGAAACAATTTGAAACCAAGAAAACATGCAACACCAAGTAAAATACGAATAGATTCGAGACGTGCAACTGGGGCAAACATCTAATCATAGTTAACACCCTCTACTTGTGTGTAGCCTTGAGCAACCAACCTAGCTTTATTTCTAACAACAGTACCATTCTCATTAGATTTATTCTTAAAGATCCATTTGGTACCTATCACATTCATGTCTCTAGGTCTGGGAACTAGAGTCCAAACATTGTTACGTTCAAATTGACCTAATTCTTCATGCATAGCATTGACTCAACTATCATCTAGTAAGGCCTCTTTTATATTCTTAGGTTCAATTAATGAAACATAACAAATATGAGATACCTCATCCTGAATTTGTCCTTGAGTTTTCATTCGATTCGAGACACTTCCAATCACCTTTTGAGCTGGATGATTCAGTTTCACCCTTGATGATGGTTTGAACTCAGGACTTGCGGTGACAGAAGCATCAGAAGTGGTGTCTCTCTATGCACTCTTTGGACTCTGACTTACCTGAGAAGTTGGTGTTGTCTCAACTTCTTGTGCTTGGACCTCAACTTCTCTTTGACTTTGTGGTTTTGTATTCAAGATTGGAGACTCACCATTTTCTTCCTCATTTGTCGCTGAATTAGGAGAACCTATGTCATCTATAACTACATTGATCGATTCCATTAAAGATGAAGTTCGCAGGTTATAGACTCAAAAAGCCCTACCAGTGGTTGAATACCCTAGAAAAATACCTTCATCACTTCGAGAGTCAAATTTGCCCAAGGGCTCTCTATCTTTGAAAATGTAACACTTACTCCCAAAAGTTTTGAAGTATTTTTCATTAGGTTTCAATCTCTTCCACAATTCATATGGAGTTTGTAAAGTGTCGGGCCTTAAAAACACACGATTTATGACATAAATAGCAATATTTAGGGCTTTAGCCCAAAACTTTGGGGGAACTTTCTTACTAAGGAGCATGACCCTAGCCATCTCTTGAACAACCCTGTTCTTCCTCTCAACAACTCCATTTTGTTGTGGAGTAATAGGTGCAGAAAATTGATGCTTAACTCCATGCATATCACAAAAAACCGAAAACAAACTATTTTCAAACTCACGACCATAATCAGTTTGGATTCTTATGATACGCCCAATGGAAACACCCTATTCATTTTGGATTTTAAGGACTAAGGCCTGGAAAGCATCAAACGTATTAGATTTTTCTCTTAAAAAAATTTACCCATGAAAAACGAGAAAAATCATCAACAGTTAAAAAAAATTATCTTTTACCTCCAATGCTTTCAGTGCAAGTAGGTCCCATTAGATCCATATAAACTAATTCAAGAGGACGTTTGATTGTAAAGCTGTTCACTTTTTTATGAGGGGCACGAGTTTGCTTTCCAATTTGATATGGTCCACACACATGGTTCAGATTCTTATCGAGTTTAGGTATGCCTCTCACAAGCTCTTTGTTGGCTATCTTAGTTAGGTCTTTGAAATTCATGTGACCTAATCTTTGATGCCACAGATCAATGTTACTTATGATGGCTGAGTGGCAAGTAAGATCATTAGTAGTAACAATCCCATAGCAGTTATCAGATGTGCGAACCCCGTACATGACAGTATTTCCCTTTTTATCCAAAATTTCACATTTATTTTTTGAAAACAATACTTCATGGTGGTAATCACACATTTGACTATGCTCAAAAGATTTACTTTAAGGCCATCAACAAGTAATGCATTTTCAAGCTTGGGAAGACCAACCACACTTATAGAGCCCTTACCAATGACTCTAAAAGTGCCACCATCTCCAAAGGTAACAATTCCACCTTCATATTTTTCAAGGGAGGTGAAGTATGGTTTGTCACCTGACATGTGACGAGAGCACCCACTATCAAGGTACCACATGTGTGAGTCATGTTCTTTTAGAGTAGTGTGAACAACTAAACAAGTCAAGTCATCTTTTCTCACCTAAATCTTTTTGGTCTTAATAGAATCAGGACTGGTGGTCTTGGTAAATGTCTTAGCATTGTGAACACCCTCATGTATCTTGGTGTTCCATCTAGACATGTAAGGTTGTCTCCTAACCCAAAAAGTATTAGAATTTCTATCTTTTTGAGACACCTTACCAAACAATTCAAAGTAATAAGGATGAATGTGGTCATACCTACCACAATGATGACAAACAAAAATAGGTTTTACCTCCCTTTTGTTGACCTTACCCCCGTTAGGTAGATAAAGAGAGGGATCACCCTGGTGCACCTTTAGCTTTCCCTTTGCTTGAGTCTTCAGGTCATGAGATGTAAAGGCCTGTCCCTTGTGAGCTATCGCATTACCATAGCCTAGCCCACTTTTGTCACAACCCATTTGTTGAGACCCGAGGATGTCTTCTAATTACTTGGAATCTTTGTTCCACATGGCAATTATGGCTCTAGCAATTCTGAGTTCTTCATCTTTATGACAAACCATCTCTTCCAATGTAGCTTGTGACATCTCAAGGCTTTCAATCTTCTCTTCATATGTGGAATATATTTTCAGGAGTTCATTCCTTTCAGTCTCACAAGATAGAAGTTTCCCACATAGGTCTTGCATGTCACTAGAGATCATGATGACATTCTGCTTTACTGTTACAAGTTCTCCTTTTAGTTTGACATTCTCACTTTCACATGCTTTGAGCTTGAAAGTGAGTTTGTCATTGATCTTGGACAAATTCAAAGATTCATCGTAAAGCTTTACGTAAGCTTGTTGTAGATCATCACCATCAATCTCATCATTGTCTTATGATGTTTCATCATCTTCTTTTTGCTCCTCTTTCTCTTGGACCTCATCCAATCGAGCAACTAAGTCAGGAAAGGTGATAGATGGTGGTGAAGGTGACTCTCCTCTTTCATGAAATTGGCTCAGAATGTCACATGCATCTTTGGCCTTTGTGCAGTGAGCAACCTGTTGCTATTTTTTATCAGAAATTGCTTCACGAATAGTAATCAGAACTCTTTGATTGCTCGGATTGTCAGTACTTTTAACATCCTCTTCAATAGCTTGCCAGCCTTTAAGGTCAAAATTTCTCAGAAACACCCTCATTCTGATCTTCCAATACAAGTAATTACTCCCATCAAAGGTGGGAGCACGGTGCAGATTCTGACCATGAGCAAATTTCGCTGGCTTTGAAGGAGGTTGAGTGAAAGTGGACCAGAATGCCATGAAAGCACTATCCCTCCGTCTTCACCGGATTCAGTTTCTTCTAGTTCTTGCTCCGACCCACTTTTATTATCGCAAGTCACTGTATAGACTTTTTTTCGATTCTTTTTTGATGGACATTCAAGAGTAATACGTCCAAATCCTTGACATTCATAACACTTGACCCCTTGCCCCTTTACCATCTTGTTTTCAGTTTTTGGAGCAAGTTTTGGTGGAAAAGTTTTGGGTTTATCACTACTCGTCTTTTGAAATAGGGTCTTTGAATTAGGCTTCTTTTTCTTTAAATTTTTTTTGAACTATTTAGTAAACATAGCCATCATCTCGGACTCCAGATCAAACTTAGTCTCAAGAGTTTTTCCAGTCTCATGAGTACTAGTGAAAGCCACACTATCTTTTGTTTTTTCTCAGAAATCTGGTAGGCTTCATAAGTCTGCAAGTTTCCAACCAACTGATCAAGCTTGAGGGTATCACCATTCTGAGCCTCCTCAATAACTGTCACTTTTGATTGGAACCCCTCGGGTAAAGACCTCAAAATTTTTCCAACAACCTTAGGTTCAGGGATTTTTTCATCGAGTGTGAAACAGGAATTCACGATGTCACTAAGTTTAGCATAGAAATCATCAAACGCTCATCATCACGCAAAAAAAGGGTTTCAAAGGCAGAGGTGAGATGTTGAAGTTTTGATCTTTTAACAGAAGTAGTACCCTCGTGAATCGTTTCAAGAATGTCCCAAGCCTCTTTTGCTATCTCACATGTGCAAATACAACGAAACTTTCAGGTGTGATGGAGAAAAAAAGGGAATTGAGAGCCTTACTGTTCAAACTCGAGTTTTGATAATCGAATGCGTCCCATTTATCAAGGGGTTTGGGAATATCAACACCATCAATGGTGACAATAGGTTCACTCCACACATAGATCACACAGTGCCAAACTTTCTCATCGATAGATTTTAAAAATGCTCTCATATGAGCTTTTTAATAAGCATAGTTTGTGCCATCAAATAATGAAGGTCTATGGGTTGAGTTACCTTTACGAATAGAATCCATATCACCAATCACACAAAATCACACTCCTATATTTTTTGATAAAAACAAAGAGTGACCTGCTCTGATACTAATTGAAAAACCTAAGTGATTCATGATTAGATCAAGATTTAATTATTCCGATTCTCAATCAATTAAAACTCATAATCAAAATCATCAAGCACTTACAAAAGTGATTTAGATTGTTATTTTCAAAAATCAATAAATCGACACAAACGATTTTTACGTGAAAAAAACCACAATTGAAGCACCTTCAATTGTGATAAAAAAAACCACGAGCGTTTGGGTAATCAATCCATTACCGAAGAAAGAAAGATTACAAAGATATCAAACAAATTACCCAAACGCTTTCAATTTATCTTCAAATCTTCTGTATATCTTTCATCGCAACATTCTTCTCAGAATTGATTAGATTGAAGTTGAATCTACAACTTCTATTGTCGAATCAACAACCATGCACAGTATGAAACTCCTTCAACACTCCACGCTTGAATCTCCAGATTCCACCAAAGAAGAACACTTTTGAATATGAACAATCAACCTCCTTGATGTGTGCTTATCAAAACATGAGTTTAATACTCAGTCAAAACATCAAGGAAAACTAGCAAAACAAAGCCCAAAACAAAACCCTAGAGCTCCCAAAACATATCTAGGAGGCTTAACCCTAAAATAAGACTTAAACACATATATATAGAAAACAGGGGGCACGTACTCCGCTCGAGTGCAAAATATTCCGCTCGAGCAGAGTCACTAAAACACACGTGTGAGTAAACAGGTTTCCGCTCAAGCGCTGGAACCCACTCTCGAGCACGAAATCACACTTCCTAGTATTTTTGCAGACACGCCCAACTACTGAGATAGTGCATATTCCGCTCGAGCGCAAATGGTCCCGCTCGAGCGGGAATACCAAAAAAAAAAAGGAAAAATTACAACTCTATAAAACAGAGTTTGTTCGCGGATTTGGCAACAAAGGGACCTAACAATAGCTATTGTCTGACTCTTTCAATTGCTCTCTCTCTCTCTCTCTCTCTCTCTCTCTCTCTCACACACACACACACACATTCCAATTGCAGTCTCGTCTAGGGGTGCAACTTGGACAGGTTTGGTCAGGTTGGGAGGTTGTCCAAGCCCAGCCCAAGTTGTGTTGAGACCTGCCCAGGTCCAAATTGTAACCTAAGGTTGACTGCTCCAGCTCGGCCTGAGTTAAACCCGAATTGCCCAAGTTGTTCGAATTGCCCGAATTATAAATGAATTTGATTTTTTTTTTGTTGCTACATTATTAATTATTAAATTTGACTCGATTTACATTTTTTTATTTATTATAAAAAACCATTAATACCATTGAAACGAATAATTTATAAAATATAAGAGAGATGCCACTATAGTAGTACTTATAATTTATGAGTGAAAATAAAAAAAAGTAAAATTTTCTGTTATTTGTATATATAATATATATTCAATATGATTTAATAATCTAAATTACTTTAAAATCATGTAATGGTTAATAATTTATATGTATATTTAATATTTTTATATATCTATATATGTATATTTCGGGCTTCAGGTTGCTCGGGTTGTTTAACGTTTTTGCCCAAGCCCGCTCAAATTTAATTCGGGCTTTTGAATTTTTGCTCAAGCCCGTACTGAATTTGAAAATATCTTATCCAAGCCCTAAATAAAATCGGGTTGGGTTCGGGTTGCTCAGATTGAACCCGCCCAAGTTGCACTCCTAGACTTGTCACCAAGGTATTGTTCCTATGCCCGCCTAAGAATTTGACTATTTTGGTTAATTTTTTTTTAATTGTTTTATTAAATGAAAAAAATTGTATTTAAAATAATTTGTAAATTTCTTTTAGTTGAATAGATGGTTAGAAAAAAAATAATTAATTGACATATAAGATGTAACGTTTTATTTTTTTTTTTCTGATTCTTTTAACTTTTTTAACTTATGGACTCACTATATTTTCTCTTTGAGTATTTTAACTATTTTAACCAAATATATATATATATATATATATATATTTGTTCCCAACCTTTTTCCTTTCTTATCAAGGGTTTGCAATATATATATATATATATATATATTTATGTTTCTGTGTATATGAAATTTTTGATGGGAAAATGATGAGGTAAGGGGAGTGGAGGGTTTTGACTACTGAGATTAAAAGGGGGTTTTTTTTTTTTTTTTTGAGTTGATTAGTTAAGTAGAATAATGTATAATGGAATTTTTCAAAGTTAAGGTTGTGCAATGCAAGGGTTTGAGTTTTGAATGTGTTTCAGAGTTTCTGATTTATTCATTTGGTTTGGAAAATCAATTCCATGCTAAAATGGTTAAAATTGATGTGAATTGGAAATTTGTTTCTATATCAAAAGTGAAAGAAATGAAGCACTTCTACTTATTAGGAGGGTTTAGAACTTAGAAAAAGGTCCAATCTAAGATTAGGAGAGATATATCAGTAATGGTAACCCTTTCAATCTTCTACAAAAAGTGATACACGTATCCAATGCTCGTATGGGAAAGCTTACGCACTGGTGTGTAACTCTTCCACTAGTGCAATTTAAGTTGCCCAACAATTCAAAAAAACAAAAACTTCTGTTTGGCTTAAAATACAACAATTATACCAGCAAAACAAACAAAAGTGGCGAAAAACGTTGGTAATTCAGTTAAGGTACATTAATAGCCAAGAAAGGTAATTGTTATTCGAAAGGTAACAATTGAACCATATTGGATTGAGGTAGGACGAGCAAATAAATTTTTTCTTATTTTGGTAAACTACACTAACCTCCCTCTTGAGTTTTTAGAGCAAATACATTGAGCCCACAAGTTTGGTATTGTTTATATTGTGTTTACACATAATTTGAATTAGTTCTTTTATCAGCAAAGGAAAACTTTAATAGAGTACAAAGAGAGTAACATCAAGAGAAACATCAATAAGACAAGCCAAATACAATGCAGCAAAGTAGAGAGCTAAACAAAACAAGTGGCTTAAACTCCCACACAAAAATCTGCAAAACCATCTGGCTCAAATCAAGACCAAAACAGAGAAATGAAGGCAAGCTTATGTCCCCAAAACCAAAAACACACCGAAACCTCCCAAAAAGAATCTTGAAGACTTCACAAAAGTTAAGAGCTTAATTAATAAGACAGATGTCTTATTTGGCTTTGCTGAATTGGAATTTTCGGTGACATGTCAATGGACTCTTTATACAAATCGCGTAGCACCTGGAGGCGCTTCCACAGTTTATGTGGCACAAAACGATATTGTTAAATTTTTGAAAAACGAGAGATTATGGAAATCGTTATCCACACGCTATAAGCACAAGGAAAAGCAATATAGGATGCGTGGAAAAAACCGTTAGCATATGAAGGAGTTGGAGATATGGCGTAAAATGCTATCCCATAGCTCACTATCAGAAATAACAAAGAAATGTGCAACATGAAACTAGAGAGTCGCAAGGGAAGCACAAATATCATCGCAGTGATCGAGGCAAGAAAGCATATCGTGTTCAGGGCAAAAAAAATGATGAAAACGGATCTGTAAGTCATAGAATTCGTTAACTTGATTTCAGCAGGATTGTCAGTGGTGTTGGTATTGATGTCGGTGGTGTTGGCGAATATGGTGGCGTTAAAATGTGTGATGTTAGTAGAAACAAAATTGGTGGTGGTGGTGGTGCCGTTACTGTAATTATGAGAAGGTGTACTGTAATTGTTCTTTACTCCGCCTGGAGGCTGAAGTACAACTTGGAATGTAGCTGTTGCGATTAGAACAGCTACAACCAGTATCGTGTTTCGCATGTCCATTGACATTTCTCGGTTCTCGTGAATGATGATTAGAGCTTGGAACCATTGGCGTGGTGATTTCAAAAATTCTCCAAGGTCATTAACTAGGGATGATCTTTTTAAAGCTGCTGCATGGCCTAAAGTATTCTTGATTTCAGTTTTGGCCTCATCGTTGGGTCAATAGGAAGTGTTGCTGCAATTTCAAGAGCTGTTAACTGCTCCAAATTCTTTGCATTTTTGTCCATGTAGATCTATTTCACTAATAACTTCATAATCTGTGTAAATGAAAAATGTACAAATCAATTATTTTCTATTGGGTATTGCTCATTGGCAGCGTTCATTAAAGATCAAATAATATCAAAAAGGTTAGAATTATAATATACATTTCATATATTCCATACACTTTTATATATGATATATTTTTTTATATATACACCAATAGTTATCACCGACCATTGAACGGTGGTGTTTGCTAACAATCTATCAACTACTATGATATTTATGGAACCAAAGAATAGATGGAAGCATGCCTTAGGTTGTGAAGTGGACACCGCAGTATGCAACACGGTGTTACCTCCCTTGTCTGTCAAGCACAACACCTCACCCTTGTAGGTCTTTCGAAGCCATCCCAAGAGGACTTCAACAGCTTTAAGACTAGAGCTTTTCACAGCAATGTGTAACGCAGTCTCTTCATGAATGGTCACATCAGTTATAGACGACGAGCAAACATGTAGAAATTCAGACAAAAGATTGTCTGGATCGTCTGTTTTGGCTACAAAGTGCAGAGGAGTGAGACCCTCCCTTCCTTTGACACGGATGAGTTCACTGTCGAACTTGACGAGCCGTCTCACAGTCTCAGAATGCTTGTTTTGCAAAGCCAAGTCCAAAGGGCTTAGCCCTTCTGGTTTCAACTTCTTGCTGAATGATGGCTTTAATATGAGGATTTCTAAGGCGAAATCGGTTTGTCCAGCTGATGCGGTTTGTACAGAAATTTTTGTACGCCTTTCTTAAACTTCCACAGCCGTTGGAACACCATTCATCGCGCCAAAAACTCCTCCAACCACCGTTGGACCATGGCTCGATCCTTCAAGTGCGTGATTTTATGCTCCATGGGTCGCAAGTTAGCCATAATTTATTCCTCCTAGCACTTGATTTTGCACAACACTTTGTACACAACTTCAGGGAGAATTTGGGGTGGATCTTGATGATTTTGACCATTCCCAACATTACGATGAAGTTGTTGATGCTTATAGGCGCCAACTTGACCTCCATTTATTGCTGGTGGTGCGAAATTCGAACCCATCACCAATATGGTGTGGGTGAGATTTTGAAGGGTTGTGAGAATCTCTTGTTGAGTGTGTTGGAGTCCTTGAATGGCTTCAAAGATGAGAGGTGAGTCTTGAACTTTAGTCCTTTCATCACCACCATTGGAAAAGCCTTGTTGATGAGTTTCATTATCTGTCATTTTTGCTGATGTTATATGAGTTCCAGATCTCGTTGAAACCATTAACCAATCCGCCTTCCCAGTGAAGTCGCCAAATGTATGAAAGGGTTCAAGAACGTAGTTGGAAAATTCAAAGATTTTCGAAGATCTTTGAAGAAAAAATTGAATTCTCTAGAAAAATGATGAGAGGCTTAGATTCTTCAACAGTCATAACTAGAAACACAATAGCAAGGAGATGATGGAGATAAGAGATTAGGTGAAGAAGAAGGCAAAGTAATTAGAGAGAGAATAATGGCAAGGCTCTCCCATGGACCTCCCACTTTCACTCTCACGGTTGATAATGGAGAAGGGAAATTAGTTCTTTCCCAAGAGTTGTCTCTCCAAAATCCATCCCTTGAAAAGCTATGTGTGGGTGCTATTTATAGGCACCTCATGATGTAGGATGGAACCCATGTGCAAGGCACATAGGGAATATTCTCTCTAATCATCTTGTCCGAGGAGGTGACCTCTTCGAAGATGAGGAAAACCCTCGAAGAGGAGATTAACCTCTTGGTCAACCCTTCCTCTTAGCCACACCTAACCAATGATCCTCAATCATCCCAATGGGTCAGGGATAGTCTCAGAGGACGTCCTGCCACAGAAGAGTCAAGGATAGTTCAAAAGAACGTCCAGCCGCAAGTATTGCCAAGTCTCAGGGATCCCCTAGATCGTGCCACTTCGACTCGGGTATAGGCTAGTTTAATCGAAGAGTGAATTTATCTCTACTCACCGTCCTCGGAATTGGGTCCTTTGTTCGAACTCCATTACGTCCATGGTTCTGGTGCATAGATCCCAGAAAGCTCCGAGCTCGAAAGTGTTCTGGGACTCATTAATGGAGCGACTTCTTGTTTGCATTCAAATCCGTTCGAAGCCAAGACCTTCGAATCTCTAAGTTCGTGGATCCGAACCCTTTCGAGTCCGAGTTTAAATAGGTCTCTAAGTTCATAGTTCCAAACACTTTCAAGACAAAGCCAATACCTTGGAGAATGGATCTCCTCCGAGGGTTTCATTTATTCTGAAAACAACGGTCAACTTCCTCGGACGCCCGTATGATCTAAGCCTTCTCAGATGGGCTTGTTGGACTCTCTTTAGAGATATATGCTTCATGGATCTTCCTCAGTCCAATTTGTTGGCTTTCTTATGGGCCCATTCACTACAAGAAAAATCAGTTTTGGCGACTGAAATTCAATTTTTCGTTGCTGAAAGTAGCACAATTGGCGACTAAAATGGAATTAGTAACCAAAAGTGAAGACTTTTGGCTACTAAAACAGTTCAATAGCCAAATGTATAGTTATTGGCGACTAAAAATCAATTTAGTCACCGATTATATGGTTTTAGCGACTAAAGGTTTTTTAGTAGCCAAAAGTGAAGGTTTTGGGCGACTAAAATAATTTAGTAGCCAAAAGTATAGGTTTTGGCGACTAAAAAATAGTTTGGTCGCCGATTATACGTGTTTTACCGACAAAAAAAAAATTTGTAGCCAAAAGTGAAGCTTTTTGGCTACTAAAAAAAATTTAGTAGCTCAAAGTCTACAATTGGGAACTAAAATTCAGTTTAGTAGCCAAAAGTGGAGGTTTTTGGAGACTAAAAACAAGTTTAGTCGCCAAAAGTGATTATTTTTAGGCGGAACTTATTTTTTTAGCGACTAAAAAATAATTAGTAGCCCAAAATTATAGAATGGGCGACTAAAAAATAGATTTCGTCGCCAAAAGTCGCCTCAATTTTTTTTTAGTAAATAATTTATTTTTTACATAAATTATATCGAATAAAAATGATTATATTTATATATATAGTTTTATATTAATACGGGTCAATATACTATATAAATAATATATATTTTACATATATATTCATGTGGTGTTGTAGTGGCATGGTGGAGGGAGTGTGTTGCTAAAGATGTAAAAGGTAGAAAGGCCTTGGTTCGAATCTCAGAAAAAGCAGAAAAGTTAGTTTTTTTTTTTTTCCACCGAACAACCTTTGGCGACTAAAACTATTGGTCGCCAAAAGTGTTTCTTTTGGCGACTAAACAGTTTGGTCGGCGTTTATTGACTATTGGCGGCTAAAACATTAGTTGTTAAATGTATAATTTTAAAAAGTGCAATTGACTATTGGCGACCAAAACTTTGGTTGCTAAAGACCTGTGTTTTTGCCGACTAAAACCTTTTTGGTCGCCAAAACCTCCGGCGACCATGTTTTCGCGACAAAACCGGCGACTAAAAAATTTAGTCGAGGAAACTAAAAATAAGGTTTCGCCAAAGGTGATTTTTCTTGTAGTGATTCAATAGAATTCACTTGGGCCCATTTGGTAATAATTTTTCTGAGCTCACCAATTTTTGAACTTTCCGATTGGGTTTTGATTGAGCCCAATTAATTTAGTGGGCTCAAGTTAACCTCTCTTACAGCACCTAAATTTTTTCACAGATGGTATAAGTAGAAGCCATTGCTGCTTCTCAGAAGCAGCTTCTACAAAAGCCAACTTGCACTTGGATCAGATGGGTACAAAACCATCTTCTCCTTCTACTAGTTCTCTCGGCACAAGCAGTCCTTGGTGGCCAGATTGTCAAGTATTTACCTGGTTTTGATGGTGAACTTCCCTTCAAACTTGAAACAGGGCAAGTCCTTTTTTTTTGGGTTTTCCCCCCAAATTTTTTCAGTGATTTGTGGGTTCAAATTGGTATTTTGGTTGTGTTGAAATCTGATGATGGGTTTGTTGTTGATTTTGACAGATATATCAGTGTTGATAAGTAGTTCTATTATTTCATTGTATCAGAAGGGAACCCTCAAGATGACCCACTTTTTCTTTGGCTTACTGGTGGACCTGGCTGCACTTCTTTCAGTGGACTCCTTTATGAAGTTGGTATATATCTATATCTATAGATATAGCTATATATCTCTCTTCTATATTCTTCTTTATTTTTCAGTATCAGAATGAAAAAATTGCTGCCTTGTTTGATCTTTAATATTTCGCTTGAGTTCACTCTCTTATCTTAGCTGAGATGATCAGAAACCAAATTATATTTTTTGGGGGGAAAATAATAATAATAATAATAATAATAATAAAATAATAAAAAACTAGAGTTTTACATAAATTTCAAATTAAAACTTGGGTATTGAATTTTGCGAATTAAAGCCCAGTACTTTTCAAATTACTTTTCAAAAGATTATTTATTTATTTATTAATATTTATAATAGTTTTTTTAAAAAAATTAGTTAAGTTAGTTTGATTGGTCAGTTAAAATAAAGAATATGTTTGGAATGTACACTAGCTGAACTAGTTAGGCAAAATGAAGAAGGTAGTTTTTTGTCTACTCTGAGAAAGCATTTTAGAGAATATGGATAGAGATACTCACAAATTATATTAAATAGTCCACCACAGATTTCAAAATTAAAATAAACTATAAACAAATCATTCAAGATATAACAAATGCTTCCATAATTTTATTTTATGGCCTTATTTGGTATAATTTATTGTAAGTTATCATAAAGAAAAAGTTAAAATCCCAAACTTCTCAGATTCTCCATAATTAACCTTTTTTTAGCTTATTTAAATGATTTTTTTTCCTAATAATTTAGAAGCAAAAATTATTAGAAACAGATTTGTTATAAACCCTCGAATTAAAATAAGTTATAAACATGTCATTTAAACAATAACAAACTCTTACATATGTATAAATTATTCATGAAATCATAAAATAAAATTTATATAATGGTCATAATTGCAAAATATTATTTTATTTATTTTTAAAAAATAAACGGTATATTTGAACTAACTACATGAGGGTCCGAGCCCTTGTCTCACCTTCTAATCCCTTTATTGGACCAAACAACAAACGTGGCCTTAACACTCCGTAGCTTTCTTTTGCTGAGTTTATTTTGGCGGACAGCTCACCGGAATTGCATGCGTTAAGTTTCTAACTGATAAATGATGATGGACATTTATTTGTTATTGGTTTCTTCTCTTCGTTATTTTATAAAATTAAAATATGAGTTCAACTTTTATCAAAAAAAAAAAAATTAATTTAACTTGACCGTTTTGTTTAAATTTGTAGGGATTCACTATAGATTTTATTTTGATAATTCAAATATCTTATTTTGTAAGACTATTTGTATATATTATTCATTAAAAAATTAAATTAATCCGATAATCGTAAACTGTTCATGTCATCATGTTTGTTTTTTTTAAAAAAAAAATAGATGATAAATATATTTTTAAATGTATATCATCTATTTTTGAAACAAACGGAATAAAATAAAATAAAATAAAAAAGTTACAACTATCATATTGCTTTAAATTTCTTCATGAATAATATGTAATTTTTTTATGAAATAAATAATTCAGATCATCAAAATAAAAATTATGATCAAATTGAGATTTGAACTTAAAAAAAAAATCCAATCTTAAAATATTTAATGCATTATTTATTAGGTCTTGGTCGCCTAACTCAAACCAAAAAACACAGATGGGTGTCCTCCCCCAACATATAAAATTGGATAAATTACAAACAGAGTCTTTGAAAAAATATATATATATAAATTATATTCTGTAATTTTAAAAATTATATATTGCCCTTCAAGTTTCTAGTCGTATAATAAAGAGTAGTGCTATTAGCACCTTATGAATTATTTTGGACTTCTCATTACCTTGATCCCCTACTTATAAATTTTGAAATTCTCAAAATTATTTTTTCTTCCCAAATAATATTAAAATTATCCTTGTGAAAACATTTCACTCATTGAATGTACAACCCCCACACCCCTATACCCAAAAAAAACCCCTCTTCCAAAAGACCCGAACAAAACCCATCAAGAAGAAGAATAAGAAGTAATGTGTTTACTATATCTGCTGCCTCATCCACCATTGTCATAGTTAATATGCTCTCTACCTCTCTCTCTCTAGATATATATATGCACACATAATTTCTTAATTTTCTCGTAATAATTTCTTCTCTTGCAAAAAAAAAAATTATAATAATTGGTTTGGTTAGTTTTACTAATAGATATTATAAAATTTCATTCAATTCATGAAATAGGGAGGATCAAAATCCGTGTTTATTTTCCCCTTCAATTTTTGTATGTCCAATATTGCTGCAGTTGTCAGTGCTATGCATTTGAATTTTTTTTTGGAAATTAGCTGATGTATGATTTCTAGGAAATTTGACCTAATCTGACCTTGTCTATATGATCAGTGAGCTAATTAATATGTTAATTTGTTTACCGACACATTGTTACAAACATGATACAAGTCCAACAATCACAAAGATCACAATGTACTCCAGCCAAACTGAAAATTCTCATAAACCCTAATTTGATATAGTGAGTATGTAGATTTAATTATAAGATGAGATGTCTCAAAATTAATGATGTCCTTTTTAGTATTTTTATTTGAGGTTATTATTGTAATAAAAAAAATGTTAAAAATTGAAAGGTCCAAAATAATTTATGGGGTGCTAATAGTAGTACTCATAATAAATAACATCTTTCATTAATAAATTATCAAATCAATTAAGAGTTTTTAATGATATTATAAATATATTTTAATTGACAATTCAAGTAATTTTATTATTATATAAAAGAGTAGTTAAGAATTTTATTTTTCCTATTAATTCTATTAAATATATTAAATAAAAAATTATGATAATAAAATATTTATAATTTTCAGAACTATAAATATTTTAAGTAAATTTTAGAAGATATATTTATAATTTACTCTATAAAATTTTAACAAATCAGATGACTAGCAGTAGAGTTTATATGTGAAACTCACCTTTTCCCATACTTCATCATTTTATGATTTGTTTTTTTTTAATTTATTTATTTTTTTGGTTGTTTTTGTTTTCGCTATTAGGCTTTTTCTCCCAAACTCCCTCTCCAACAGTCCAAAGCTAACTTAAAAATAAATATTTTAAAGCATTATATGATAGACAATAAATTTTAATAATTCTACAATGACCACCATACCGTGGCGGAGCCAGAAAATTAAATTAAAGAGGCATTTATTAGGTACAATATTGAAAATTTTTACAAAAATATTTCATGCAAGTTTTTACAATTAATTTCAAAATATCAAAAAAATAATGTTATTTATAACTAGTGTATCATGGACAATATAAAAAAATATGGATATAAGTTTTAAAATAAATTATATAATGATAAATTATTTTTTTGTACAAAATTTGATTTAAAATTCAATATAATGGTAATATCACGCCATCATTAGTATGCTATAGCACCAACTAATAGTAAATAAACACATAGAGAGTAAACCTCACATGTCAAATATAACTAACAATCTAATAAATTTCATATCTTTATAGTGAGATTACTTATACTTGAATGTTAATAATAATGACATCATCGTTACATTTAAAATTTTCATATAGATAATATGATTTATAATAGTCTCTTTATTTTCAATTAAAACAATCACTATTATTTTCATAATTTTTAAAATGTCATTGACATTTCACTCTAATAATATCTTTGTAATTCTTTTTATTTAAAATATTTTCTTTATATTTATAAAAAAATATTTTAAAAAAATCACAAAAATCAGGACAGGTGATCCCCTGGCCCTTACGTGGCTCCGCCACTGCCACCATACCATGTGAATTTTCACAACTACACTGGTTTAATGAATTGAATAATCTATGTTTGTTTTCAATGCAAAATTTCACCTAACAGACTAGTGCTAAAAATATGATTATTATAATATTATTAAAAGAATTTTACACAAAGGCATAAAAAATAATAATAATAAAAAAAAAAAAAACCAACATGAAACCAATGTTAGGATCACATATGGGTCTCCTCTTTTGGCTGTATTTGTGATTGATTCTATAAAAATGGTCACTATTTTCTTTTCTTTATCATTTTTTTATTAAATATTTTTCTGAACTTTCTTCCCTCTTCTCCAACCTTTGAGGAGAAGATTAGAGATGCGGGAATTTTTTTTATTTTTTATTTAAAAATTATAGAGAGTGATTAACCTTTCTTAAATAGAGAGACAGAAGTACACTTCCTTAAAATAGAGAGTTGAGTAATGAGACTAACGGAGATAACTTTTTTGTGTTACATAAATTGTGTAATTAAATAAAACAGATAAATTCATATTTAATAAAATACATTCCAAAATATAAACATGATGAACATAAATATATATATCAGATAGACAACCGGTAAAGAAACAAATCGAAACTTGTGTGATACCACAGTCTCCTTAAAACAGATTAGCTACTTCACCGTGGATGCTAGAGGTATGTCGACTTTTATTTCTCACGATACAATGGTTTAGACTGGCTAACGCAGAAGTATCTTATGATAGTTTTAGCAAATCGACAATGATAGTACTCTTTCACACAGAAAGAATATAGTATAGAAGAAGATTGACTTGACTATAATATGAGAGCAAAAATTCAGTACCAAAACCAAAGGAGATGGGTCTCCTTTTATAAATCATGGGAGAGAGAGGAGAAGCCTCTAGCCATAAAGGCTATCAATCAATGCTTCTAAAGGCTAGCAACCAATGATGGGACAATTATATCTGAGATATCTATTCTGTATACATAAGTGTGTATATCTACAGTAGACTTGACCTAAAAAGATTAGGTTGGTGGACCACGGACCGGGACCCGGCCTGGTTCAGGCGGCGCGTGCGTGTGGCAATTTTTCCATAATCAACTTAGACCATACCCTTGGCCCAAACCCATCATTGAAACATTCATAATTCTCTTCCTTCGAAAAATTTAGATGCCTTGAAGAGCTCATACCTTTATCGAAATCTTAAAGTTTAAGCATCCATCAAAACTTTCCTCTACAATTAATATGGGATTGGTTGTTATACACAATTCCTACTGCCTCTTCATGATATCAACTTTATGAGATAATTTCTCATTCAATTTTTAATAGTTTTTTGTCATTTTTTTTGTAGTGTAAAGACTTTATTACAAAGAATCTAAACCTATTTAATCTCACCTCAACCAATGGTTGGGACCTACCTTAATTTCACATTGAAGTCACCCAAAAATTATTTTTTCCAACATTTTGTTCTTAACTTCTTTTTTTTTTTTTCTCTCTTAAAGTACGGAAAAACGAAAAATATAGAGACTATTGAAGATGCTCTTAAATCACAATTGTAAAATTATTGTAGTAAAAATTACAATTAATAATTCATCTACTGAATTTATTTAATCCAAATTTGTCCGAATAAGTCCTTAAAAAGAGATTCACGCACGAGTGACTCTTTTTGAGAAAAGACTCATTCGAGTGGAATCAGGTGGATGTTTTGATGCGCGTTGTTGATTGTGAATGCTTGACATGTGCTCTTGAGACTAGAAGTCTGACTTGTGAATAAAGAATTTTTTCAGGTTCAAGCCTTATAATTGTGCAATAAAAATTACTCTCTTTTTAGAGCATTTTCAACAAGGTTATCTATTTTTTTTTTCAAAATTATTGTGAAAAAGTAGATTTCTATATTTTAGGGGTCAATTTCCAGCTATCTTCTCCAACAATGCTATATAATATTTTTTTTTCTTTTTAATTAAATGTTACATTTTATTGAATGCTACATACTCTTTTTTTTTCTTTTTTTCCCCTTTTTTTAATTAAATGTTACTTTTTATTCCTTATTTCAGAGAGAAAGAAAACATGATATTTTATGTTGGTAAAGGCTAACAAAAGTTCTTGAGGCACAGATGTATTTAATATTATATTAGTTTATCTTTATTTTAGTAAGTTTTTAATTTTAACATACTCGTTACATTGGATGCATTTATTATTTTAATTGTTTCAATAAGTTGGGAATTTTTATACAATTATTTTGTAATTAATAATTAAAATTTGCCTTCATAAAAATAATAGTAATATACAAAAAGAAAAAAAAGTGTACATAATTATTATTCAAATGATGTGCCATAGTATGGTTCCTTTCATTTAAAACCATAATGTCATTATTATGATCATAATTTATAAGTATATGCTACTACCATATCATTTTTTTTAATAAATTATGTACATACAAATTTTGGCAATTTAATGTTTTTATAAAAATAACCATTATTTAAGAGAACGAAAGAAATTTGCTTGCAGAACACTTTTATATTTGGGGAGAGAAGAGAAAAAAAATAATTTAAATATTTTTTGAAAGCATTCTTTTTTTTTCTTTTTTTTTCAATGTTCATTAAAAACATTCTTAAATGTAGGGAAAGCAAGTAAGTTACTCTTCAAAATAGGCACTACAGGCAAAAAGGGATTTGATGGCGTTTTTTTAATGACGTTTTTTTAAACGTCACTTTTATTAACAATTAACGGCGTTTTTAAACGTCGCTTATTCCTTTAATCAAAACGACACCGTTTTATAATAGAAGGCGTTTAAAACGCCTCCAAATCCGTTAGCCTCACACGCCTCTGCCTCCCTCTGTTTTGAAACCCTTATTTTGAATCTGAGATGTTATACGCACATATCTCTCTCTCTCTCTCAGAGCCCATTTTGAAGCTGAGAATGATTGTTAAAGCCTTTTGTAAACCCTTATTTTGAATCCTCACGCCTTCAAATTGCGCCTCTCTCTTGCTCACCCCCCAATTGCTTCTAAACCCTTGAGAGCGATTTCGATTCAGAGCGATTTTCTTTGAGATTCAGATTCATACAGGTTCATCTTTGAGATTCAAAGTGATTTCGATTTCATCTTTGAGCGATTTCGATTTTGAAGATCTCTCTCTCGACTTCAAAGCTCCACCGTCTCTCTCTCTCTCTCTCTAGATCTGATTTCATCTCTTGGCTGTGCTTGATTTCTCAGAGATTCATCTGTGAGATTCAGAGATTCAGATCGGTCTCAGAGATCTCAGAGCGATTTTGATTTTGAAGTTGTCTTTCTCGATTTCGAAGCTCCACCGCGACCACCATCTGCACCGCCACCACCATTTGCACCAGCGAGGTATTGCTTTCTCTCTCTCTTTCTCTCTCTCTCTCTCTCTCTCTCTCTCAAGCTCTTCCTTCCCGTCTCTCTCGATTTGGTTATTGAAATTTTAAGCAAGAAACTACAAGTTTAATCAGGATTTGTGAAATGAAATGAATGTGCTCTAGGAATATTCTTGATGGTGAGTTGGTGACTGGAGGAGGAAACTTATGGTCCATTTCTGAGATGTTTTTAATCGACATGGAGATGGTACAAGAATTTGTATATTTCTGTGAAGCTATCTATGAGGGGAATCTGAATTCACTATTAAGATTAGATTACCATGAGATGATGCTTTGGATTAGAGTTAATAATGAAGATAAAGTAACAGAGCTCTGTGATTATATTGCAACTAATGATGATGGTGACAAACCCAACTTTAAAGGTTTGTAATTTAGCAAATCTGTTTTATTGTTGTTTAGCTTGTTTAATAAGATCTCTTGTTATATTTTTTCACAATATTGTATTGAAGGTCACCAGCCAAAGCTGGGTTCGGTTGGAACAGGTTTGTCATTGATTTATTTCTTTCTCTATTTTCTGAAATAGTTTCTATGTGTTGATTTATTTCTTTCTCTATTTTCGGAAATAGTTTCTATGTGTGAAATGGCTTTGAAATGATTTATTTTGGTTCTGAAATATTTTGATTTTTGTAACATCTGTTCTTTGATTGAAATGAGTTTCTGAAATAGTTTCTATTTTCTGGAATGGGTTTCTGAAATAATTTTATATTTTCTGAATCTAAAACGGATTTTTGAAATGGTTTCCATGATCATTTCGTTTTTGACAAGAGCCGTGCCAGAGATGGAGATGTTAGAAAGGAAAGAAAAGCAGGTATTCCCATCAACCTGGGCTCCTCTACGTGCCTCTTTCATATATATTTTTTTTCTTGGATCAAAGCAGATCAACATGGTTGAAACCAGATGAAATTCAACATACTTTCAGTTCTATTTGGTAATTTATTATTTTTTTATTTTTAATTCTCTTCTTTTTATTTTTGTTGACCTCCAAAATCCATATCCACAAATTATGCAAGTACTTGCTCCGTTGGCTACTCTTGATTGCTGTAAGTAAAATTGTGGGATTGGTCAAGCAACCAACCATTACGTGTTGCATCTAATAATCCAATAGCTGTATTTGATTTCTTTGAGATTATCCTTTTATTTTTGCTCTGAATCTTATTGTTCAAGCTGACTTCAAAATTAAAATTTTGTGGAGATAATTGGGGATTTTTTTGATAATATAGGTTGAGCTGATTACCTGAAATAGATTTCAATGGAACCTTTGTGATAATCTAGATTCTCAAATAGATTTCAGTGGAACCTTTGTGATAATCTAGATTTCAATAGCTTAAATATTTAGGGCTGCAGGTTGTCATAATCTCTTATTATATCAATCTTTGTGATATTCTTGCTTGCTTCTTATTTTACCTTAAATGTCCTTGTTTCTTTTGGAATGTAAATCATTCATGATTCTAAATTCTCATTCATGCTTCTGCTAAATATATTTGAATTTGCTATCTTAAAATTAATGCAGAGATTAGAACATGGACACATATCTTCTATCAATATGGATACTGTAAGAGGGATGGCAAAAACGTTTTCAATGCACCCAGATGAACATGTGACTTGGCTGGTTGAATGTTGCAAGTTTTCAAAGCAGTCAAATACATTTTTCCTCTTGGTTTTGTTGTAGTCATTCATGACCCCTAATATTGGTACACTCCTCTCTCTCTCTCTCTCTCTCTCTCTGTGTTGTGTGTGTGTTGGTTAGTGCTGCCTAGTAATAGTTCTGCTTATGTTCAAAGACATTTTCCTACTTGGTTTTGTTGCAGTTATTTATATTGTTTTTGTATTAAAAGGTTCTTGTGTTTTCTATACTGTTAGTGAAGTGATATATGCGGGAATACTGTATTTAGCTGCTGACGGGAAATTCATGCTTTTTGCAATTGCTATGCTTTTTTTTGTTTCATCAATTATCTTTTAGCATTTTATCATACTTATCTATTTCTATTGCATTTGCATTGAGATTACAAAGTTGCTGATGCTGATCTTTTCTTTTTTCCTTGTCAGACATTGGTCAATTTAATGCATTGTATGGTGCTTGCTATCCAGTTCTAAAAACTGAGTGGAATGTGTTAAAGTCTGTGGGAGATGTATCTGCAAAAGAGGTACATGAGTGAAGGCCATTGATTGTTTGGTCATGTATCTTTGTACTAGATTTGATATTTTATTATTTGTGTTTCCTACTTCTTATGATTATATATCTTTTTTGTTGAGTTGCATTTTATCTGACCCTGTTATATAATGTACAGTCCAATGCAGGAATGTTGGATGGGGACTGTAAAGGATTTCTGGATCAGCTGTTTGAGACCAACTTTAAGACTAATTTTAGGCAACTGAATGCTAAGATACTAATATGTGTGTTTTGGAGGTTACTTGGGGGGTTTATTTCGACAATGCCTGCAGATGTCTCATTGGTTGGTGATGCCTGTTATTTATTTGTATATCCGTTTTCTCTTTTCCAGGTAGAAGACTGCCCCATAATTAGTAGCTGGGCTAAGTTTTATCCATCGAATTGCTGAATGTGAGCTTGTTTTCTTTCAGGATGATAATACGAAGTGGGTATGCACACTTCAGGATCTATTTGTTTTCTTTGCTGCATGTCAGTCAAATAATGTTTTCCAGAAGCATTTTCACTTCCTAGTTACCAAATGCAAGATCTCTCCTGTCCGATTTTTGTCGAAGCTTTTCACTGAAGAAGGTTTTGATCATGACATCCTCTTCAATTATTTGTTTTGTCGCATTTGTTTTGTTTTGTTTCTTTTGTTATAAGCAGCAACACTTTTGGCAATTGTTAATTTCATATATCTTGCATTTAATTTTTAATAAACATACTTGGTATTCTGTTTTAATCTTTTATTTGAGTGCTAGAAACTAATGAAAGCTTTCAAGTTTGTAATTATTTAGGCAAATTTGTTTGCTTTTGTTTTACTGGATATAAGGACTAGATAGGAACTGTATTGTGTAGGCTGCATTTGAACCCCTGGTGAAATTTCTAAATGAGGAATCGCAAAGATTATATTGCTTCCATGTCAGGACATGATTAGCAGATCCAAAGAGTGAAATGGGTGGGGCTAAACCTTGTACTTTTTAATTTGTGGAACTTACCTAAAATTTTTGAAAACAAAAACTGTTGGAAGGTTAACCTCAAAAAATGCATTTCCATAATGGGCATGGTATATCGCATATAATATATATATATATATATATATATATATATATATATATATGTATATATATATATATGTATGTATATCTCTACTTGGGATGTGAATTGCCCTTGTAGTTATTTTCAGTTGATGTCTGTCTAGCAATTCAATTATAAGCTTTCATCAAAACTTTTATGGAAATTCCTTTTCCTGCTTGGTTAGCTGGCATTTTTGATTATATGTAGCATTCATTTTTTCATTATGGCACTTTCCATTTTGCAGGTGTTTCTGTTGCTGTTCAAGTTGACAGTCTTCATTCTTTTGCTTTTCTTTGTTCTCAGTTAGATGAGAGCTTACATTTTCAACTTGTTGCTGAATTTCCTTCACTTCTAGTTCCGCTGTCCAGTGATAACCAGGTTCCAAAGCAATTTCTTTACTCTATCTGTGATCTTGGCAGTCCTATTGAGATCCTTTGGCCATGTTTGGTTTGTTTTTCAGAAACATGGTTTCGAAGTTTTTTTCTAAAAAACTAAAAATTATGAAAAAAATAAAAAAATCAATAGTACTTGTCATTTTTATATAGTTTTATCTTTTTGAAGGACACAAATAATTTTTAAAAATTCAAGGATAGCTGCACTGATAAATTGTCTGTGTCAATTTGTTTGCCCATGAATATTTTTGAACCAATGTGAAGTTTGACCAATTTAGTGCATAAAACTTTCATGTAAGAAAATTTTTGGTTGATTACCAGTCTTATAGGAAAAAGAAAATCTTTCATCTATTTTACAAGTTTTTTTCTTCTATGGATTAGATAAAACTAGCAAATTTCTTTAATTAGTTTTATGGCACCAGGTTTACTAGTCCCTTGTAGAACAAGGAGATTCACGTCCATCTCTTAGGGATAGTTTGATGTTGTCAATTTCTTCTTTTTTGTTTACATAAAATAGGAAACAAGTTTCAATTTCTGATGGCTGGTGGAGAGAGAGGAGAGAGCAAAACTTGTGATTTATCTTGTGTTTTCAGACCGGTTTATAAATGACTATTTTGCAGGGCATCATCCACTGTATAGAGGCTGACGATGCTTCTGAAGTTCAGCAAGAATTTCCATATGCATTATCAAGTTGAATTTCCATATGAATTATCAAGTTGCAAAGACGCATGACACTGCATAGAGAGGGGCATCCTATTTTGGTGAACTAGGTTGATATGATAGGAAAAGGATTTGTGTGAATGTGGTTATTGTGAATGGGAATATGAATATCAAGTTGGCTCAAATGTCCAAATTTGTATTTTGGTGAACTTAGATTCCTATTTTGGCTCAAATAGAGGGGCATCCAATTTTGGTGACTCCTTAATGTTATTCAAATTATTTGTGTGAATGTTTTTTTTTTGCACAATGGTTGTGGACTATCATTTGATGAGATTTTAGTATGTGAATGAGAGTTATTATTTCATATTAGTGTTATTTTCAGTTTTATTATAGGTATTTTTTTAATTCAATAACATAAAATTAGCACAATTAAAAAAAAAAAAGAAGAGGGCTATCACGGCGTTCTAAAAACGTCGTTAAATAGTATCAGAGATACGACGGCGTTTTAAAAATGTCGCTAAATAGCATGGTGCTGTCATGTTACCGTTAGTAGACCTTTAGCGGCGTTTTTATAAAACGCCACCTATTGTCATACAGCGACGTTTCTAAAGCGCCATAGAGTTATAGTGACGGCCGCATCTTCGGCGTTTGGTGCTAAACGTCACAAAAGGATTTGACGGCATTTTTAGGACCTATTGCGGCATTTTTTAAACGCCTCTAAAACCTCAATTTCCAGCAGTGAGGGTACGATTTAGCGTATTTTTTGGGGTGATGTTTTTGGATTTCAGCTCCTAAACTTTTTTTTTTGGGGGGGGGTTTAAAGTATTTGTAGGAGATTTTTTTTTTTGTTAATTAAATTATAATTTGTAGCAAAGAGGTTTGATATTATATGTTAAAACATGCAATTCAAAATCAATTAATAATGAGTGGAGAAACTCTTAAATTATATTAACTAACCTTGAATGGTTTATATTGGTGTTGTGGGTTTAACACTCCCTTCACATACTGCTTGATCGGGCGTGAGAATGATTGAGAAATCCCATTGTTATTGAGAGATGGATCGTTACATGATGTAAGAGGTTATTCAAGATTCAGCTCGGATACCATATTAAAATATGTAACTCAAAATCAATTGACAAAAAGTGAAAAGACTCGTACATTATATTAATTATTGTCACGCCCCCAAAATAATACAATAAACCAATCTACCATGCGGAAGAATACGACAGAAATACAATACTTGTATTCATTAGAGTTCAGTGTTTAACAAACAGTTAAATGTCATGTAGGCTCACATCTTTCCAAGTCATTGCTTGATTACACAAATTGAGTCTCGTTCGTTACATCTTAAGCCATTGGTTTTACAAATAATAAAACATACATACAACAAGACATAATTAAGAAGCTCTTGCTTCCCAAAACTCCATCTACGCTATTGCCTTGGAGGAAGCATCTCACCTGAACCTAAAAATGGTATTTCCATATAGGGTGAGCCAACAATCCAGTAGAAATAATCTAACATAATTTATGAGCTTTAGCAAAGGTATAAATACCACGTACATAAACAATACCAATCCTGAAACATCCATAAGACTTGCATATCCATAGGCCACTAAGACCAACCTTATTCCATTTTCCTTCAATTCACTTCCAGTTCATATATGCTACTCAATTCATGGGTTAAATTTATTATCTTTTAATAACCAAAATGAGACTACAACTCAATGATTTTCGAATTATGCAAAACTCACATAAACGCTTCAAACCTGTCATTTTACAGATATTTCGTCCGAAAGAATCGACACCCATTTATATATAAAATTTCAGGTCTTTCACCTAGGACACTCCGGCCAACTTGCTTTAAATGGAGTCCATCCCCTTTCTCCTCCCAAACAAATATACATATACAATGTATTTATAAACATAATCACATATGGAGCACATCCCCTTTCTCCTCCCAATAAACATACATATACAATGTGTCTATAACATGATCGTATTCAATGACACCAACAATGGATTAGCATTAAATCGCCTAATTTTCATGTAATTTCTACAACAATCATAGTTATCCTCTACTGATAGCCCAAGGCAATTATTTCTAAAGAGATGTTCAATATCAAAATAAATAGTTTATTCAAAACTTTCATAAGTGAGATAATACATAGCCAATATCATCATTTATAATCACAACCTTCCAATTTCACGTTTCAATGTTAATCTCAATTATTTATGCAAAATAATAATTTAATCAAAATTATGGCATAATTTCCCTTTCACCAAACATCAACCCAAACACCAAAATCAACTATTTTGGCATAACATGATCTTATATTCAAGCCTCATACTTGTTTACCTCGTATTCATCAAAACCCTTATTTTCATTTCACACAAAAATCTTAGATTTGTCCAAACCACAACCAAATCTCATCATCTATACACAATAACAAATAACTAAGCTAAAAACCATATTAGAGTATAGAAAATTCCTACCTCAAGTTTGAAGAAGAAACGAGTAGAAACCCCAAAATCAATGATGCCTAAACTCGATCTCCACCGCACACAACGTAGCTCTCGCCTAGATAACTAACTTTGATGAAGGACTTGGATCTAAATCCCAATGGATTTGGAGAAATCAAAGATCTTGTGCGATTTTTGGTAGGAAATGTAGAGAGAAGGGAGACAAAATGTTTTTAGAGAGAGAGAGATATACAAAAAGTGACATTCAATCAGTCCAAAGAGAGAAGAAAATGAAAAATTCTGGATCTACTTATCTTTTCGCATTTCTAGTCGCACCTGCCTTTTTAGCAGTGTGCTTCAGCCCCTGCCTTGTTTTCCATACGTGCGGCCTCATTCCCCGCACGTGCGGCCCTCTCCCTCACTCCAGACCGACGGAGCGGATAAACAATTTCAAATGCATTTTACATTTTTGAGTCTAAGTAGTTTAAACTGGCAATGTGGATTTAACATTACATATGAAGATTTGGGGACAAAAAAAATAAAGAAAAACAAGGAAGAAGAATGCAGAAAAAAGACCACCAACCAAGTAGATCCAAAATGAATAAAAAATAAAATAAAATAAAGGAGAGAGACAATGCAATGAGAATTTTTTTTTACACATAAGTCAAAGACATGCATTTGTAAGGTATGGCTTTTCTTTTAAGAAAATATACAAAAAGAAAAGTAAGCAACTTTATGTTTTTCGTGCCGTGTGCATGGCTTATCTACTTTCTTGTTATTTTCATGTTGCAATCAAAAGTGGACAAACATTACCGTATTGTAAATATTTTCATAATTATATGATAATGATGAGCAATGCATCTATATTATTTAATCGAACATGGATTTTACGTGGATTAGATAGTGCAGTCTGACTTATTAGATTTATTACGGGTTTTATTTTAATGATTTAATTTATTTATTTTGTTATTCTGTATAGATAGGCTATTCATTAAAAATATTAAATCGATTTAATAACGGTATTATTTCATTACATTTACCTTAAAAATAATAAATAGTTTATATTCAAAATTATTCTTAATGTAAGTTTTTTGAAAAATATATAAAAATATATTATTATAATTATTTCATCAATTTGATTTTTTTTATAAACGATTTACATATGAAAAATAGCAAAATAAACGGGTTAAATTATCAAAAAAAAAAAAACAAAAACAACCTGTGGTGAACGCAAAGGACTAAACTGCACTTACAACTATACATAAGACAATTTGGATTCTTTAAATGTATGGTCTAAATTCTCAAGATGTGAGCTTTACCATCTAAGAGTTGAGATTATTTTTTGATAAGAAAGCTTATACATTTGCTCATTCGACAATGAATCATATAAGAGTTGAGATTTAATTGTACATTATCTTTTTATGCATAAAATTTTATGTTCATAACTTTATTGTATAATGATATGTAAATAACATCTAAAAGATCAAAATAAAAAGCACCACAAAATCTCGTAATTTTGTTTAATGACATTATTATGATCTTTTAAATCTATTTCAAATAGTTAATTTCAAGGCCTAAATATTTTGAGTCACGTTTTTTTTGAGAAAGTTCTTCTTCTTTTTTTTTTAGATTACAAATTATAATTTACTTTATTTTTTTTGGTTGAAATCAAATTATGAAGGAAGGTTAAGATATTTTTATGAATAAATGGTTAAGGAAATAAGTTTTGTTTTAACTTATTAACTTAGAAGGGTAATATAAGTATTATATACAAATAAAAGATTAAACCAAAATTTTCATATAGAGTAATTTGACTTTGGGTGTGTTTAGTAATTGGCTCATACAATCAATAAGTCACTAAAAAAAATTTAATATAAAATAAATTAAGACAAAAATAATAAAATAATGAATTTAACATATCAATTGGAGTAATTTTTTTTTTATTTTTTTTTAAAAAGAAATATCAAGTTTGCATATGTCGATTTGACAGTTAAGCCTTCTTAAAAAAAAACACACACACACACACACAAAATTTTGAAATTTGAGTAGAAATGCTCTAAAACTTGTGTGCTTCTATTTTCAAACATTTCAATTCTTCTGTTCCAAAATATTTGCATTTGTTAAATCATATTATTCCCATATCAAAAATTATAAGGGGCAATTTGAAAAACTAGTAAAAAGTTAGATTTTAACTTTTAACTCATTTTGGGTTATATCACCTCTCATATTTTTTACATATAAAAGGACAAAAAAATTAAAAAAATCAAAAAGTGAATTTTTAACCAACTTTCTAATTCACCCCTACATGTTAGCCAAACTCATAAATTAGTATACTAATAACCGAACAAATAAATAATATGAAACAATAAATTATAAATAATTAAATGGAGACACATTTCTTGACTTGGTTGTGTGAACGCTAAAAGTATTTTCCATGTCGCAATCAATCATTTATACATATTTGAGTCTGATTTGTTCTAAATTCATTCTGAAATTTGTGAAATTATTAATTTGTTCTTGCCTGATATTTGTGAAACTAGTTCTTCAATGATCATTTTGAAATTGCTGATACATTTGTGTCTAGTGAAATATGTTTTCAATTTTTTTTTTTTTTTTGAAGGAACATAAATAAGTAAATGAATTTTGTTCTTTTATTGTTATTTTTTAAATGGTAAACTTTGTAGATAAAAATTTTTTTTAAAAAATCAAAGATTTTGGGAGGTTTTTTTACTGAACGAATTCTGTTTTTTCAACTGATTTGGAGCCAAAATCTATTGATCTTTGATGATATGGCATGTTTGGCACCTGCTATTCTTCCTGCCCAATTTGACAGTAGAAATGGCATTTTCGGGCTATCGAACATGGAGTCAGAAGTAAATTACGAGTTGAACCAATCTGCGAATCGAGCGAGCTCCCCTTGCATGCAATGATGTGGTGATGAACCTCTCATTCTAATTCAGTCCTCTCCGAACCGTGCGGGAAGGTTTCCAACACACGGCTCACCAACTTGATCTTTCGCGGGAACCGTATGTCCGAACAGGCCTGGAAAAAGAGGTAAGGTCTCGTTTTCCTTTGCCACTCAAGTGTACGGCATCTGCCGTGCTTAGGCCCCTTTTTCCCTTCCCTAATGAAAGAGTCCACCGCCTGCCTTAGTAGTCTTAAATGGGGCGTGCAAGCCTGTCCCCTTTTTTTAGTAGGTGATTCACTATCGAAGCGAAGAAAAGACTGGATCAAGAAAATAACAATCCATTGGAGACTTTTTTTTTTTGGTCACTCTTGACAAATTATAACTTTGGCAACTCCAATGGAGATGCTCTTAGTTGTGTAACATTTTCTTTTTTGGATGAGATTTAACAGAGATGAGTTTGATACATTTTGTGGTAATTGGTTTATTTTATTTTATTTTATTTTTTTTTCAGTTATTGGGTTATATGTGATTAGTAGTGATTGTTAGGCTTGACTTAGTAGATTGGTTATTAGACTTTGTTGATTTTCTAACTATAGTGTGTGAGTGATCTGTTTGATGATGTAAATATTTCTCGTAATGTAATTAGTCTCTTATCTATGAGGGGAAAAAAAGGACAAAGATAGGTAAATTGATAATCTTTTTTTAATCTTGATTTACCTTTTTTTTTTTTTTTGGTTTAGATTTCTTCACAAAATAATTAAATAAATAAATTATACTGCCTCTCTTAAGATTTGGAAAAAAACAATGCAAGGCCCACAAGTTTTGCAGGATTACATTGAGCCCTTTTTTGGGGATTAATTTTTTTGGATTTTTTTTATTTTTTTACTAAAATGCATGCGCAAAAAAAAAAAAAAAAAAAAAAAAAAAAAAAAAAAAAAAAAAAAGAGTTAAGTTTTTTATAATGAAATATAGCCTTCCTGAAATAGTGTGACTTCACTTAAGGTTATAATTCATATTACACTCCATTTCTAAACAGAAATTCGTTAGTTGTATAAATAATAATAAAAAAAAAAATTAGTGAAACATCATTGTCCAACTTTAGGTTGTAGAAGAGGTCCAATATATATATATATATATATATTAGCTAAGGTCCCTCAACGAAATTTCTCTGTGTCCAAGTGAAATTTCTTTGTGAAAATGTTAAAGGACTCCAACTATTATGAAAATATTGTATGTCTTTTATCTTATTAAATATTAATATCAAGGATCTTAAAAAAAAGTCTCTATAAAAAAATGATATTATCAGTCTTCAATATGTAACCTTTTGTTGTTAGTGAGTTTTTCTAATAATTTTTTTAGATGTATCTATATATATAGCGATCCCAATTTTCCCTCCTTTGTTTATTGTATTCCAGACTCGGTTCCGTGGATGTGTTGTTGCCTTATTCTCATTCCCATCCTTCACTCTTGTATTTTAAGTCTTGGGTTGTATTGGGCAGGTTTGAAACAGGTTGGTTGTGTTTGGAAACGTAGAGTTGATGCCCACATTTTGGCCTTCACGCTCTAGCGGGGTTTTTGACGCTCAAGCGGGCCCTTTACTTTTGCTTCTCCGCTCGAGTGGGGATTTTGACGCTCGAGCGGGATTATCCAACCCTCAGTACTTTTCTCTGCATGTCATTGGACGCTCGAGCGTTCACTTTCACGCTCGAGCGGGGACTTCGTTTGTAGAACTTCTAGAAGTGTGCATTCGACGCTCGAGCGGCGCTTTTCACGCTCGAGCGTGAGTCTGTGTCTGACGCTCGAGCGGGGCGTTCCACGCTCGAGCGGACTGTGTATTATATCAGTCCGAGCTTTAGCTTTTTGGATCACTTTTTCGACCCACTCTCTCTCTCTAACTTTTCAAAACCCACACTTGAGAGCTTCTCACTCTAGACTCCATCTCTCTCTAGGGTTTCATCTAGTTTTAGTGATCTTCCACCCTTGTCCCTTTGTAAAAAGTGTAGAGCTTGGTGTGTGCTACGTTTGGATCCGAAAATCTTGAGGTTTAGAGTACTTTCGAATTTTTTCATCTTCTCCTTTGAGCTCCGAAATTTGAGGTAGGGATAACCTACTCTATTCTATGAGTTTTAACATAAATTGTGGTCATTTTGATTTGATGGTGTTACTTAGTCATTTTGAGAAAGTTAGGATTTGATTTGAGATTTTAAAAATGGGAGTTTTCAAATGTTAAAACCTATATGTGTATGAGACATTGAAAAATGAAATTGTTATTGTTGTTAAATCGATGAAATTGAACCTTTGGGCTAATATTGAGAAAAAGGAAAAAAATGCCCTAATTATGTTGAATAATTAATTTGAATAATTAATTTGGGAAAATGTGAAAGTGAAGTGAAATTCATGAAATTGGAAAATTATGAGAGTAAATGGTATAGTTGGATAATTTAATCACTCACCTATGAAAATGTCGATATTTTATCTGTTGATAAATTTATTATTTGTTTAGAGATAACTGCCTTGAGCTATTGGTGGAAGATAGTCTTGATTGTTGTAGACTTTCTATGATGATTAGGAAAAATTAAAACTAATCACATTGATTATGTCATTGAATATGACGGTTGGAACAATACAGCAAATTTGTGTATTGATTGATCATGGTATATGATAAGTGTTTAAATACATTGTATATGTATATGGTTTGGGAGGAGATAGGGGATATACTCCATGGTTTGAGAGGAGATAGGGGATGAACTCTCAAACCTATTTGGAAGGAGATAGGGGATGGACTTCATTGATATAACAAATCTGTGTATCACTTGAAGTATAGAAGTGTTTTAATATGAGTTATATTGTGAAGTATGGAAGTGTTTTAATATGTGCTATAGTCTCATTGAATTGTTTGGCCAGGTTCTGCGCCATAATTATGAATCGAAACTGTATAAGTGAAGGAAACTGAAATGAAAAATGGATGTACTTAATGTTGAATTGAAAAGTGTGTAAATTGGTTTATAAGTGTCAACCATATATCAAATACTATTGTTTTAGTTATTTCTCATACTTGGTTTAGTATATTTCTACTGGGCATTGTCTCACCCTATATGGGACATCATTTTCAAGTTCAGGTGTTATGCCACCTCCAAGGACGTAGCTTGGGAGGTCTTGGGAGTTGAAGACTCTTTTATTTATTTTGTTATTTTTGGTGACACATGTAAATTCAAGCCTAGGGCTTATTTTGGTTGTAGAGAGTTGGAATTCTCCTTTTGTTGTAACCAAGTGTTGACTTGGAAAGTTGTAAACCTACGGGCATTTACTTTTGTTGTCAACATGTATTACTTTTGTAAAACTACTCTGTTACAATATACTTAAAAAGTAAAATATTTATGAATAAACTTTCAAAAAGTTCAATAACTATAAAAAAAATATGAATATATATTATTTTTTATTTTTTAGTATTTAGTGATTTTTTAAAGATCTTTTCACAAATTTTGAACTTTTCAAGTATATATTTTTTTTTTTGATCAGCAAAGAAAAATTTCATTAAACAGCATGAAATTAAAAGTACAGAAAGATGACATGCATTGAGAGAGATTCGGAAGTATAAAAATACCCCTACTACTGCTACTCGCATCCATACAACCAACCCCTAAGCCTCTCGATTTTTTTTTTTTTTTTTAACCAAAAAAGTTAAGAAGAACTTAACTAGAGAATTTAAAATACAAGAATCCCCACGTACTCAACTCACCAAAAACACCCATGACTAACTAAATGAACTAACCCATCACCCAAAATAAGCTAACAACACTAAACCACTCCTCTGCAGCTACAACTCCCAACACGCCTCTGCTGCGTGACCTGACCCAGCACGCCTCTGCTGCAAGAAACAATACCTCTGCACTTCAGCCACCCACTCGAAGCTGCTGTCCACGCCACCTCTAGGCACGCCTCTGCCGAGGAGACACCATAGCCACCGCCGGGAACACCATCCACTGCCGAATACACCGACAGAAAACACCCCTGCTGCAACACCCACTGCCGGGAACACCAGTCACTGCCGGATACACCCACTGCCGACAGAAAAACACCCCTGCTGCAACACCCACTGCCCGGGAACACCCACTGCCGAAACCCACCCCCCCCAGGCCTTCTTCTCGCTCACACCCAAAACCCACACCTTTTCAAGTATATATTTGATTAGGTGGATCTAAAAAGTTTTTTTTAAAAAATTTACTAATATATTAAAAAATTCACCAAAAATATATTTATATATAGATTAAAAATTCAATAATTATTTTTAAAAAATCACAACCAAACATATTGGCCTTATTTGGTTTGTGCTTTGAGATATATATTATTTCAAAAATAATTTTCTAGAGAGAGTTTAGAAAATTTAAAAATTTGTTTGGTTATGTATTTTGAAAATAGTTTTGGAGTTTGAGATCATTTGATATATTTTTTGTAGTTGAATAGATGGGTGTAAGAGAAAAAATGATTAAAAATGAGAGAAGAGAAAGAGAAAATAATTGATTAATGTGTAGTAGAGAGAAAAGTGATTTTGATTTTTTTTTTTAAATTTCAATCAAACATATTTTTTAAATTTTTTCTCCAAAAAGATATTTGAGAGAAAAACCAATTGTGTTGATTATTGTTTTGGTAAATAAAGGAGTTGTCTTTGAAACTATACAAACTAGTCTATCACCCATGCTATGCACGGGATAATTATAGATATTTATATTTTTTTTAGATTTTTTTTAATATATAAATTACTTATTTTAGATTTTTTATAAAAATAATTTAACAATCTTATCACTAACCATAGTATATGAAAGTAATTGAAAATGATGCTGCAGTAACTATGCACAGGTTATATCTATAATTATTTGTATGAGAGGATTTTAACCAAAGCTCTCAAAAGGCATGTGAGTTGGAAAAAGTTAATAAATGCTGATCAGGAGATTTTGACCAAATCAATAAATGTAGGCATGTAGAAAGGCATGTGGATTGGAAAACTTTGATAAATGCTGCTCAAGAAATTTTAACCAAATCAATAAATGATGAGATTTTTTTTTTTAATCAAAAATTTAGAAAATTAAGATTGGGATATTAAAACTTCCACAAGGCTTGGGGGTTAGAAACCCCCTTTTGCTTATATATAGACTAGCCTATCACCCGTGCTATGCACGAGATAATTATAGATATTTATATTTGATTTAGATTTTTTTTAATATATAAATTATTTTTTTTAAGATTTTTTATAAAAATATTTTAACAATCTTATCACTAACCATAGTGTATGGGAGAAGTTAAAAAAAATACTGTCGTAACTATAAACGAATTGTATATATAATTATTTGTATGAGGAAATTTTAAATGCTGATCAGGAGATTTTGATCAAATCAATAAATGCAGGCATGTGGAAAGATATGTGGATTGAAAAAGTTAACAAATGATGATCAGGAGATTTTTACCAAATCAATAAATGATGAGATTTTTTTTTTAATAAAAAATTTAAAAAATTTAGATTGAGATTTTAAAACTCTCACAGACTTTGAGATTTAAAATTTCCTATTATTTAATATATAATATAGATAAGATATAAATATAGATATAGATTTCCATGAACACGAGGCAAACCCGACAACACAAAACATTCTCAATCATTGATCATCAGCATTGAAAGATGTAAACAAATGCCAAAGAAAGTCAAATTATAACGTTGTGTCCCCTCCAGGGTACAAGCAAATACAACAAAGAAATCACTACATCCAACTCTCCTTATTACATATGCATAATCTAAACTGGGTAATGTTCATAATTTATTAACTTTTGATAAATTTATTATCTGTTTTAGAGATAACTGTTTTGAGCTATTGGTGGAGGATAATCTTGATTGTTGTAGACTTTGTATGATGATTAGGAAAAATTAAAACTAATCACATTGATCATGTCATTGAATATGACGGTTGGAGTAATACAGTAAATTTGTGTATTGATTGATCATGGTATATGATAAATGTTTAAATACATTGTATATGTATATGGTTTGGGAGGAAATAGAGGATGTACTCCATGGTTTGAGAGGAGATAGCGGGGACTCTCAAACCTATTTGGGAGGAGATAGAAGATAGACTCCATTGATACAACAAATCTGTGTATCACTTGAAGTATGGAAGTGTTTTAATATGAGTTATATTGTGAAGTATGGAAGTGTTTTAATATGTGCTATAGTCTTATTGAATTGTTTGGCCAGGTTCTGAGCCATAATTATGAATCGAAACTGTATAAGTGAATGAAACTGAAATGAAAAATGGATGTACTTGATGTTGAATTGAAAAGTGTGTAAGTTGGTTTATAAGTGTCAACCATATATCAAATACTATTGTTTTAGTTATTTCTCATACTTGGTTTAGTATATCTCTACTGGGCATTGGCTCACCCTATATGGGACATCATTTTCAAGTTCAGGTGTTATGCCACCTCCAAGGACGTAGCTTGGGAGGTCCTGGGAGTTGAAGACTCTTTTATTTATTTTGTTATTTTTGGTGACACGTGTAAATTCAAGCCTAGGGCTTATTTTGGTTGTAGAGAGTTAGAATTCTCCTTTTGTTGTAACCAAGTGTTGACTTGGAAAGTTGTAAGCCTACGGGGCATTTACTTTTGTTATCAACATGTATTACTTTTGTAAAACTACTCTGACATATGGAAATATGTTTTATTCTTCTGTCTATGAATATCATAAATGGTGGGTTTATATGTATTATTTTGAGGGCGTTACAATATACTTAAAAAGTAAAATATTTATGAATAAAACTTTCAAAAAGTTCAATAACTATAAAAAAATATGAATATATATTATTTTTTATTTTTTAGTATTTAGTGATTTTTTAAAGATCTTTTCGCAAATTTTGAACTTTTCAAGTATATATTTGATTAGGTGGATCTAAAAAGTTTTTTTTTTAAAAAAAAAATTTACTAATATATTAAAAAATTCACCAGAAATATATTTATATATAGATTAAAAATTCAATAATTATTTTTAAAAAATCACAACCAAACATATTGGCCTTATTTGGTTTGTGCTTTGAGATATATATTATTTCAAAAATAATTTTCTAGAGAGAGTTTAGAAAATTTAAAAATTTGTTTGGTTATGTATTTTGAAAATAGTTTTGGAGCTTGAGATTATTTGATATATTTTTTGTAGTTGAATGGCTGGGTGTAAGAGAAAAAATGATTAAAAATGAGAGAAGAGAAAGAAAAAGTAATTGATTAATGTGTAGTAGAGAGAAAAGTGATTTTGATTTTTTTTTTTTAATTTTCAATCAAACATATTTTTTAAATTTTTTCTCCAAAAAGATATTTGAGAGAAAAACCAATTGTGTTGATTATTGTTTTGGTAAATAAAGGAGTCGTCTTTAAAACTATACAAACTAGTCTATCACCCGTTCTATGCATAGGATAATTATATATATTTATAGTTGTTTTAGATTTTTTTTTAATATATAAATTACTTGTTTTAGATTTTTTATAAAAATAATTTAACAATCTTATCACTAACCATAGTATATGAAGGTAATTGAAAAGGATGCTGCAGTAACTATGCACAGGTTATATCTATAATTATTTGTATGAGAGGATTTTAACCAAAGCTCTCAAAAGGCATGTGAGTTGGAAAAAGTTAATAAGTGCTGATCAGGAGATTTTGATCAAATCAACAAATGTAGGCATGTAGAAAGGCATGTGGATTGGAAAACTTTAATAAATGCTGCTCAGAAGATTTTAACCAAATCAATAAATGATGAGATTTTTTTTTAATCAAAAATTTAGAAAATTAAGATTGGGATATTAAAACTTCCACAAGGCTTGGGGGTTAGAAACCCCCTTTTGCTTATATATAGACTAGCCTATCACCTGTGCTATGCATGGGATAATTATAGATATTTATATTTGATTTCGATTTTTTTTAATATATAAATTATTTTTTTAAGATTTTTTATAAAAATATTTTAACAATCTTATCACTAACCATAGTGTATGGGAGAAGTTAAAAAAAGTACCGCCGTAACTATACACGGATTGTATATATAATTATTTGTATGAGGAAATTTTAAATGCTGATCAGGAAATTTTGATCAAATCAATAAATGCAGGCATGTGGAAAGATATGTGGATTGAAAAAAGTTAATAAATGCTGATCAGGAGATTTTTACCAAATCAATAAATGTTGAGATTTTTTTTTAATAAAAAATTTAAAAAATTCAGATTGAGATATTAAAACTCCCACAGACCTTGGGGTTAAAAATTTCTTTTTACTTAATATATAATATAGATAAGATATAAATATAGATATAGACTTCCATGAACACGAGGCAAACCCAACAACACAGAAGATTCTCAATCATTGACCATCAGCATTGAAAGATGTAAACAAATGCCAAAGAAAGTCAAATTATAAAGTTGTGTCCCCTCCAGGGTACAAGCAAATGCAACAAAGAAATCACTACATCCACTGACTCTTCTTACATATGCATAATCTAAACTGGGTAATGTTCATAATTTATTTGGTTCTGGCAAAAATAAAAAGAAAAATACAATACATAGGCAATTTTTTTTACAATTAGGCACAAAGGTATTATAATATGTAAAAGAAGAAAGAAACACTGGGACCGCCACCGCTAGAAGGAATAGAAAAGATTGAATAGGAGGGGAGTGAACATCCGATACTCAAGTGAAGACTATTACGCATGTCCATAAATTATTTCAAAGTGTTCATGCACCGAACTTGGCCCCTCATTCCGAAAGTGGTACACATCATCAATTTCATTCAACTCAAATTCAGACTGATGAGGAAGTTGTGTTTCTAGGGTGGTGGTTGTGGTTGTGGTTGTGGTGACGGTTTCAGGTTGTTGGGTGGTGATGGTGGTGGTGCAAATAATGAAAAGGGTTGGGATAGTTTGCAAATAGCCCATTAGCACATCAAAAAGTGGATGAAACCAAGGAGATTTGGAGATGTAGATGCAGATGCAGATGAAGATATAGGAGCACCAAAAGAGTGAAGGTGGTAACACTAATGAGACTATTATTAATGTAACTACAAGGAGTCCAGAGATATAGAAATGACCAAATCGCAATTGAATGGGCTGTGAAAATACCAATGAAAGAGTCAGAGGAAGTCTGACAGAGATGAAAAGAAGGAAGAAGAAGACGAAGATAACAAGATTCACGTGAGAGAGGGAGGTAATCTTCAACATTAATGAGGATGAACACGAAGACGAGGAATAGTACCAACAAGGATAGCCTTGAGACAGTTGGAGGAGTAGGATTTTCACCAAGGGCGGAACTATATATTTCAAATCTATGGTGAACTTCATCTTTTTTTCCTTTTTGATTCCTAGTTTAATCAAGAACTAGTAATATGAACCAATATATATATACTAGTTCATATTATTAGTTGGGAAGGCAGGTTCAGGGAAGCTTCACGCATATGCGTCATGCTTTCTCCGTGATTAGATGAGAATTTGGACCGTTGACATATATTTTATGAAAAATAGCAAGAGAGTACGCGTGCGATGCACAGTTAATTGTGAAGCAACCAACCTAGCTAGAAAGACTAGGTGCGTGTTAGGCACGTACTAGCGAGCAAGTGTTGCAGCGTTTAACATCTGTATGACTTTTTTGATTTTCCTTACTACATGGCCTTTTTCCTTTTGTAAACCCCGCAAAGGTTTCTTTTTCGTTGACCTTTTCCTTAAGGCCCGCCAATGCCGAATTCTCTTGTCGCAGCTCCTTTGTAAAAGCTACCTATCCAATATGACGTTGTCGTGCCGTTCCCAATCAGTTACCAAATAGTATATTTTGTAGTGTTTTAAAAAATTGGTAAAAAATTAAATTTTTAATTTTTTAAATTTTTTGGTGGCTTTTTTATGTAAAAAAATTATTTTTTTTTTTTGTAACTTCTTTCGTAGAAAAAAAGTTAAAAGCTAAGAAACTGTCTCTTTACCAAGTTTTTAAATTGCCGCTATATAAGAAACCCACAAATTTTGTAGGGTTTTAATATTTTAATCTTAATTTTTTAATTTTTTGATTTAAAAAAAATCTTAACATTTATTAATCTCAGTATTTATTGACTTCTCCTAACGCATAAGCCTTTTTGACTTCTCTCGTACCTACTGTCGCACCATTTTTAACTTCTTCTATACACTATGATTAGTGGTGTGATTGTTAAATTATTTTTATAAAAAATCTAAAAAAATAATTTTTATATTAAAAAAATATATAAAACAAATATAAATTCTTATAAAAAATAACAGGTTACAATTGCGAAAAAAAGAGAAAAAAATTTCAATGTAAAAAATAATTTGTATATTAAAAAAATATCTAAAATAGATATAAATTCTTATTAAAAAATAAAAGATTGTAATTGCGAAAAAAAAAAGAAAAAAAAAATTACACTGTGCATTTCATCAATAATGCTCAAAAAATGTGCCAAATGTTTGTGTAAAGGCTTGACATGTGTCCACTTTCAAATTATCAAGTGAATATAGATGAAATCAAATAATTCAGCTTTAATAGCTACAAAATATTAAAAACCCGACCATTGAAACCTAATAACTATTAATTAATAGAATTCAGCAATTGAAAGCTCTCAAACTACATCTCTTTGTCTTCTCAAATGTTTTCTTTTTTTAGTTCATGCATTCATTTTAATATTGATAGAGAATTGGACATGTATGTTTCCTTTTTTGGGTTCATGCATTATTCTAATTGTTGTGATGAAAAATAAAGGTTATCTTCCTCTACTATAATGATTTATTTGGTTATACTTTCAATTAAAACGCCAGGTATGATTCTACATCGTCATTGAACGTTGCTTCATTTTTTTTAGATACTTTGTTTCACAACTGTTTGTGTTTTGCACTATAAAATTTATTACATATGTGCTTACTAAACCTATTAGATGGACCTAATGTAAGAAGTGCAAATTATTTCAATATCATTCTCAGGATTAGAAGTACAAAAAATATACATAAAAAGTATATGAATAGGCAAGATTTTATAAAATTTGTTTGTGAGTCTCACTTATTGAAAATCCTATAATTTATTTATTTTTTATATTTAGTTTTTGTACTTTTTTTATTATATAATTTTCTTTGTTTTCTTTAAAAGTTTACTTTTAAAAATTAATAAATAGATAAATAAATCATTTTCAATTTCAAACAGTTTCATCATTGTTTTTATTTTTTATCTTTTCTTAAAGTAGTTTTAGTTTTGGACAATTACTTAACCTTTTTTTTTTCCCTTCCATATATCGTAGTTTGTGCATGTTAAGTGTATGATATTTTTACTAATACACTTGGAGATACATTATGAAAGAAGTATCATGCGAAAATCAAGTAATAAAAAGAAAAATAAATAAAATAATATGATGAATGTGAAGTAAAGATCAAAGATCAAAACTCTCAAAATAAGCAAGCAAACAAACATGCAAATAGAATAAAATTTTGGGTAATGCTAATGATATCAAATTTTCTACCAAATAAATGACTAAATGTCTCACATGGGTGTGGGGTTCGCAAAGTGCGGACATCACACCCATGTGAGACATTTGGCCATTTGTTTGGCAGAAAATTTGGGATCTATAACATTTTCCTAAAATATTTTACAATGGACATTTGAAAATTTGCAACAAAAATTAATAAATTTCCTTTTTGCTAAGAAAATTCTATTTGGTACTAGCTAAATAAAATGTTTTTAAAATAGTTTTTTTTTATTTTGAAATTAAAACTATAGTAAATTTATGTAACATAATTGCTAACCACATTTTTTTTTAAACTTTTAATGTATAACATTTATATTGACTACCTTTTTCAGGTTTATTTTTTTGAATATTTCTATAAAAGTAAAAAAATATCGTTAGGAATAAATTTTTTCTTAATTTAGTTATATATTTTGCCTGTACATTATTTTTAAATTTTGAATAAAAACAAACATAAAATAATTGATTGACGATATTTTGCATTTATTATATTCCTTTATATATATATATATATATATAAATCACAATTCATATATATACACAAATAATTATAAACACAACCCGTACATAGTACGGGTGGAACACTAGTAAAAACAAAAATAAATGGGTAAAATTACACTCGCTCCTTAATATTTGGGAAAAAAAATTACAAATAATTTTCAGGTTTTTGATATAATTATACAAGTCTCTTTAAAGTTTTAATTTGCATAACATTTGATCTTTTTTATTTTATTTTATTTTTATTTTATGAGTATTTGTTAGTCGAACGGATAAAAAAATTGAAATTATCATCTCATTTTTATTAAAATATATATTTTTATTTATTTATTTCAATATCAACTGATTACTTGCATTAGTTTAGTCGCTTTAGCCTTACTAAAATTGAGATTAGTATAATTATGCCAAGCTTGTAGAGTTTATTGTTATTTTTTTCAAATTTTAGGTGATGTGAGTCTAATTTATCTCAAACAAAAATAAAATGTGTGCAGGAAGGGACCAGAAATTTAACATAGGAAGCAAACATACATATTAACGCAAATTTTAAAAATAATGTATAGACTACAATATTAATGAATATGGTTTTTCATATTGATCATATTGTTGTTGAGTTATAAAATATAATAATTATAAGATAATCTATTAATAATAATTGTGAAAAATCAATTTTTTCTGATATTTTGTTGAAATTGTTAAATTCTATACTTTGAATATCATGTTTATAGAGGTGTCAGTCGTGCAACTACTTAATTTTTTTTTTTTCAAATCTAAAAGGGATGAATTTACGTAAATTGAAAATAATTAATAATTAATATTAATATATAAAAAGAATTTTTTTAAAATCATGTAAATATATAGGCAGTGATCTATCTATATACATATATACATACTCCAAGTGGCCAAGGCCACCTTTGTATCGGGGGTAGGGCAGCGAAGAAATTTTATCCTTTCATAAAAATCCATCATTATACTGACGAGGTTGTTTAAATTGGGATCTCAAGTGCAATTGTCAGGAGGACTCATGTATCAAATTAAAAAAATTGAACTAAGAATTGTAAAAAAAAAAATTATTAAACAAAAATAATAATTTTGATATAGTAATGTAGCTTTTATGTTAATTCTGACATGAGTCCACCACCGAGTAATCGAAAAATCTAATGTAATTTCATATACTAGTGAAAACTTATGTTATGATGTGAAAAAATTAATAAAATATTTTTATATAAAATAATATAAATAGTTATATTTTTTTATATAAACTATGAAAATCTATCATTTATGTTTTACAATTTTATCACAATTTATTTATCAATTTTTAATTTGTTACAATTTCAATCATATAACTTTCAATCCCTTATTAGAGTTATAAATGCGAGCGAGATCCAAGTAACTCGAGTCAAGTTTGGAATTTTTTAAAGATTGGGCAACATAATTTTAGTTCGGTGAATACCTATGTAAAATTCAAAAATTTAAATAAATTTGAATGAACTTGAGTAGAGCTACTAAATAACTTGAGCAATCGAAACAAAATTATATATATAAATATATAAGATTATTTTTTAGTTTCTTTTTTTAATAATAAATAAGATTAATTAAAATTTTAATATTAATAAACAAAAGCAAAAGCAATATGCTTAAATTTTTCAATAGAATTTTTTTTGTTATGTTTAAAAAATACACCTTTCAGAAAAGAATCATCGAATAAGTTGATATTAAAAAACTTACATTTTATAATGGCATAAAATAATTTAAATATAAAAAATTAAATTTCTTACAAAATAAAAGTATTTAGATAAAAGAAAAAGAAAAAAATTAGAATGGTGTTCTTATTTGATATGAAAATAATTCTATATGAACAGTAAATTATCAGTTATAAACCTCATTTTTTTAATAAAAAAAATATTTCACAAACCATCACTTTTAATAGAAAAATAACATTTATTTCTATTTGTTTTAGTAAAAGTCACTATTTAGCAATATGGGCCAAAACAAATGCATTTTTTTTTTAATTTTAGTTTTATTTAATTGACACTTGAGATTAATAAAAAATTAACAGGATCGATCATATTTCACAATTGCTAAAAACATCTAGTTGAACAACAAGAAAAATGTTTGAAACTCACAAAAATACCTACAATTGTGTACACGCTGATGTGATATCATATGTGTCAACTCTTGATTTACTATACACTTAATGACATGAGTGTCAACTCCCTTGTCATGTTATTGTAGGTGAAAGCTTGGCTTTGTAGCCAGTGGCGGAGGGAAGTAAGGCCCAGGGGAGTCACGTGCCCTCCCTAGATCTTGGGATTTTTTTTTTAAAATTTTACAAACATAAAGAAAATATTTTAAATAAAAAAATTACAAAAATATTATTAGGGTGAAATGTCAATGACGTTTTAAAAATTATGAAAATAATAATGATTGTTTTAATTAAAAATGAAGAGATAACTATAAATCATATTATCTATGAATTTTTTTTAATGTAACGTTGATTCATTATTATTGACATGCAAGTATAAGTAATCTCACTATAAAGATATGCAATTTATTGGATTGTTAGTTACATTTGATATGTGAGGTTCACTCTCTATGTGTTTATATACTATTAGTTGGTAATATCACATATTAATAATGACGTGGTATTATCATTATATTGAATTTTTAATCAAATTTTGTATAAATTTTTTTTATCATTATATAATTTATTTTAAGACTTATATCCATTTTTTTTTTTGTATTATCCATAATACACTAGTTCCAATAACATTATTTTTCTAATGTTTCTCGAAATCAATTGTAAAAACTTGCGTGAAATATTTTTGTAAAATTTTTTGATATTGTAATTAATAAGTGTCCCCTTTAATTTAATTTTCTGTCTCCTCCATTGTCTGTAGTATTGCTAGAATAATAAATTATCACATGTAACTCCATTTTTTTTATATATAAAAAAATAAGTTTAACCATCACTTTTAATTTAAAATAAAAAATGACAAAAAAATAAAAATATAAACTTTTAATAGCGATTAATAATTTGAACACGTGTATTTAATAACATATTATGTTTAGACCAATGATATTATGATATATAATTATAACACATGTGAATATTGATTTCATTCTGATTGTAGTAACATAATTTTTAAAAAAAATTAAATATAAAATTTTATTTTATAATTTAATAAAAGAAGCATAAATTAAGGAATGAATATTGATCCTATTTCAATTATGGTAACATAATTTAAGGAAGAATTTAAATTTAAGATTTTATTTTAAGAATATAAAATTAATTTATAAACCAATCATATTAATAAGGTGATTTTTTTAGGGTTCTTGTTATTAAGATTTTATAGTATAAAAGACATTCAATATTTTAATAATGTCTAAGGTCCCTCAAATTGATTCAAAGAAAATTCGACTTTACAAAGAAAATCTCACTAGAGGAAAGAATTTCTCTGGACTTTAATTTCTCTGACCTTCCATTACTTTCCAGAGAAATTTTGGAAATTTCTCTAGCCTTCCCTAGACTTCCCACTCTCCAGAGAAATTTTGAAATTTCTCTAGCCTTCCTCGGCCTTTCCTAGACTTGCCACAAAATTACCTGTCCAAATAAATTTTAAAAATTTCTTTGGCCTTCCCACAAACCTCTTGAAATGTATATGTGAAACAATATCAAACAAAACACAAATCAATTTCCATATTTTTATCGCAACAAATTGAAGTAAATCCTCAATTACAGACCTCTCAACTCGACACACCCAGTGATTTTAGAGAACCAATCACACAAAACAACACACAAAATCAAAGGTTGTCTTCAATTACAGACCTCGAGAAATTCTCAGCTTTCATGAGCTCCAAATCCTCTAACAAAACAAAAACTTCGACACATTTCAATATTGAGAAATTTCTTTGGATTTTTCTCTTTCTTCTCCGACTCATTGCATTCACCTCCATCGCCACTCGATACTCTAAATGTGTATTTCCTCGTTATCAGAGGAGCATCCTCACATTTCTCCTTAATCTCAACCGTTCATTTATAGTTCTTCTCCTTCTCTTCCTTTTTGTTGTTCTTCTTCTTCTTCTCCTTCTCGCCCTTGATCTTTGTCATCCACTTGTACTTTCTGCCCAGATCCTTGATCTCTGTCGTCAAAGTACACTTCCGATCTCCACAGCCGCTGTTAACTAGGCGGTCGAAGCTGAGTTGGAGCTTGGAGACTTGGTTGCAGAGGCTCTACAAGTAGGATTCGGAACTGAATCAGTGCTAAGCAACCCTCCAAATCGGTAATAAAACGGTTCATGGTTGCTTGTATTAGAGATAGAGAGAGAGAGATGAATGGAGGTCAGGTCAGTGAATCGGAGAGAGGGAAGAATAAATTGTTGGGTAGAAAGAGAAAGTGAGAGAGGGAATTTTTTCCGTGATATATGAGTGTAGGATTAAGGAATCTTACACATCACAAAATAATATTATGAATCTTTTCTATTATAAAAATGGGAAAGAAATCTTAAACTAATTTTATCTTAATAAAAATAAAAAAAATAAAATGATACCATTTTACCATTATAATAATAGATAGATACAGGTAAGTGACGGCTTGACTTTTTAATTTTAATGATATGGCAAAGTCATTCAGTATAACTTATTATATTCCGACGATGCGAAGTTATTGTAATTTTAATGATAAAGATAAGACAAAGTCATTAATGTAATATATTCCGAGAATGCGTGTTCCGAGAATGCGTGTTTCTGAAGAGTAGTTACGGTGGGTCTAACATCAGTATCACGTTTTATATGTAATTGTGATTGTTAAAAGTTGTGGGATTTATGATTTGTATTATATTAGTAGTAATTCGTGCAGTATACGATATGTAAAAAAATTAATAATATATTTTTATATAAAATAATAAAAATAGTTTTGTATGTAAATTATAAAAATAAAAAAAATTAAATTTACAATTTAAATTTCATAATTTATTTATTATTTTTTAATTTGTTATAAATTTAATCATATAACTTTCAGCCTTTTTATCTAGAATTACAAATTTAGGTGAGCTCAATACAAACAACTTGAGTTGAGCTTAAAATTTTTTAAAGATTGAACTATATAGTTTTTTTTTTTTTTTTAATTAAGTGAGGACCTATACAGAAATTCAATAATTCAAATTAAATTTGAGTGACTTGGGCAGAAACACCAAATAACCTCAGCAACTAAAACAAAATTATATATATAAATATATAAATTATTTGCTAATTTATTTTTTTAAATAATAAATAAAATTAATTAAAATTTTAATATTAATGAACAAAAGAAAAAACAATATACTTAAGATTTCCAATGGAATTTTTCTTGAAAATATTTTTAAAATACACTTTTTAGAAAGGGATCATCAAATAAAAGGGTTGTTTGGGAAGTGTCACATTAGCTCACTTTTTTTAAAAAAAATCTTTTTATCTTTTTTTAATCACATCATGTTTCTATTTTTCTACAAATTTTTTTTTATAAAAAGTAAAAAAATATATTTAATTATCTTTTTTGAGTCACATCACATTTCTACTTTTCTATACATATTTTTGTAACAAGTAAAAAAATATACTTATTTAGCACTTCCCAAACTACCACTAAGTTGATATTAAAAAAAAACAACTTTTTCTATTGGCATAAATAATTTAAATATATTTTTTTTGAAATTCTTTTTAATTTAAAAATTACAGTAAAATATTAAATAGAATAAAAATAAATTTCTTACAAAATAAAAGTAAGAAGAACATTTAATATGGTATTTTTAATTAATCTGAAAATAATTCTAGATGCATAATAAATTATCACCTATAACCCTCTTCTTCTTTTTTTAAATAAAAAAGCTTAACGAACTATCAGTTTTAATATAAAAAAATAACATTTCTTTCTAATTTATTTTGGAGAAATTACTCATAAATCTCATATTGAAAAATGTTGCTCTATCTAATCCTGAGTGTTTTTTTGTAAATCATTTAGTCTTTTTTATATTTGGTATGGTATCTTTTTATATTTTGATATGGTATCTTTGTTAGTCTATAAAATATGAGTAATGCTAGGGACACCAAATTTTCTACCAAACAAATGACCAAATGTCTCACATGGGTGTGGGGTCCGCAATTTTGTGGGCCCCACACCCATGTGAGACATTTGGTCATTTATTTGGTAGAAAATTTGGGACCTCTAGCATTTTCCATAAAATATAGTTGATGTTTGAGGATGTTGATAATGTTTGGTGATATTAATGATGTAAGATGATGTTTGACATGGAGGACGATTCGACTCGCAATAGAAAAATCAGGTAGTCGTGGCATTGCGATGATTAAGGCAATGAAACTGGTGGAAGTTTTACTTTCAAGTTTTTTAGGGTGATAATGTATTAAAATGCAGGTCCAATTGCAGTATCTACTGAATTATATGAAGTTCAAATGTTGAAAATAAATAAATAATAATAAAAATGAAGTTTAGTACCGGACTCCCTCCTCCACCAACCTTTTACGTGCCGATGTTGATGATGTTTTATGATGTGATTGATGTTTGATAATATTGATGATGTTTTATGATGTTGATAATGTTTGTTGGTGTAGTTAATGTTGTTGATGTTTGGAAATGAGAGAAATTTAGAAAAAGCCTATAGTGAGCTTTTTACATTCAATTAGGACTTATTAGTGTACAAAATAAAAGGCAGGACCATGATGTTGATGATGTTTGATGATATAGTTGATGTTTGATGATGTTGTTGATGTTTGATGATGTTGTTGGTATAGTTAATGTTGCTTATGTTCGGAAAGGAGGAAAATCTAAAAAAGGCATATAGTGAGCTTTTAACATTTAAATAGAACTTATTAGTTTACAAAATAAAAGGCAGGACCAAATGGTTTAACAAATTAAAATTTGGGATTTATTGATGTTTTGCCCATTTATTTTAGCAAAACCAACTTTTTAACAATTTGAACCAAAAATATCTTTATTCTTTATTTTAATTTCTTTAATTGACAATTGAAATTAAAAAAAAAAAACAAAATCCACCATGTTTGGTAAATACTAAAAAGTTATGTTTTGTTTTTTGTTTAACAAAAAAATTATATTAAAAGTATTATTGTTCAAGTTCTTATAGTTTAGAATGATATAAATTTTTTATATAAAATTTAAAACAAAAAAAAGGAAATAAAAAAATAATAGGGATTAATAATTTGAACACACATATTATATTTAGACTAATAATATTATGAAATATCATTATGGCACATGTGAATATTGATCTTATTCTAATTGTAGTAATATAATTTGAAGAAGAATTTAAATTTGAAATTTTATTTTATAATTTAATAAAGGATGCAAAATTTATGGAATGAATATTAATCTCATTCCAATTATAGTAACATAATTTAAGTAAGAATCTAAATTTGAAATTTTATCTTAAGAATATAAAATTAATTTATACACCAATCATATTGTAACACACATTAACAAAAAATTAAACAAAATAAAAAAAAAATGAGAAAAAAGAATTACAGCTTTCAACCTTAATGAAATGACAATATTTTACAATTATAATAGTATATAGATAAATCATGGAATAGATCATTATTTAAAACTTATATATTATGGGATAAATCATTATAATTTTAAATTTAAATTAATGGAATGCTTTCCATATTTAGTGTTCCTAAAATTTGAATTTTGAAATGGATTAGTATATTTTCTATTTTCTATTGTATATATTTGATATACTGTTCATTTGAAGTCATAAATTAAGAGATATTATTATTATTATTTGCTTGAATGAGAGCTATGGAGGATTTTTTTAAATTATTTATAATTAAAAAATTAGAAATTTTAGTTTGAGATATTAGAACTCTCACAAGATTTGCGGTTAGAAACTCTCTTTTATTTATATAATATACTAGCCTATCACTTGTGCTATGCACGGGATAATTATAGATATTTATATTTGTTTTAGATTTTTTTTAATATATAAATTATGTTTTTAAAGATTTTTTATAAAAATAATTTAACAATCTTATTGTAACGCCCTAAAAAATAAACCCATCATAGCATACATTCACGATAAATAAAAGAGTTCTCATATTATAACTATCAGAGTATTCTTACAAAAGGTATTACATGTTGACAATAAAAGTAAACGCCCTATAGGCTTATAACTTTCCAAGTCAACACTTGGTTACAAAAAAAGAGTACTAACTCTGCACAAATAAGCCCTTGGCTTGACATATATGTAATATAACAAAAACAACACAAAGAGTCTGACAGCCTCAAGCCTCCCAAGTTACGTCCTTGGAGGTGGTATAACACTTGTACTTGAAAAAGATGTCCCATATAGGGTGAGCCAACGCCCAGTAGAGATATGCTAAGCATAATATGAACAATAACTAAAACATTAGCACCTGCCAAACGTTTAACTCATATAAACCAACCTACAGTACAATCCAGTTCCATAATCTTTCACTTAACAAAACTCAACTTATAAATATGGCTCAAAACCTGACCGAACAACTTAAGTGAGACTACATCTCATGCCAACAATACTTCAAACTACCATTTCGCGGAAATTTCATCCACGGGATTGGCACCCATGTATAATTATGTTTGAATTGCCATTTTACGGAAATTTCATCCGCAGGACTCGGCACCCATGTATAGATATTTTCGGACTGCCATTTTACGGAAATTTTGTCTGCGGGACTCGGCACCCATGTAAAAATATTATTTGGATTGCCATTTTACGAAAATTTCATCCGCGGGGCTCGGCACCCATGTATAGATATTTTTGGATTGCCATTTTACGGAAATTTCGTCCGCGAGACTCGGCACCCATGTATAAATATTGTTTGGATTGCCATTTTACGAAAATTTCATCCGCGGGATCGGCATCCATGTGTTCAAATACTCATCGTATACAATGACAACCAATACACCAATTGATTAGTTTTAATTCACCTAATCATCATGCAGTGTCTACAACAATCAAGACTATCCTCCACCGATAGCCCAAAGCAGTTATTTCTAAACAGATAATAAATGCACCGATAGATAAATTATTGACATTTTCAAAAGTGAGCGGTTAATAAATCCAATTCCACCATTCTATCTCATAATGAGCCAATTTCATCATTCCCAACTCAATTTCATAATTCCATAACAAATGTCATTAATTACACTAATGACCCAAATATACCCAAACATGACAATTTTCTCCCTTAAGCTCAATATTGAACCAAAGGTCCAAATATTACCAACAACACCAATAATCTCATCTCTAGACCCAAATACACCTGTATAGGCTCAAAATACAAAACCCTTCTTATATACATTTTGAAAATCCTAACACCCAAAATTACCCAATGTCAATGTTAAATCAAAATGACCAATAGTTTATGTCAAAGACCGTAAAAATGAGTAGTTATCTCTACCTCAAACTCGGAGTTCAAATGGAGAAGATAAAAAATTTTGAGATGCTCCAAATCCCAAGATTTTCAGATCAAAACGTAGGCCACAACGAGATCAACACTTTTTACAAAGGCCCAAGGATAGGGGATCACTCTAACTAGATCAAACCCTAGAGAGAAGGTAGATTCTACAGAGAGGGGCTCTCAAAAGAGGTTTTTAGAAAGTAAGAGAGAGAGTGTGAAAGTGAAAAAGTGATCTAAAAAGACCCAGCTGATATCTGATATACGTTTGACCCACTCGAGCGGATAATAGGACACTCGAGCGTCAAGCACAAAAACTGGACCTGCTCGAGTGTGAAGGGTACCTGCTCGAGCGCCAAGACACAATTGCAAAACACACCCGCTCGAGCGCAAAAGGAAAGCCGCTCGAGCATAGATTTCTCCCTTCCAGTACTTTTACAGACAATGAACTACCCGCTCGAGCGCCAATATACCCGCTCGAGCGTGAAAAACACACCTGCAGAAGTTTTGCAGAGACACGAAATGCTGACAGTGTGTAAACCCCACTCGAGTGCAACAAGACCCGCTCAAGCGGACAACAAAAAGAAACAAACTCTGCTCGAGCGCAAATGGACCCGCTCGAGCGTACCACCAAAATTCTGAGCAACAAGGAATGGGACAAAAACTCAACCAACCTGTTTGAAACACGCCCAATACATCCCATAACTCAAACACACGGAATTAAAGGATAACAACAAGATATACAACCACCAACTCCACGAAACCTAAATCAGGAATATAACAATCAAAGAAAGGGAAACCGGGATCGCTATACTTATCACTAACCATAGTGTATAGGAAAAGTTGAAAAGGATACGGTAGTAACTATACACGGATTGTATCTATAATTATTTGTATGAGGGGATTTTAAATGCTGATTAGGGGATTTTGACCAAATCAATAAATGCAAGCATGTGGAAAGACATGTGGATTGAAAAAAGTTAATAAATGCTGATCAGAGAATTTTGACCAAATCAACAAATGCTGAGTTTTTTTTTTTTTTAAATAAAAAATTTAGAAAATTCAGATTGGAATATTGAAGCTCCCACAGGCCTTGGGGGTTAAAAACCCCCCTTTTGTTTAATATATAGTATAGATAGATATAGATAGATAGATATAGGTATAGATAAATATAGATATTTATATTTGTTTTAGATACTTTTTTAACATACAAATTATTTTTTAAAGATTTTTTATAAAAATAATTTAATAATCCCATCACTAACCATAGTGTATGGGAAAAGTTGAAAATGGTGCTGCAGTAATTATAAAAGAAGTCAAAACTGTTAGTGGGTTAGGAAAAGTCAATAAATATTGAGGTTATTTATTATTTTAAATCAAAAGGCATGTGGATTGGCAAAAGTTAATAAATACTGATGAGGAAATTTTGACCAAATCTCTCAAAAAGCATGTGGATTGAAAAAAGTTAATAAATACTGAGTTTTTTTTTTTAAAAATCAAAAATTTAGAAAATTAATATTAGAATATTGAAACTCCCACAAAACTTGTGAGTTAAAAAGATCAATTACAATTTTTTTTTTGTCAAAATACAATCTAATCATCATCAATAATTGGTACATTATGTGACCCTAATGAGTACAATCTATTTTGTTTTTCAAAAAACATAGTGAGTTAAAAATCAAATCACAAATTAAGTGAATTGATAGTTAAAAAAACACAATAATTTTTTTTCAAAAAACACGGTGAGTTAAAAAAATTAATTACAATTTTTTTTTTCAAAATACAATCTAATCATTATCAATAATTGGTACTTTAAAAATCAAATAACAAAAAAAATCAAATCAAATCACAAATATTTTTATGCTATCTAACTACAATCATATTTTTTTCATAAATAATTGTAAAGAAAAACCATTAAAACAGTAAATAAAATATTAAATCACATTAAAAAAAAGAACTATTGAACAAATTACAATCACATCACATTTTTTCCATAATAAAAATAAATAAATAAATGAAAAAAAGAACCATTGACTAACTACAATCACATTAAAAAAAAAAATCATTGAACTGACTACAATCACATTTTTTTTTTGCGAGTGTTTATGTTTATCTAATTTCAATCATATTAAAAAAAAATTAAAATAGTAAATAAAAAGATTGAATAACATTAAAAAAAATCACTGAACTAATTACAACAATCATATAAAAAAAAAAGAGTCATTGAACAAACTACAATCACATCACATTTTTCCCATAATAAAATAAATGAATGAAAAAAAAGAACTATTAAACTAACTACAATCACATTAAAAAAAAAGAATCATTCAACTAATTATAATCACATTTTTCTCTTTGTGAGGGTTTATATTTATCTAACTTCAATCATATTAAAAAATCAAAAATTAAAATAAAATAGTAAATAAAAAGATTAAATAACATTAAAAAAATCATTGAACTAACTACAACAATCATATTAAAAAAAAGAGCCATTGAACAAGTTACAATCACATCACATTTTTCTCATAATAAAATAAATAAATGAAAAAAAAGAACTATTAAACTAATTACAATCACATTAAAAAAAAGAATCATTTAACTAATTATAATCATGAAAAAAAAACACCATTGACTAATTATAATCACATTAAAAAAAAGAAACTATTGAACTAACTACAATCACATTCTTTTCTTTGTGAGTGTTTATGTTTATCTAACTTCAATCATATTAAAAATAAAATTAAAATAGTAAATAAAAAGATTAAATAATATTTAAAAAAAAAATTGAACTAACTACAACAATCATATTAAAAAAAAGAGTCATTGAACAAACTACAATCACATCACATTTTTCCCATAATAAAATAAATAAATGAAAAAAAGGAATTATTAACTACAATTACATTAAAAAAAAAAAGAATCATGCAACTAATTATAATAACATTTTTCTATTTGTGAGGGTATATATTTATCTAACTTCAATCATATTAAAAAAATCAAAAATAAAATTAAAATAGTAAATAAAAGATTAAATAACATTAAAAAAAACCATTGAACTAACTACAACAATCATATTAAAAAAAGAGCCATTGAACAAATTACAATCACATCACATTTTTCCTATAATAAATAAATAAATGAAAAAAAATATTAAACTATCTACAATCACATTAAAAAGAAAAAATCATTCAACTAATTATAATCACATTTTTCTATTTGTGAGGGTTTATATTTATCTAACTTCAATCATATTAAAAAATCAAATTATAATTTTTTATTCGCTAGACAAATCACAAATATTTTTATGCGCTATCTAACTACAATATTAAAACAGTAAACAAAAGGAAAAATCAAGAAGGAGAAAACAAAAAGAAAACTTACTATTTGCATACGTGGTCACTGAAGTTGAAAGTGTAGAAGTGAGAAGTCAAGAAGGAGAAAACAAAAAGGAGACTCACTGTTTGCAATAGGTATGTGAAAGTTAAAAAGAGTGTGTGTATTGGAGAAGTTAAAAAGACTTGGAAGAATTTAATAAGTGCTAAGTTTTTTTTTTCAAAAAAAATCAAAAAAAATAAGAAATTAAGGTTCAGATATTGAAACTCTCACAAAATTTGTGGGTTAGAGATAGATATAAATAAATAGATAGATATAGATATAGATATGTATATTTGTTTTAAATTTTTTTTAATATACAAATTATTTGTTTTGGAAAAGGTACTGCAGTAATTATGAGAGAAGTCAAAAAGTGTTGTAAGTTGAGAGAAGTTAATAAATGTTGAGGTTAATTTTTTTAAAAAAAAAAAATCAAAAAATTAGAAAATTAGGATTAACATATTGAAGCTCCCACAGGCCTTGGGGGTTAAAAATCTCATTTTGCTTAATAGATAGATAGATAGATAGATAGATAGATAGATAAATTTAATAAGAATTTATATTTGTTTTAAATATTTTTTTAGTATAAAAAATTATTTTTTTTAGATTTTTTATAAAAATAATTTAACAATCTCATCGCAAATCACAGTGTATGTGGGAAGTTAAAAAGGGTGTAGTACTAGGTATGGGAGAAGTCAAAAAGACTTATGCGTTAGGAGAGTCAATAAATGCTGAGTTTTTTTTTTAAATCAAAAAATTAGAAAATTAAGATTGAGATATTGGAGGTTCCACAAGTCCCACAAGGCTTGTGAGTTAGAAACTTCATTTTCCTTATATAATACTAGCATATCACCCGTGCTATGCACGGGTTGTGTTTCACCACTTTGTCTTTTTTTTTTTTTTTTTTTATACTATATTAAAATTTAGGGCAAATTACACAAATAGTACCTATAGTTTGAGGCTTGTGTCACGTTGGTCCCTGACTTTTCAATTGTGACACATTTGACCATGAATTTTGAATCTTGTTCCAAATAAGGACAATTGAATATATAATTAGATTTTTCAAGGGTAAAATTATCAATTTGATAAAATATAAACTAATTTGACAAAAATAAATGTCAAACAAATATTTTTTAATTTTAAAAAATTATTTCTACATACTAAAAATAAAATTATGTAAAATTGATAAATCTTTTAGACATTTATTTTTTTTTACCAAATTAATTTTTATTATGTATTTGGATGATGATCATGTAAAATTAATTTAAAAAAAATAATAATGTAATTTTTATTAATTTTACATAATTTTATCATTGGTGGATAAAAAAAATTTCAAAAAAATTAAAAATATTTTTTTGACATTTACTTTTGTCAAATTAGTTTATATTTTATCAAATTAACGACTTTACCGTTGAAAAATCTAATGATATTTTTAATTGTCCTTATTTGGAACAAAATTCAAAATTCATGGTCAAATGTGCCACAATTGAAAAGTCATGGACTAAAGTGACACAAGTCCCAAACTATAGGGACTATTAATGTAATTAACCCTAAAATTTAATATTTTGATACTAATCATATGTGTTTGACTTTTCAATGAATTCATATGTGATGGACTTTTCAAGGAATTTTTTTCATGCTTATTTTTAATGCATTAAAATGTTATTATGAGGGATAATAATTATGTGTTGAATTTTTCAAGGAATTCATATGTATTTCACAATTATTTCTATATATATGTGAATTGTGATTTTTAAATGTCTTTTTTTTTTAAATGTCTTCTTTTTTTTATATTATATTAAAGTGTAATATTTTGATAATAATCATATGTGTTGGACTTTCAAGAAATTCATATGTGTTGGACTTTTCAAGAAATTTTTTTTTATGATTGTTCTTAATGTATTAAAGTGTTATTATGAGGGATAATAATCGTATGTGTTGGGACTTTTCAATGAATTCATATGTGTTGGACTTTTCAAAGAATTTTTTTTTATACTTGGGGGTTGGGAGAAGTTAATAAATGCTAAGATTTTTTTTTAAATAAAAAATCAAGAAATTTAGATTGGGATATTGGAGCTCCCACAAGACATGGGGGGGGTTAGAAACCCCATTTTTCTAAATATATATAGATAGATAGATAGATAGATTTTTTTTTTATTTTTTTTATTTTTATTTTTGTGTGGTTTCTATTCGGGTATTTTTTTTTTCAATTTATTTAAGATGAAGTTGTGGGTATCTTTTTTTTTAAAAAATTTAATTTATCTGTGGTTTCCATTTGTTTTTAATTATTATTATTTAAGTAAGTTATAATGTGAGTTAGATATGTGATAGACATGTGAGTTTTATTGATTTAAAGTTTATTTAGATAAACTTTAAAGATTTTTTTTTTTTCAGTTTTATAGTATTTTTTTGTTATGTTATAATATAATATATAAAATAAAGGTAGATATCTACAACTTTAATAAAAAATATTATCTGATTTTTTTGGGAAAGAGAAAATGAATGCAAGTTTTAATATTTTTTTTTTTGAAAATTTGTGAGAGAGATTAGGAGGGAGAGATTATGAAATATTTTTGTTATTAAATAAATAAATCAGTCAATAGTTTTTTTTTAATCTATTTTGTAAATTAAAAATCAATAATTTTGAAAAATTGATTAATTTGTCTCATTAAGTAATTTAAAATTTTGATAGATATACATAAAAAAATACATAATTATATTATTAAATCATAATTCAAATTTAGATGTTATATCTTTTTGAGATCTATAGCTAAATTTTTATTTTTATTTTTTATTTTTGTGTATAACCATAGTGTATGAGAGAAATTGAAAAGGGTGTTGCAATAATTATGAGAGAAGTCAAAAGAGATTGTGGGTTGGGAGAAGTCAATAAATGCTGAGGATTTTTTTTTTAAATCAAAAAATTAGAAAATTAGGATTAGGAGATTTGAGCTCCCACAAGCTTTGGGATTAAAAATAATATTTTTTTTTATTTTTATTTTTGTGTGGTTTCTATTCGGGTATTTTTTTTTTCAATTTATTTAAGATGAAGTTGTGGGTATCTTTTTTTTTTTAAAATTTAATTTATCTATGGTTTCCATTTGTTTTTAATTATTATTATTTAGGCAAGTTATGATGTGAGTTAGATATGTGATAGACATGTGAGTTTTATTAATTTAAAGTTTATTTAGATAAACTTTAAAGATTTTTTTTTTTTAGTTTTATAGTATTTTTTTGTTATGTTATAATATAATATATAAAATAAAGGTAGATATCTACAACTTTAATAAAAAATATTATCTGATTTTTTTGGGGAAGAGAAAATGAATGCAAGTTTTAATATTTTTTTTTTGAAAATTTGTGAGAGAGATTAGGAGGGAAAGATTATGAAATATTTTTGTTATTAAATAAATAAATCAGTCAATAGTTTTGTTTTAATCTATTTTGTAAATTAAAAACCAATAATTTTGAAAAATTGATTAATTTGTCTCATTAAGTAATTTAAAATTTTGCATAAAAAAATACATAATTATATTATTAAATCATAATTCAAATTTAGATGTTATATCTTTTTGAGATCTATAGCTAAATTTTTATTTTTATTTTTTATTTTTGTGTGTAACCATAGTATATGAGAGAAATTGAAAAAGGTGTTGCAATAATTATGAGAGAAGTCAAAAGAGATTGTGGGTTGGGAGAAGTCAATAAATGCTGAGGTTGGGTTGGGAGAAGTCAATAAATGCTGAGGGTTTTTTTTTTTAAATCAAAAAATTAGAAAATTAGGATTAGGAGATTTGAGCTCCCACAAGCTTTGGGATTAAAAACCCCTTTTGCTTAATATATAGTATAGATAGATAGATAGATAGATATATATTTTTTTTATTTATTTTTGTGTGGTTTCTATTCGGGTATTTTTTTTTTCAATTTATTTAAGATGGAGTTGTGGGTATCTTTTTTTTTAAAATTTAATTTATCTGTGATTTCCATTTGTTTTTAATTATTATTATTTAGGTAAGTTATGATGTGAGTTAGATATGTAATAGACATGTGAATTTTATTAATTTAAAGTTTATTTAGATAAACTTTAAAGATTTTTTTTTTAGTTTTATAGTTTTTTTTTGTTATGTTATAATATAATATATAAAATAAAGGTAGATATCTACAATTTTAATAAAAAATATTATCTGATTTTTTTGGGGAAGAGAAAATGAATGCAAGTTTTAATTTTTTTTTTTTTGAAAATTTGTGAGAGAGATTAGGAGGGAGAGATTATGAAATATTTTTGTTATTAAATAAATAAATCAATCAATAGTTTTTTTTAATCTATTTTGTAAATTAAAAATCAATAATTTTGAAAAATTGATTAATTTGTCTCATTAAGTGATTTAAAATTTTGATAGATATACATAAAAAAAATACATAGCTATATTATTAAATCATAATTCAAATTTAGATGTTATATCTTTTTGAGATCTATAGCTAAATTTTTATTTTTATTTTTTATTTTTGTGTGTAACCATAGTATATGAGAGAAATTGAAAAGGGTGTTGCAATAATTATGAGAGAAGTCAAAAGAGATTATGGGTTGGGAGAAGTCAATAAATACTGAGGTTGGGTTGGGAGAAGTCAATAAATGCTGAGGGTTTTTTTTTTTAAATCAAAAAATTAGAAAATTAGGATTAGGAGATTGGAGCTCCCACAAGCCTTGGGGTTAAAAACCCCTTTTTGCTTAATATATAGTATAGCATGCTATGCGCGGGATAATTATAAATATTTATATTTGTTTTAGATTTTTTTTTTTTGTATTTTTTAAGAATTATTTTGTTGGTAGCTCATCAATTTAACAAAAAAAGAAAGAATAATAAACATAATAAAAAAATAATATTTTAATAAAATTAGGTTAGAATAGAGAGTTTGATACAGTAAGTACTAAAGAGATAACTAATTAAAATAGGGGAAATTTATCCGAAAGTCGTTAATTCGTGAATTGTGTTCCGTTTGGTCCTGCAGATTTTTTGTTTGATTGGCAACTCCATTTTAGGTGTAATTGCTTACTCATAAGTCCTTTTTTGAATGTTTTTGGTGTGGGCTAGCCTGATTTGCCCTCGCGTAATTATATGGGATCTTCCGTGTTTCCATTTTCGTATGTGCAATCCCAACCATTGTGGGTGCTGACAGTGGGTCAAGATTCGTTTCAGAGGTAATACATTTAGAGTTTACATTGTGGGTTCATGTTGATATGCGCAGAAGAGGAAGTGCTGCACCAACGTTTACGCCATCGTTGCACACAGGTTCTCTCTGCATTTTTAATTAAAAATTAGCCCCTCACCATTCACACACATGAACACTTCCGCCCTCACTGTCGCACATTTGCGTCTGTTATCTGAACTCACCGACGTAGGGAGGATCACATCTAATTATTCGTTGACACGAACACGACACCCAATTGCATGTATTCCCGACTGATACGACATTTTAACCACGTATACGGTGAAGAATCGGAGCCCCGTAATTGAAAGCCCGTAGATGTGGTTGTAGGTGTGAGCGATTTCCTCGCCGGCTTTTTTCGTGGCGGCGTAGAGGCTAGCCGGCTGGTCTGTCCTGTGAGATTCGGAAAACGGGTTTTGAGTGTTGAGTCCATAAACAGAGCTCAATGAAGCCCAGACAATCGAGGGTTGAGGATCGGCGGCTTTAGCCACTTCCAGGAGGTTAACGAAGCCGGCAATGTTGGAGCTGACATAGGATTGGGGATTCTGCGTGGTCAATGTGTACCCATTTTTCAGCTTCACAAACAACCCACAATTCGTATCGCTAGACTGTGTTCACGTGATGGTCAATGGTAAGGTTCACGTGGACACGTCAATGGTAAGGTTCACGTCGAAACGTCAATGGTAAGGTTCGCCATTGATGGTCAATGGTCAATGGTAAGGTTCACAAATTACTTAGTTCACGTCACAAAAAAAAAAAAAAAAAAAATTGTGTCAAATTTCTTGTGTTCACGCCACAACTCACGTCAAAAAAAAAAAAAAAAAAGAAACGTCAAATTACTTGTGTTCACGTCACAACCCACGTCTAATGTTTTGAGTGTTACACACTTACTAAATTAAAAAAAGCATTAGTGTGCTTTTTCGATCAGCGTGACATACAAACATCCATTCACCTTATCACATACAAACCCACACCAAATGTCAATCAATAATGCTAGCAGTGGCAAAACTGTCAACAAACAAATTAAGGGACCACCCAGTCACTAAGAAAACATTCAGAACCTTATGAATTACAAGTCCACAATATGAGATTTATTGGTCAATTTCCCTTAAAATAGTAAAATAATTTTTTTAGCTATAATTTAACTAAAAATTTAAAGAAGCTATGCGGATACTCTTACTCCATGAGCAAACAATAATTTTCCCTTGAATTGGCTGCTGGATGTATTAGTTTGGGTTACCAAGAAGCTTCGCCGAAAACATCAATTGCCATTTTTCTTTGACAATACTAACATTACAATAGTCCAAAAAAATAATAAATATTAGTAATCAAAGTCCTATAATTTTTCGGTGGTTCTACATGTACCAATTAATATACATATTAATATACTAATTAGTGGTATATTATTATAATTGACCCCAACTATTATACAAATTATAAATATTCAAAACTTCTAAAATTATGTCACATCATCTATTTAGTATACTAATTAATATATTAATTGGTGCATATAATATTATTCATAATTTTTTTCTTTTATGCAATTGTAATAATAACTTTTAAGTAGTATTTGATTTATTAAAATAAAATGGAATGGAATAATCAATTTATCAAAATGTTCATTGTCATGTTTAATTGATTTAAAAAATAAGGGTAAATTATTTGTAATAATTACATGAACCTCCCATGTAATTTCAATAATTACACTAACTTCCCTTACTTTTGAAACTATTATTAAGATTCTTCTACTGTTATCCTCTGTTAGGCTATTTAATAGAATTTATTGATGTCATGTTAATATCATGCTAATGTCATAGGTTACTGTACGGGAAAGAAATAAATCTTCTCGTATAATCCTGTTGACCAACTCTTCTCTCCTCCGTACGTCGTCGCTTTATCACCTGAAAACACAAACGTGAGCTAGTCGGCGGGTGTGTGCCGGAAACCTCTCCGATGCCTAAGTCAATAAACTTGACAAATAGACAAAAGCTCTGTGTATTCAGAAAACAAAGTTGTGTATTACCTCTCCAAAGGTGATGCTTGTGAGCTTTTATAGGTTTCGTGTGACACAATCCTAGCAGAACTTCTACTCCTCCACGCAGAGTCCTCCTAAGATTCATACTCCTAAAGGATAATGCTTATCCTCTAACACCCCCCTCATTGCTTAAACCAAGTGAGATGGTTTTTACCATGGCCGAACTCCAACATGACCGAAATAAGCATGGCTATGCTGAGCCGCAGAGTAGGCCGAATTATCCTTAGCTCGGTTTTTCCTTTTTACTGCTCTTACGTCGGCTTCTCATGAACAACCCATGGCATAGTTAAACCGAGTTACCGAGTAGCAAGGTTTTGTACGTCCTATCCACAATACGCCATGACCGGACTAACTTTGAGACCGGCCTAGCTCCAAGTCACTTCCGGATCGGAGTAACTTTATTTCTCTCTTGGGCCGGAGTAATATTTACCTCTCTTGGGCCGGAGTAACTTTACGGCCTTTTCACCCAGCCCTTCGTACTTTGGGCCATAATGACCATCTCATAGTTCGGCCCAATTTTCACCAAAATTACCCTCTCAATTGCCCCGTAATTCCATCTGCACATCATGATTGGGATTACCTGTCTATCAACCGGGCCGAAGTTTTTAAGCCTTTCCAGCCGAGCTAAAACCCTTAGCCTTTCCAGCCGAGCTAAAACTCTTAAGCCTTCCAGCCGAGCTAATTTTACACCGGGCTCTGCTTGTCTGGTCAAAACGTCTCCTCAATCACAGCAACTGAATTGTTTCTCCTTCCTGGGACACGTGGCATGTACTGATTGATTGAGGACGGCTGTCACGCCGTCTTCGTACTTCGTGAAATTTGAACAGTCCCGCCTTTTTTTTTTTTTTTTTTCCCTTTACCTAAAACGAGTCTCATCATTTCAATACACTTTACAACTTCTCTCTTTCAGCCTCCATTACTTGTTCATTTTCTGAGCTCGTGTTTTGCTGCCTTTTGCTTCCATCTTCAGTTTCTTGCTTCTTCTTCTGGTTAGTATTGCACTTTTACTTTGTTTTCATATGTTGCTTTCTATGTTCTGTTTTCTGTGTTTTTGCAAAACATTTTCTTCCATTTTGCTTTGCTCTGTACTCTTATGGAAAAAACTTAACCACAGAACATATGACTATATGAAATATCCTGTAGAAAACTTGCTTTTGATCCAGAATCATGATGCAACCGAACTAGGTTAATGTTTAAGCTAGGTAAAAGTCTAGTTAGCCTACAACCGGACTAACACTTATGTTTACACTAGTAGCTTTGAATAAGTCAAACCACTTCTTGATAGACCTTAGCCGAGATACCTGAACCCCAACCGATCTAGGCCTTTGGGGCTAAACCAGCTTTCTTAGTTTTTTAGATGGAACTCAGAAAGCTGCCCCTAGGCGATCAACTGGTCAAACAGAATCGTTTCCTCAACCGAGATATCTAGACGCTTGCCGTGCCTGAACTAGCAAAGCCTTGCTCAAATCGAGCTACAAATCACCTTGTAGAAACCGAGTTAGAACCTGTAGCATCCACATAACCGAAGTAGGGCTCCTATTTTTTGTACTTTTATTTTGTAGCACGGTCCAATGATATGTGCTTAACCCCTTTGTTTTCTACTTTGCAGACTTAGGTTGCCCAGGCACTCCTCTGCGTGCTCAACTGAGCTACTGAGACAATCTTGTGGACCAAACTTTAATTTATTCATAAATTATACAATAAATGGGGAAGTATAGGTATCTAGTAGACACTCCGGGTGGTCTAACCGAATTCAGAAAAGACTACAATATACCCGATGACGTCCACCTGATTTTAGCCGAAAAGGATGTCATTCTTTGGGGCAATGAAGGCTTTGTCCCCTTCACCCTCTTATCCATAATTGAAACCGAACTACGATTTCCAGTCCAACCTTTAATTTGCGAGTTTCTTAGGCAAACTAGACTATGCCCTACCCAACTATCCATCAATTCATACCGCATAATAATGGGAATAGCCGAACTAAACCGGCAAGCCGGTCTCAACCTTGGTCTGGCCGAAATCTTTCACCAATACTCCATTGGTTCGAAGGAAGACGGCTGGGTATACTATCTCAGAATACGCCGCCGTCGTGAGAAAATAATAAAAAACACACCGGATAAAGACTTAAACGACGACGATTTTTTCTGGGTGTCTGGGAATTTTGAGGATCATCAAGCCCAAATTCCTGGCCGACGTATAAACTGGAAAAAAGGAGAACCTGGTAAATTTACTTCGGTTTTCTTGCGTGCTATTTTATATTTCGGTTTGTCAATCTTTCAACCGAACTAACAGTTGTCCTCTTTCGCAGATTCTGCCCACCTCCATTCTTTATACAGTTACCCCAATCTAGCGACTTTGCGCGCCGCACTACGGTATCCAGAATGTAGTTGGGCTAAGCTATTAAAGTTCGAGCCGACCTACCGATACAGCGGCCGCCGAAAAGCGAGAGTGACCGACTTTCTGCTTGAGGAGGCCCCAGAACCGGACCCAACCTTGCCAGAAATCAGACTAATCCCACTAACTGCTGAAGAGGAAATGGCTAAAAGGAACAGAGTAAGGGCGCTTCTAACCGAAACTAACAGACCCGAAGTACCGCCACCAAGCCAAACGCAGCCTGCCGTTGTGGCCCTCCCTTCTCAACAGCCTTCTTCATCACGCCCCTCTAAGCGCGCCCGATCTACCCCGACCGAACAACAGCTTGTGGATGAGGACGAATCCATCCCTCCACTAAGTCCTCAACCCGTCCTTCAACCGGAGCAATCTGACCGAGCTGACTCCTCCAAATGGGCTCCAAATCTCACCTTTCAAGACCGAAATATCCAGGAGACTGACTCGGTCGTTGCTGAGAAGGATCACTTGATGGCTTTCAATCTAGCCAAGAGTGTTTGCCTTCCGAAAGATATGGAGCACCACAACAAGCAACTAAACACCGAGCTGAAGGCCATCCGGTCTTCAACAAAATCAATGATCCTGGTAAGTGGCTCTCTCTTTTCTTTGTCTAACTTTTCCCAACTGTCAGTTCGGCTAAAGAGAGTTACTACTCTTTTGCAGGCCATTCAGAAGAACAATATTGCACATAAGAAAGTGCTGGAGCTCCGCAAGACAACCAGGCATGCCATGGTGGAAGCCGAGGCAAAGACAACCGAGCTTGAGTGAGCCAAGAAGCAGATAGCCGAGCTACAATTCGAGAACGGTCGCTTGACCGGACTTGTTAGCTCGGCTGAAGCTGAAAAACAAAAAATCGCAGTAACGGTGAAAGATAAATACTTGCGCGAGTTGGCCAAACTCGAAGGCAAAAAAGACGCCGAAATAGCCGATCTGAAGAAGAAGATCGATGATGCCAATGCCTAAGGTTTCAAAGAAGCGGAGGGCCTCTACATTCCACAGTGCGAGGGGGCGAAGGACTTATTCTTCAAGTGTGGCTGGAGGAGTGCTGTGGAACAGCTCGGTTGTGGGCCTGAAACCAAGGTCTACAATGCGCCACAGTACTTTATTCCAGCCTCACTAGCGGAATATGCTGCTTCGGTCCAAGAACAATTTCTGCAGGATTCAGATGATGAAAACGAACAAACTGTTACTCCGGTAGTCAACGAGCAAGTCAACGATCAATCAGCTCGGTTGGAGGCAACGGTTGAAGACCTGACTGTTGCGCGATCGACTGATATCATTCTACCAGTTGCTATTGAGACGGATCTTCCATCTGCAACCGGCGTTCAAGTTGACATTGACGCCGAAATTGAAGACCTTTTCTCTTGATTTTGTACTTTTCTTTTTTGTTACTTCTTTACTCTTGTAATCGGGCTATGGCCCTCCTTTGTATTTGTTTTTTGATAAATGAAAATTTTCTTGAACTCTTACTTCGGTTGATCTGTATGTTTGTACTTGTAATGATTTTTCCATGATCTTTTCACTTCCAACTTTTATCTCGGTTTTAGCTGGTCAAACTAACTATGCTTACTAGCCAACCACTCTTCAGCCTTACCCCTTACTTCGGCTGAAGAGTACAAAGAGTTGGTTTAATCCAGCCAACCACTCTTCAGCCATACCCTTACTTCGGTTGAAGAGTACAAAGAGTTGGTTTAATCCAGCCAACCACTCATCAGCCATACCCTTACTTCGGCTAAAGAGTACAAAGAGTTGGTTTAATCCAGCCAACCACTCTTCAGCCATACCCTTACTTCGGCTGAAGAGTACAAAGAGTTGGTTTAATCCAGCCAACCACTCTTCAGCCATACCCTTACTTCGGCTGAAGAGTACAAAGAGTTGGTTTAATCCAGCCAACCACTCATCAGCCATACCCTTACTTCGGCTGAAGAGTACAAAGAGTTGGTTTAATCCAGCCAACCACTCTTCAGCCATACCCTTACTTCGGCTGAAGAGTACAAAGAGTTGGTTTAATCCAGCCAACCACTCTTCAGCCATACCCTTACTTCGGCTGAAGAGTACAGAGAGTTGGTTTAATCCAGCCAACCTCTAAGTTAGTTTTTCCAGCTAATTTAGAATAATGTTTGGTTATTCCAACCAAACGTCCTGCAGCCTGAATTCTTATCCTGGGCTTAGGAAGGGTGTTGGTTTAATCCAGCCAACCTCTAAGTTAGTTTTTCCAGCTAATTTAGAATAATGTTTGGTTATTCCGACCAAACGTCCTGCAGCCTGGATCCTTATCCTGGGCTTAGGAAGGGTGTTGGTTTAATTCAGCTAACCTCTAAGTTAGTTTTTCCAGCCAACTTAGAATAATGTTTGCAATGTACCTAAACTTTACTAAAGCTAACTTTTACAGAGAATAACTCATGCTGAAAAGAATCGATCGTTTTATTGAGGAAAAAGAAATTACACATGTTTGAAAAGAAGAAAGTTAAAAATAAAACAACTTGAGATTGGCCGTGTTCCATGGCCTAGGGATTGTTTTGCCGTCCTTGTCTTCTAGGTGGTATGCCCCTTTGCCTGCTAACCCAACCACTTTGTAAGGACCTTCCCAGTTTGGCCCTAGCTTGCCATCTCCTGGTATCAAGGTGTTTCCCATTACTTTGCGTAGTACCCAATCTCCAATCTTGAATTGTCTTGGATGCACCATTTTGTTGTATTTCCTGGATAACTCTTGTTGGTATGAGGCAATGTGAACCAGTGCTTTTTCTCTTCTTTCTTCCGCAAGGTCGAGCTCCAATGTTATGGCTTCTCCATTCAAGTCGGGATCAAAATTTTTGCTTCGAATTGTGGGGAGGCCAATTTCCAGGGGGATTACTGCTTCCATTCCATAGGCTAAGGAGAATGGTGTTTCTCCTGTTGATCGTCGAGGTGTGGTGCGGTAAGCCCATAACACATGAGGAAGTTCTTCCGCCCATTTGCCTTTGGCTTTCTCCAACCTTTTCTTCAATCCATCCAAGACTACTTTGTTTGAAGCTTCTACCTGTCCATTTGTTTGGGGATATGCCGGTGTAGAATTATAGAACTTTATTTTGTATTCTTCACAAAAGCCTCTGAAGATTCTACCGTCGAACTGAGTGCCATTGTCTGAGATAAGGGCTTTTGGTATGCCAAACCGAGTGATGATGTTTTGCTAGACGAACTTCTTCACATCTCTTTCCTTGATCGATGCCAATGCTTCTGCTTCCACCCACTTTGTGAAGTAGTCTGTTGCTGCGAGAAAGAACTTTCTGTTGCCGGGTGCTGTTGGAAGTGGTCCTACTATGTCCAAGCCCCACATTGCGAAAGACCATGGGCTGGTTAATGGTAGGAGTTCTCTTGCTGGTTGATGTATTTGGTGTGCGAATTTTTGGCATTTCTCACACATCTTCACATATTTTTTTGAGTCTGCCTGCATGTATGGCCACCAGTATCCTTGTGAAATGGCCCTGTGAGCTAGCGATCTTCCTCTTTGATGGCTTCCGCACACCCCTTCGTGTATCTCGTACAAGAATGCTTCCACTTTGCTGGGGTGGACACATTTTAGATAGGGTCCTGAGAACGACTTTTTGTATAATGCCAAAGATGGGGAGAGCCAAAATCGCTGTGACTTTGCTCTAATTTTGTTGGCTTCTGTCTTTTCTTCCGGTAGGACGCCGTCTCTCAAGAATAGTATGATGGGATCCATCCATGAGGGGCCTAGTTCTGTGCAACATACCTTTTCTGCTTCGGGGTCCTCAATGCTTGGTCTAGGTAGGTAGTCGATCAGTAGCGGATGAGGGATGGAGGTGTCTGCCATTGAGGCGAAGCCTGCTAGTTCGTCTGCTCTACTGTTTTCCTCCCTGCCGATTTGTTCTATCCTTACTACTTCGAATTTCTTGATCTCTGTTCTGACCAATTCTTGGTACTTGGCCATCCTATCATCCTTTGCTTCATAGTCGCCAGAAATTTGGTTTACCACCAACTGTGAGTCGCTGTAGACCATTAATTCGGTGGCCTTCATATGGTATGCTGATTTGAGACCTGCTAGAAGTGCTTCATATTCCGCTTCGTTGTTTGATGCTGGGAAGCCAAGGTTGATTGCTTGTTCCATAACCAGGCCGTCTGGTGAGATGAGGACTATGCCAAGTCCTGCACCATGCCGGTTGGATGCTCCATCCATAAAGAGTTTCCACATTTTACCAACGAACAACTTCCAGCAAATGGAGGGGTCGGATGATGTCGTGGGGTCAAGAATGTTGCTGGTGTTTTCTTCAAGGTCCATACTTGCTGTCTGCCCCTCGCTATCTGACTGAACCAAGTCTTTATTTTGTGGTGAGTCTTGGTTTGTTGTAGCTTGGTTTGCTTCTTCCTTGCTGTCTATAGTCTGGTCTGCCTTGGAGTCTGACTGAGTACCTTCTGCTAGGGGTTGCGCTATTCCGGCGTCAACTTCCATCCCTAGTTCGGTTGTGTCAGTTAGGTCGACTGGCCAGATATGATGACTTCCAGGAGTAAACTCTGCGACGAAGTCTGCCAAAGATTGGGCTTTTACTGCGGTTCTAGGGTGGAACTTGACGTCGAATTGTCCCAGCTCTACTGCCCACTTCAAAATTCGCCCAGAAAAGTTCGCCCTCTCAAACAAAGCTTTTAGTGGAAAAGCTGTGAGGACAACTATGGTGTGGGCGTGAAAGTAGTGTGCTAATTTCCTGGAGGCCATCATTAAGGCCAATGCAAGTTTTTCCAATGGCAAGTACCTTGTTTCGGCTCCCAGCAATGTCTTGCTGACATAATAGATGGGCAGATGTTGACACTACAACAAATTTGGGATTTAAAGACGAAACAAATTTGTCCCAAAATGTATATATTTCGTCACCCAAACTAATTACGACGAACATTTTTCGTCACCCGTTTTGTCTCCAAAGGGTCGTCGCTAAAGGGTCTTAGAGACGAAAAAAAAAATTCGTCATTGAAAATGATAAATTTGTGACGAATTTTTTTGTCTCCAATACACTTTGTTGGGAACATACTTGTAAGTAATTAGCGACAAAATATTTTGTCATTAAAGAAGAAATTAGAGACAAAAGTATTTCGTCATAAATATAAGAAATAGAGACGAAATAATCTTGTCACGTTTAATATAAACGAAGACGAAAATTTTTTGTCAAAGAAGCTACCAATAGAGACACAAACAAATTCATCATTAAAAATGATAAATTTGTGACGAATTTTTTTGTCTCCAATACACTCTGTTGGGAACATACTTGCAAGTAATTAGCGACAAAATATTTTGTCATTAAAGAAGAAATTAGAGACAAAAGTATTTTGTCATAAATATAAGAAATAGAGACGAAATAATTTTGTCACGTTTAATATAAACGAACACAAAAAAAAAAATTGTCAAAGAAGCTACCAATAGAGACAAAAACAAATTCATCATTAAAAATGATAAATTTGTGACGAATTTTTTTTGTCTCCAATACACTCTGTTGGGAACATACTTATAAGTAATTAGCGACAAAATATTTTGTCATTAAAGGAGAAATTAGAGACAAAAGTATTTTGTCATAAATATAAGAAATGGAGACAAAATAATTTTGTCACATTTAATATAAACGAAGACGAAAATTTTTTGTCAAAGAAGCTACCAATAGAGATAAAAACAAATTCATCATTAAAAATGATGAAATAATGTCAAAAAAAATTCGTCACACATTGAGGGTAATAGTGACAAAATGTGACAATATTTTTTGTCATGACAAATTCATTTAGCGACGAAATAAAGAATTTATGACAATTAATTATCCACCTAAGCCAAATAAGAGACAAAAAAAACCTTCTTTAGGGATGGAAAATTTTGTCAATAATTTCATAATATTTTTTTTCACATTATATACCTATTTTATCAAAATCTAAATTTTAGTTCAACAAATATGACCCTGTTCATGTTGAAACCTGTTGAATATAACAATTCCATCACAACTTAACCTAACCTGTTATCAACACATTTACGAATTAACAAAATGAAAATATCCATTCATCATTACAAATAATTTCATCCTGATATAATAAAATAGTGAAATATCCACAAAATATCCAAAAGTTATAACTTGTTCAATTCCACCAAAAATCCAACAATAACTAGTGTAACTCCAAAAAGTATGTGTATCCTTATCAAACAAAAATGAACATTCAAACAAATTACATCATTGTTGCACGTCAAAAATGCCACCCCAATCTAATCTGCAAAAAAATAAATTAAAAGTTTTAGTAATTAATCAATTATACAAAAGATTAAAAACATTAGTAACTCATCAATTTACAATTAGATCAATTATACAATTTATCCCTGTAACAGACTTTTTTTTAGATTATGAGAACAAAAAATTAATTTTAAGGCTAATTCACAAATGGTGCATCCCATTAATGTGCCGTAAGTTCATACAACTTATATTGGTCTCTTCTAAGGTGTTTCTATTGGTTCTTGTACAAATCTATAATTGTGTGATAATTTAGCATTTCGACAGCCTTTTTTCAAGCTTTAAGTATAGAGAAAAAAATATATTTTTTAGACTAATTCACAATTTATACATCATGTGCACCTGTACAAATTGGATGTCATATGCATGTTTCCATTACTTCCTAATTCTTCAAACATGTATTCTTTTATAAAATTTGTTATATTAAAGTTAATATACTTTACCAAGAAGTATGTCCACTTGTGGATGAGTCCCCTCCACTTCCAAAGTGTCCAGTGAATCCTTTGGTCCTCAAAAAGTTGACAACATCAGCCATTATCTCCTCTTGCTTCTTCTTACCCTCTTTAAGATCTTCTATTTTATTGTTCTGCATTTGTATTTGTTCCTTTTGTGTCTCTATTTGCATCTCAAGGCGCTTCACATAATCATTTGTTTCATCATATATGGTAGTGGCTCTCCTAATAGAGGATAAAGGTCTCATGCCAAGTCCCTTCACATAGCCAGACCTTGGCTTTAGGACTTTGATTGATAGCTCTTCTGCAGTCGAAGGGGTTGATCCCGGTTGTGAGAGGTGATCAGTCTGTGTCTGTATCATATTTTCCTATCAAATATAAAAAAAATTAAATAATTATTAGAAAATTAAATAAGATTATAACAAATAGTATTCTAAAATTTTGTTAATAAAAATTGCAATATATACTCACATAATTACACTGAGCTTGAGATGAGATCCACTCATGTGTTTTCTCATTATAGTGTGTTTCCTTGTACAACTCTGCTAGATCAGGTAGCATCTTCTTTTCTCGTGCCTAATTCGATAGACCAAATATTCAATAAATAAAGCTAAGAATCTAATATAATTGTAAAAGTGCAAGGATACGTACCAGTTTTTCTACTCTAACAGGGATTGACCTAGAACCACACCTATGTTTTGTATACATCCTTTCTCTGTTCGCGATGTTGGCCTTTGATTGTTCCTATAAGGAAGAATGACCAATATAACAATGAAATGTATCATTAGTAAGACAAATATGTTGGCTTTTGATTGTTCCTGTAAGGAATAATGAACCAATATAACAATGAAATGTATCACTAGTAAAACAAATTTAATGGTTGATAATAAAGAAATTGCATTGTTCCTCTCTATCATTTTCCTATATATTATTTCAACTTAAAAGATATTTCAAATTATTCACTAGTTTCATTCAATTCTGTGAAAAATAGATTAGAGGACTTGTTGAGATTTCATCATAAGATGGTTTTTCTGGGCGAAAAAAGAAAAACGAGTAATTTACACCGTTCACAAATATGGGGCATATAAGCATGGGCAAGATAGATTATGAAAAAATCCATTTACATTTCACAAGATATGGAACAATTACTGATACCAAACTCATAACCCTTTCTTTCTTCCACAACTTTATCAAATCTAAAGTTCTGTCTCAATACCCTATATTAGTTACTTAGCTAGTTGCTTACCATTATCATGAAACTTCAGACCAAACCCAAGAACAAACAGAAAATTAATACAATCATAGAAACTGAAATCTTAGTTCTTTATTCTATGATGTGAAAGATGCACTTTAACGAACCATAAATTAATCTCCTATTATGCGAGCCTTCCAATCCATGTTTAATAGTTTCCCTTTCTCATTTTTCCACTTATTTGGTTTTTATTATGTTCCACTTACATGCTTAGAAGATAAAGGGAAACGAATACATATGGAATTTCACAGCAAATTGATTGTGTTCTTTCTAGTTGTTTTAGAATCTCTCCCTATTCTAATCAAATTCTTTCTTCGCTAATATAATAAAAAAGATGAAAATGTTACCAGAAATTCTTTAGTGTTCCACTTTTTATCAATAAGATCTATCCACTTGGTAGGATCGACATTCTTTGGTGGGTGGTTTCTTGCATACTCCTCCCCTTTAGCCTCCTTCAGCTCCATGAATTGTTTGTGCAGCCTATAGGTATGGTTACTCAATCTCCGACCAAATTTTGTGTTCATTGCCTTCTCTATATCAACAGGGTCTCCTTGTAAATCAAATTGATCCTGCAAAAAATAGATAAGTCATAGATAATTCTTATAAAAAATAAAATAATTACAATAAAATAATTAAGATTTCTAACCTATTATAAAAATGAGTAAAATCTCCTATAAGTAGACAACGAACTTACATTCAAGCGTTGAAACATCGCCTCCTTAACGAAGGCATCAACATACTTCCACCTACGAACACTTGGATTTGGTAAACGAGTTCGCACTTCTACACCAATCTTTGAGGCTAGTTTTGAGGCATAGTCCCCTACCGGTGCACGAAATTCTGGAGGGATAGGCACGCTAAGCTTTCCATCTTTATCAACAAGGCCTTGAACCTTTTTGCCTCGAGTCGGGCCACGAGCACGCTTAGCAGCTGATATTGTGAAGCCATAATATTGAAATAGTATGCGAACAAATTTAATTAAGATCTCAAATCAATGTAAATAAAGAGTGTGTCTTACCAATAGTATTACCAGCAGTCACCTCAAGTTGAGGCTCCACATTGAGAGGTGGTGGCGGATTGCTAGTCACCTCAGGACGTGAAGAGGTATCCCCCTCTTCTAATGCGTGGGTCAATGCCTCATGATGAGATTGTGAACGGGCTCTCGATGGTATCTCTAACAGCTGAATAACATAATAAAATATGAATATATGTAGAAAGATATACATGTCTATGTGTGTATGAATTGAAAGTAACAAGAAAGAATATATTTCACAATGCGTAAATGTATAGTACCTCATGCTCAAACGAATCATAGGTTTCAGTGTCACTGCCATCTTCAGCCTCTGACGGTCGATAATCATCGTCATTTTCCTCAATTGGTATTTGTTTTTCCTTCCTCAATTTCTTATGTTGAACCGTAGCCTTCAAACAAGTTGTTATATTCTTCACTCCTAGAGCATTCATTCTCTCACGATTTTTATTAATATTCTTCATTCTTTGTTTCTCATAGTTCGTTACCTTCTTAGTTGCGGTACTTGGTTTGGTCAATTGCTTTTTTGTAGCGTCCATTTTGCCCAACTATAAAGCATAATTGAACATTTTTTTGGTGGATACGCATAATTGAACATTAGATGTAAAGAAAAGATAATTATATATTTCTATACATAAAGCATAAAGCAACAACAATCTCAACAAGTGGATATGTCATATAGGCTCTAAATCATTGAAATATGGCTAGAGTGATATGGATGATTTTTGTTTTTACCATTTACTTATCATAGAACAAATTAATTACAAAGCCATTAGACACACAATATGACCAATCAATGATAAACCTACATAACAGTGGATGAACCCCACAACTGAAATTCAACTACATTAATTAAGAACAATGTTCATATAGAAACTGCAAAATAACTATATTTTTTCATCATTTTTTATTATGTAGTCATTAGCTAGCTACTTTGTCCTTTGTTAGTGCTCTACTCCCACTATGCTCAATTTGGTTCAATTAATTTACTGTTTGATGTTTAAGTGCTTTTACCAAGTTGGTTTGTGGAATGTAACAGTTTGGTTGTTTTGGATTGTGGCTTTATGAAATTTTCTATACCCTTATTTGCTGTGCTAAAAGCTTAAATTTTTAGGACTATTAGCATTAATACGAACACGGAAATTGCTTTCAAGTCACTACTTAATTCATGACCTGTTTGGTAATGTTGTGTGTTTAAGGTTGGTTGGTTGTTCTCAAATTTTGTCTTCCTTAAGTTAGTGATTTTTGTTATTTTTGTCATTTTTTGTTATATTGAGCATATGTGCATATGTGCATTTTCTTAATTTGAGCATATGTTCATGATTTGACAAAAATGGATCAGAGAAGATAAAGATCACCACTCCTAGGCCCAATGTTGAAATAGAAGTTGAGATTAGATTTTTCATTTCCCCCTGTTTTTGTCCCATGGCCATCTCTATATTTGATACCACATATATTTTATGGAGGAATGGTCTAGTCTTATAAAGAATTTTTTGAAGGCTCTTCCTTACTCTCTTACTTCAAGTCAGTTAACTGCTGTTTCAGAGATTATTTGGGATCTCAAGCGGCCAGTTCCCATGAATTGACTTTTGCAGGTATTGGATTTATATTTTTTTCCCTTAACATACTGTTGTTCTTTAATTTGTATCTCATATCTAATCAATTGTTGTTGTTTTCAAATTAAAATTTGAACTTCAATAGATGTTGTGAGACTTTTAAGTTGCTATTTTTGGATTTTGTCTATGAATTTTTACTTTTATTTTGGGTTGAAGTCACCTAGTATGTATTTGTTCCCTAGCTGTGTTGCTTATTGTGCACTGTGTTTTGTGTGTTTGTGCTCCTTAGTTGAGATTATATATCCTCCTTGCTTGTCCATGTGAGAGAGGGAGGGTGTTAGATAGCTTGATATATATTGGACATTTCCTAACAACTTAAAATTTTGAGAGAATTGGTAATCTAAGACAGTGAACTTATATTCATCCTAATTTCTTTACCCCATTTAGCATAGACACATTCACATAACTAGGCACCCACACCCACCCATTTGTCACCCTACCCCACACACACTTGCACACGAACTCATTCATAGAGAGAAGTCAACTATACAACATTGTTACACCGTCGGTTTGGGTAAAATCCTTGCAACTACTTCGACCTTATATGTCTCTACCATATCATATATTCTTTATTTGATGGATAAGACATAGGGGGATTTGGTTGGAAAGAGATGTAAGATTTATTTTGTCACTTACCCAAAAACAATTTATTATTTGTCTTCCTTTTAGCCTTCAGTGACATCTTCTTTTAAGGGAATCTCTTTGTTTTGATTATCTCAATCGTTTTTTTCTCAGGGAGATGTTGGTTGTGGGAAGACTGTGGTAGCTTTTTTGGCATGTATGGAGGTTATTGGTGCAGGTTATCAGGTAGGCCATGTAAAGTTTTCATTATTGATATTGGATAGTAGTGATTGACTTCAATTATGAGATTTCAGAGTCTAATTTGTTTGTTTGATAATTGATTTCTTAGCATGGTGTTTAGTCTCAACATTTGCTCCATACGTAATGTTACAGAATCACTTTAGATTACTTTGTTTATTTGTAGGCAGCTTTCATGGTTCCAACTGAGTTGCTTGCTGTCCAGCACTATGAGCACTTTCTTAATTTGAGCATATGTTCATGATTAAATATCTTTAAATAATATATATAAAAATATATATATTGAGTATATGTGCATTTAAATATATATAAAAAATATTTTTATATATAAAAAATTATATATTCTATGCCAATAATATATATATATATATATATATATAAAATTATGAGAGAATAACTTAAAACAAAACAGAGCATCACATATTATAAACAAAACAAACCAAACCGCTGATTCATCTCTACAATGAACAAAACAGAGCATCACATATTATATATTCTTTCCTAGGTAAACAAGCAATCTCTATCATCTCTCTCCACTAATTCATCTTCTTTTCTCTCTCTCTCTCACTGATTCAGCAATTGGGTTTCTCTCAATCCCACTTCCCTCTTCCATATTTTTACTCCATGACTGCACCACCATTTGTTGCCGAATCAAAAACTCGTCGACTTGAATCTGCATCGCCATTCGCTCCATGCTTCTACGATTCATATTTTTGCTTCCTTTATCTTCTTTCTTCCTCTTTGCTATTTGATTTTTCATGGTGCATTCTCTCATACTGTATTTTATATATATAATCTTTTCCAAATCATTGTATATATTTGTCAAATCTTTTCTAAGTCCCAAAACCGTAACAATCGCACTGAATCTCACCAAACCGTATAGACCAGTTTGGTGCGGTTTATATGTGTATCTCGGTCTGTTCGGTTCACATAATTACAAAATCGAATAAATCGGTTCGGCCCAAAACTGGGAAAAAAATCAGCCGAATGGTGAACAATGAATATACAAACTCTACAAGCAGAATGAAATAGATATCAAGCAGAATGAAAAAACAAAATTGCAGATTCATTGTACATATTGATAAACCAAAAAACTCTACAATGAACAATGAACAATGAACAAGCAGAATGAAAGCACACCAGAGGAAGAGCAGAGGAAGAGCAGATGGTCTTGAAGATCACAGCCTTTCAACTTGATGGTCTTGACACAGCCTTTCAACTTCTCAGCCGATCCCTCACAATCGTTTTTTGAGGAAGTTTTTTTTTGTTCTTAGCCTTTCAACTTCTCAGCTTTCAATTTTATTTGGTTTCATTTTTTGAAAATGATTTGGAGTTATTTTTTTTTTTTTAGATACACTTAATTTAAATATACTTAATTATCTTTTTTTGAGTCACATTATATATCTATTTTTCTATACATATTTTTGTAAAAGTAAAAAAGTATAGTTATTTAGCACTTCTGAAACTATCAGTAAGTTGATATTAAAAAAATTTACTTTTTATAATGGCATAAATAATTTATATATGATTTTTTTGAAATTATTTTTAATTTAATAAAATATTAAATAGAATAAAAACAAATTTCTTACAAAATAAAAGTATTTGAATAAAAAAAGGTAAGAAATTTAAAATTTAAATATGGTGTTTTCATTTAATCTGAAAATAATTCTAGATGAACAATAAATTATCATCTATAACCCTTTTTTTTTTAAATAAAAAAGTTTAACAAACTAAAAAAATCAACATTTCTTTCTAATTTATTTTAGCAAAACTAACTTTTTAACAATTTGAGCCAAAGATATTCTTATTCTTTATTTTAATTTCTTTAATTGACAATTGAAATTAAAAAAAAAAAACAAAATCCACCATGTTTGGTAAGTACTAAAAAAGTTATGTTTTGTTCTTTTGTGAAAAAAAAAAATTATATTAAAAAATATTATTGTTCAAGTCCTTATAGTTTAGAAGGACATAAATTTTTTTTATAAAATTTAAAACCAAAAAAAAAAAAAAAAAATTTAATAGCGATTAATAATTTGAACACGTGTATTTAAAACAACTTATATTTAGACCAATAATATTATGATACATTATTATGACACGTGTGAATATTGATCTCATTCTAATTGTAGTAATATATTTTGAAGAAGAATTTAAATTTAAAATTTTATTGTATAATTTAATAAAGGATGCAAAATTTTATCACAGTTAAATTTTTTATGCAAATTATGAAAGCAAAAAAGATTGAAATTAAAATTTAAGTCTCACAATTTTTTCACAATTTATTTATTATTTTTTTAATTTATCACAAATTTATTCATGTAACTTTAAACCCCCCTTGCTAGAATTGTAAACTTAAGTGAGCTCAACCCAAGCACCTTGAGTCGAGCGTAAAATTTTTTAAAGATTGAATAACATAGTTTTTAATTAAGTGAGAACCTATGCAGAAATTCAAAATTTCAAATTAAATTTGAGTGGATTTGGGCAGAACCACCAAATAACTTGAGCAACCAAAACGAAATTATATATATAAATATATGAATTATTTGCTAATTTATTTTTTAAAATAATAAATTAGATTAATTAAAAATTTAATATTAACGAATAAAAGAAAAAGCAATATACTTGAGATTTCCAATAGAATTTTTATTGAAAATATACCTTATAGAAAGGGATCATCGAATAAAAGGTTGTTTGAGAAGTGTCATATTAGCTCATTTTTTTTTTATAATCTTTTTATCTTTTTTTGGTCACATCACATCTCTACTTTTCTACACAGCATTTCGTAAAAAGTAAAAAAAAAATATACTTAATTATCTTTTTGGGTCACATTATATCTCTACTTTTCTATACATATTTTTATAAAAAGTAAAAAAGTATGCTTATTTGACACTTCCCAAACTACCACTAAGTTGATGTTAAAAAAATTTACTTTTTATAATGGCATACACAATTTAAATATGATTTTTTAGAAATTCTTTTTAATTTAAAATTACAACAAAATATTAAATAGAATAAAAACAAATTTCTTACAAAATAAAAGTATTTGAATAAAAAAAAGGTAAGGAGGAAATTTAATAATTTGAACACATGTATTTAACACAAATTATATTTAGACCAATAATATTATGACACGTGTAAATATTGAACTCATTCTAATCGTAGTAATATAATTTGAAGAAGAATTCACATTTGAAATTTTATTTTATAATTTAATAAAGGATTCAAAATTTAAGGAATGAATATTGATCTCATTCCAATTATAGTAACATAATTTAAGTAAAAATCCAAATTTGAAATTTTATTTTAAGAATATAAAATTAATTTATAAACCAACCATATTGTAACACGTATTAACAAAAAATTAAACAAAATGAAAAAAAAATGAAAAAAAAAATTACAACTTTAAACCTTAATGAAATGACAATATTTTGAAATTATAATAGTATATAGATAAATCATGGATTATATCATTATTTAAAACTTATGTATTGTGGGATAAATGATTATAATTTTAAATTTAAATTAATAAAATACTTTCCATATTTAGTGCCCCTCAAATTTGAATTTTGAAATGGATTGGTGTACTTTCTATTTTTTATTTTATATATTTGATATACTTTCCATTTGAAAGTCATAAAATAAGAGATATTAATTAATTAATTAATATTATTATTTATTTATTTTGCTTGAATGAAAGCTATAGAGGATTTTTTAAATTATTTAAAATCAAAAAATTAGAAATTTTAGTTTGAAATATTGAAACTCCCACAAGACTTGTGGTTACAAACCCTATTTTACTTATCTATACTTTTATACTATATATTAAGCAAAAGGGGATTTTTAACCCCAAGGCTTGTGAGAGCTCCAATCTCCCAATATAAATTTTCTGATTTTTTTATTTAAAAAAAAACTTAACATTTATTAACTTCTCCCAACCCCTAAGTCTTACCCTCATAATAACACTTTAATGCATTAAGAACAAATATAAAAAAAAAATCTTTGAAATCCAAAAAGGCTTGTGGGTTGGGAGAAGTCAACAAACACTCAGTTTTTTTTTTAAATCAAAAATTTTAAAAATTAAGATTGGTTTATAAAAATAATTTAACAATCTCATTAATAATCATAGTGTATAGGAGAAGTTGAAAAGGGTGTAATTTTGCTTGAATGAAAGCTATAGAGGATTTTTTTAATTATTTAAAATCAAAAAATTAGAAATTTTAGTTTGAGACATTGAAGCTACCGCAAGACTTGTGGTTATAAACCCATTTTACTTATATATATACTAGCATATCACCCGTGCTATGCACGGGTTGTGTTTCACCACTTTATTTTTTTTTTTCTTTTTTTATACTATATTCAAATTTAATATTTTGATACTAATCATATGTGTTGGACTTTTCAAGAAATTTATAAGTGATGGACTTTTCAAGGAATTTTTTTCATACTTGTTCTTAATGCATTAAAATGTTATTATGAGGGATAATAATCATGTGTTGGATTTTTTAAGTAATTCATATGTACTTCACAATTATCTATACTATATATTAAGCAAAATGGGGTTTTTAACCCCAAGGACTGTGGGAGCTCCAATCTCCTAATCCTAATTTTCTAATTTTTTGATTTAAAAAAAAAACTCAGCATTTATTGACTTCTCCCAACCCAACCTCAACATTTATTGACATCTCCCAACCCACAATCCCTTTTGACTTCTCTCATAATTATTGCAACACCCTTTTCAATTTCTCCCATACACTACGATTACACACAAAAATAATAAAAAAAAAGATAAGAATTTAGCTATAAATCTCAAAAAGATATAACATCTAAATTTGAATAATGATTTAATAATATAATTATGTATTTTTTTTATGTATATCTATCAAAATTTTAAATCACTTAATGGGAAAAATTAATCAATTTTTTTACAAAATAGATTAAAAAAAACTAATGACTGATTTATTTATTTAATAACAAAAATATTTCATAATCTCTCCCTCCTAATCTCTCTCGTAAATTTTCAAAAAAAATATTAAAACTTGCATTTTTTTTCCTATAGCGATCCCGGGTTTACCCTTGTTGAACAATGATCCGGACATGTGTCCGTGAATGTTGGTAGTTGTTTATTATCTTGTTTGCATCCTCTTTACTTTGTATATTGAGTTATAGGATGTGTTGGGCAGGTTTGTTACAGGTTGGTTGTGTTTGGGAGCCTAGTGTTGCTGCCCAGATTTTGGATCTTCGCTCGAGCGAGGAGTTGGTCGCTCGAGCGAGAGTTGAGTTTGTGTCTGGTGGATCGAGCCAGAGTGGCTTCGCTCGAGCGAGCGCTTGCGTCTGGTTCTGGACCTGAGAGTTGCATTTCTTGGCTCGAGCGAGTTTTTCTAGGCTCAAGCGGTCTGGTTTGTTCTTCGCTCGAGCGAGAGGTCTGTCGCTCGAGCGTGCTTCTGGTTGCAGACCTGAGGGTTTGAGTTGTTGGCTCGAGCGAGTATTCCTTCGCTCGAGCGCACTTCTGAGTTTTTGGCTCGAGCGAGAACTTCTTGGCTCGAGCGAGAGTTTTCTGTGTCTGGTCGCTCGAGCGACAAAGTCTTCGCTCGAGCGAGCGTGTTTTATATCAGCGGACAGTAGCGTTTTTGAACATCACTTTTTCACTTTCTTTTTTGATCAAACCCTAGATCCGAGACTCTCTCTCTCTAAACTTACACTCTCTCTAAGATTTGATCTCCCTAGAGTGTGAATCTAGCCTAGGGCCTTTGTTAAAAAGATAGAGGGCATTGAGAGCTTTGTTTTAATCTGAAAAAGTTGGGATTTGGAACACGTCGATCTTCGAGTCTTCATCTCCTTTTTGGCTCAAACTTCGAGGTAGGGATATCCTACTCCTCTATATGGATTTTGCCTTTAAATTTTAGTATTTTGAGATGTTGGGGTTGGTTTGGTAATTTGGTGAAAGTTTGGGGCTTTTGTGCAAATTTATAAAAGTTGGGGTTTTATTCATAATAAACCTAGATGCATGTTTGGCATAGAGAAATGGAATAAATGTTGAATCATTGATGAAAACGGGACCTAAGGGTTGAAATGGTAATTATGGATAACGACCTAATTACATTGTTTGATTAATTGGGATAATTAATTGTGAGAAATGGGAAAATGAAATGTTGATTGAATATCCATTGTGCATTTATTTTCTGTTTAGAAATATCTGCTTTGGGCTATCGGTGGAGGATAGTCGTGATTGTTGTAGACAATGCATGATGATTAGGCAAACGGAAACTAATCAATGGAATGTGTCATAGAATTTGACGGTTGATAGAATACATTAATTATATGTATTGAGTGATTGTATATAGAACCAATGTGTTTGTATACGTTATGTGTAGAGGAGGAGATGGGGGATGTACTCCGCGGTTTAGGGGAAGATGGGGGATGTACCTCTAAACCGGATAGTGTTGGGAGAAGATAGGGGATGAACTCCGTAGATACAGCTCATATGCTTGTCTAGAGAAGTGAAGATAGAGCTTATATGCTTATCTTTGTGAAGTGTGGATATAGCTCATATGCTTGTCTGTGAATGTGGGATATAGTTTTTATACATATCTGTTGAGAATGTGGATAGAGCTTATATGTCTATCGGTTGAAAAAAGGGAAAATGAAAAGTAACTTGGACTCATAAGTCGTATGACATAAATGTGTGATTTATGTGAATGTATCAGTGTTGGCCATCTATCAATTGCTAATCTTTTAGTCATTGTTCATGGTTGGTTTAGTGTATTTCTACTGGGCTATGGCTCACCCTATATGGGAATATCATTTTCAGGTACAGGTAGCATGCCACCTCCAAGGGCATAGCTTGGGAGGCTAGAGGCGGACATACTTTTGTCGTTTACTTTTTGATGTATTACATGTAATTCAAGCCAAGGGCTTAATGTGTAATGAGTTAGTACTCTTTTGTTGTAACCAAGTGTTAACTTGGAAAGCTGTAAGCCCATAGGGCATTTGCTTTTGTTGTTAACATGTAATACTTATGTAATGGAATTCTGATATATGGAAGAATGTGGAACTTCTACATATCAATGCATGTCTTATTTGATGGGTTTAATGTTATTTTTTTTAGGGCGTTACATTTCCCTTCCCCAAAAAATCAGATAATATTTTTTATTAAAGTTGTAGATATCTACCTATATTTTATATATTATATTATAACATAACAAAAAAAAACTAAAAAACTAATTTTTTTTTTTTAAAGTTTATCTAAATAAACTTTAAATCAATAAAACTCACATGTCTATCACATATCTAACTCACATAATAACTTATCTAAATAACAATAATTAAAAACAAATGGAAACCACAGATAAATTAAATTTTAAAAAAAAGATACCCACAACTCCATCTTAAATAAATTGAAAAAAAAATATCCGAATAGAAACCACACAAAAATAAAAATAAAAACAAAAATAAAAATAAAAAGATATATCTATCTATCTATCTATCTATACTATATATTAATTTAATTTATCTGTGGTTTCCATTTGTTTTTAATTATTATTATTTAGGTAAATTATGATGTGAATTAGATATGTGATAGACATGTGAGTTTTATTTATTTAAAATTTATTTAGATAAACTTTAAAGTTTTTTTTTTTAGTTTTTTAGTTTTTTATAATATATAAAATATAGGTAGATATCTACAACTTTAATAAAAAAATATTATCTGATTTTTTGGAGAAGTGAAAAGGCATGCAAGTTTTAATATTTTTTTTTTTGAAAATTTGTGAGAGAGATTAGAAGGGAGAAATTATGAAATACTTTTGTGATAAAATAAATAAATCAGTCAATAGTTTTTTTAATCTATTTTGTAAATTAAAAATCAATAATTTTGAAAATTTTATTTTTTTTTCAATTTATTTAAGATGGAGTTGTAGGTATCTTTTTTTTTTTTAAATTTAATTAATCTGTGGTTTCCATTTGTTTTTAATTATTATTATTTAGGTAAATTATGATGTGAGTTAGATATGTGATAGACATGTGAGTTTTATTTATTTAAAGTTTATTTAGATAAACTTTAAAGATTTTTTTTTTAATTTTTTAGTTTTTTTTTTGTTATGTTATAATATAATATATAAAATATAGGTAGATATCTACAACTTTAATAAAAAAATATTATCTGATTTTTTGGAGGAGAGAAAATGAATGCAGGTTTTAATATTTTTTTTTGAAAATTTCTGAGAGAGATTAGGAGGGAGAGATTATGAAATATTTTTGTGATTAAATAAATAAATCAGTTAATAGTTTTTTTAATCTATTTCGTAAATTAAAAATCAATATTTTTGGAAAATTGATTAATTTGTCCAATTAAGTGATTTAAAATTTTGATAGATATACATAATAAAAAATACATAATTACATTATTAACTCATAATTCAAATTTAGATGTTATATCTTTTTGAGATCTATAGCTAAATTCTTATCTTTTTTTTTATTTTATTTTTGTGTGTAACCATAGTGTATGAGAGAAATTGAAAAGGGTGTTGCAATAATTATGAGAGAAGTCAAAAAGGATTGTGGGTTGGGAGAAGTCAATAAATGCTAAGGATTTTTTTTTTTTTTAAATAAAAAATTTAGAAATTTAGGATTAAGAGATTGGGGCTCCCACAAGGCTTGGGGTTAAAAACCCCTTTTGCTTAATATATAGTATAGATATAGATAGATAGATATATCTTTTTATTTTTATTTTTATTTTTATTTTTGTGTGGTTTCTATTCGGGTATTTTTTTTTTGAATTTATTTAAGATGGAGTTGTAGGTATCTTTTTTTTTTTTAATTTAATTTATCTGTGGTTTCCATTTGTTTTTAATTATTATTATTTAGGTAAATTATGATGTGAGTTAGATATGTGATAGACATGTGAGTTTTATTTATTTAAAATTTATTTAGATAAACTTTAAAGTTTTTTTTTTAGTTTTTTATAATATATAAAATATAGGTAGATATCTACAACTTTAATAAAAAATATTATCTGATTTTTTGAAGAAGTGAAAAGGCATGCAAGTTTTAATATTTTTTTTTTGAAAATTTGTGAGAGAGATTAGAAGGGAGAAATTATGAAATATTTTTGTGATTAAATAAATAAATCAGTCAATAGTTTTTTTAATCTATTTTGTAAATTAAAAATCAATAATTTTGGAAAATTGTATTTTTTTTTCAATTTATTTAAGATGGAGTTGTAGGTATCTTTTTTTTTTAAATTTAATTAATCTGTGGTTTCCATTTGTTTTTAATTATTATTATTTTGGTAAATTATGATGTGAGTTAGATATGTGATAGACATGTGAGTTTTATTTATTTAAAGTTTATTTAGATAAACTTTAAACATTTTTTTTTTAATTTTTTAGTTTTTTTTGTTATGTTGTAATATAATATATAAAATATAGGTAGATATCTACAACTTTAATAAAAAAATATTATCTGATTTTTTGGAGGAGAGAAAATGAATGCAGGTTTTAATATTTTTTTTTGAAAATTTCTGAGAGAGATTAGGAGGGAGAGATTATGAAATATTTTTGTGATTAAATAAATAAATCATTTAATAGTTTTTTTAATCTATTTTGTAAATTAAAAATCAATATTTTTGGAAAATTGATTAATTTGTCCCATTAAGTGATTTAAAATTTTGATAGATATACATAATAAAAAATACATAATTACATTATTAACTCATAATTCAAATTTAGATGTTATATCTTTTTTAGATCTATAGCTAAATTCTTATCTTTTTCTTTTTTTTTAATTTTTGTGTGTAACCATAGTGTATGGGAGAAATTGAAAAGGGTGTTGCAATAATTATGAGAGAAGTCAAAAAGGATTGTGGGTTGGGAGAAGTTAATAAATGCTGAGGTTTTTATGAGAGAAGTCAAAAAGGATTGTGGGTTGGGAGAAGTCAATAAATGCTGAGATTTTTTTTTTTTTTAAATCAAAAATTTAGAAAATTAGGATTAAGAGATTGGAGCTCCCACAAGGCTTGGGGTTAAAACCCCTTTTGCTTAATATATAGTATAGACTAGCATATCACCCGTGCTATGCACAGATTGTATTTACAATTATCTATATATGTGAATTGTGATTTTTAAGTGTCTTTTTTTTAAATGTCTTCTTTTTTTTCTTTTTTTATATTATATTAAAGTTTAATATTTTGATAATAATCATATGTGTTAGACTTTTTAAGAAATTAAATGTCTTTTTTTATTATTATATTATATTAAAGTTTAATATTTTGATAATAATCATATATATTGGACTTTTCAAGAAATTTTTTTTATACTTTTTTTTTAATGCATTAAAGTGTTATTATGAGGGATAATAATCATATGTGTTGAGACTTTTTAAGGAATTCATGTGTTGGATTTCAAATAATTTTTTTTATGCTTATTCTTAATGCATTAAAGTGTTATTATGAGGGTAAGACTTGGGGGTTGGGAGGAATTAATAAATGTTAAGTTTTTTTTTTAAATCAAAAAATCAAGAAATTTAGATTGGGAGATTGGAGCTCTCACAAGACTTGGGGTTAAAAATCCCTTTTTGCTTAATATATAGTATAGATATAGATTTAATAAGAATTTATATTTGTTTTAGATATATTTTTTAATATACAAATTATTTTTTATAAAAATAATTTAACAATCCCATCACTAGCTGAAAAGGGTGTAGGAGTAGGTATGAGAGAAGTCAAAAAGTGACTTGGGAGAAGTCAATAAATGCTGAGTTCTTTTTTTTTAAATCAAAATTTAAAAAAATTAAGATTGGGATATTGGAGCTCCCACAAGGCTTGTAAGTTAAAAACTCCATTTTCTTTATATAATACTAGCATATCACCCGTGCTATGCACGGATTGTATTTACAATTATCTATATATGTGAATTGTGATTTTTAAATGCCTTTTTTTTAAAATATCTTCTTTTTTTCCTTTTTTATATTATATTAAAGTTTAATATTTTGATAATAATCATATGTGTTAGACTTTTCAAGGAATTAAATGTCTTTTTTTTATTATATTATATTAAAATTTAATATTTTGATAATAATCATATTTATTGGACTTTTCAAGAAATTTTGTTTATACTTGTTTTTAATGCATTAAAGTGTTATTATGAGGAATAATAATCATATGTGTTGGGACTTTTCAAGGAATTCATGTGTTGGATTTCAAATAATTTTTTTTATGCTTATTCTTAATGCATTAAAGTGTTATTATGAGGGTAAGACTTGGGGGTTGGGAGAAATTAATAAATGCTAAGATTTTTTTTTTAAATAAAAAAATCAAGAAATTTAGATTGGGAGATCGGAGCTCTCACAAGACTTGGGGTTAAAAACCCCCGTTTGCTTAATATATAGTATAGACTAGCCCATCACCCGTGCTATGCACGGGATAATTATAGATATTTATATTTGTTTTAGATTTTTTTAATATATAAATTATGTTTTTTAATATTTTTTATAAAAATAATTTAACAATTTGATCACTAACCATAATATACGTGAGAAGTTGAAAAGAGTACTGCAGTAACTATACACGAATTGTATCTATAATTATTTGTATGAGGGGATTTTAAATGCTGATCAGGAGATTTTGACCAAATCAATAAATGCAGGCATGTGAAAAGACATGTGGATTAAAAAAAGTTAATAAATGCTGATCAGGAGATTTTGATCAAATCAATAAATGTTGAGTTTTTTTTTTAAAATAAAAAATAAAAAATTTAGAAAATTCAGATTGGAATATTAAAGCTCCCACAGACCTTGGGGGTTAAAAACCCCCTTTTGCTTAACACGGAATAATTATAAATATTTATATTTGTATTAGATTTTTTTTAATATATAAATTATGTTTTTTAAGATTTTTTATAAAAATAATTTAACAATCTTATCACTAAGCATAGTGTATGAGAGAAGTTAAAAAGGGTACTGCAGTAACTATACACGGATTGTATCTATAATTATTTGCATGAGGGGATTTCAAATGCTGATCAGGGGATTGTATCAATAAATGCAGGCATGTGAAAAAACATGTGGATTGAAAAAAGTTAATAAATGTTGATCAGGGGATTTTGACCAAATCAATAAATGTTGAGTTTTTCTTTTTTTAATAAAAAATATAAAAAATTCAGATTCGGATATTGAAACTCCCACAGGCCTTGGGGGTTAAAAACCCCTTTTTGCTTAATATATAGTATAGATATAGATAGATAGATAGATATAGATATAGATAATATAATATAGATAGATAGATGTGATGAAATTTTCAAGAAATTTTGTTTATGCTAGTTTTTAATGCATTAAAGTTTAATTATGAGGGGGTTTTGAACAAATCTCCCAAAAGGTATGGGGATTGGAAGAAATTAATAAATGCTGAGGTTTTTTTTTTTTAAATCAAAAAATTAGAAAATTAAGATTGGGATATTGGAGCTCCCACAAGCCTTGGGGGTTAAAACCCCTTTCTGCTTGCTATATAGTATAGACTAGCATATCACCCGTGCTATGCACAGATTGTGTTTACAATTATCTATATATGTGAATTGCGATTTTTAAATGTCTTCTTTTTTTTTTCTTTTTTTAAATGTCTTCTTTCTTTCCTTTTTTATATTATATTAAAGTTTAATATTTTGATAATAATCATATGTGTTAGACTTTTCAAGAAATTAAATGTCTTTTTTTTGTTATTATATTATATTAAAGTTTAATATTTTGATAATAATCATATGTGTTGGACTTTTCAAGAAATTTTTTTTTATACTTGTTCTTAATGCATGAAAGTGCTATTATGAGGGATAATAATCATATGTGTTGAGACTTTTCAAGGAATTCATGTGTTGGATTTCAAAGAATTTTTTATGTTTGTTCTTAATGCATTAAAGAGTTATTATGAGGGTAAGACTTGGGGGTTGAGAGAAGTTAATAAATGCTAAGGTTTTTTTTTTTAAAATAAAAAAAATCAGGAAATTTAGATTGGGAGATTGGAGCTCCCGCATGGCTTGGGGTTAAAAATCTCATTTTGCTTAATATATAGGATAGATAGATAGATAGATAGATATAGACATATAGATAGATAGATAGACAGATAGATAGATAGATATAGATATGGCACATACCATTTATATGACACAAGGACCAAAGTACCGGGACAATTGCTGCAATTTGCCGTCATCTAAATTAAAGGGATTTAAAAAGTAAAAAAAAAATTATAATATTAAAAAATGTTCACTAAAAAAATATAGATTAAAAATTAAAAATTAATTATTGAAAACTCCATACTAAACAAGGTAATGTTTTCTATTAATTTTGAAAATTAAAAAATTATTATTAATTTTTCCTCTGTTTTTTTTCTCACAATTTTTTTTTTTTTTTTTTTTTTTTTTTTTTTTTTTTTTTTTGTGGAGAGGGGTTTTGACCTGCGATTTTTCTAAAATGAGTCTTCTAGACGGAAAGGGTAGAATTGGTTCAGACAATGAGAAGAGTGCTTATGCAAGGGGCGCCTTCACTATGAGAAAGAATAGTCGGTTTTGCATAGGGTGCCTTCTTGGATAATAGCTTCAATACTGGCATGCATGAAGGGCTTAAGTGTGAGACATATGAGAGGGGCTTTAGTGCGAAAATAAAAGAAATGGTTTACAGAGTGTCTTCTTGCTTCACGACTTCAATACTTGTAAGAGAGGAGTAGGCTCAAGTGTGAGAGAGAAATGAGGGTTTCTAGGAAGTGTCTTCTTGGGTCACGACTTGAGTGTCCGTGCACATGAAAATGAGTAATAAAGGTCAGAGTGTGTCTCTTGGGGTGACGGTTTCAGTGCTCTGAAACACAAAACCATAGCATTTTAATAAAGAGAAATAATTAGTGATAAAATATTTTTGTCTCCTTAAATAAAAGAACAAAGAATTTATTATTGGTGACGAAATATTTTTGTTTTCCACAATATAACCTTATGAGACGAAAAATATATTCATCGCGCAATCAATCAGAATTTATTAGTGACGAAATATTTTCATCTCCCACAACTTATTCTTCCATGACAAAAATATATTTGTCGCCCATTTAATAGAAAGATGAAACGGCATCGTTTGCATGATGGAGTGTTTATTGGTGATGAAATATTTTCGTCTTCCATAACTTATCATTCCTAGACAAAAATATATTTGTCGCCTAATAAATGGAAATATGCAACGACATTGTTTAATAGGTAGGGAATTTATTGGTGACGAATTACGTTCGTCGCAAAAAATATATATATTTTGTGACAAAAATGTTCGTCTCCAATGAGCTAAAATAATTTGCGCCAATGCAAATGAAATTGGCGCCTGAATTTTGCAGACGAAATTTTTTTTCATCTCCTATACGTTTGAGAAAAATTAAAACAAACGACAAAATTAATATTTTGTCATCTTTGGGTTAAATTTTAAGTCACCAAATTTTGTCACAATAGCCTAGATTTCTTGTATTTTGTTTCCTTGTTTAATTATTATTATTATTTTTTTCTTTTTGTGGAGAGGGGTTTACTGTGAGAAAGAATAGTAGCTTTGCACAAAATGTCTTCTTGGATAACAATGTTTGCATGCACAAACGGCTTAAATGTGAGAGAGAATAGAGAACTTCAGTGCGAAATAGAAGAGATGGTTTATAGAGATTGTTTTCTCGAGTCACAGCTTCAATACTTGTGAGAGAGGAGACTCAAGTGCGAGAGAGAAATGAGGATTTGTAGAGGGTGTCTTTTCGGGTCACGACTTTAGTATTTGTGTGTGTGTGAAAGTAAGTGATTAAGGTAAGAGCGTCTCTTAGTTTCTGACGACATTTTAATAAAGAAAAATAATTAGTGAGAAAATATTTTCATCTCAAACTCATATGTTCATTGCCTAATCAACAAAAATACAAAAACAATGTTGTGTGGAGATGGAGAATTTATTGGTGATGAAATATTTTCGCCTCCTTCAACTTAACCTTATGAGACGAAAATATATTTGCCGCACAATCAATCAAAATGCAACACGTCACATGGAGAATTTATTAGTAACGAAATATTTTTGTCTCCCAAAACATATCCTTCCGAGACAAAAATATATTTGTCGCCTAATTAACAGAAAGATAAAACGAGCATGAAGGGTTTATTGGTGATAAAATATTTTCGTCTTCCATAACTTATCCTTCCCAGACAAAAAATATATTTGTCACCAAATAAATAAAAAAATGAAACGACATCGTCTAATAAGTTTGGAATTTATTGGTGACGAATTCCTTTTTTCGCAAAAAACTTTAAATTTTGTGACAAAAATGTTCGTCTCCAATGAGCTAAAATAATTGGCGCCAACAAGAAAAAAAATTGGTGCCTCTTTTTTTTCTGACAAATTTATTTTTTCGTCTCCTATAGTTTTGAAAACAATTAAAAGAAAAAACAAAAGTAATATTTGGTCATGTTTGGGTTACATTCTAAAACGAAAATAAATTTTATCACCAAATTTTAAAAATTAATTATTGAAAACTCCATACTAAACAAGGTAATGTTTTCTATTAATTTTGAAAATTACAAATTTTTTATTATTTGTTTCTCTGTATTTTTTCTCACAAAAAAAAAATAGCTACATTAATTATCTTCTTTTTTTTTTTTTTTGGAGAGAGGTTTTGACCTTCGATTTTTTTGAAATGGGTGTTCTAGACGGAAAGGGTAGAGTTGGTTCAGACAATGAGAAAAAGTGCTTGCGTGCAGGAGGGGCCTTCACTGTGAGAAAGAATAGTGGGTTTGCATAGGGTGCCTTATTGGATAATAGCTTCAATGTTGGCATACACGAAGGGCTTAAGTGTGAGACAGAAGAGATAGGCTTTAGAGCGAAATAGAAGAAATGGTTTACAGAGTGTCTTCTTGAGTCACGACTTTAGTAGACTCAAGTGCGAGAGAGAAATGAGGGTTTGTAGAAAGTGTTTCTTGGGTCACGACTTCAAGGTCCTTGTACATGAAAATGAGTGATAAGCATCAGAGTGTATCTCTTGGGGTCACAGTTCCAATGCTTTGAAACACAAAACCACGACATTTTAATAAAGAAAAATGATTAGTGATAAAATATTTTTGTATCCTTCAATACCAAAACAAAGAATTTATTATTGGTGATGAAATATTTTTGTCTTCCACAACTTAACCTTATAAGACGAAAAATATATTCGTCACGCAATCAATTAGAATTTATTAGTGACGAAATATTTTCGTCTCCCACAACTTATTCATCTGAAACAAAAATATATTTGTCACCTATTTAATAGAAAGATGAAATGACATTGTCTGCATGATGGAGTGTTTATTGGTGACGAAATATTTTCGTCTTCCATAACTTATCCGTTGCAGACAAAAATATATTTGTCACCTAATAAATGGAAATATGCAACGACATCGTTTAATAGGTATGGAATTTATTGGCGACGAATTACGTTCGTCACAAAAAAAAAATATATTTTGTGACAAAAATGTTTGTCTCCAATGAGCTAAAATAATTCGCGCCAATGCAAATGAAATTGGCGCCTCATTTTTGCACACGAAATTTTGTTTTCGTCTCCTATACTTTTGAGAAAAATTAAAACAAACGACAAAATTAATAATTCGTCATCTTTGGGTTAAATTTTAAGACAAAAAAAATTTCGTCACCAAATTTTGTCACAATAGCCTAGATTTCTTGTATTTTTTATTGATTTTAAGCATTTGGTGACGAAATTTGGTTTTCCTCTCTAAAAATAATACATTTGGAGACGAAATTATTTCCTCTCTAAAATTTTTTACAATGGTGACGACAAATTTCGTCTCCAAAATGGCGCCAAATCTTCCACCAAATTTTCCAAGGGCGGAAAATTGTTTTGTGACGAAAAATAAAATTTAGAGACAAATAAAATTTTCGTCACCTATTGTTTTATTTGATTTTAAGCATTTGGTGATGAAATTTGGTTTTCGTCTCTGAAAATAACATAATTGGAGGCGAAATCTTATTTTCATCACTAAAACATGCATATTTGGAGACTAAATATTTTTTCGTCACGCGTTTTTGTCACCATAGACCATTTTTGTTGTAGTGTGAATTCCTTCTGCGCGGACCAACACTGCGCTAATTGCGTGCTGAGAGACTGCAAGGTATAGGAAGAGTTCTTCTCCTGGTATTGGGGTGACCAGTAATGGTGGAGAAGATATGTATTCTTTCAGGGTTTCTAGTGCTTGGTCGCATTCTTCGTCCCATTCGAACTTGGCTTTTAAAGCTTGAAAGAATGGTCGTAGTCTGTCTGACGATCGGCTTATGAACCGATTGAGCGCGGCCGCCATGCCGGTGAGATGTTGTACTTCTTTTATTGAGTTTGGTCTCTCCAAATCTTGAATTGCTTTGATCTGGGAGGGGTCCGCTTCTATACCCCGGTTGGTCACAAGGAAGCCTAGGAATTTGCCCGATCCTACTCCGAATGCACACTTTGATGCGTTGAGGCGCAACTTGTGCTTTTTCAGAATTTCAAACATCTCTCCTAGGTCCTTGAGATGGTCATTCTCATCCTTGCTTTTGACCACCATGTCGTCGATGTAAGCCTCCATCGTTCTTCCTAACAATGGTTCAAACATCTTGGTGACCATTCGTTGGAATGTTGCCCCTGCGTTCTTTAGGCCAAAGGGCATGACCTTGTAGCAGTATAGTCCTCTTGGCGTTGTAAAGGATGTGACCTCCTGGTCTGGTTCATGCATGGTGATTTGGTGGTAGCCTCTGTATGCATCCAGAAAGCTAATTCGGTTGTGCCCCGCCGTTAGGTCTACCAATTGATCTATCTGTGGTAGGGGAAAGCTGTCTTTTGGGCACGCCTTGTTGACTGTTTTGTAGTCGACGCAGACACGCCATTTGCCATTCTTTTTTGGCACTACGACCGTGTTGGAGATCCATTTTGGGTAGTGCACCTCTCTAGTTGCTCTTGCCTCCAGCAGGTTGCCTACTTCTTCTGCCACTATTTCGGCATGGTGAAGTGCCGATCTGCGAGTGCGCTGAATGACTGGTCTAGCAGATGGGTGGACATTGAGTTGGTGACAGATGAAGTTTGGATCAATGCTTGGCATGTCGTAGGGTGTCCAGGCGAACATTTCGATGTTAGAGGTTAAGAATTTCAAGACCTCTAATCTCTCAGTGCTGGACAACGACGAACCGAGCAAAAAGAACTTATCCGGGTTCTTTTCATCTATTTTTACCTCTACCAAGTCCTCCACTGCTTTTTGATCCGCTGCTTTGCCGACATCTGCGAATAGCTCATTACTCTCAGGTTCTTCCACCGAATGAACGTATCCTTTGGCAGCGCGGCTGCCATTTACCGTGACGAAGCATTGCTTCGACATGATCTGATCTCCATAGACTTCTTCAATTATACCGGTGTCGTTGGGGAACCGCATTACTTGGTGGTAGGATGACGCCACCGATCTCATGGCATGCAGCCATGTTCTGCCCAAGATGATGTTATAAGTGGAGGGGACCTTTAATACCCAGAACTCCACTTGTTTCGTCACGCTTCCTGCTTTGACTGGAAGAATTATTTTGCCGACGGGCCATTCTGGTATAGAGTTGAATCCAATTAGAGGTGATACAGCAGGCGCCAAGTTTTTGTCTTGTAGCTTTAGTTGTTTAAATGTTTCGTAGTACATGATTTCACATGAACTACCTTGGTTAATCAGAATCCGCTTGACGTCAAAATCCTTGACTCGGAGAGTGACGACCAGGGCATCGTTGTGAGGGCAATATATCCGTTCTAAGTCTTTATCTGAAAAAGACATGGCGTTTGTTGCCTCTGTCTTCCCCTTCTTGGTGGCAGGTTGGGCACTTAGCACCTCTCTTAAGTGTTCAGCCTTTTTGATTGATCCTCTGAGCTCGCATACACGCTCAGGTTCAAAAACTCCATGTATCACATTGATAATGCCTTGAGGCGGGGCGTCGATTGGCATCCCATTGGGGTTATTATGGTCTTGGGGGGCTGGTTGCGTCCCTCCTTCAATGTACTTATCCAAATGTCCTGCTGCCACCAACTCCTCCAGGTGTTGTCTCAATGGTGTGCAATTCTCAGTGCGGTGCCCCTTTTCTTTATGGAAGGTGCACCGCGATCTTTCGTCGTAGTCTTTCTGTGCTTCTCCCAGCTTGGTTGGCCACTTGACGAAAGGCTCATCTCTTATTTCGCTTAGAATTCGATATATCAGTTTCTTGAATACCGTGGTTATGGCAGTGCAGATTCTCAACCATCTTTTATCTGGGTCCTCTCCGTTGTCTCGCCTGCCACGTCCGTTCTTGTTTTGTCGGTCTACTACATTGACCTTCGCCGACGTCTTCTTCTCTGGTACTGTGGTCGCCCCAGATTTTGCTTTGGCACGTACGCCATCCGCTTCTACCCTAATGTGCTGATGCACTCTTTCCATCAAGGCTTCCATGGTGAGGGGCAGTGTCATGGTGATTGAGTCCCTTAGTCTGTTCCCGACTGGAAGGCCTCTTTTATACTATGCAATGGCGAGATTTGTGGGGCAGTCCCCAATCTGATTGAATGTCTCCCAGTAGCGACTATTGTAAGATCTTAGGGTCTCTTTATCGCCCATGTCGATGGAGAGTAGCTGGTCGATCTCCACTGGGGTTTTGGTGTTTGTTCGGAACCTTGTTACGAAGGCCTCTGCCAATTGTGCCCAGGAGGCTATGCTGCCTTCTGGAAGTTTCTCGATCCAAGTTAAGCCTAGGCCGCCAAGGCTAGATGGGAAGAGTATGCACATTAGGGCCTCGTTTCGTCTGTATACAGCCATGACCTGGCGAAAGTGGCTCAAGTGTGAGTAGGGGTCTGTCTTCCCTTCATATGTAGTGAATTTGGGCTGAAGGAAGCCTGATGGTAGGGGCGCGTTTTCAATCGCCGGAACAAACGGCGAAGTTTGCAGCCTTGCTAATGCTTTGTCCGTTGGTTTGTAGACAGGGCGCGGTATTGGCATTCCAACCTCGACGCTTCCATGCGTCCGAGGAGCCAACCGCTATAAGGCAGAAACTCTGTGTGGATCCCGTGCCCTGGCATTCTCCTTGCATCGTGCTTTTTCTTCGAGCACGGTTCGTAAGTCGGATGATCTGGGTAACTCCGTCTGTCTAGATCTGGTTTGGTGCGTATGTGAGGGCCAATACGTGCTTCCTTCAGTGAATGATCTTTCAGATCTCGTTCTCTCAGACCTGGAGTGACGAGTTCTGGAAGACCAGGATTGAGTATCGCCTGTCCTGAGGCTTCTACTCTCTCCTTGCGAGGGTGTGGTATTCCTACTACGATTTTCTGAGTGGCGAGGGGGCGTCTTGTTTTTGCGCCCCTCTCCTGTCGCCACTTCTTTTTTCTTTATCTGGCGCTTCAAGGCTTTCATGTCGGCCGCCATCTTCCTTATTAATTCGTCTTGCTCCTTCACGCGGTCTTCCAGAGCTTGAGGATCAATCCTCCGTCTTTGCCTGTCAGGACTTTGCGAGTGAGATTGACGAGGGCTGTGAGTCTGTCTTCCCCTAGTATCTCTCCTGGGGTTATGTCGTTGGGGCTCCAAATCTGCCGTGGGAGGGATAGAAGGTAATCTTTTACGCCTTGCTCCCCCATCTGGAGTTTGCCCGTCGATGGCGGAATGTGGCAATTCTTCAATGTGCGCCATTGTTTGTAAAGAGGAGTGTTTAGTCAAGAGGTTTTGTTCTGTCTGCAATTCCCACAGACGGCGCCAATTGTACGGGAAAGAAATAAACCTTCTCGTATAATCCTGTTGACCAAGTCTTCTCTCCTCCGTACGTCGTCGCTTTATCACCTGAAAACACAAACGTGAGCTAGCCGGCGGGTGTGTGCCGGAAACCTCTCCGATGCCTAAGTCAGTAAACTTGACAAATAGACAAAAGCTTTGTGTATTCAGAAAACAAAGTTGTGTGTTACCTCTCTAAAGGTGATGTTTGTGAGCTTTTATAGGTTTCGTGTGACACAATCCTAGTAGGACTTCTACTCCTCCACGCAGAGTCCTCCTAAGATTCATACTCCTAAAGGATAATGCTTATCCTCTAACACCCCCCTCACTGCTGAAACCAAGTGAGATGGTTTTTACCATGGCTGAACTCCAACATGACTGAAATAAGCATGGCTATGCTAAGCCGCAGAGTAGGCCGAATTATCCTTAGCTCGGTTCTTCTTTTTTACTGCTCTTACGTCGGCTTCTCATGAACAACCCATGGCATAGTTAGACCGAGCTACCGAGTAGCAAGGTTCTGTCCGTCCTATCCACAATACGCCATGACCGGACTAACTTTGAGACCGGCCTAGCTCCAAGTCGCTTCCGGACCGGAGTAACTTTATTTCTCTCTTGGGCCGGAGTAATATTTACCTCTCTTGGGCCGGAGTAACTTTACGGCATTTTCACCCAGCCCTTCGTACTTTGGGCCATAATGACCATCTCATAGTTCGGCCCAATTTTCACCAAAATTACCCTCTCAGTTACAATACCAAAAATGATGAAATTGCCTAGTAGTTATCTTATTTATTCAAATGAGAAATTTCACTCACCCCCTAAGATTTTGCATATATATTATCAAATACCCATACATATTTTAGCATTATTTAATAAAATTCTTAAGGGTGAATTACACTTACCTCTCCTGAGATTTTTGACAATTAGAGAGACTTCTTCTATGGTTTCAATAATTACACTAATGTCTTTTGCTTTTGAAACTATTATCAAGATTCCTTCACTGTTACTCTCTATTAGGCTATTTAACAAAATTTGTTGATATCATAGATTACAATACCAAAAATGATGAAATTGCCCATTAATTACCTTATCTATTCAAATGAGAAATTGCACCCACCTAAGGTATTACATATATGTTTTTAAAGACTCATACATATTTTAACATTATTTAATAAAATTCTTAAATTTTATGTAATATTAAATAAAACTCTTAACTTGTTAAGACATTATTAAATCATTTAATAGGAAAAAAAAAACTTGATTTTTATTGATAAAATACTTAAAAATAAATGATCTCTCTAAAATTAATGTTAGATACATACTAATAAGACTTATTTGACACTACATAAACAACTATATAAACAATGTAAAAAAATAAATATTAAACTGCATTTTTTTTAATTACAAGTATAATTTTTTTTAATATGAAATTGTAATAATAATTTTTAGTTAGTGTTTGATTCACTGGAATAAAATGGAATAAAATTATCATTCCATCAAAATGTTCATTGATTAATTAAAAAAATAATAAAAAGTGCAATACAAATACAATCATCATTTACTATTTTAAAGAAATGGTCAATCCATATGGGAGTTTCAAAAATGATCATTCCATTCCATTCAAACTCATTCCAATGAATCATATAAAATATTAAAAATTACGGATAGTTTTTGTCTTTGTTTTTGTTTTTGTTTTGTTTTGTTTTGCATTTTTTGGTGGTAATTTATGTGTCTTTACACATCTTTTTGTTACAAAATGTTTGGGTAGAAAAATGAGAAAAATACAATTCAATATAATTTTTTTTTTTAAAAAAAATTACACATAAATGGTAAACTTCGTAAACATTAATAATGAATATTCTAAATTTTTTCATGCAACTATAAATACTTTTTTAAAATTCCACTGTATTGTAATTTTTCCTAGAAAAATTTGTAACATCGTCACAAAAATACATAATATTATCATAAAATATATAATTTTATTTTTGAAATATAAATTATCATAATTCTATGAAAAAAAAAATACATAACATTTATCTTAACAATATGTAATAAAGTTTATATTGTATATATGTTATTCTCACAGTTTTGTGTCTGTAAATTAAATGTATAAATTAAATAAACAATAAAATAAAATAAAATAATTCAAAAAATAATTATGTAAATTAAATTTTGAATTAAATGTTTACAGAAATTAAAGTCGAGCCTTGTGTTGGACACAATCTCTTTAAAGTAGATTTCGCCCTTACTTCGGTGTTTCGAGTTTTACCGACGTCTACTTCTCAAAATGCAACGACTAACACTTAAATTTGCAGCACTACAAATTCAAGTCCGGCGAACCAAAACTCTGTTGTAACTCTATTTTTCTTTCTAAAAAGAAACGCAGAAATAGATGCAAGAGCACAGGAAGAACAGAAGAAGAATGATGAAATTCTGAGGGAAAAATTGAATGCCAAGAATGCTGGAATTGAAGACTTTTTCTAGTAGAAATGATGGCTATTCCAAACAGGTACCAAACAGATTTGAATTTGTTTGAACAGATTTAGTTTGACTTGAATAGGTATGAACCTGTTTTGAACCCTTTGAACCTGTTCGAATGGGTCTGAACCCATTAGGGATCTGTTTGGGTGAAGGAAAAATTCTGAACCAATTTATTTGGAATTTTGAAATTAAAATTAAAAACAAATAAATAAATTACAAATGGTTTTGGCCCAAAAAGATAAGTATTGGGCTAGATAAGCCCAACCCAACCTCACATCCCGCGCTCGCGCCCAAGCCCATGCCCAGCCCGCTCGTCCCGTGGCAGCGGTGTGCGCGTGTGGTTTTTGTTTTGGGTCTAATAGGTCTAGCCCACTTCACCCATAACCTCACCCTTCCACAAACTTGGGTACCCCTTGAGGCCTATCCCAAGTATCCCAAGCTAAGGTATATAAACCCATTCAAACCCTTAAGCCTTTCCAATGTGGGACAATCACATTTCACAAATGTGTAGGAAACCCACCAAAATCCATTTCCACGAACCAAAAAATGTGCATTGAATTCTCATTCATCCGAAAATGGTTTTGAGCAACCAAATACATGACGTTATTCACTACGTGACATTAAACGTGAACCCAATGAAAAACGTTAAAAATAACGCTTGGGTCCTGCCTTAATTTATGCTCAAAGTTAGCAAAAAATAAAGAATTTTCAAAGCCATTTTTCCAACAATCCCCCACATAAATGGAATTCACGAGAACGAACATGCAACAAGATGCAAACAAAGAAAGAGTACATTAAGAAGATACGGTACATCGAGATAAGTAGCTTTTGGCTTTGAACTTCCTCTAGTGAAAGCCTATCGGACTTACTGGTTAACCAGTGGACACGATGCCTTGAACTGTTCAACTGTTTGTGTAAGCCAAGACAATAGACTACACATAGTGTATCCGCAGACATAGTTTGATTCTTACGGTTATGTTTATTTTGGCCCTGAACAACGCCTGGTAATTCATGAGTGCTCTAGAGAATTTAACATTCTCAATTCTCACAGAACCAGCCCAGTTCATACTCATATAGGTGACTTTTTATTAAGAGTATCCTACTATATCCCACTTGGACGTCCAAGCTATAAGAATCATTAAAAGCAAACATTATCCTACTAACGCTGCAAGTATCACTCTTCTCATCATAGAAATGGGTAAGAGAAAACCTCCTTAGTGATACGTGAAGTCATCCACAATTCGGTTGTCCCTTTGAACCTAAATCTTGAGATCTCTAGTCAACTAGGTTGGGTTGCCATTATGGTGACTTTTAAGTAATATGCTCTAATCTCATTCCTCTCGATAAATAGTACAATTGCTCTCTAGCTAGCCCTTCAGTCAATGGATCAGCAATATTCTCCTTTGACTTTACATATTCTATGGAAATTATTCCATGTGAGAGCAAATGCCTAACGGTATTATGTCTTCGACGAATGTGTTGAGACTTACCGTTATATATATGATTCTGTGCCCGTCTTATTGCTGCATCGCTATCACATTGAATACATATAGCTAGCACAGGTTTAGGCCACATTGGTATGTCTTCTAAGAAATTACAAAGCCATTCTGTTTCTTCTCTTGTTTTATCTAATACGATAAACTCAGATTCCATTGCCGACCTAGCTATTCATGTTTGCTTGGAAGATTTCCAAGAGACTGCAGCACCTCCTAGGGTAAAGACGTATTCACTAGTGGATTTTGAGTCTTTAGTATCCAATATCCAATTTGCATCACTGTACCCCTCGAGTACTGCTGGATATTTGGTATAATGAAGGCCATAATTCTGGGTATGTCTTAGATACCTAAGTACCTTAATTATCGCTTTCCAATGATCGAACCCTGGATTACTTGTGTACCTACTTAATTTGCTTACAACATAGGCTATATCTGACTTAGTGCAATTCATTAAGTACATTAAGCTTCCGATTATTCGAGAGTACTCTAATTGTGATATGCCTGCATTTGTATTTTTTGACAAATGAAGACTAATGTCAACAATTGTTTTAGCAAGACAGTCGTCATGCTTTCCAAATTTCTCCAGGATCTTCTCAACATAGTGAGACTGAGATAAAGCATATCTTTCAGATGTTCTAGTAATTTTTATTCCTAGAATTACAACTGCTACTCTCAGATCTTTTATGTCAAATTTTTTGTTCAACATTTTCTTTGTGGATTTAATCATGTCATTATCGCTTCTAATAATGAGTATGCCATTCACATAAAGACAAACTATGAAATAGCCTTTGCCCGTGCTTTTAACATAGAAGCATTTGTCACACTCGTTTATCTTAAAACCATCCGAAAGCATAACGTGATCAAATTTTTCATGCCATTGTTTCAGAGCTTTTTTTAATCCATAAAGGGATTTGACAAGTTTACAAACCTTTTTCTCTTGACCGAAAACTTGAAACCTTTCCGGTTGTTCCATATAGATTTCTTCATCTAACTCACCATTCAAAAAAGTTGTTTTAACATCCATTTGATGTATTTTTAGATTTTACAAAGCTTCAATCGCAATCAACATGTCAATAGACGTTATTCTTATCACTGGTGAATAGGTGTCAAAATAATCGAGGCCTTCCTTCTGTCCATATCCTTTAACAACAAGCCTAGCCTTGTGTTTATCTATTAAACCATCTGTTTTCATTTTTCTCTTGAATATCCACTTATATGCAAGAGGTTTACACACTGGTAGAAGATCCGCCAGTCCCAAGTATGATTTTGTAGTATTGATTCAATTTCACTATTCATAGTCTCTCCACAACGGGGCTTCAGGACTTGATATTGCTTCTTTGAAGTTTTGAGGCTGATTTTCTAACAGGTATGCCAGAAAATCTAGACCAAATGATTTAAAGATCCTAGCCCTCTTGCTATGTCTAGGTTCATCTGATTCATTATCATTGTGGTCTTCACTGTTGTCCATAGCAGTATCAAAAATTCTTTTATTTGAACTCGTCTCTTCAGTTTCCTTGTAAGGAAAAATGTGCTAAAAAAGCGACGCATTCTTTGACTCAATAATAGTGCTTACATGCATATCCGGATTTTCAGATCTATGAACTAAAAATCTATATGCACTACTATTATTTGCATAATCAATGAACACATAATCAACAAAATCACCACGTTTCCATGCATCGACTGTGGCAACCACTTGCTGGTCAGTTTCTCTCTCGCTTAGTGCCGGAGTTTTTTCATGGGTGAAGTGAGCCAAATTCAATGTGGTAAGATAAAACGTCATTTTGTGTTGTCATCTCTTAAAATCATTTCCATTGAACTTTTATGACTTCTCCCCATGATTTACCAGTACTGTTGGAGTCATCACTGACGCAACAGGTGTGGGGGTCAAAGTAATAACAATCTCAGTACTATTTATTTCAGCTGTCATAATTCTAGTGAAATATTATGACACTAATCATAGATTTATACAAAAAAGAATTTACATACAAAATATACAGAATAATATTTTGTAATGAAATTCCAACGATAAACAGTATATTACTACTATGTTATCAAAGAAATCACTAAACAGTATATTACTATTAGTTAAGAAATTAAACAGTATATGACTACTATTTAATTTTCGGAAACGAAATATTCGTCTGTCTAATAGAAAAATAAAAAATCAAAATTCTACTTTAAGATTGTTATTCCCACAGCTCTGTGTGTGTAAATTAAATGTATAAATTAAATAAACAATAAAATAAAATAATTCAGAAAATAATTATGTAAATTAAATTCCGAATTAAATGCTTACAGAAATTAAAGTCGAGGCTTATGTTGGGCACAATCTTCTTAAAGTAGATTTTGCCCTCACTTCAGTGCTTCGAGTTTTACCGGCGTCTACTTCCCAGGATGCAACGACTAACACTTAAATTTACAGCACTACAAATTCAAGTCTGGCGAACCAAAACTCTGCTGTAACTCTCTTTTTCTTCCTAAAAAGAAATGCAGAAACAGATGCAAGAGCACAGGAAGAACAGAAGAAGATAGACAAAATTCTAAGAAAAAACTTGAATGCCAAGAATGTTGGAATTAAAGGCCTTTTATAGTAGAAATGGTGGTTATTCCGAACAGGTAAAAAACCTGTTCGGACAGATTGAACAAGTACCAAACAAATTTGAATCTGTTTGAACAGATTCAGTTTGACTTGAACAGGTTTGAACCTGTTCGGATGGGTCTAAACCCGTTAGGGATCTATTTGGGTGAAGGAAAAATTCTGGACCAATTTATTTGGAATTTTGAAATCAAAATTAAAAATAAATAAATAAATTACAAATATTTTTTGCCCAAAAAGATAAGTATTGGGCCGGACAAGCCCAACCCAACCTCACACCATGCACCCACGCTAAAGCCCAGCCCGCGCGTGGTTTTTGTTTTGGGTCCAAAAACGTTAAAAATAATGCTTAGATCCCACCTTAATTTATGCTCAAAATTAACAAAAAATAAAAAGATTTCAAAGCCATTTTTTCAACAATACACTGATAGAATTCCGTTTCAATATTACCAACAATGTGTCTCATGATGATATGTACAATTTTGTTTGTAGACATAATTATGTTATTGGGAAGATTTCTGATCCACCAATTAGTAGCCAAAAAAAATAGGGGAATTGACCAATAAATCCTATATTTCGGTGTTTCGATCATATAGTCCCAAATGTTTTCTTATTAACCATCTAGCCCTTTTGACTGATTGTTTACTAATTTGCCATTGGTCAAACCATTGTGAAAGATTGTTAATGAAATTGTGGTAGTAAGGATGGGTGTGTTTCACGTTTTCGAAAAAAGTGTACTAATGTTGTTTTAGTGTTTCGAATTATGGGCAAAGTTGATGGGTGTGTGTGAACATGACTTGAGTTTCATCTGACCCATATGTGAAGTGTGAAGTCATGTAGTGGGGCCACATCGACCCGTTTGCCTGTATGCATATGGCATAAACACATTCAATTACACCCATTTCGAAATTAGGCGTTCCAACCCGATTGACAGAACAACATATTGGGTAGGGTATAATCCAACAAATGGAACATGTGAAGTTCAATTTGGAATAGGGAACGTTCCAGAAGTGATGGAACCTTAGGTCATATAGGTTGTGTTTTCCCATAATTCAAATTTCAAATTCATGTGATTGGGTCCCACAATCGAGATTGGGGAAAATTTTAGGAATGTTTCGTTAGATTGGTTACGAATTGATTGTTTCGATTTGTAGGGGTTTTTGGTTGTGTGAAACCCTAGTTTTGGTTGTGTGAAACCCTAGTTTGAGTAGAAAATGTGAATTTGCTGTGAACGTAAGTGGGTGGAGGCGTGGGGCATCAGTGTAGCCGAACAAATATTGGCAAAATGACTATGAAACGTAAGTGTTATGTATTTGTCCATTGATGGTATGTGTTAGTGTGTGAACTATTTATGTGTTTGGGACTTCGGGATTGCATTGTGTGTGTTGTGTTTTGTTTATTGCTCTTAGAAATGTATGTGTGGCGTTGTATATGTTTGATATGTGATGTGTGGGTGTTGTTAGTTGTGTGTATGTGATTGTAATAATGTTCACGTTTTGATGTGGGGGACCACACATAAACAATGTTAGGAGGGATTCCGGTAGATCGACTTTGCCGACGCGGTACACCGACTTGACGGTGTTTACGTTAGGCACAGCAATGGCGGACTGTCATAGAAGCTGCACTGGCCAAGCAAACAAAATCAACGTAAACAATGTTAGGAGGGATTTCGATAGATCGACTTTGCCAACGCGGTATACCGACTTGATGATGTTCACGCTAGAATCAGCAATGGTGGACTATCACAGAAGATGGACTGGCCAAGCAAACAAAATCAACGTAAACAATGTTAGGAGTGATCAACTTTGCCGAGGCGGTACACCGAATTGATAGTGTTCATGTTAAAAGCAACAATGGTGGACTGTCACATACATACGCCCCTAAAAAGATTTCACCCCCCCCCCCAAAAAAAAAAAAAAACACCATGGGATTATACATATCCAAAATAAAAGATAACATCCCACAATTTATGTAAGGGCATATTCGTCCACCACATAACAATATAAATTCAAAAAAGGAGTTATCAGTAAGATTTTCCTCCTAACATGGACTTGCCAAGCAAATAAAATATTTGTGGGATCAAACATAACACAATTTAGCTTAATGGAACTTTCTGATAAATTTCTCAAAAAAATAAAGGCGGCCGATATTTGTCAAAGTTTGTTTGATTACTTGATTAGAAAGAAACGGCACAATAACAACGTAAGACATGGATTGGGAAAAACCGCATGATTGGAATGTTTGACACGGAAATTAGGTGGATTGCTAAGTTAATAATGTGGACAAAAAGGTTGTGTTTCAACCTGTGGAGTTTATTATAGGTTTTTATTTTGATGATTCGATTCATTTTTTTAGATATATGTTTTTTTTTTTGTTTCATTCATAAAAAAAAGATGTAGATCGGTTTGACAATTGTAATGTATTCAATTTATTAAGTTTGTCACTCAAAAAAAGAAAGACAATAATATTTTTTTTTAAATATTTTTTAATATTTTAGTGACAAACGTAATAAATTGACAATGCTACTATTTTTGAATCGGCTTAGTTTTTTCGTGTGAATGAAATACACAAATTTCTAACAAATTAAATGATTTAGATCATTAAAGTAAGATCGATAATGGATATTGACATGGATAGGCCCACAAGGCACACGGCCCACGGTAAACCACCCCGAACCCAGTGCTTGGGGCCAATGGCACAACCCGGTTGCTTGGGTGACAAGGCCCAGAACAGCTGGAGGCCACCTAGACATGAAGGGCCAACGGCATTTAGGCACACGGCAGGTGGGACACGGGCCACATCAGCAGACAAAGATCTGCAGAGTTATTATCACAACACATCACCATTAATGCAACCCATCACAGCATTTATTACAACAGCACTCCCCGCCGGAACAGAGCCTCCATCACCCTAAACAAGATGAGCTATGGCACAGGCTTTCGGCGGAAAAAGCATGTCACAAGAGACAGGAAAAATGATGACAAAAGGATATAAGCAAGGATAAGAGGAAAAAAAAGAAGGTTAAGTTGGTCTCTCTCTCTTGATCTCTCGATATACAGTCTTTTCATACTCTGCTCTTCTAATTCTTGCACCGGAGGGTTCACTGGGGGACTACCCCGTTCCCCCCCTTGAACTTGCTTGCAGGTCATCTGGCGGAGCCCCCCTTTTTGAGTCGGAGTCTGGAGAACCTGGGCCGGTCCGACCCATCCATCCGGGAATCGATACATCATCAGTTGGACTATCCTAGGTGGTTGTCCAATGTGGTCCTCGTCCGAAAACACAATGGCAAATGGCGGCTTTGTGTCGACTACTCGGACTTGAACCGAGCATGTCCTAAAGACAGTTACCCCCTCCCTCGCATAGATCTGTTGGTCGACGCCACCGCCGGTCATCAAATGCTCAGCTTCATGGATGCCTTCTCTGGGTACAACCAAATCCTAATGCACACATCCGACCAGGAGGACACATCATTTATTACCGACCGCGGTACTTACCATTACCGGGTAATGCCGTTCGGATTGAAGAATGCTGGGGCCACTTATCAGCGGCTGGTTAACACCATCTTCCATCACCAAATAGGCCGGAATATGGAAGTCTACGTCGACGACATGCTAGTCAAAAGCAAATACTCCTCCGACCACCTCACTGATTTACGAGAAACCTTCACCACCCTGCGTAAGTACCAGATGAAGCTCAACCCAGAGAAGTGCGCGTTCGGCGTAGGATCCGGCAAATTTTTGGGTTTTATGGTCAGCCAACGCGGCATCGAAGCTAACCCTGAGAAGATCAAAGCCTTGATCGAGATGCAGTCACCTCGGACGGTCAAAGAAGTTCAGAGGCTCACCGGCCGAGTGGCAGCCCTTAACCGCTTCATATCCCGCGCGACAGATAAGTGCTTGCCCTTCTTCAAAGTCCTTCGGCAGACCTTTGAATGGACAACTGAGTCCGAAGAGGCCTTCCAACAGTTAAAGCAATGCATGGCTAACCCCCCCTTCTCTCTCAAGCAATCACGGGTGAGCCTCTCTTCCTCTACCTAGCAGTATCAGAAACCGCAGTCAGTGCGGCTCTCCTCCGAGAAGATGGCTCAGTCCAACGACCGGTCTATTACATTAGCCGAGCTCTCAGGGGCGCGGAGCAGAACTACCCCTTGCTGGAAAAACTATCCCTGGCTTTGGTCATTGCCTCTAGACGACTCCGCCCATACTTCCAAGCCCACTCCATAGTGGTCCTCACCGACCAGCCCCTGAAGAAGGTCATGCAGCAACCGGAACTCTCAGGCAGATTGATGCAGTGGTCAGTAGAACTCAGCCAGTTTGACATCTCTTACCGCCCTCGGACAGCAATCAAAGGGCAAGCTATAGCTGATTTCATCATGGAATTCACCAAACCGACCCCGACCACCACACCCCCGCCCTTACCAACTCTAACAGAGCCAGAAGATCCTCATTCCTGGACCCTCAATGTTGATGGGTCGTCCCGAAGAGAAGGAAGCGGTGCCGGCATCATCCTCACCTCTCCTGAAGGCGGTCACTTCAAATGTGCCCTCCGTTTCCTGTTTGAAGCAAGCAACAATGAAGCCGAATATGAGGCATTAATAGCAGGACTCCGCCTCGCCAAGGACATAGGGGTCAGCCACCTCCGAGTCTTCAGCGACTCCCAACTTGTTGTCGGTCAAATGACGGGGGACTTTGACGCCAAGGACGATACGATGCGAGCCTACAGAGACCTGGCACTCCCTCTTGCTCGCCTCTTCAATACCTTCCACATCAGACATATTCCTCGGGCAGACAACTCCAAAGCAGACGAAATGGCTCAGTTGGCTTCAGCTGACCATCCTACTCTCAGCCATGACGTCCGCATAGAATACCTACACCACCCGGCCGTTTCACCGAGTCTACAAGCTATACAACACATTCAAAATGAACCTATCCCATGGGCATCCGACATCCTCCTATTCCTGACCACAGGAGCACTCCCAGAGGACCAGCAGCAGGCTTCCAAAGTCCGATCCCGAGCGTCCAATTACGTCATCATCGACGACATATTGTACAAACGCGGTTTCTCCCGGCCATACCTACGCTGCCTCAATCCAGCGCAAGCAACTTACGTAATGCAGGAAATCCATGAGGGGATTTGTGGCAATCACTCAGGAGGCAGGTCCCTTGCCCAGAAGGTACTCCGTACTGGGTATTTTTGGCCAACACTCAGTCAGGATACGACTGATTTTGTGCTCAAATGCGACAAATGCCAACGCTTCGCCAACATCCCTCATGCTCCTCCTACAGAGTTAATCACACTCTGCAGTCCTTACCCGTTTGCCAAATGGGGGATTGACCTGGTCGGTCCCCTTCCCACCGGTCGAGGTCAGACCAAATTCGCAATCGTTGCCATCGATTACTTCACCAAGTGGGTCGAAGCTGAACCCCTTGCCACAATCACCGAGCGGAACACAACCAGGTTTATCTGGCAATCGATCATTTGCCGATTTGGCATCCCTCAAGCCATCATCTCTGACAATGGCAAACAATTCGATAACGCGAAGTACAGAAAATTTTGTGCAGATCTCCAGATCCAACCGTGCTTCTCCTCCCCCGGTCACCCCCAGGCAAACGGCCAAGTTGAAGTCACCAACCGTTCCCTTCTCAAAATCATCAAAACCAAGCTCGAAGCTGCTAAAGGCCTTTGGGCCGAGGAACTGCCCAATGTACTCTAGGCTTACCGAACCACTGCTGTCAGATTGGCTTCTTACCAGCAGAAAATGAGAACACACTACAACCGCCGAGTCCGACCTCGAGAATTCTCCGTCGGGGATCTTGTCTTACGAGAAGTGACTCTCGCCACAAAGAATCCAGCCGAGGGAAAACTGGCAGCCAAATGGGAGGGCCCCTACATCGTCAAAGCCCGACCACGACCAGGCACTTACCGACTCCAAGACATGGAAGGCCGAGACCTGCCCCATCCCTGGAATGCAGAACATCTGAAGCGTTACTATCAATAAGTTCATATTTTTGTATTACCAATATTGTTGTATTCCCCTTTTCTTTATATATAAAGCAAATTCCGATTGCAGATCTACACTGTCATAATTCAAATGTTTGTACGACGATCCCATAACATTGCCACCGACAGCAACTCAAAACTTCACAACCTCGGCCGGCCTCAGCGCTTCAAAGCCTCGGCCAGACCACTCGAAGCCTCGCCCAGACCGAGCACTCGAAGCCTCGGCCAGACCGAGCACTCAAAGCCTCGGCCAGACCGAGCACTCAAAGCCTCGGCCAGACCGAGCACTCGAAGCCTCGGCCAGACCGAGCACTCGAAGCCTCGGCCAGACCGAGCACTCGAAGCCTCGGCCAGACCGAACACTCGAAGCCTCGGCCAGACCGAGCGCTCAAAGCCTCGGCCAGACCGAGCACTCAAAGCCTCGGCCAGACCAAGCACTTCAAAGCCCCAGCTAGACTGAACACTCGACCGAGCACTCCAAAACCAAACAAGGCTACATTTTTTCACACTTGGTCACATTTTTAAACTTCCCCACAACACTTACTTACTCTTACCTTCATGTTTACACTCTCACTCGTCCGTTTTGAAACCTCCTCATAACACTTACATTTTTCACATTCACTTTCAAATTTACACTCAACTGTCTAGCTACTACTTGTAACTTACCCTCTACCCTCATTTGTGGACTTTTACTGCACAAAATTTCTTACTCATTTTTACTGCACAAGGTTTTTATTCACTTTTGCTGCACAAACAGTCAGCTGACAACAGACACAAAATAACATTCGTACACAAATTCATCTTAACCAAACTCTTCACGTATTTATTCATTCACTCATAGAATTACAATGTAAAAAAAAAAAAAAAAAAAAAAAAAAAAAAAAAAAAAAAAACAATGCACAAAAATTACAATGTATACACTTAACCAAACCCCACAGAACACGCCCAGCTCTTCTTCTCCTTGGCTACTCTTCCTCGCTGGATGCTAGATCCTCTTCTTCAACGCCTTCGTCCAGGGGGGTCTGGGCCACATCATCTTCGCCTATTGTCACACTACTCAGGTCCAAGTCTGGAAACAGCTCCTCAGCTCTACGCTTGAACATTTTCCAACCACTGTCCCAGTACTCGGCCATTTCATGCTTATAGAAGTCGGACTGCTGGAAGCTTTCAATCACCTCTGATTCTGTCCTACCTCCAGCAGTCTTCCTTGACGGGCCCAACCCCCCAGGCTCTTGACCAGCCAGACTCCTGGCGACAGCAGCATCCACCTCCATCTGAAATTCGGAGGACCCTTTATACTGCTCCACTGCTGCGACGCATAGATCAGGGTAGGCCGCCTTTTCAGACGCCGCCTTCGCCCTCTCCTCGTCCAGCTCCCTTTGCAGAGCCATCCTTCCAACAGCTGCCGTCGCCCTCTCCTCTTCCATCCCCTTCCTCAGACCCTCTAGCTCCGCCGCCATCTTCACCTTCTCCATCTCCCATTCCCTCAGAAGCCTCCCCTTGTCCTCCTCTGCTCTGGTGCGCTCCTCCCCCAGCTCCTTCAGCAGGTCTCCAATTCTAGAGTCCGCTTCATCCTTCTGCCTGACCAGCTCTTCATTGCTGGTCATAGCCTCCTCATGCCTCTCGACCGCCACCGCGCAGGCCTTCTCGGACTCTTCCAATTTTTTGTGCTCACCAGCCAGTTGGAACTCCAGCGACACAACCTTACGGCGTGTGTCCTCCAGTTCCAACTTGACTGCTGGCAGGTCGGCATAGGCAGTCTCCCAGTCGGCACTATCCTCCCTCAACTTGGCCAGCTGGACCCTGACCTCCTCAGCCTTCAACTTGGCGGCCCCAGCTTTCCTGAGAAGAGCCCCCGCTAAGGTAGTCACCTCCATTTGGGCGGAGCATAACCCCCTCAGCAGGTCGGCCTCACTATACCCAGATGCCGCGCGCAGAGCTCCTTCATCCACAATCCTCACCAGGCGGTCGGCTCCCGCCCTGGCTGGGCCTTCTTCTCCCTCCATCCTCCCAGCTACCGCGCGCGCATGATAAATAGCCGTGGCCACACGAACCCCCCCTTCCTGGGGGTCGGGCCTCCTCTGAACCTGTTCCCTCCCGCTCGGCGCCGCCTCCCCCACCCCAGCCTCCGCTTGTACTGGTGGACCCACCTCCACAACCTCCACCGTTGGGATGATCTCCACTTCCTCTGGGGCGTCCTTTGCCGCAGACTCCTCTGCATTCGTTGGGGCCACCTTCGCCCTCTTGGCCCCAGACTCTTCTGCAGCCTCCTCTGGGGCCCCCCTCTTCTTCTTCTCCTTCTTTTTCTTCATGACCGTCACAACCCCTCTGGCCTTTTCCTTTACAGGGTCTACAGGCGGCGGAAGCGGCTCAAAGCTACCCAAGTCTTTTTCCCCCAAAGGCCTAGGGCGCGGTCGGATCCTCTCCCGCGAGAGTGGTTCAGCCGGTCGGCCCCTCTGCGCCTCTATCAACTTCGCGGCCTTGGCCATAATGGCTCGATCCTCCATCTCCTGTGCTCTTCTCCTCTCTTCCAACTCCCCCCGGTCGAGGTCTCCACCTTTCGGCTGCGGTCCCAGCCCCGCCTCAAACAGTGCTGACGGCTGGACAAGATCGTCCCATCTGGCTTTCTCTCTCTCTCTCCACTCCCTCACTTTCTTCACCCTCTCTTCCGCCACCACCCCCAGCCTAGATTCCATCGACCGATTTGGCACCTTCCACATGGTGCGCACCCCCATCCCCCCATTAACTGACACGAAAAACCACCGTGGCCGCCACCCCTTGATCGACGTAGGCAGCCCCGCCACCAACCCCCTGCCCATCACCGCCTGTAGGGTGACCCACGTTTCTTGCTGCCCCGACGCTTTGTAACATGAGAAGAACTCGTCGATCGTCATGGCCTCTCCTCCATTCGCCTTAGGCCACGCACTCGCACAAGCCATCAGAATCTTCCACGCATTGGGCATCAACTGCCACGTGTATGGCCACGATGCACTGTCCCCTACCCTTACCCTGTCTTTTCCATTTTCACATCAGCACATTTTAGAACCCCACGCCCCCCTGATCGGCACGTCTCACGGCCGACCTCTCCCGCTCGGTCACCCCCGTGGTCGCCCCGCCTCACGGTCGACCCCTCCTGCTCGGCCACCCTCGTGGTCGGCCCGCCTCACGGTCGACACCTCCCGCTCGGCCACCCTCGTGGTCGGCCCGCCTCACGGTCGACACCTCCCGCTCGGCTCTCCTCGCAGTCGGCACACCTTCCAGTCGGCCTCTCCACCCGTTTCACACTTCTCTCCCTTCTCACTATTCCCTTCGTTGGTCTAAAGCTGCACTCGGAAATGGGGGACTACTGACATGGATAGGCCCACAAGGCACACGGCCCACGGTAAACCACCCCGAACCCAGTGCTTGGGGCCAATGGCACAACCCGGTTGCTTGGGTGACAAGACCCAGAACAGCTGGAGGCCACCTAGACATGAAGGGCCAACGGCATTTAGGCACACGGCAGGTGGGACACGGGCCACATCAGCAGACAAAGATCTGCAGAGTTATTATCACAACACATCACCATTAATGCAACCCATCACAGCATTTATTACAACAGCACTCCCCGCCGGAACAGAGCCTCCATCACCCTAAACAAGATGAGCTATGGCACAGGCTTTCGGCGGAAAAAGCATGTCACAAGAGACAGGAAAAATGATGACAAAAGGATATAAGCAAGGATAAGAGGAAAAAAAAGAAGGTTAAGTTGGTCTCTCTCTCTTGATCTCTCGATATACAGTCTTTTCATACTCTGCTCTTCTAATTCTTGCACCGGAGGGTTCACTGGGGGACTACCCCGTTCCCCCCCTTGAACTTGCTTGCAGGTCATCTGGCGGAGCCCCCTTTTTGAGTCGGAGTCTGGAGAACCTGGGCCGGTCCGACCCATCCATCCGGGAATCGATACATCATCAGATATCATGGGCCCGAATATCACCCTCTAATCTACAAAAAATGATAAATTTTATTGACCCACCCTAAAACTTAGATAAAATCCAATATTATCGTATAAATTTATTATAATTATATTAATTTTTTTAAAATTTTAATTCATATTATAATTAGTTTTTCTTTTTATCAGTAATTCATTAATCATCTAACCTACATTAAAATATATATATATTTTACCGTTTATTTGTGTATTTACATTAGTTTCAATTTTTAAATTTTATTAAAAGAATAATCAGTATAATTATATTAATTTTTTTTAAAAAAAGAGATTAATATAATTTAACCAAATTAAAAAGTCATGCTGCCGGTGTTAAACCCAACAACTCTTAAAATGTCGGTTGATGACTTGGATATTTTGCTGGACTTACTGGTCTCCCCCGTGTGGATGGCGACAGATATGGCGAATTGGTTTGCATGAAGCTTCGCTGAACCGGCAAAAGCAACGAAATTAGGAATTAGAAAGAAGGATGAAGTTCATCATAGATTTGAGATATATAGTTCCGCCTTCGATGAACATCCTCTTCCACCTTCTCCAAATTTATTTAAATTTTTAATTTTACATATATACTCACCGAATTAAAAATTATATTACCTAATTTTTAAAAAATTTCAGACTTAACTCGAGTTTCTTAGATTGAACTCGCTCGAGTTTCTAACTCTAGTAAGGATTAAAAGTTACATAATTGAAATTGTGACAAATTAAAAATTGATATATAAATTATGATAAAATTGTGAAACGTAAATTGTAAGTTTCAATATTTTTTTATTTTCATAATTTACATTTAAAAATCTAACTATTTATATTATTTTATATAAAAATATTTTATTAATTTTTTCACAACATCACATGAGTTTTCACTAGTAAATGAAATTACATTAGATTTTCGAGGTGAACTGATGCCAAAATTAACATAAAAGATACATTACTATATCAAAATTATTATTTTTGTTTAATAATTTTTAAAACTATTTAACATATCTTATTATTAATAATTTTTTATTTTACTTTACATTAAAAACAAAATTTTACAATTCTTAATTCAATTTTTTAAATTTGATTCATGAATACTATTAAATTTGATGTATAGAAAAATAGAGAGAATGAAATATGTATTGATGATTGATATTATTGATTGATGTATTGTTGATATTCTGTATATTTACAAAGAGATTTACACTCTCTTTATAGAGAGGAGAAAGCCAACATTGGGTGTCAATTGAGGCACCGAAAGCATAAAGCAAGGATAATTATTAAAGCTAACATAATGCTGTACTAAACATAATGATAACACTAGCAATACTAACATAGAATACTAACATCACTAACATATAATACTAACATATTTTACCAGCCCCCCGCAAACTCAAGGAGGATAGAAACTAACCAACTTGAGTTTGAAGAGAGTAACAAAACAGGAAAGTAAACTGATAAATAAAACAGGATACGAGACACGGTATGGTCGTGTCAGACCGTTGTAGCAGACAGTTTACGGAGTCATGTCGGACCGTTGTAGCAGACACTGTGTGGTCGTGTCAGACCGATGTAGAAGACAGTTTATGGGGTCATGTCGGACCGTTGTAGCAGGACAGTTTACGGGGTCATGTCAGACCGTTGTAGCAGACACTGTGTGGTCGTGTCAGACCGTTGTAGAAGACACAGTTTACGGGGTCATGTCAGACCGTTGTAGCAGACAGTTTACGGGGTCATGTCGGACCGTTGTAGCAGCTGACCGGAATCAATGTCGGGACAGTTTATGGGGTCATGTCGGACCGTTGTAGAAGCTGACCGGAATCAATGTCGGGACAGTTTATGAGGTCATGTCGGACCGTTGTAGCTGGATAGTTGTAGCTGGACAGTTTACGGGGTCATGTCGGACCGTTGTAGCAAATTGTGGTGGTGCACCAAGGGGGCGACTTAGGGAGTGCGCCATGAGCGACTTATACATGATACTGTGTATAACCCCCCCTCAAACTCAAATAGGTGTAAAGATAGAAACCTATTTGAGGTTGAAATAAAGGGTTTGGTAAAGCTGACCGGTGTAGAAGACACTGTATGAGTGTGTATATAGGCTGCCCAAAAAATATACATGGATGTAGATATCGAGCCCTCAAAAGTCGTGCCCTCAAAAGGGGTGTCATCAAAAGGCGTGCCCAATTCATCAAAAGGTGTGCCGGACATGATGGCGAGGCACGTGGGCGCCTTGACTGGTGTGCCCGTTTGTCTGGCGTCAAGAGGCGCGCGATGCGCGTGGCTGCCTCTGTGTCATGGTCTTTATAAACCGAAGCGGAGGAGGCAGAAGCTGAGACAGAAAAACTGAGAGAAACCTCTGAAAAATTCTTCGTTTTGCTGAGAAAGAGAGGTCGTTTTGCTGAGAGAGATAGTCTGTAACACTCTGTTGCGAGAGATATTCTGTAACACTCTGTTGCGAGAGATATTCTGTAACACTCTGTTGCCCAGAAAATGGCCTCGTCTTCCTGTGGGCTGCTCACTCTCTTTCCCGATCTCAACGAGTCCACAGGAGAGAGAACTGGTGCGGTGTCCCGTGAACCTCAACCAAACACCACTGGGTTTGCTCCGTTGAACTTTCCGATGCAGTCGGTGGAGCAAAAAATGGCAGTGCAAACGGATGTGGAGGCTAATCAGTATACTTTGAAGGCATGTGTGGAGTCCATGACGGCGATCACAAACTTGTCGCACCGGCTGCAGAGTAGGACAAATGAGGTGCAGCAATTAAACTCCCAGCTGGCTCTGCTCCAACGCATGTATAAGGATGCGCGAGCAGAGATAAGCGTGCTAAGGGCAGAAAACAAGGAGCTGAAGCGGAAGGCCACCGTGATGTTCCGATTTGGAGGGCCGCCATATGCTGCAGTGGAGGAGCAGGGAGTAGTGATCGTGCCCAGTGGATTGGGAAACACGGAGGCAACACCGGCAAGGGCCGCCCAGGACGGAGGCAAGAAGAAAAGACCAGCGGCAGAATAGAGAAGAAAAATCCCACCTGGGAATGTGGGTGTTGGGTTGTATTGTTTTTTTTTTTTTTTTTTTTTTTTTTTTTTTTTTTGTTATGTTTTGTGTAAAATGGTGATCGGGGTGGATCCCCAGCATGAATAAAAGGAGTTTAGTGTGCAGTTCGGCTTCTGCCTTTCTTTTTTTTTTTTTCTCTCTTTTTTTTTTTTTGTTTTAAATAAATAAATAAAATAAAGAAAGAAATAAAATAAAATAAAATAAAAGAAAGGGAAATTGGAGTCGTAGACAAAGGAGGAGAATACCCATGTAGTGGGAGAGAGAATGAGTGGGGTGAAATATTTAAGAAAAACAAGTGGTTGGGTGGAAAGGAGAAAAGGAGAGAGAGAGAGTGACAGTGTGAGGTGTGCAGATCATGTGTATCGGCTCCTGCTCTTTGTTTTTTTTTTTTTTTTTTTAAATAAAGTGAGACCAGCTAAGCCTGATAAGAAGGAAAATAAAGGTTGGGCCGTGGGCGGTGTGATTATGGTTTAGGGTGAAGAATATTTTAAAAGGAAAAAGTGGATATAATAATAATAAGAAAAGGGTAGTGGGTGCTGTGTGTTTCAAGGAGTTTCACGCTTGGGCGGTTGATTAAAAAAAAACGGATTTTTGGGTTAAAGTGGAAAGATGAGAGAGAGAAGAGTGGTTGTATTTTTTTATGGGAGTGAGAGAGAACTGTGGGGTTCTTCATTTTGAGAGAGCTGTGTGTGTTCTTGCAGTGTGAGAGAACTGGGTTTGGTCATTGGTTTGGGTAGAGAGCAACACCCCAAAACCGAGAGAGAGAATGTTAGCGGGGGAGACGAAGCCGCAGGTGGTGGTGGAGAAGTGGATGGCGGCAGCGAGGTGGTGTTGGTTGCGGCAGGTAGCCTGAGAAGGTGGTGGAGGGGCTGAGCCGATGGAAAAAGACAAAGGGATGGTAGAGTGTGTATTGCTCCGTCTGTAGCCAATTAACATAGCAGCTATGGCGGACAAGGCAGTGACTATCCGTACTAGGAAGTTCATGACCAACAGGCTTCTCTCTAGGAAGCAATTCATAATTGATGTTCTTCATCCCGGAAGACCCAATGTTTCCAAGGCGGAGTTGAAGGAGAAGCTGTCGAGAATGTATGAGGTGAAGGATCCAAATGCAATTTTTGTTTTCAAGTTCCGCACCCATTTTGGAGGTGGAAAGTCAACTGGGTTTGGCTTGATTTATGATTCTGTTGAGAACGCCAAGAAGTATGAGCCCAAGTACAGGCTTATCAGGAATGGACTTGATACCAAGGTTGAGAAATCAAGGAAGCAGCTCAAGGAGAGGAAGAACCGAACAAAGAAAATCCGTGGAGTGAAAAAGACAAAGGGATGGTAGAGTGTCCCTGTGTGTGTCTGTCTCCACCTCTCTTTTAATCCCTCACCAGCGAGAGAGAGAGAGATGCATGCCGAGAGAGAGGAGGTGAGTTTGTTGCAGCGAGAGAGATCCAACAGAGAAAATTGCAGAGAGAGAGAGATGGTGTCCATATCCCTCCCCATGTGTGTGTCTTGTGAGAGAGAGAGCCCGTCATGGTATGGTCTCTAGAGAGAGCCGAGAGGTAAGAGAGAGGAAGATGAAGTTACAGTCTGGGTATGTGTAGAGGTCCGGCGGGCGACCAAGGCGAGGCTGCCGCCCGCCGGTGAAGCAGAATGAATAGGTTCTTAACCTTGCTCTGATACCATATTAAATTTGATGTATAGAAAAATAGAGAGAATGAAATATGTATTGATGATTGATATTATTGATTGATGTATTGTTGATATTCTGTATATTTACAAAGAGATTTACACTCTCTTTATAGAGAGGAGAAAGCCAACATTGGGTGTCAATTGAGGCACCGAAAGCATAAAGCAAGGATAATTATTAAAGCTAACATAATGCTGTACTAAACATAATGATAACACTAGCAATACTAACATAGAATACTAATATCACTAACATATAATACTAACATATTTTAACAAATACCTCTTGGCAATTGCACGATCCCAATTAAACAACCTTGTCAGTATAATGGTGGATTTTTATGAAAGCATTTTCGCTGCCCTACCCCCGGTACAATGGTGGCCTCGGTCAATGACGGGATTAGAAAATTAAATTAGAAATGACACTTATTAATTATAATATTAAAATTTTTTATAAAAATATTTCATACAAGTTGTAGGATTGATTTCAGAAAATATCAAAAAAATAATATTATTTGTAATTAGTGTATCATAGATAATATAAAAAAAATATGGATATAAGTCTTAAAATAAATTATATAATGATAAAAAAAATTTATACAAAATTTGATCAAAAATTCAATATAATGGTAATACCACGTCATCATTGATATATGATATCACCAACTAATAATACATAAATATATAGAGAGTAAACCTTACATGTCAAATGTAACAAACAATCTAATAAATTTTATATCGTTATAATGAGATTATTTATACTTGTATGTCAATAATAACGACATCACTGTTATATTCAAAAAATTTCATAGATGATATGATTTACAGTAGTCTCTTCATTTTCAATTAAAACAACAATTATTGTTCTCATAATTTTTAAAATGTCATTGATATTTCACTCTAATAATATTTTTGTAATTTTTTTTATTTAAAATAGTTTCTTCATGTTTGCAAAAAAAATTAAAAAAAAAAATCACAAAATTCAAAGGGAGCACGTGACCCCCCCGCGCGGGGGCTTCACTCCCTCCGTCACTAGCCTTGGCCTAGTTGGAGTATGTATATATAGATCACTGCCTCTAGCACGTGACCCCCCTCCCGCGCGGAGGTTTCACTCCATCCGTCAGTAGCCTTGGTCCAGTTGGAGTATGTATATATAGATCACTGCCTCTAGCACGTGAGCCCCCCCACCTCCCTGCGCGCGCGGGGGCTTCACTCCCTCCGTCACTAGCCTTGGCCCAGTTGGAGTATGTATATATAGATCACTGCCTCTATATATATATATATATATATAAGATTTTAAAAAAATTCTTTTTATATATTAGTATTAATTATTAATTACTTTCAATTTATTTAAATTCATCCTTTATAGATTTGAAAAGAAATTTTTTTTTAAAAAAAAATACTAAGTAGTTGTACGACTCACACCTCTATAAACAGGATATTGAAAGTATAAAATTTAACAGTTTCAACAAAATATAAGAAAAAATTGTTTTCTCACAATTATTATTAATAGATTATCTTATAATTATTATATTTTATAACTCAACAACAATATGAATATGAAAAACTATATTTATTAATATTGTAGTCTATACTTTATTTTTAAAATTTACGTTAATATGTATGTTTGCTTCCTATGTTAAATTTCTGGTCCCTTCCTACACACATTTTATTTCTGTTTGAGATAAATTAGACTCACATCTCCTAAAATTTGAAAAAAAAATAACAATGAACTCTAAAAGTTTGGCATAATTATACTGATCTCAATTTTAGTAAGGCTAAAGCGACTAAACTAATGCAGGTAATGGGTGAATATTGACATAAATAAAGACAAATATACATATTAATAAAAATGAGATGATAATATCATTTTTTTTTTATCCGTTCGACTAATGAATACTCATAAAAAAAATAAAAAAGAAGAAAAAAGATTAAGTGTTATGTAAATTAAAATTTTAAAGAGACTTCTATAATTATATTAAAAACCCAAAACTTTTTGTAATTTTTTTTTTTTCTCTCTTCCAAATATTAAGAAGGAGCTTTAGTGTAATTTTACCCATTTAATTTTGTTTTTGTTTGGTGACTGATTAGGAACGGCACAACAACGTCGTAATGGACAGCTGGGTTTTACAAAAGGAGCTGCGACAGGAGAATTCAGCGTTGGTCAGCCTTAAGGAAAAGACAAAGAAGAATTTGCGCGGTTGACAAAAGGAAAAGCAAAGGCCAGGTCGGACTCGTCACCCAGTTGGGTTGGATAAGGAAAATCAAAAAAGTCATACAGATGTTAAACGCTGCAACACTTGCTCGCTAGTACGTGCCTAACACGCACCTCATCTTTCTAGCTAGGTTGGTTGCTTCACAACTAGGGCTGGAAACGAGCCGAGCTGAGCCGAACTTTAGTGTGTTTGAGTTTGTTTATTAAGATTTCAACGAACTCGAGATCGAGCTCGAGCTAAATAAAAATTTAACGAATCGAACTCGAGCCGAGTTGGCTTAGGCTCGACTCGAGCTCGAGCCTGTTCACGAACCTTAACGAGCCAAAAAATTTGTAAATTCATACTTGCATGTGAGACTAAATTTATAATTAAAACTTTGATTATACAATTATATATACAATATATATAAGCATACTAAAAAAAATCCATATTTTACTAAAATAATAATATCTACTACCACTATTATATAAATGTACTATCTATAGTTAAGTATTATTTACATTTATATTTTTTAAACATATAAATAACATATTTCTCTTATTTTTTATACATAATTTTATATTATTTAATATATAAATAATAAAAATTAAACGAGCCAGCTAACGAGCCGAGCTTACGAGCCGAACTTTAGAATGTTTGGGCTTGTTTATTAAAAATTTAACGAGCTCGAGCTTGAGCTCGAACGGCAAAAAAAATTAACAAACCGAGTTCGAACGAGCTCTTACCGAGCCGAGCTCGAGCTTGTTCACGAACAGCTCTGTTCATTTGCAGCCCTATTCACAACTAACTGTGTGTCGCACTCGTACTCTCTTGCTAGTTTCTTAAAACCATTTTTCATAAAACATCTATCAACGGTCCAAATTGTCTTTTGTCGTATATGGTTCAGAAAGTTGAGATCGAGTCTGCATCAAGGTATACGCGTGAAGCTTCCCTGAACCTACCTTCCCAACTAGTAATATGAACCGAGTATATATATGGTTGATGTTATTAGTTCTTGATCAAACTAGGAATCAAAAAGAAAAAAAATGAAGTTTACCATAGATTTGAGATATATAGTTCCGCCCTCGGTGAATATCTTGCTCCACTTCCTCCAACTATCTCAAGGCTATCCTTATTGGTACTGTTCGTCGTCTTCGTCTTCGTCCTCATCCTCAAATCACTCATTAATGTTGAAGATGACTTCCCACTCCCACGTGAATCTTGTTATCTTCTTCTTCTTCTTTCTTCTTTTCATCTCTGTCAGACTTCCTCTTACTCTTTCATTAATATTTTCACAGCCCATTCAATTGCGATTTGGTCATTTCTATATCTCTGGCCTCCTTATAGTTACATTAATGATAGTCTCATTAGTGTTCCCACCTTCACTATTTTGGTACTTCTATCTCTTCATCTGCATATGCATCTACATCTCCAAATCTCCTTGGTTCCATCCACTTTTTGATGTGCTAATGGGCTATTTGCAAACTATCCCAACCCTTTTCATCATTTGCACCACCACCATCACCACCCAACAACAACCTGAAAATACCACCACGACCACCCTAGAAACACAACTTCCTCATCAGTCTGAATTTGAGTTGAATGAAATTGATGATGTGTATCTCTTCTTGAATGAGGGGCCAAGTTCGGAGCATGAACATTTTGAGATAATTTATGGACATGTGTAATAGTCTTCACTTGAGTATTGGATGTTCACTCCCCTCATATTCAATCATTTCTATTCCCGTACAAGGACCTTCTGTTCCTAAATAATCTTGTCTTATGTCCCAAATCACTCACAATCATTAGATATGTCTTGAAATTTTCACATCTTGAAATTCTCATATAATCCAATGATGGTGAGTAATTTAGGATAGGGAGACAAGATTATTTCGGGACAGAAGATTCTTGCACGTGGCTGTACTAGTGTTCCTTTCATCTTTTGCATATTATAATACCTTTATGCCTAGCTAGCCTAGTTGTAAAAAAAAATTGCCCAATGTATTGTGTTTTTCCTTTTCTTTTTATTTTTGTCAAAACCAAATAAATCATTACAAGAATTAACACTTTTGGCAACAAAAAAATTGGTCGCTAAAAGTCAATTTTTGGTCGGAAAAAGTTATCCGCGACCAATTTTTTTGGTCGCCACTTTGGTCGGCAATTGAGGGTCGGCAAAAGTAATTCGCGACCAAAATTGTGGTTGGTCGGCAAAAGTTGGATTTCGCGGCTAAATTTTTGGTCGCTAAATATTTAATTACCGCGACTAATTTATTTTGTCGCCAAAACACTTTGGTCGCGAAAAGTGATATTTTTCTGACCAAAAAGTTTGGTCGCCAATTATCACATTCAATGACCAAAAATTTTGGTCGCCAATCGTGACATTCCGCGACCAAAAAATTTTGGTTGCTAATCGTGACATTCCACGACCAAAAAAGGTTTTGGTCGCCATTTGTTACTTTTCGCGACCAAAACTTTTGGTCGGCAAAAGTGAGTTTCTATGACTAAGAACTGTTTTGGTCGGCAATAGATGTATTTTTTGCGACCAAAACTCTTGGTCGGCAATTGTCATTTTTTGCGGAAAAAATAATTTATTTGTCGCGACTAATAAATTGGTCGCCAAAGCAGGAAAACAATACACCTGTAATTCCTAATAATTCATTCAATCCATAATAAACCTATAATTTTAAAGCATCATTCAAATTAACTGAATCATTAACATTCGACACAATACATAATTCATTAACATTCGACACAATACAACTATTCTAAGTTTTCATTCACAAGTCACATCCATCTAGCATAACAAATTGAAACAATACATAATTCAAATTTACAGCATGAGGAAAATTGCTTAATCCACTAAGTTGCCTTGATAGCCAATCAAAAAGATCCTTGCGCCCTTCCGTGCCAAGCTTCGCGTCCATCAAAGCAGTAGTGATGTAAGGCACCTAATAAAGAAACAGAATTGGAAAATTTATCAGAGAAGCATGATAGTGGCAGCAACACTGGATTGCAAACCCGTATCTTTGCAAAAATCAATTAAATCCTATAAACATGTACATCGTATTGAGACAACTAGCTGGCATAATAAAACTGTACCTGTTGCTATACCTGCAAATTTCAGTACACGATGATTAATAAGTTAACAGCCATAACAAATACAGGCATAGTTAACTATCAAAGCTCCATTGATTCAGTTCACTTTTATATATGATTTTTTAATAAAGTTGGTAAAGTTTATTTTAACGAATAATACCACAGATTAATTAAAACATGAATGATTCTGATGTTCTTAGCTTTAGATTAAACTTTGGGTTGTAGATGAGCAGCTTGAGCAGACATTCACTCAGCACTGATGATCAAGGCCCCTAATCTAAGTAACCACACACAAAAGATTAACGTGTACCAAAAAAAAATATAAATTTGCAGTTCACATAGATAAGGTGGCATCACATTTGTGCCTCCTTTCCGTTCTCTTTCCCAAGACATCAAGGGAAAGCATATTTATCCATTCTGCTACCCTACCTACCAGATATGATATGAATGAATACATCTGACGAGTTTTCCTTAAAAATAATAATAGAAAACAAAATTCCTTAACCATAATTAGGGAAAACTCCAAAAAAAAAAAAAATCACATTTATTTGTACAATGGTCGGAAGTCACTCACTTTCCTATAACAAATTAGAAACTAATGGCAAAAAAAAGATATATGGTAGCAGAAATCCTTCAATCGAGAACAAAAATTTCAAGAAACAAACAAACAAACAAGAAATGACCAAGCATCATATATAGATATCAAAGTAATGTATAACGCAAAATTCTTACAGAATGTATGCTTTCTGTCAAAAAGTTTAAGAAACAAATAAATTCATTAATCTAATGCTAATAAAATGCCATAGGAATTTTGAATTAAGCTCACAGTTTTCAATGTCTTGCCTTTTTCTTTTCAACAAAAAATGGAAACGAATAATAGGAATAGACAAACAGTCAAGGTAAAAAAGACCTTATAATTGACGATTTGGACCCATATCACTAATTATTTAGATATGGCTTTTCTATACCAAGAAGAATCCTAGAATTCAGCTAAACTGATTTATTAAAATGGTAACATCATAAATTATTAAACCTGGTTCAGTGTAACCAAGGCTTTTAGTAGATTTGACAACTTGGCTGAATGGCTTTCCATCTTCTACCTCGCTCATTACATAACCCAGCGTACCTATTCACATACAAGGATATGAAACAAAATGATAAAATTACAACTTAAAAAACAAAGCATGTTCGATATATGCAAGCAAGCATGAAGAAGAAATAAGACATTTAAAAAAAAATAAAAAAATAAAAATAAATGATATACCACTTAAGCTCCCAATGATATGGTGCACGGGATCTCCAAATGAAAGTATACGATTTAAGGATGCTATAAAAGGGAGGCCAGCACCAACCTGCCAGTTGTCATAGCATGAAATTATTATTTTTTATTAAATATCACAGCATGAAATTATGCAGACTATAAATGATTAATCCTATCAAGCTCAATTTTTATAAACAAAAACTAACAGAAACAATGAAATTTTTATAGTTATAGGAGAAGCAGAAGCAGGTTTAGGGAGCAAGATCTACACAAGATAAATGGTTTTTCCCAAATGAAACAACTAATTGGCCAAAACTATTTAGAAGAGTTTATATTAAAAACAAGACTCCGTAAAGAGGTTTCCAATTTATTACAAACAGTGTCTTCCAAGTACCACCAAAACCACTTCCAATTTATTACAAACTGCTTACAAACAGTGTATGGAAGACATTCATAAGTCATAACTGGTTGAATGCTAATATTGGCAGACCCATCTCTACATCAAACAGAAAGCATACAAGCTGAAATATTTAAACCTACATTAAGAGACTTTATACATCTTAACTGGTTCGTAATTGCAGTAATATATGAAAGAATGCAACAATGTATTTCAATTTAGTATAATTTCATCAACTGAATCACAATTACAGTCTTGAATATTAGTTCTAAAAGACAAAGAAGAGATTAGCAAAAATTTCAGTTTTGATCTGCAAGTCGTAATCATTTGTCCACTCACTATTGCACAACAATAGTCTCCGACCATCACATTCATATGTTATCTATGTTCCAAGGTGTAAAAACACTTCTATCTACACCAACCAAGTAAAAAGCACACTCACAGTTGACTCGTGTCGAATGCGACGTGGATATGCAAGCAACTTATCATAATCTTCCTGCAATCCAGACAAAAAATAACTTTCCTTCAGACAACAGAAAGCAGATGAAATATTATATGAAATTTTTCCACACAATTTGTCATGGTAAGCAGAACAATCAAACAGCAACCAGATACTATCATTACCTTTATCACAAACAGAAACATCAAAAGGCATCCATTAACAAACTAGGGTGCGTAAGAAATACATAAAAGGATTAGTTACCATTGAAGAAGTAAGAGGCTTCTTATTGGCCATCACAACACAACAACCCAAATCTACCACTCGGTTTAGCACTCCAATAGGCTCAGAACTGGCAGAGCAATCAATGAATGCCAAACCTATTGCAACAATTATTTCTTGCAATCATTCCAAACTGATCTGAGGCTGAAATTATGATGTACAAACTCTAGCTCAAGATATATGGAGACAAAGTTGAATGCTGACACTTCTTTTTTAAGTTCACATGGGATAGTAAACAGAACACATGCTGGGAAGATAAACTGCTATGTCACCACCTTATGCAACACCATCTCAAAAAGTTTGGTAACGTTCAAAAGCACAACAAGAGAACCAACATTACAGCTCAAATGTGCACAAACCTGTAGATCTACCCAGAAGAGTTGCAACATCGATGATTTTTCCCATAGCTTCAGGGTTTGAAAATACCTTGCATTGACCTACACAAGTACCCGACAATAACAAGAAGTGTAAGCATGTTGATTGGCTTTGATAAGCCAATAGCACTAGTTTGAGCTTTTTCAGTTTTTTATTGTTAGTATACTAATATATCATTTATAAAACACCAATTACATCTACATATAAGAAAAGGTCAAAGATCAGAAAAAAATTTATTCTTCAAATAATTCTTTCTGTAAGCCTAAATAAAAGAAGCCATAAAATAGTATTCCATACTCATTGCTATTTATTTATTTTTAATTATATATTAAGAAAAAGCAAAAAACAAAAAACAAAACAAAATGGAATTACCTGAATTACCAAGTGTCAGTAGAGAAGAGCCTTTCAACTTGACCTAGCAAACTTCTGTCAGAGAGGTATCATCCAACTCCGTTGTGAGCACATCTGATGCAACAAGTAATGATTTACTATTACATACTCCCACAACAAGCAAGTGCACTCCCTGTCAATCAAGTATAGTATACTCAAAAAATTGCTATCCCCAAATTAAATTTGTCAAAAATATAAGCATAAAATTATTTATATTTCATATCTAACCATGTTTTGTATTTGAAGAGGTCAATCTAATATTGAAACTTCAAACAAGCACAAAAGACTATAAGTGGCACCATTGAAGCTTGAGAGAAGAAAAAGCTTAATTGCCCATGCTTTGACGAATTCCCACATCACCCTAATCTTAAAAAATTAAAAAATTCAAATCATAAAAAAAAATACGTAAAGTTAAGATAGGCATCAAACAAAAATCCATCCTACGAATGGCAAGCCTTAATGAAGGTCATGCCATCAAATGCACAATTTACTTAGTTATTGAAGGGAAAATCTACACAAATGTCAAATTACCAGAATTACAAATTTTCAAATCAAACATAAATCCATAAACTTTACACATTCCCCGGTATTTTGTGCAACTCATCAGTTGGGCTTAGATGTAAGTATGCACAAGCGCAAAAGACACTCATAAATCATAGAAGTCAATGTTGTTAAAACCAAGACGCAGTCTTGTTGCATTATATTCCCTTTCCACTTAATTCAAATAGTATAACAAACTAATACAGTAATCACAGGGTGTTTGATATCCCCTTTAACTGAATTACCTCATAGAGTCTTCCATCTAATTCAGAGGCCCATGATTGACAATACAGTCATGACAACAAAAGTAAAATCAATGCTAAAAGGAATTTTTTCAATGATAATTGACAACAACAAAAGTAAAATCAATGCTAAAACGAGCCTAGAAAAAAATAATAATAAAAGAAAATAAAATAAAAATGGAAGGAAACCAAAAAAAAAAATAGTAAACCAAGACAGTTGCCATCATTGGATTGCCAACTTGCCATTTAAGGTTCTTGAATGCTCTATATAATTTAAATGATCTTTTACCTTAGAGATATTCTATCATGTACTTTTCAGTTAGATTATATCACATTCAGGGTCGGCCCTAACTTGGGAATTAAAGATACCTCATATTGGTGCAATTTTTGAGAAATGAGGTTAGCATATTCTAAGAAGTCGGTTTCAGACTTAGGAATTAAGTTGTCAAGGGACTTCTCATTGCCACTCTCTGTAAATAGTTCTTCACTGGATTTAGGATCGCCCTCATCAGCAATTCTGCAATAAGAGAAGCAATGGTACAAAACATTAGACACATTGTTACAAGAAATAATGCCAACCATGGAAAATTTAGACTTCTCAACTTCCAAACTCGTGAAAACAGAAATGAATGGAGAAGAAACGAAAATGGCAACATTATGTGGACATACAAAAACACACTACTGCTCAAAATAATGGAGTTCAGAAACATGAACTGACAAAGAAAACAATGATTTACATAATAGTGTAAGCATTGTCGCAACTCATTAACATAAAAGAACAATTAAGAATTATCAATGGCTAAAACCAAACAAAATAATTCCCAATAACGAATTCCAGGAGAACATTTCGAGTTCACAATCTATCAGCAACTCATTAACATAAAAGAACAATTAAGAATTATCAATGGCTAAAACCAAACAAAATAATTCCCAATAATGAATTCCAGGAGAACATTTCGAGTTCACAATCTGTCAGCAAGTGGCTCCATGTGATGTTGTTTATATAAGAGATGTACAAAGATGCTAAATTGCTAGAACCGATTTAAGAACTTGTTAAATATAACAATTACCAAACTAATATTTCAAGTGCACAATTCATATGCAAGAAGCACCATGTGATAAACTTAACGGAACAGTCAACATCATACCAAAAAAAATTCAGAATTTCATTTGAAATCCAAACTGAATTTGATAAACATGTACGATTGGGATCTCATGATATATAACAAAGACCATTTAAGCACTACAGAATCAGAACCTTGGCCTTGATTTATTGCAATACTAAGAAAAAAGGAAATAAAAATATTAAGACACGACTACATAAATGAATTATTTAAGCATAACTACATAAATTGTCCCCCATGCAATGGATCTGGAAAGACAAAATCAAACTGCTGTTCCTAATAGTTGACATAACTATATAATGAATTTTTTAAGCATTGTTTTTACTACTTAAGGAAAGAATGCAACATATTGTAATTAATATTGTTAAACTATGTTATATGAATGTGATGTATTGCAACTTCTTTTTCTTAAGCCAAACAGGAAACAAACCATCACCTTTGTTGTTGGAGCTTCTGTGCCAGAGGATCCAGAGAAGCTTCCCTTGCTACTTTAGAAGTCTTTGCTTTCTTGTCTCCAGCCTTCGACATATTTTTTGTTCCATTTTTTGGTTGGTTCCTTTCACCCCAAACCAACCACATCAACGCCGACAGGATCAAATTCCATGACTTCCTTTTTCCCTTCCCTACCCAAAAAGAGATAGAGATCGTAAATTAGATATTCAATGCGGTTTTCTTTCTTTCTTTCCTCCAAACATTTTAACATAGACCAAAAAACAAACACCTTATAGGCATGCCAAACACTAAGGAGAGACCATATGACTACTATCATTGATACATACAAACACTCTATTGTGTGTGTGTATATATATATATAGATGTAGAGTTCATCGATACCTGGTAAGGAGAGGCCAAACACACAAGCACACACTATATATGTACCTGGTAAGGATAGACCAAACATACAAGCGCACACACACACACACACACACACACTATATATATATATATATATAGAGAGAGAGAGAGAGAGAGAACACCATGCCACCAATACCAATAACGAAATTGAAATGTTTTTTGAAAAACGAGATGGTGAGGTTGGACAATGAAGGGGCAAAGATCTGAGAAGTTGAAAATTATAGTTAGGGTTTGAATTTGGGGAAACGAGAGAGAGAGAGCGTGTTTATCTGATGCAAGAGGTCTGAGATTGAGAGGATTAGCAATGGTAGAGTGTAGGCGGCTCGACACACTACCACCGAACATCCTTCCTCTCTCCGCCAAACCCATTGTTGCTCCGCCGCTGCTCCTATAGCGATCCCGGGTTTACCCTTGTTGTACAGTGATCCAGACATGTGTCCGTGGATGTTGATAGTTGTTTATTATCTTGTTTGCATCCTTTTTACTTCGTATTGAGTTGTAGGATGTGTTGGGCAGGTTTGTTTCAGGTTGGTTGTGTTTGGGAGCCTAGTGTTGCTGCCCAGATTTTTGGCCCTTCGCTCGAGCCAAGAGTTTGTCGCTCGAGCGAGAGTTGAGTTTGTGTCTGGTGGGTCGAGCCAGAGTGTCTTCGCTCGAGCGAGCGATGGCGTCTGGTTCTGGACCTGAGAGTTGCGTTTCTTGGCTCGAGCGAGCTTTTCTTGGCTCGAGAGGTCCGGTTTGTTCTTCGCTCGAGCGAGAGGTCTGTCGCTCGAGCGTGCTTGTGGTTGCAGACCTGAGGGTTTGAGTTGTTGGCTCGAGCGAGCATTCTTTCGCTCGAGCGCACTTTTGAGTTTTTGGCTCGAGCAAGAGCTTCTTGGCTCGAGCGAGAGTTTTCTGTGTCTGGTCGCTCGAGCGACGAAGGCTTCGCTCGAGCGAGTGTGTTTTATATCAGCGGACAGTAGCGTTTTGAACATCACTTTTTCATCTTCTTTTTTTGATCAAACCCTAGATCCGAGACCTTCTCTCTCTACACTTATATTCTCTCTAAGAATTGATCTCCCTAGAGTGTGAATCTAGCCTAGGGCCTTTGTTAAAAAGATAGAGGGCGTTGAGAGCTTTGTTTTAATCTGAAAAAGATGGGATTTGGAACACGTTGATCTTCGAGTCTTCATCTCCTTTGTGGCTCAAACTTCGAGGTAGGGATATCCTACTCCTCTCTATGGATTTTGTCTTTAAATTTTAGTATTTTGAGATGTTGGGGTTGGTTTGGTAATTTTGTGAAAGTTTGGGGCTTTTGTGCTATTTTACAAAAGTTGGGGTTTTACTCATAATAAACCTAGATGCATGTTTGGCATAGAAAAATGGAATGAACGTTGAATTATTGAAGAAAATGGGACATAAGGGTTGAAATGTTAATTATGGGAATTGACCTAATTACATTGTTTAATTAATTGGGATAATTAATTGTGAGAAATGAGGAAATGAAATGTTGATTGAATATCCATTTGTGCATTTATTTTCTGTTTAGAAATAACTGCTTTGGGCTATCGGTGGAGGATAGTCGTGATTGTTGTAGACAATGCATGATGATTAGGCAAACTGAAACTAATCAATAAAGTGTGTCATGGAACTTGACGGTTGATAGAATACATTAACTACATGTATTGAGTGATTGTATATAGAACCAATGTGTTTGTATACGTTATGTGTAGAGGAGGAGATGGGGGATGTACTCCGCGGTTTAGGGGAAGATAGGGGATGTACCTCTAAATCGGATAGTGTTGGGAGAAGATAGGGGATGAACTCCGTAGATACAGCTCATATGCTTGTCTAGAGAAGTGAAGATAGAGCTCATATGCTTATCTTTGTGAAGTGTGGATATAGCTTATATGTTTATCTGTGGATATTGTTGTTATACATATCTGTTGTAGAATGTGGATATAGCTTATTTGCTTATCTAAGAATGTGAATATTGTTGTTATACATATCTGTTGAGAATGTGGGTAGTGCTTATATGCCTATCTGTTGAAAAAGGGAAAATGAAAAGTAATTTGGATTCATAAGTCGTATGACATAAATATGTGATTTATGTGATTGTATCAGTGTTGGCCATCTATCAATTGCTAATATTTTAGTCATTGTTCATGGTTGGTTTAGTGTATTTCTATTGGGCTGTGGCTCACCCTATATGTGAATATCATTTTCAGGTGCAGGAAGCATGCCACCTCCAAGGACATAGCTTGGGAGGCTAGAGACGGACATAATGGTGTCATTTTACTTTTTGATGTATTACATGTAAATACAAGCCAAGGGCTTAATGTGTATGAGTTAGTACTCTTTTGTTGTAACCAAGTGTTAACTTGGAAAGCTGTAAGCCTGTAGGGCATTTGCTTTTGTTGTTAACATGTAATACTTTTTGTAATGAAACTCTGAGAAATGAAAGAATGTGGAACTTTTGAATATCAATGCCTGTCTTATTTGTTGGGTTTAATGTTATTATTTTGAGGGCGTTACAACTTGGTATCAGAGCGTACCGGGTTCGAATACTTTGGGTACGTGGGAAGTGATTAGGATCACAATGGGTTTGTCTCGCTTGATAGAGACTTAGATGTAGTATCATATGCTATGTGCTTACTTGATAACATGCTTATGTGACTATGTGGGTATGGGATTTAATTTCTAGGATGTTGATTGGATCCTTGGGTTTCTGGGAGTCTTGTTGGAAAAGCACTTGATCAATGCTATTTCTAACCGGAACTCTAGTAACGCCTCGGGACTATCATTATCCGGAAATGAAATTCGTAAGTGCTTATGTGTTTATGTGCTTACGTGGAGTGAATTACAGTTGTCCATGCATTAGGACGTGAGTGTTTAGTTTCGGCACATTTGTGAATGTGCTAATGTTCTGTGTTACCTTTATTAGGATGTCAGGACGAGGAAGAGGTGCTAGGCGTGGTAGACCTGCGAGGCAGGAAGTACCGTTACAGGGTGAGATTCCGGCAGTGCAGGAGGGAGTTGGCCAGGCCAATGTGGCCAAGCCAGTGGGTCAGCAGGCTATGGGTGCCTTGGCCAGAGAGATAGTAGGAGCTTTGGGTATTCTTAGAGCTGGGAATCAGGCCGCTGAGGCAGGGCCTTCTTTCTTGAAGAGGGAGTTCTTCCGGTCTAATCCGGATGAGTTTATCGGGGATCCGAAGGAGCCACTGAAGGCTGATGAGTGGCTAGAGCAAATGAGTAAGACGTTCGAGATGCTTGGCATCGAGGACGGAGCACTAAAAGTGACCTTGGCATCCTTCCAACTGAAGGGAGATGCGGGTCCGTGGTGGAAGTACGAGAAGGCTCGTGTTGGTGGTACTTGGGAGGCGTTTGTAAATGCTTTTCAGGAGAGGTTTTTGTCTGCAGCAGCTAGGGAGAAGCTGAGGGATCAGTTTAGCCGGCTTAATCAGCAGGGCTTGTCAGTGGCCGAGTTTGAGGCTACCTTTACTAGTTTGTCCAGGTTTGCACCTGAACTGGTGACGTCTGAGGAACGCCGTTGCTATGAGTTTGAGCGGAAGTTGAGGCGGGGCCTCAAGTTGAGGGTTGGTGGGTCTTACATCCGAGAGTATAGACACCTAGTGGACGATGCAGCTCATATGGAGCTCATGATGCAGGAGGAGGATGAGGGGCAGAGAGGCTCCAAGAGGAGCCAAGATGGTCAGGGTGATGGCAGGAGGCAGAGGGGTTCTAACCCCCAGCAGTCGCAGGGTGGTGTTGCTAGATCGACCTTCCCAGTGCCGAGTGCAGGCTCCGGGAGAGGTGGTCAGGGGGAATTCACCTGTTACAAGTGTGGCCAGCTGGGTCACAAAGTTTCTGTTTGCCCGCAGAAGGGTGGGGGTCAGAGAGCTGCTTCTTCTTCAGCTAGACCGCAGAGTCAGAGTTTGGGCAGGGGGCAGCCCTTGTCTTGTTATCAGTGTGGACAGCCTAGGCACCTGAAGAGGTTTTGCTCGCAGTTGAGTGCCACTTCGGGAGCGTCTGGTTCTAGGCAGACGCAGGGTTTTCAGCCAGCTCAGTCTGTGCAGGCCTCGAGGGCCAATCCGGGAGCTTCGTCATCCCAGTCCGTGCAACAGTCTTTTGCTCCGAGAGGTGAGCAGGTAGACCAGGGGCCTACGGGGCGTGTGTATGCTGTTACCGCGCAGGATTTAGTACCAGCTCCATCAGTAGTGAGAGGTACTTTTCTGTTTTACAACTCGGTTGCTAATGTGTTGATAGACACGGGTGCATCTCATTCTTTTGTATCTGCTGCATTTGCATCTGTTTTGGAATTGGAGTTAGCACAGTTAGCATCTCCTATTTGTGTGGTATCGCCTTTGGGTGGTGAGTTGATCCTGAAACAGGGTGTTAGAGGATGTGATATAGAGATCGCCGACTATAGGCTTCCTTCCGTTTGTTGTCATGCCTATGAAGGGTTTTGATGTTATTTTGGGTATGGACTGGCTATCGTCATACCGGGCTGTTATCGATTGCTACCGCCAGAGGGTCACGTTATGTACCTTGAGCGGGGAGTGGTTCCATTTCTTGGGAGACCGGGTTGGTAGTGTTTTGCCACCGGGGTATGATTCGCGAGGGCGAAGTGAGCTTAGTGGTCTACTTGCTAGCTTTGAGAGTAGTGAGTGTGATGAGACACAGATTGTGTTGCCGAGGGTGGTTTGTAAGTATTCAGATGTCTTTCCCGAAGATCTTGTTAGTTTGCCACCTCACCGAGAGATAGAGTTCTTTATTGATTTAGTACCCGGCACGGCGCCGATTTCTATGGCACCTTATCGTTTTGCTCCAGCAGAGTTGGTTGAGTTGAAAGTTCAGCTCCAGGAATTGCTCGATAAGGGCTTTGTTCGCCCTAGTGTTTCGCCGTGGGGAGCGCCGGCCCTCTTTGTTAAAAAGAAAGATGGTGCCTTGAGATTGTGTGTTGACTACCGGAAGTTGAATCGGGCTACGGTTAAGAATAAGTATCCTATGCCCCGTATAGATGATTTGTTTGACCAGTTGAAGGGTTCCCGTTGTTTCTCTAAGATAGACTTGAGATCGGGTTACCACCAGTTGAGGGTCAGGGAGGAGGACATTCCTAAGACGGCATTCCGTACGCGGTATGGCCATTACGAGTTTTTGGTGATGCCATTCGGGCTTACCAATGCACCGGCAGTCTTTATGGACTTGATGAACCGGATTTTCCGGGAGTTCTTAGACCGATTTGTGGTCGTCTTCGTGGACGACATCCTTATCTATTCGCCTTCAGAGGAGGAGCACGAGGAACACTTGAGAGTGGTGCTTGAGTTGCTTAGAGCCCATAGGCTGTATGCCAAGTTTGGGAAATGTGAGTTCTGGCTGAGGGAAGTCAAATTCTTAGGCCACGTGGTATCCGGGGAAGGGGTGTCTGTTGATACATCCAAGGTTGAGGCAGTGCAAGATTGGGCACAGCCTAAGAGTGTGTTTGAGATCCGCAGTTTTCTGGGATTAGCTGGGTATTACCGTCGGTTTGTGAAAGATTTCTCCAGGTTAGCGTCACCATTGACTAGACTGACTCGGAAGGGAGTCAAGTTTGTGTGGAGTGAGACTTGTGAAAAGTCGTTCCAAGAGCTGAAAGTTAGATTGACCACCGCTCCGGTGTTGATTATTCCGGAGAGAGGGTTGGGTTATGCGGTTTATTGTGATGCCTCACGAGAGGGTTTGGGTTGTGTGTTGATGCAAGAAGGGAAAGTGGTAGCTTATGGCTCACGTCAGTTGAAAATACACGAGAAGAATTACCCCACACACGACCTAGAGTTAGCGGCTGTGATCTTTGCCTTGAAAATTTGGAGGCACTACCTTTATGGTGAGAGGTTCGAGGTGTTCTCGGACCACAAGAGTTTGAAGTATCTGTTTACACAGAAAGACTTGAATTTGAGGCAGAGGAGGTGGATGGAGTTCATCGAGGATTATGATTTTGAGTTGCACTATCATCCGGGAAAGGCCAATGTTGTGGCCGATGCCCTTAGTAGGAAATCCATTAGTGATGTAGCTTGTATAGCCATCCGGGAATGGGAGATGTTGGGAGCACTTGGCGAGTTTGATTTGCTACTGGGCGAATCTGTTGGGGCTGCGGCCTTGTTTTCTGTTGTTGCGCAGCCTACACTTGTGATTAGAGTGTTAGAGGCACAGAGAGGTGACCTTGAGGTAGAATCTCTCCGAGAGAAGATCTCCAGTGGGAAAGTTGAGAAGGGTTTGACGGTGTATCCCGACCTGAGTGTGAGATACCGAGACCGTTTGTTTGTACCGGAGTCTTGCTGAGAGGAAGTACTCCGAGAGTTTCACCATTCGCGCCTTGCGGTGCATCCGGGAGGTACTAAGATGTATTAGGATTTGGGTCGCCAGTTTTGGTGGCGGGGTATGAAGACAGATGTGGCAGTTTTCGTATCGAAGTGCCTTACTTGCCAGCAAGTGAAGGCCGAGCATCAGAGGCCAGCGGGTTTGTTGCAACCCTTGCCTATTGCTGAGTGGAAGTGGGAGCATATCACTATGGACTTCGTTGTAGGTCTTCCGAGGACGCAGCGGGGTAGTGATGCTATTTGGGTGGTTGTAGACCGGTTGACTAAGTCGGCGCACTTTATTCCTATGCGCGTGAGAGATTCGGTAGATCATCTTGCCGACTTGTATATTCGGGACGTAGTGAGATTGCACGGGGTCCCAGTGACGATCGTCTCAGATAGAGATCCTCGTTTTACTGCTAGGTTGTGGCAGAGTTTGCAGAGTGCCTTGGGCACTAAGTTGACCTTTAGTACGGCTTATCATCCTCAGACTGACGGGCAGTCCGAGCGTACTATCCAGATCCTCGAGGATATGCTTCGGGGTTGTGTCCTGGACTTCAGTGGGACGTGGGAGAGGCACTTGCCCTTGGTAGAGTTTGCCTACAACAACAGTTTTCAGTCTAGCATCGGTATGGCACCGTTTGAGGCCTTGTATGGCCGACCATGTAGGTCTCCAGTTTGTTGGGCCGAGGTGGGTGATGCACCTTTGTTGGGTCCGGAATTGGTTAGGGAGACGACGGAGAAAGTTGAGCTTATCCGTAGGAGGCTTGTTACAGCCCAGAGTCGACAAAAGAGTTATGCCGACCGTAGGAGGAGACCTTTGGCGTTTGAGGTAGGTGATCATGTCTTTCTGAAGATATCACCTAGGCGAGGTCTGATGAGGTTTGGGAAGAGTGGGAAGTTATCCCCTCGGTTTATTGGTCCTTTTGAGATCCTTGAGAGGATTGGTGAGGTTGCTTATCGGTTAGCCTTACCGCCGCAGTTGTCCGGAGTGCATGACGTGTTTCATGTGAGTATGCTTCGGAAGTATGAGCCAGATCCATTACATGTGTTGGATTGGACCGATTTAGAGGTAGATGAGGATGCCTCGTATGAGGAGAGACCGGTTCGGGTCTTGGATAGGCGGGATCAGGTCCTGCGTGGCAAGACCATTCCTTTGGTGAAAGTCTTGTGGAAACATCACGGAGTGGAGGAGGCCACTTGGGAACGCGAGTTGGAAGTCCGAGAGAAATATCCGGACTTGTTTGTTGATATGTAATTTTGTGTTTAAATTTTGAACAATTGTTGAACCTAAGAGCTTTCATATATGTCTTAAGTTGTGAAACATTGAAAATGTTTTGGTTTATTGGAAGTATGTTTGGAACTTGCCTCATATGGAAGTTGAATGTGACACTATATGTGTTGAATGTATTGTTGAAATTGGAAAGATAATGCGTAATGTTAATGCATGTTGAAAGTACATATGTTGTTTACATATTGTGAAATGCCTCTTGTTAAATGGAGGGGATGGCCGGTAATGGGTCGGATTGTTGAATGTTATAGTGTAACATTGTTTAAAATGGAGAAAAACTTGTTTTGAAAACTTGTGCTTAATTTCGGGGACGAAATTCTTTAAGGGGGGGAGGTTATAGCGATCCCGGGTTTACCCTTGTTGTACAGTGATCCGGACATGTGTCCGTGGATGTTGGTAGTTGTTTATTATCTTGTTTGCATCCTTTTTACTTCGTATTGAGTTATAGGATGTGTTGGGCAGGTTTGTTTCAGGTTGGTTGTGTTTGGGAGCCTAGTGTTGCTGCCCAGATTTTTGGCCCTTCGCTCGAGCCAAGAGTTTGTCGCTCGAGCGAGAGTTGAGTTTGTGTCTGGTGGGTCGAGCCAGAGTGGCTTCGCTCGAGCGAGCGATGGCGTCTAGTTCTGGACCTGAGAGTTGCGTTTCTTGGCTCGAGCGAGCTTTTCTTGGCTCGAACGGTCTGGTTTGTTCTTCGCTCGAGCGAGAGGTCTGTCGCTCGAGCGTGCTTGTGGTTGTAGACCTGAGGGTTTGAGTTGTTGGCTCGAGCGAGCATTCTTTCGCTCGAGCGCACTTTTGAGTTTTTGGCTTGAGCAAGAGCTTCTTGGCTCGAGCGAGAGTTTTCTGTGTCTGGTCGTTCGAGCGACGAAGGCTTCGCTCGAGCGAGCGTATTTTATATCAGCGGACAGTAGCGTTTTGAACATCACTTTTTCATCTTCTTTTTTTGATCAAACCCTAGATCCGAGACCCTCTCTCTCTACACTTATATTCTCTCTAAGAATTGATCTCCCTAGAGTGTGAATCTAGCCTAGGGCCTTTGTTAAAAAGATAGAGGGCGTTGAGAGCTTTGTTTTAATCTGAAAAAGTTGGGATTTGGAACACGTTGATCTTCGAGTCTTCATCTCCTTTGTGGCTCAAACTTCGAGGTAGGGATATCCTACTCCTCTCTATGGATTTTGTCTTTAAATTTTAGTATTTTGAGATGTTGGGGTTGGTTTGGTAATTTTGTGAAAGTTTGGGGCTTTTGTGCTATTTTACAAAAGTTGGGGTTTTACTCATAATAAACCTAGATGCATGTTTGGCATAGAAAAATGGAATGAACGTTGAATTATTGAAGAAAATGGGACATAAGGGTTGAAATGTTAATTATGGGAATTGACCTAATTACATTGTTTAATTAATTGGGATAATTAATTGTGAGAAATGAGGAAATGAAATGTTGATTGAATATCCATTTGTGCATTTATTTTCTGTTTAGAAATAACTGCTTTGGGCTATCGGTGGAGGATAGTCGTGATTGTTGTAGACAATGCATGATGATTAGGCAAACTGAAACTAATCAATGAAGTGTGTCATGGAACTTGACGGTTGATAGAATACATTAACTACATGTATTGAGTAATTGTATATAGAACCAATGTGTTTGTATACGTTATGTGTAGAGGAGGAGATGGGGGATGTACTCCGCGGTTTAGGGGAAGATAGGGGATGTACCTCTAAACCGGATAGTATTGGGAGAAGATAGGGGATGAATTCCGTAGATACAGCTCATATGCTTGTCTAGAGAAGTGAAGATAGAGCTCATATGCTTATCTTTGTGAAGTGTGGATATAACTTATATGCTTATCTGTGGATATTGTTGTTATACATATCTGTTGTAGAATGTGGATATAGCTTATTTGCTTATCTGAGAATGTGGATATTGTTGTTATACATATCTGTTGAGAATGTGGGTAGTGGTTATATGCCTATCTGTTGAAAAAGGGAAAATGAAAAGTAATTTGGACTCATAAGTCGTATGACATAAATATGTGATTTATGTGATTGTATCAGTGTTGGCCATCTATCAATTGCTAATATTTTAGTCATTGTTCATGGTTGGTTTAGTGTATTTCTACTGGGCTGTGGCTCACCCTATATGGGAATATCATTTTCAGGTGCAGGAAGCATGCCACCTCCAAGGACATAGCTTGGGAGGCTAGAGACGGACATAATGGTGTCGTTTTACTTTTTGATGTATTACATGTAAATACACGCCAAGGGCTTAATGTGTATGAGTTAGTACTCTTTTGTTGTAACCAAGTGTTAACTTGGAAAGCTGTAAGCCTGTAGGGCATTTGCTTTTGTTGTTAACATGTAATACTTTTTGTAATGAAACTCTGAGAAATGAAAGAATGTGGAACTTTTGAATATCAATGCCTGTCTTATTTGTTGGGTTTAATGTTATTATTTTGAAGGCGTTACAACTCCTGTTTCGTTTCGTGTTAGCGCCTTCTTCGTGTTTGCTCTCTGCTTTGGCCAGTTCGCCGCTGACCTCACAGTGGGGAAACAGAGCGACATGACCATGGTGTAAGACATATTTGGTGGTAGTGATTTTGAATGGTGGCCTAGGGTTTGTGTTTATGTGAATGTCAAAGAGAAAGAGAAATAGACAGAGAGCAAAGAGAGAGACAGAGAGGGAGAGGGAGAGCAAGCGAATTTTTTAATTATGTCTTCCACGTTTCAAATTTCCCTCCCAAATTTTTGGCGACCAAAAGATCATATTGGTCGCAGAAAAGGTACCTTCGCTAACAAATTTTTTTAGTCGCCAAATCTTAATCAACGAGGACTAAAATATTAGTCGCTAAAAGTACAACATTTGGCGACTAGTTTTTTTTGGTTTCTGAAAATAAGTTTTTGGCGACCAAATTTTTGGTCGCCAAAAAATATGTGACCTTCCGCGACCAAATTTGTAGTTGGTCGGCAAAAGTATACCACTTTCTGCGACCAACTCATTTTTTGATCGCCAAAATATAACATTTTGCAATCAATAATATTTAGTCGCCAAAAATAATAATCATTCGCAACTAATTAATATTTAGTCGCCAAATATTATTTTTTTGCGAGCAAAAAATTTTTGATGGGCAAAAATATCAGCAATGTAGTGAATTGTGAACATTATCCAGTTTAGATTATGCATATGTAAGAAGAGTCAGTGATGCAGTGATTTCTTTGTTGTATTTGTCTGTCCCCAGGAGGGGACACTACTTTCTAATTTGACTCTTTTGGCTATTGTTTACTTCTTTCTATGTTGTTGATTAATGATCGAGAATGTTCTGTGTTGTTGGGTTTGCCTCCTGTTCATGGAAATTTGTACAAGTTTCAAAGGCGCCACCTTTATTTACCAAAACAATAAATGTGTTTGGTCCTGATTTTTTAAAAATAATTATTAAACTTTTAATCTGTATTTTTTAAGTGAATTTTTTAATCTATTAGTTAATTTTATTTTTTTAAAAAAAATTTTAGATCCATCTAATCAAGATATACCTGAAAAGTACAAAATTTGTGATTTTTTTTTAAAAAAATTCACTAAATACTAAAAAGTGTTAAAAAATAATATATTATTTTTTTATATTTATTGAACTTTTTGAAAGATTTATTGATAGATATTTTACTTTTTAAGTATATAAATGCATCTAAAAAAATTGATTAAAATATTTAAAAAATTCACTAAAAACAAGAGGCTACATGCTGAAAACTTAAAAACCGTTAAAACAAACAGAAACAAATTTCCAAAATTGATGAAATGGTGTTTTGAAAGATTTATTCATAAATATGTTCTCAATTTGTATTGCACAAAATAGTAATACAAAGGAGGATCCAAAATAAATATTAAAAAAAAAATTAATGTAAATATAAATTTAAATATTATTAATGAGATATCAATTTAATTTACAAAAATGACCGGCAACTTTTTATATTTTGAAAAGGAAAATAAAATTTATCATTGAATGAATTAAACTTTTATTTTATTTTATTTTTTTATTTCCAGATGACCAGATTTGTAAACAAGCTGGACCATATGAGCAGATTTATAAATCCTGGGTCCTAGACCACATGACAATGCTATAAATAAAATTTTTAAACACTGGGTCCATGGCCCACATTAAACCTCAGCAACAGGCCGGGCCAATTTTAAAATTTAAGATTCAGGCCCAGGCCCAAACCATTCCAATTTTTTTTTTATTTTTTTTTAAGTGCATTACAATAAATAAAATTGAATATTAAATCATGAAACAAAAAACTTAACTTTATTTATTGAAATACATAATTACATTCATATTGATTATATTATTAGATTGTATGCATCTTTAATTTTTTGGGAATTGTAATCTTATTATTTTATTAAAAATGTATACATACACACACGCACAAAAAAAAAAAAAAAAAAGGAAATAAAAACAAGAGAAAAAAAAATAGTGTCTATTATTTAATATATAAGGGGACTTACCAGCCGGTCCCATGCAAACAAATTAATACCCACCAAGTCCTGCCCTATTTCAGTTTTCAATTTTACCCCTGAATATCACAAAACACGAGTGAAGCAAACATCATATCACGAGGTCTCCCCTGTGCGTGTGAAACACACGTTCCTTCTCAATTGTTCTGAATTGCAAACTATTCTGAGGCGATTTGGAAACCACTCCGAGACGATTTGCGATTTGGAAACCGAAAAAAACGAAGAGATTTTCCCTGAATCTCCCATCGTTTCCAAAGAAATCACCTCTATTTCGATCTATATTCTGATTCCGAACAGATCCCGAGCAAATCCTCTACTGTTTCGATCTATATTCCCTGTTTGATTCATCTTCAACAAACATGCGAATCAAACGTTAGTCGTATTCATCTTCCATTCTTCTTTTATAACTATAATTAAGTGATATTTAACTTCATAATAATCACATCTTCATGTTCATTTGCTATACAATAACAGATTTGCTTATTTTGCCCAATTCAGTGAGAAAATTTGGTATGAGAATGATAGATTTGCTTAATTTTCGTAATTGAGTCATAAAATTTGTTATAATAATAGATTTGCTTCCATTCTTCTTTCATAACTGTAATTAAGTTATAAAATTCGACTTGAACCTATTTTCAATGTGTATCATACAGTATTAATTTATGATTGATATTCAATTTCATAATAATCACATCTCTAAGTTCATTTGCTATACAATGATGGATTTGCTTACGTTTGCTAATTCAGTGATAAAATTTGATATACAATAACAGATTTGCTTACTTTGCCCAATTCAGTGAGAAAAATTGCTATAAGAATGATAGGTTTGCTTAATTTTCCTAATTGAGTGATAAAATTTGTTATAATGATGGATTTGCTTCTCTTCTTATTTCATAACTATGGATTTGCTCCCCTTCTTCTTTCATAACTATAATTGAGTAATAAAATTCGACTTGAAACTATTTTCAATGTGTATCGTACAGTATTAATATATGAGTGATATTCAACTTCATAATTATCACATCTTCATGTTCATTTGCTATACAACGATCGAATTGCTTACTTTTGCTAATTCAGTGATAAAATTTGCTACAACAGTAATAGATTTGCTTAATTTTAGTGATAAAATTTGTTATAATGATAGATTTGCCTCCCTTCTTCTCTCATAACTATAATTGAGTGATACAATTTGACTTGAAGCTATTTTGAATCTATACCATACAATATTAATTTATGAGTGATATTCAACGTCATAATAATCATACATTTACGTTCATTTGCTATACAATGATGCATTTTCATACTTTTACTAATTCAGTGATAAAATGTGCTATACAATTGTTTTCATCTACATCATGATACTTCATGTACTTTTGCAATTTGGAATCTAAACTTTTCTATACAGTTAAATATTTGCTTAATTTGCATAATAGAATGATACATTCTTCTTAGTTTGCCTAGTTCAGTGATAAAATTCTTCTTAATTTTCAATGTTCATGCTCAATGTTTTTGTATAGATGTTGCCAGTCATTGTAGAAGATCACGTCGTCGAGAAACAAGTTTCTCAAAGAAGAAAAAGATTCAAAAAGTTCAGTTTCTTATAGAGCCAACAACACATGAAAGTGAAAATCAACTAGAAGTTAAACCTGAATCTAACATTGACAATGAGCAGCCCAAACAGGAACAACTGAAACAACCTACAGAGCTCCACAAAGCAAGATGGAAGAAAAAGATTGATGGAAGAAAAACTAGGATTGAATAGATACATAATAATGAAGCAAAGTATGTCTACCGTTCTAACATTCAATCTCGTATCAAATTTTTCAAGACAACAAAACTCATAGAGGAGCATTTGACACTATTGAGAAAGACACCTTTTTCACTTCTGGTTGATACATTGAGTGAAAACAAGGTTAAAAGAAGAGATTCAATTAAATATGATGATGTGGTTGCAAAAATTTTGCAAACTTACCAAGTGGATGGAACCACATTTGAAATTGCTGGGAAGAAGCTGAAATTGAAAAGAAATGACTTCAAATTAATTTTTGGGATTGCATGTGGACAGAAGAAGATGAATCTTACATATGGAAGAAAAAGTAAGGTAGCTATGGTGCAAAGAAGGAAAATAATCGAGAGCAGAATGACCAGTGCTTCAATCCAAAAGTTGAAAACGAAACTTTTGAGAAGCAACAACAATGAAGATGTAGAAGATGTCGTCAGGCTTGTGTGCCTTCTGGTTTGTTTGCTTTTGTTGTATCCGGGTATTGGGACAACAATTGGTTGGGGGTTCATGAAATACCTAGAGGATATTGACGAAATGAAGTCTTATGATTGGTGTGGCGCAGCAAAACAACATCTTACAAGATCAATAGCACGCAACATCAACCAAATTGATAGAGTGTGCGGATGTGTGATCATCTTATTGGTAAGTAAATACTTCACTTACAACTTATAAACTATAATATTTACATTTACTTAATACTAATTTATAACATTTTTTTTGTCCTCAACAGTATTGGATATGTGAGCATGCAAAGATCATCAAACCAAATGGCAAGAACCCAATCCCAAGATTTGCAAGATGGAACATTACACATCTGGCAGAACAATTGGCAAAGTCATCCTTGCATGATCTGAAACATATTGAGGTATCCGTTGATGTCCTTTGTTTTGTTTAAACAAATATTACATTTTGTTATGCAGTGATAAATTTTAGAAAGACTGATAAATTCTTCTTAATCTTCATGGTGTCGCATTTGTGGTATAAAAATTATTTAGGAATTTCATCTGTGCTAGGAAATTATTCAATAAACAAGTTTTATCAGTGTATAACCTTTATTTCTTTAATTGAATGATGAATTTTGCTATGCAGCAATAAATTTTGATATGGACTGATAACCTTTTGCTCACAGTTATAAATTTTCTTAGTAAGCTTCATTGAGTGATAAATTTTGCTTAATGTTGTTAATTCACTGATAAAACTTGTTATCACGAACCAAATCACTAGTCTTATTATACATGTGAATCACTGAATGATAAATTATTACTTAACTTTGCGTCATATAATTCTTTTTAATAGTTTTCATTCATGTAGGAGAGCAATTTGAAAGACATAATTGAAGAACAGAACATATACAAACAATTGCAATCACAAACAGATGATGAGCATGGAGATGAAGAATGTAACTTTGAGGAACAAGAGGAGACTGAATTATCTGAAAAGGAAGAAGAACCAATTATCAGAAAGATATTCAGTCTCAGTCCAGGAAGAAATTCACCGAATCCCAAGCATCAAGCAGGTGTTCGAAAAAAGAGAAAATCAACAACATTGCATTCAAAAAAGAATGCAAGAAGGAAACCAAACTTTTAGCATGAAACTGAAGAAGGTCCAGATCATGTGCAAAGAAATGAGCTTTCTTTTGACAACCTAGAAAATGATGAAGAAGAAACAATGATCAAACAGAAAGTTGGTCCAACAACTTCCCCGGGATTCAAGCATCAAACATCGGCTCAAAAGAGGAAAGCAAAAAGGAAACTTGCCTATGAAACAAATATCTACCATGTCAAAATTAATGAACATACCTTTCAGAAACTAGAAGAGAATGTCCTGATAATCTAAAGGCTGGAAATGGAGAAGGCAAGAATCCAAGCAGAAAATGATGAGCTTAAGGACCAACTCATGAAGCTCAGTAAACAAATAGAAGAACAGAGCAAGAAAGCAAAGACACAAATGGAAGTGAAAGATGTGGAAATAGTGCTACTTAATGAGAGAATTGCAATGTTGGTTGAATCAAATCTCTACCTGGACAGTCAAGAAGAACAAATCGCAGTTGAAGTTGAAGCCATCACTCTCAAAACATCGCCTCTTGTGAGCTTAATGATAAAAAGGGTGAAAAATAGAGAAACAAGAAAAGAGCACAAAGATCCAGATTTTTGGTATATAACGAAAAGACAACCAAAGCAGAACAAGACAGTTGATGAAGCAGAACCAATGGTTGAAGAAAGTGCAAAGACCAGCAAAGAAGAGTAGGCACAACATCAACATCCAACAAAACAAATTGACACTTCCTATCCAGTGTTTCACAAATTGCCAAAGAAATTAAGGATGAAACTCACTAGTCTTTGGGCAACAAAAACCAGCAGAACATGATTTGGTCCTAAAATTTCCAAATTTGGAATCTAAATTTTAGTATATAGTCATGCATTTACCAATGTATAACCTTTGTTTACTTCATTCATTGATAAATTTTGATATACAGTGATACAATTTGCTACATAGTGATAAATTTTACTTAATTTGTTTGGTAGAGTGATATATTTTGCTAATCTTCATGGTGTCTCATCTATGGTATCAAATTATTTAGGCATTTGAGTTTATGTTCTGTACTTCATTTCATTGTTCGCATTTGATACATCAAGTAAAATTTGATGCTCAATTTGTTCCCTTAACCTTTGTTTCGTTAATTGAGCAACAAATTTTGCTATACAGTGATAAATTTTGTTTTCACGTTTGCAGTTATCCAATCTTACAAGGAAAGGAAGTAGGTAGCTATTTGTACTTGGATGATATTGACAAAATAATCAAATGCGAAGAACTTTCTGGAAATGTAAAATCAAATCCCTATTTGTGCATATATCAATTGTAATACCAAATAATAATTCTCTCATTAACTATAGCGACCCCGGTCTTTTCCCACTTGATTATTGTATCCGGACTTAGGTTCCGTAGATTCTGTCATTGTATAATTGTTGTTGTTATCCCTTATTTTCTCATTTGGAATTATAGGGTGTGTTGGGCAGGTTTGTTTCAGGTTGGTTGGGTTTAGAAACCAAGTGTTGCTGTCCAGGTTTTTGGTTCTTCGCTCGAGCGAGGAGTTGTTCGCTCGAGCGAGTGGTTGCGTTTTGATTTGGACCTGTAGCTGTGCATTCTTGGCTCGAGCGAGATTTTCTTCGCTCGAGCGAGTTAGTTCGTCCTTCGCTCGAGCCATAGTTCCTTCGCTCGAGCGTGTGTCTTGTTGCAGACCTGAGGGTTTGAGTTCTTCGCTCAATCGAGCTTTCTTTCGCTCGAGCGAGCTTTTGAGTTGTTGGCTCGAGCAAGGCTTCCTTGGCTCGAGCGTAATCTCTCTGTGTCTGGTCGCTCGAGCGACCAAGTCTTCGCTCGAGCGAGCCTGTCCAGTTTATATACGCAGCAGCGGGTTTTGATCAGTCTTTTCTTATTCTTTTTGGTTCTAAACCCTAGGTCCGACTTCTCTCCCTCAAAACTCATCTTCTCTTTAGGTGTTCATCTACTTCTAGTGTGAATCCATCTTAAGTTCTTTGTAAGAAAGATAGAGGGCGGCTTGGGCTTCATTCTAATATGAACATTTGGTGATTTGGAGCACATTAGAATTTGGGCATTCATCTCTATCTTCTCCATTCGGGTTATTTTCTTCAAGGTAGGGATTTCCTACTCCATTTTATAGGTTTTGTTCTAAGCTTTGGTAATTTGATATGTTGGGGATACTTTGGTAAATTTTGGGAAAAATCCTAGTTGTATTATTGAATTAATTTGTATAAGTAATTCATGGAATTGGGAAAAGAGGGTTAAATTCATGGAATTGGGGAATTTATTGATTAACTGGCGTAATTGGGTAATTGGTATCATTTGTCTATTGAATTGTTGACATAGTTATTTTCAGTTTAGAAATAACTGTTTTGGGCTATCGGTGGAGGATAGTCGTGATTGTTGTAGACATTGCATGTGGATTAAGAATAATTGAAACTAATCACATTGGTTAAGTCATTAATTTTGACTATGGCATTGATACAGAAAATATGTGTATTGATTGAGCATTGCATTTGCATATATTGTTTTGTGTGTGGGAGGAGATAGGGGATGTACTCCACGGTTTAGGGGAAGATAGGGGATGGACCTCTAAACCGGATTTTGTTTGGGAGGAGATAGGGGATGGACTCCATTAGCATCACTTTTATGTGTTCTTATTTATATAGAAGTGTTTTATTGATACAGCACTAAAATGTGTATCAATTTGGAAGTATGAAGTGTTTGATTTGAGCTTGAGTCTCATTTGTTTGTTGATATTGGAAGGATGTGAATATGATATATGTGATTCACTGTTATAAGTTTGGCCAGGTTCTGAGCCATGTTGATAAAATTGGAAACATGTTGATAAAATTGGAAAGTAAAACGTATCTTTGGCAATAGTGTCATGAGACTGTAAAATGAAGTAATTGATTATTTTGGTTAACCATCTGTTGAATGCTATTGCTTTATTCATTGCCTATATGTGGTTTAGTATATTTCTACTGGGCTGTGGCTCACCCTTTATGGGAACATCATTTTCAGGTTCAGGTGATAAACTACCTCCAAGGACTTAGCTTGGGAGGGTTTGGCTTTTGGATCGAAGAAGACTACCTTTAGTTAATTGTCTTTATTTATTAGTACATGTATACATTCAAGCCTAGGGCTTTTCTTGTATTGAGTTAGAACTCATATTTTTGTATCCAAGTGTTGGCTTGGAAAGATGTAAGCCTGTAGGGCATTTTATTCGATGTTACATGTAATGCTTCATTTAGTGATACTCTGATGAATGAATCAATAAATTGTCTTCTTTAATTAATGCATGTCAATGATATATAATGGGTTAATTTTGAGGGCGTTACAACTTGGTATCAGAGCGTACCGGGTTTGAATACTTTGGGTACGTGGGAAGTGATTAGTATCACATTGGGTTCGTCTCGTTTGATAGAGACTTAGTGTAATGTTATATGCTTATGTGATAACATGTTTATGTGATTATGTGGGTATGGAATGTAGTTTCTAGGATGTTGATTGGACCCTTGAGTTTCTAGTAGTCTTGTTGGAAAGGCACTTGATCACTGCTGCTTCCAACTGGAACTATAGTAACACATTGGGACTATCATTATCCGGGAATGAAATTCGTAGGTGCTTATGTGATTATGTGCTTACGTGGAATGTATTATTGTTGTCCATTGCATTAGGACGCGAGTGTTTAGCTTCGGCACAGTTATTAATGTGCTAATGTCTCTGTTTCCTTTATTAGGATGTCAGGACGAGGACGAGGACGCGGTAGGCGTGGTAGGCCGGGTAGGCAGGAGGTGCCTGTGCCAGAGGAGATTCCGGCAGTTCAGGAGGGAATTGGCCAGGCTAATGTGGCCGATCCAGTAGGCCAGCAGGCTATGGGCGCTTTAGCTCGAGAGATAGCAGGAGCATTCAGGGAGTCAGTAAGCATTCTCAGAGCTGAGAATCAAGCTCAGGTTATTGCTGCTGATGCAGGACCTTCCTTTCTGAAAAGGGAGTTCTTCCGGTCTAATCCGGATGAATTTGTGGGTGATCCAAAGGAGCCGCTTAAGGCAGATGAGTGGCTCGAACAGACAACGAAGACGTTTGAGATGCTTGGCATCGAAGACGAGGTGTTGAAAGTGACCTTGGCATCTTTCCAGTTGAAGGGGGATGCGGGTCAGTGGTGGAAGTTTACTAAGGGTCGTATAGGAGGTACATGGGAGGCTTTTGTGAATGCTTTCCAGGAGAAGTTTTTATCTCCAGCAGTTAGGGAGAAGCTAAGAGACCAGTTCTGCCAGCTTAAGCAGTCGAGTTCTTCAGTGGCCGAGTTTGAGGCTGCATTTACTAGTTTGTCCAGGTTTGCACCTGAGTTGGTGGCATCTGAGGAACGCCGCTGTATTGAGTTTGAGAAGAAGTTGAGGCGTGGCCTCAAGCTGAGAGTTGGGGGAACTATGATTCGGGATTATGGGCGTATGGTTGATGCTGCAGCCCACATGGAAATCATGATGCAGGAGGAGGAGGAAGGGCAGAAGGGCTCCAAGAGGAGTCAGGATAGTCAGAATGATGGTAGGAGACAGAAGGGTTTTAATCCCCAGCAGTCTCAGGGTAGCTTTTCTAGATCGACTTTTCCTGTACCGAGTGCTAGTTCGGGGAAAGGCAGTCAGGGGGACATTACCTGTTTCAAGTGTGGCCAGCTGGGCCACAAGTCTCCAGTTTGTCCTCAGAGGGGAGGAGTTCAGAGAGCAGCATCTTCTTCGGCTCGATCTCAGAGCCAGAGTCAGGGTAGAGGTCAGCCACTCTCGTGTTATCAGTGTGGTCAGCCAGGGCATATGAAGAGGTATTGCCCGCAGTTGGGTGGCACATCTGGTGCATCTGGTTTGAGGCCGATTCAGGGTCAGCAGCCAGCTCAGTCGGGTCAGGCCTCGAAGGCCAATCAGGGAGGGGCTTCATCGTCTCAGTCGGTGCAGCAATCTTATGCTCTTAGGGTTGAGCAAGTTGATCAGAGGTCGTCTGGGCGCGTGTATGCTGTTACCGCGCAGGATCTTGTGCCAGCACCATCAGTTGTGAGAGGTACCTTCTTGTTTTGCAACTCGGTTGCTAATGTTTTGATTGATACGGGTGCATCTCATTCCTTTGTGTCTGCTGCATTTGCATCTGTTTTGGAGTTGGAGTTAGTTCAGCTAGCATCTCCTATTTGTGTAGTGTCACCTCTTGGGGGTGAATTGATTTTGAAACAAGGCGTTAGGGGTTGTGATATAGAGGTTGATTATCATAGAATCCCATTTTCCTTTGTAGTTATGCCTATGAGGGGTTTCGATGTTATTTTGGGTATGGACTGGTTATCGTCATACCGGGCAGTTATTGATTGCTACCGCCAGAGGGTCACTTGTTGTACCGTGAGCGGAGAGTATTTTCATTTTCTGGGGGACCGGGTTGGTGATGTGTTGCCACCGGGGTATGTTCCACGAGGACGGAGTGAGCTTAGTGGTCTACTTGCTAACCTGTCGATTAGTGAGGATGTTGAGGCTCAGATTGTGTTGCCAAGGGTGGTTTGTGAGTACTCGGACGTTTTTCCCGAGGATCTTGTTGGTTTGCCACCGCATCGAGAGATTGAGTTCTCTATTGACCTGGTGCCCGGCATGGCGCCGATTTCTATGGCACCTTACCGTTTTGCCCCAGCTGAGTTAGTTGAGTTGAAGATCCAACTCCAGGAGTTGCTAGATAAGGGCTTTATACGTCCTAGTGTTTCGCCGTGGGGAGCACCAGCTCTCTTTGTTAAAAAGAAAGGAGGCGCTTTGAGACTGTGTATAGATTACCGAAAATTGAATCGGGCTACGGTTAAGAATAAGTACCCTATGCCTCGTATAGATGATCTGTTTGACCAGTTGAAGGGTTCCCGTTGTTTCTCTAAGATAGACTTGAGATCAGGTTACCACCAGTTGAGGGTCAGAGAGGAGGATATTCCGAAGACGGCATTCCGTACGCGGTATGGCCATTATGAGTTTCTGGTGATGCCATTTGGACTCACCAATGCACCGGCAGTCTTTATGGACTTGATGAACCGGATCTTCCGGGAATTCTTGGATCGGTTTGTAGTCGTTTTTGTGGACGACATCCTTATCTATTCGCCTTCTGAAGAGGAGCACGAGGCACACTTGAGGGTGGTGCTTGAGTTACTTAGAGCTCATAGGCTGTATGCCAAGTTTGGGAAGTGTGAGTTCTGGCTGAGAGAAGTCAAATTCTTAGGCCATGTAGTATCCAGTGAAGGAGTGTCTGTTGATACTTCCAAGGTAGAGGCAGTGCAGGATTGGGCACAGCCTAAGAGTGTATTTGAGATCCGCAGTTTTCTGGGATTAGCTGGGTATTACCGTCGGTTTGTGAAAGATTTCTCCAGATTAGCTTCGCCTTTGACTAGATTGACTCGGAAGGGAGTCAAATTTGTATGGAGTGAGACTTGTGAAAAGTCATTTCAGGAGTTGAAAGTTAGACTGACCACCGCTCCAGTATTGATTATTCTAGAGAGAGGGTTGGGTTATACAGTCTATTGTGACGCCTCACGAGAGGGTCTGGGTTGTGTGTTAATGCAAGAGGGGAAAGTAGTTGCCTATGGCTCACGTCAGTTGAAAATTCACGAGCAGAATTACCCTACGCATGATCTAGAGTTAGCAGCTGTGATATTTGCCTTGAAGATTTGGAGGCATTATCTTTATGGTGAGAAATTTGAGGTATTCTCGGATCATAAGAGTCTGAAATATTTGTTTACACAGAAAGATTTGAACTTGAGGCAGAGGAGGTGGATGGAGTTCATAGAGGATTATGACGTTGAGTTGCATTATCATCCGGGAAAGGCCAATGTGGTGGCCGATGCCCTTAGCAGAAGAGCGCAGTTGAGAATGCCACTGATGATGAATTCTCGGGAAGTGATGATGAAGAGCTTGAGCAAGCTTATGAAAAGTTGTATAAGGAATCTCTAAAGTTATCCAAATTGAATAACAAACTCACTATGAAACTCAAAGCATGTGAAAGTGAGAATGTCAAACTAAAGGAGGAGATTTCCGAGGCTAGGATTGATGCCATCAAGATAGCTAATGATCGACAAGCTCTTTGTGCAAAACCCTTGACTTGTGAGACAGAGATGAATGAGCTACAACAAATCTATGCAACATATGAAGAAAAAATTGAAACTCTCGAGATGTCTCAAGTTGCTTTGGAAGAACTAATGATCAAGAAAGAGGAAGAACTCAAGTGTGCCATGGTTACCATTGGTCTTTGGAACAAAGGATCAAAGACTTTAGACAATATCATTGGGTCTCAACAAATTTGTTCAGACAAGAGTGGCATTGGCTTTGGTGCTAAGAAAGAGTAAAAACAGAGTGCATCTACATCTCGTGATACAAGAACTCAAGGAAAGGGAGAACAAAAAATTCAACATAAGGATGGACTTCTCAATCTTCCTAGAGTTAGTAAGGTAAAAGAAAAGAAGGTACACCCTGTTTTTATTTGTCATCATTGTGGTATGCATGGTCATATTCGTCCTTATTGTTATAAGTTGCATGGGAGAGTGTATTTGCCTAGACCTAAAAATAGGATGTTGGAAACCAAGTCAAGACGGGATCCCATTGAAAGCAAAGGGAACCACAATGTCAAGACACCATCCAAGAACCGCAATGCTCACAACTTTGTTTATACTAAAGCGGTTTGGGTGAGAAAACGTGACTTGTGTTAATTTGTTTATTTGTTTTAGCTTTTGGGTTTTTGTGTGTTGTTTTTAATGGAAAAAAAAAATGTGTGCTTGTTCATTTTTTTTTGTCTTGCTTTATTTTTGAAAAAAAAAAATTAAAAAAAAAATCCCAAAAAGATTTTCTTAAGTATGGTTTTGCAAACTTGAAATTTTTGAGTGGTCCTTGGTGCATATTGGAATTGATGAGAATATCCATTACATGTTAACATATGTGTGCTTTTTGTGGTCATTACTCATTTTGGAGTGTGTGTTTTTTGATTAGTATGTCTCATTCTGTACACACTCTTGGATTAGCAAATTTTGGAGTCTTCCGCCTTAGTGATTATTTTTTCTCTATGGACTTCTGTCATTGATCTTTTGCGTTTCTAGAGGAATTGACCTATACTAGCATATCATGGATGATGCTGAGTCTCTTAACCACCTTCCATCTTTTTGCACCTCCACGGTTTTCCCCTTAATTCTTTGTAGTCTAGCCATGAGGAAAAGGCTACCTCAAAGTCACCAACCAGGCCATCCTTATTATATCCATGCTTCTCTGGTTCGGTTTCCATAATCTTGAGCGTGTCAGCCGCCAATGAGTGTGCAAAAGAAAAAGAAAAAGAAAAAGAAAAAGAAAAAGAAAGAGAAGAAGATAAAATATGCAAAAGAAAGAAAAAATGTGCAAAAGAAAAAAAGGAAAAAAGAAGAAGAAAAGATTCATTGATTGAGGGGGAGCCTCCGCCTTTACTCACCAAATACCCCTTGATTCCTAGTGGTTTGACTTTCCGTAGTTGTGCTTAGATTCTCTTGCCAGAGGTTCAACTTTCAGATCACTACTAGGATTGAATCTAGTGTTTGTCGAACTCCAAGAGTCACACACACACTTTTATCATGGGATTTATGCTTTTTCACATAATGCATCACTTTCTTTCATGGGGAATCTTCTACAGACTGTGCACATTGTGTTTACTAGTAATTGTGCTTCTTGGATAATCTTGTGTGTTTTAAGGTACAAATTTGAAATTCCTTGCTTGCTCCACCATATTATTTTTTGTCTTTTTCTTCTTGTTCACTATTTTCAGTGTTTGTGGTTGTTTTTAGTGAGGGGGAGTTTGGTTCATCTTGATTTGGGCTGGTAAGTGAGTTTGGTTTATCATTGCAAGAGTTTGTTAGCATGAACACTTTGATTTGTTTGGTAAGGGAGATTGGCTATAGTTGTTCTGCATGTTTCTATGTTTGCTAATTATTTCCTTCTTGCATGTTCCTGATATTTACATCGTCATATCATTGCTCGGGTTGGTTTATGATCTTGTTTTTGTTGTTTGAGAGTTGTTTTTCATGAGTCTTAGTGTTCATCTATTCATGTTTTCCATCTCATGTTTTAAGATAATCGTGCCATATATCTATTGCTTTTTCATATACTCTTGTGGGACTAATAGTTGTTTTGGAGATTGTGGCACGAATAACTGTTTTGCAGATCATGACCTTGAGAAAGATGTTGGCTTTTGTTGGCTGTAATGGGTTGGGGTGTTTAGGATTTTATTTGTTAGGTGTGTTTTGTCACAGCATTGCCAAAGGAGGAGATTGTTAAGTTTTATTCTTGGCAACCCCGTTTGACAAAACTCCTTTCAGTTGTATTTGTTTTCGCACATTTTATTTCAGTGAGGCTATGAGTTTATTAGATGCGAATCCAACCCGAATCGTGCCTTTGTCAATTTCCATGGATAAAAATCGAGGTTGTAACAGGATCTAGTTTTCCAGATTTTCCAATTTTGGTTGTCCCACTCGAGCGGGGAAAGTGACGCTCGAGCGGGGATTACAAGCTCACAGCATCTCTGTTTCGCCTGAAAAAGTACTGGATGGTGTGATTATCCGCTCGAGCGTGGAAACTTTTGCTCGAGCGTGAAGCTTTTATGAATCACACAATTTTGAAGCCTCCGCTAGAGCGGGAATTACCACGCTCGAGCGGACCGCACAAACACAAATTCTTGGATTTCTATAAGGAATTGGTTTTATTTCAAAGCTAGGATTACTTTGGTTTTCTATAAGTAGTTGGTTTTCTCCCAAAACTTGGACAAGTCCTCTAGATCTTCTTTTTGGATTCTAAGGTTTATATCTGGAGATATTTTGCTAGTTTTCTTTGATGTTTTGATTGAGTATTCAACTCATGGTTTAAGAAGCATACATCAAAGGTTTGTTTGTTTATTCTACTCAAAAGAGAAAGTTGTTCTTCGGTGGATTCTGAAGAATTCGAACTTGAAGCTTTGGTGGATTCCGGAGTGGCTCATCGTCAAAACAATTTCGAGGTGAAGACGGGGTTGTAAGAGGCACATAGATGTTGGTTCAATTCGGGCGTGGATTCGCTAGGTAATTGAGAGTATACTTGTGTAATTCCTTTATATCTTCTTAGTGGATTGTTTTGTGGCTGTTGCTCGTGGTTTTTTTATCACAATTGGAGGTGTCCAATTGTGGTTTTTTCACGTAAAATCGTTGTGTCGATTTGTCTTGATTGCTTGATTGGGATTGTTATATATTGCTGAAAATTTTTACATAATCACAAATCAACATCTAGGGGATTTCTAGATTTTTCAAGATGTACCATACATTAGTTATAGGGATATGTGATTTTATATTGTAACTAATATCATATAGATCATAATCATTATCATATTAATTCATAATTTAGTTATATTTAGTTATTCATACATACCATATCATCTCATAATTACCACATAACTAAATTATGTTAATAATTTAATTTTTAATTGGCAACCGGGGTAACCGGTTATCAAAAAGAGGGCAAAGGAAATTAGAGGAGTCTAGGGATCCCAACATCACATCTCTCATAACCACTAGTCACATATCTCATAACCAACATCACATAGCTCATAACCACTAGTCACATATCTCATAACTAACACCATTTTGCTTATAACCACACCACTTTGTTCATAACCAATATCACATATCTCATTACTGTTACCCACATGAATCATAACCACATCTCATAACCAACCCTTTTGAGTCATAACCAACATCACATATCTTATAACTAACAATTTTTTTGCTCATAACTACACCACTTTGATCATAATCAATATCTCATATCTCATAATCACTGACACATATACCATAACCAAACACCCTTTAACACCACTTTGCTCATAACCAAAATCATATATCTTATAATCACTAATCCAATAGCTCATAACCATTACTCACATATATCATGACTACTACTCACATATCTCATAACCACACCACTTTGATCATAACTAACATTACATATCCTATAATCACTAATCACATATCTCATAACCAAACACCCTTTCACTTATAACTATATCACTCTGCTCATAACCAAAATTACATATCTAATAATCACTAACCATATATCTCATAACCTTTACCCACTTATGTTAACCACATCTCATAACCAACACCATTTGCTTCATAACCAACATCATATATATCATAACCACTAATCACATATCTCATAACCACTACTCACATATAGGGGTGTAAATTTGGCCCACGAGCTCGCGGCACACCCCAAGTCCAGAAATTACTATCTCTCTCTCTCGTTTGGGCTAAAGAAAGGGTCTAGGGATTTGTCAAAAACCATTAATGAGGGAATTTTGATTTTGACAAAATTTAGATGTTTGTTCCAAATTTTTGGAGAAAATGGGATAGGAATTATGTAATAATCATTATAAAAAACAAAATTAGAGCATTTATGAATAGAGTCTTATAATAAAATAAATTATTAATTTATGATTTTGTCAATTTTTACTTAAATTTTTATTTATTTATTTTTAATATAAATCCTTCATCTATTTTTATTAAGTAAAATTAATAAAAAATACTATTTTACTCATCAACTACAAAATGTATAATCACACCATTAATTGGTGTAATAAAAATATTTAAAATTTTAGAAACCATAAATATCATAATCAAGTCACAGTTTTGTAATATAAAACACAAAATACATAATGCCATCACTAATTGGCGAAAAAAAATTGTTTAAAATTATAGAAAATCACAAATGTCGTAACTAATTCTCAAAATTTCGTAATATTAACCAAAAATTATGTAACTATCCACTAATTGGTGTAACAAAAACATCTAAAAATTTTAAAAACCACAAATGTCATAACCAACTCACAAAATTTAATAACATCAACTATAAAATGCATAACTGCACCACTAATTGTCATAATAAAAATAATCAAAATTTTTACAAATTATAAATGTCATAACCAACTCAAAAAATTTCATAACATCAATCACAAAATGTGTAACAACACAACTAATTGATGTAGCAAAAATACCCAAATTTTTTATAAACCAAAATATTATAATTAAGTAACAAAGTTTCATAACAATTATCATAAAATGACTAAACAAATCACTAAAAATTTTAGAATCACCAATCGAGATCTCTCATAATACAGAGAAAACAAAATGTAATGACAATCATTAAATAATTTAATCAACGACTTAAAGCCATGGAACAAAAAATGAGAGTTAGAGAAGATTAGCAAGTAGAGCGAGAGGAAAGAAAATATGAGAAAGAGAGACTGAACGGACTTATCCCTTGTGAAAATGACGTCAAAGGTGCTGTCATTTCTGATAAAGAACATCAGAGATATCTATAATGACAATAAAGAATGAGAGAGATGCTTGAGGGATGAAGAGGAATGAGATAGCAGAATAGTACAACAAAATGTGTAATATTCATTTTTCAACAGTTCTATAACACATGTACAAATTGATGATAGGACAACCTTTCAAATCATAACTACGGCCAAAGGTTTGTGTATGTATGACATATTAATGTGAAAGAGCTAAAGTTTCAAGATAGATGCATTTACTAGATAGAGAAATATCACTAGAATGAATAGTGTCGAAATAGACAAAGAGAGTAGTGACGAGTTCAAGGATTTATTGCAAAGACACAGGAGTAGAGAGATAAAGAATCCCGTGAGGAAGAACTATCAACAATGGTCGTTGGATAATTTGAGCGAAATAAAGAAGTCTGAGTAAGTGTAGACGTGCCCTTAGGCTTCATGCTACAGTTCGGACTCAAATGTCATGGTTCTTAATCTGATCTCACAATGTGCGATGTGAGATTGATAAATCACCAAAGAGTCCGAATCTGGCAAATCGTTTTGGAAAACTGATTTTTAAGAAAGAAGTGCCAAACATGGACTGCTTTGCCAGGTACAGAGTTGCCACCTAAATGTTTTATTTTGGGAAATTTAGGAAACCCTGACTCGTTGCCCAAGGCCACGTGTCCGTCATCACCAAAGTTGCCTCGGCTCGGGGAAGGTCATCTATGAGCACCCCCGCTCGCCCGATCAAAGATCGGCCTGTACTAAACATGATATTTTGTTTTGAAAACACATGTGTTCTTATTCCGGTGTTTTAACCTAGAATTACTATGTGATGCGCACAACACACAGGTATAGACTAGATCGCCTAAGTTGGAATAAATCATCTCATGTTTGTTTGTTTGAAAATGGTTTGAACGTGCTATTCGCAAGTAGGCTAAGACGTAGATTTGCCACCCTCAAGTGGGCTTAGATAACATGATTTTGCCACAATCAAGTGGGCTTTAAAATTCTCATTTCAATGATTTGTTCCAATTCAAGTAATCTAACCTTCACCCACAGGCATTCAGGCAGTTAATCACGTAAGCAAATAGTCTTATGGCAAGCATGCTGTTATGGCAACATTAACACACATGCAGTATGCTAAAGCGTAAACACTTATCTAGTACTCCGAGCCAAAACAATAGCTAGTTAGAAATCATGCATGATCCTAGCTATGTTAAGATGGCTAATGCAACACATGCAAAATACAACTAGAAATAGGCTCGGCTATTCTAAAATGGCATATGGAGTGCAACTTCACAATCATGTATTCAACTTGGAATTGAAATACTATGCAGTTAGTATGAAGCGCTGAGCCCGGTGCATGCAATACAGATAAATGAATGCAAACATGCGAGCATAGGAATGCTAATTGAAACATGACCTAAAACTAACCACTGAAAGCAGGTAAGTAAAAGGGTGAAAGACGTGGGGTTGGAAGACATTCACACACTCACACACACTTATTACAAAGTTCGCCCTCTCGACGGAGGGTCCGAAAGAATAATACAAATTGACTAATTAACTAACTAACTAGCTAATTAATTATTACACAACACTTAACTAATTAAACAAAGTAATTAAGCTACTAAAGCAGTAAAGAGGTCTCGGAAAGAGGGACAAATGTATGCATGCTCGGCTCTGCTCGGAAATCTATCACCATGCTCATGCTGCCTCTGTTTACACTGCTTTGCACCTCTGAAAACTGTGCAAATCTCAAGGATGCTTCTTAATCACCTTCTGGGTGCTGTGAGAGGCCATCGACCAAGTGGAAAGGCCATCGGCCAATGGAAAGGTGCCATCGACCAATTATGATGCTATCGGCCAACAATGGTTAGCCGATCGGCACTGAAAGTGGCCGACCGACCATTTCTTCCTGCAGAATGTTGTTTTGCTGCAGCAGAGGACAAACAGAGCATGGCGATACATTTGCAAGAAAAGATGTATGGAACTACACCCCTTATCATGTCTATGGCTCAAAGGTGTGTAGTACTCGACCCTCAGGCCACCAATCACGCACCTCGATGCATGATGGCCAAAGTGGCCAAGTGTGCACTTTAATGTAAAATGAATGCACAAAAACACATAAATGCCTAGAACTCTATCATGCTTTGATCAAGAGCGTCGGCGACTGGGGATTAAGGCACGTTTCGTCACTTCAAGTACGAAACGTCCCTCGCTCCTCGTGTTTGGCTTAACACCCAAACCAAACACAGTGTAATGCAAGTATGCCAAATACAATGCAACATGGAAATGCAATACGATGCAACATGAGCATGCCAAATGCAATGCAATGCAACCTAACATGTAAACAACATGGCATGCAACAAGTATGCAACAATACTATGCAACCTAAACACGCAAACATGCAATGTACCAAGCATGCAAAATGCAATGCAACCTAAATATGCAAACATGCAATGGACGAAGAGCATGTCAACAACCATGTAAATAACAAGTATGCAAACAACATGTAATGCAAACAAGCATGCAAGATGGACTTAAACCGGATATAGACAAACCTCAGCCATGCCCAAAACAGTGGCCAAAGTGATGAATTAAGGCACCGAAAGGGCAAAACACACATGTACACACATTGATCCATAAGCTATGCAACAATGCACAATCCTCAAACATGAGCGAGATGCGATAAACATGAGAATGTGACAATGCAGTAAGCTATGAAATCATTCAAGGAGTAGTGTCAAACCACTCAAACAAGTTAAGCATAGCATGCTAATAAACTCAAAGCTCAAAGCTAGCTAAGGGACTTGCACCCAGACTACAAGAATCAAGCCACGAAGGGCCAAGGTGAACCAAAACAGTCCCAAGGTGGACTAAAATAAGGCTAGAACATGCATGAGCCTAGCCAACACGAGCTAAAACAAAGGATAAAAAACATGAAGCATGAAAAGGGAACAAAGAGGTGTTACGGTAAACCTATCAAAACCAAACATGGCATGACTTAGGCCAATAAAATCAGAGTTATGGCATGTTAGAATGAGCCCAAAAACTCACTTAGATGGCATCCCAAAGGCCTAAGCATGATGGCATACACAATGACACATTCACGAGGCATAAAACACAAACCCTTTAAAGCATCAAAGGAGTGATAAGTGCAAGAATGTAAGCATGAAACATGGACTGAAATGACATAAAAAAGTGATGCCAAATCACTGAAATGGCCCAAGCAAAACATATTAGTGACTTGGACTCTCAAAGCTAACAAGCTAAAATGCATGGTGGCTATACAAAGCATTGCACACATGATCCGAACAACACCAAACATAGCTCGAACATAGTAAGACTTGAGTAAAAGTTCCTTTGGGTTGAGCCAAAATAGGCAAGCATGATGGTCTAAATGCATGATGCATGTTAAGGCAAATAAGAGGATTGCAAGACAAGTGTATAGTGCATGGAAAAGACTAACAAACCGAATCAAAACAGAGGTATATCATGCCAAGATAACACCAAATACTTGCTGAAATGGGGCCAAAGCATGCTATGCAAACATGCTACTAATATGAGCCAATAATACAAGCATATGAGACATAAGGAGAGGGGGTTGTCCCTCTCCTATTCAAGACTTCAAAACCACCTCTCCACCACTGAAAATCCTCTGGATTTCAGTGGTGAGAAGGTCAAAGTGAGATGATCCCAAAGCTTAAAAGTAAAGGCACAAAATAAGGCCAAACAAGGCCTAAGAGGGGGTAGACAACCCCCAACCAAAAAGTGACCTTAAGAAACTATAACAAGCATTCAAAATCAGAAATTTTTGTAGTTTAGAGTCAAGCTTGAAACAATATGCAAGTATGTGTAAAAGCTTAAGCAAGAATGGGGTATCTAAAGTTTAGAATCTCACCCTTGAAAAACAACTTCAAGAACACTACACCAGCAACTTTCTTTGATCAAAACCAGCCCAAGAACACTAAAACCAACCTCCTAGTACCTCAGCACACAAGGATGGTATAACACTAGGTGTCTTAGTGCAAAAGTATGAACAAAACACACTTTAGAACACAAATACATACACAAATGTAGAGAGAAGGAGATATAGAGATAGATAGATATAGAACTCTTCTCCGCAAATTTCTTGAACCCTTGAGAAGGGAGGAGGAGCTCCCTTCTTATAGAATTCCAAATCTAAGGCTTCTTGGAGAAGCTAACACAAGGTGCAAATCCCTCCACACACGTGTATAGAGGGGGGGAATTGTGCATGCCAGCTGTGACAGCTGGCATAAAATATCTGCCAAAAGCAGATGGAAAGGGTTCGACCAGAAAATATGGCTGATTGACTAACAAAGGTGGCCGATCGACCAAAAAAGGTGCCGATCGGCCAACACTTTTGGCCGATGGCAAGAAAAAGGGGCCGATGGCTTCATGCCTTGGCCGATGGGTTGAGGAAATGGCCAACAAGCCACCCTCTTCCCTCAAAAGCAAAAACACAAGTGCCTGGTTCACAAGCAAACACAAGTGCTTGGAATAGTCAAGTTGAGAGATCTTGAGGCAAGGCGTGCGGTCGAGACCTCCGAGAACTCAAAACGAACACGAGCATGGATGATCATCGAGTGTTCAAACGTTGACGTCCAAGTCTTGTGGACGGTCAAAAATGGGGTGTCTACAGTTGCCCCTCTTTGACATAACTCGAAAGTCATAACAATGATGGGAGTGAATGTCAAAGCCCAGAGACGACCCATTTTTGACAAGGTCGAAGACTTAGACAAGCATACAAAAAGCAAAGATATGTGCCCGCAGGCAGGGGCGAGATGCAAATGACATGCACAAAGCCGAACATAACTTATGATCATGCAAAGAGAGCTGTAACGAAGCAAAACATGCAACAGTTTAAGCAAGCGAATAAGAATCGAACTACAACTCATGCAGAAAGGATGTAAGAGAATTATATAATTCTCGCTACGTCTCACATGGAGAATACAATACCTGTCCGGTTTGTCTGGTCGTGCCAGCTTCAAATGAACCGTACATACAATATCGTGCCTGAAAAAGAAAGAAACTTAACAGGTACAACATTGTTAGAAACATGCATAGCAATGCAAGTGAAAAGTGCGTGACAACGCAAGTGAAGGGGTGCAAGACAATACAATCCTGAGGGTGCGAGACAACGCGGGTAGAACATGCGTAACAACGCAAAGAAAACATGCGTAATAGCGCAAGATAGAAACATGTGCGTAACAACGCAAATAAAACATGCGAGACAACGCAGGTTATAGAAATGCGGAACAACGCAAATAAAACATGCGTGACAACGCAGGTTATAGGAATGCGAAACAACGCAAATAAAACATGTGAGACAACGCAGATTATAGGAATGCGAAACAACGTAAATAAAACATGCGAGACAACGCAGGTAAAACATGCGTAACAGCGCAGATAAAACATGCGTAACAACGCAAGTAAAAGAAGAAGACATGCGTAACAGCGCAAGTAAGACGTGCGTAACAGTGCAAGTAAAACAAGTAAAGCATGCGTAATAGTGTAAGTAGAAGAAATAAAACATGCGTAACAGCGCAAGATACAAAAGTGCGTAATAGCGCAAGTAAAGTGTGTAACAGCGCAAGATACAAAAGTGCGTAATAGCTAGCGCAAGTAGCAAAAGTGCGTAACAATGCAAGTAACAAAAGTGCGTAACAGCGCAAGTAACAAAAGTGCGTAACAACGCAAGATAAATATGCAAAACAATGCGAGATAGATATGCATAACAACGCAAGATAGATATGCATAACAATGCAAGATAGATATGCATAACAATGCAAGAGAGATGTGAATGACAATGCGAGTAACGTGCGTGGCAACGCATGTGAAGAGTGCATGACAATGCAGGGGCAAGGGGTGCATAACAATGTAACCTAAGTGTGCGCATAACAATGCGATTTGAAACAAGCATAACAATGCAAGGAGGGCATAAACACATGTAAGTAAAGCAATACGCGACAACGCATGCAATGTGTATAGCAGGAAAAACATGAACACATGTAAGTAAAGCATACGCGACAATGTATAGCAATGTTTATAGCAAGAAAGACCCATGTTCAGCATAAGTATGGTGAAGCCGCGTCACTTGCGATGTTGAAATGCAACTTCAAAACAAGACGAGGCATTGTTCTATGCCAGACGCGTAACTAGCGCGTTTATTACAGTCAAAACAAAGCAATGTGATACAACATATTTAAAGCGGTTTGCAGAACTCGCAAGATACAAAAGGATACGAGAAAGGATACTCCTTGCGCGAACTGAGCATCGCACATAGAAGACGCAGCACGAGGTCAACACGAAGGCCGGTTAAGGTTCAAAAGTGCACTTTCTTGCACTATCTTGAGTAATGAAGGTCCCAAACCACATAACTGACCCAAACAAGGGTGTAGGAGGTGCATCGACCACAAGGAGAGGCCACCGGCCATCCATTGACCACAAAAGGAGGTCATCGGCCAACTATTTAGCCGATCGGCTAACAATTTGGCCGACCGGCCAAAAATGGCAATGTTAGGGCAGTTTTGTCCTTTGGCCACGTGTCTTTAAATATAAGGTTCCAAACCTTATATTTCCACTTCACCCTAGCTCGAAAATCCCTTATCTCTCTTCCTAGGTGATTTTTCTTCCTTCGATCCGTGTTTTTCTCTTGTTTTCGACCTTTTTCCGACGTCCGATTCGCGAAACCCTTCCGGTTTCGCACACTTTGAACCGAATAAATCTTGGTTTCGGTCCCCTTTTCTTGGTTTCCACTACTTGAGGCTTGTTTCCCCCAAGTCATACTTCGATCTTTGTGCCTTTTCTACACTCCGACCCTTTTCTCCCATTTTTCACCCTCTCGGGGTTGACTTTTGGGTTGACTTTTCGCATTCTTGCCCATTTTCCGCACTTTCGGCCATTTTCGCACTTTTCTTGAGATGGCAGACAACGTTCCAGGCCGTGGGGCTCCCCTGGAGATGGACGTGGACCCCGAGGTCGAGCTTCTACCTCTTCGCATCCGACCATTCGACCCGGCAACCTACAGGCCGGCGATTCATGTGCTTCCTCCCGCTGGCATCCGCCACTTTAGGAGCTATGTGCGGGGTGCGCCATTGGAGCTTCTACTGCGCAAGCCCGAGTCACATTTGTCCTATGGCGCTGCTGAGGTAAACTCCTCATCTGTTTCATTTTCCGCAATGTAGAATGTATAACTGCAATAGTCAATATTGTTCTTTAACTGCTTAACCCAGACACACTGATACACCACACACTGTAGTTCACTGTGAACACATCCACACCCGAAGTCTGTGTAGTCTTCAACACATGCACTAGCACTGTATTTTTATCCATTCTGAACACATTCAAACACATGCACACACACTGCATTTTCAACTGAGTGACCCATACACATTGATTCATCATATACTGAGTTCACTATGAGCACACCCATACCCGGTATTTATATAAACTTGAACGTATGCACCCACACTACATTTTCATCAACTCTGAACACATTCAAACACATGCACACACACTGTATTTTTAACAATTCTGAGTGTGTTCAACACTATATTTCTAACACTACTTCGCAACTGATATATTCCAAACACAGGGAGATTTCCATGCCTTCCGGGGGTATAGGAACACTGTCGCCCGAGGTTGGTATATGGAGCTGCTCGACGCAGTCCGTCATATTGTCGACCAGGCTGATTTTGGGACTTTCTGCATGAGACTCTCGCGCCTCACTTCGAGCACGCCCCTTCTTGCTGCTTTGGTGGAGAGGTGGTGGGACACTACCGACTCCTTCCACCTTTCTGCCACCGGGGAGATGACGATGACTCCCTTTGACTTCTCCATGCTCATAGGCATCGGAGTGAGGGGTGATCCGATCCCCTTTGACACAGATATGGATGAGTGGGACACCGCTCAGCTATACTTGCTCGGCACTCAGCCACCTCTTGCCTGGTCAGGGTTTGTGAGGTATTCATGGTTCGAGGATCACTTTTGGATCCAGGCGCCTACTACTCGGGAGGAGGAGGAGGAGCAGTTTGCCCGTGGCTTCATCATGTTCCTGTTGGGGACCACGCTCTTCGCCGATCGGGCGAACACTGTCGCCCTCTACCTATTGAGCACACTTGTGGATCTGACGCGGATCCGCGGCTATGACTGGGGTGGCGCGAGCTTGGCCATCCTTTACAGATATATGAGCTCATCCTCCCGCCTCAGTGGGCAGTTGCTTGGAGGCTACTGGCGAGCCTGGGAGGTACACTTTCCCTTTCTGTTTTACGATTCTACTTTACATTATCTGTATACCACACACACTGCACACATGCAATCTGCTTTATCTGTATACTGCTTTGTCTGATAAGCATACTCATATCTGCTCTATTACATTCTATAGTTGTGGGTGTATGCCTACTTTCCTAGGCTTGCTCCAGTGCCGGATGAGGAGATGCCCCCCATGGTTTCATTTTCCCACCGCTTCGATGTGAGATGCGAGCGGAGGCCACGAGAGTCCTTCATGTTCTTCCGTCGCTATTTTGACACCATCACTGCAGCCGAGGTATGTCAAACATTACAGTTTATTTAAGCTTCGCTTTATATCGTACTCTCAATAACAATAGATAATAAACTGTGTATTATTTACAGATCACCTAGCAGCCTTGGGTCCCGTTGTCCGACGTAGTTCAGGAGCGGTATGACGATGCTCGAGAGACTGCCCGGTTTAGGGTCTTGCTGGAAGGTCCAGTCTGCCGAGCGTGGTACTTGGGTGAGCGCTTCTTGCAACAGACCCTTGGCTTACCAGAGCATGTAGTCCCGAGGCCGCCTTCCACCCATATAAGGTATACTAAGAGGTATACATTTGAGGAGATGATGGATTATACGATCGGCTGGGACTCAGAGTGCTTTAGAGACGAGGGCGATTACGCCGAGTTCATTCACGCTTATCTCATGCAGCCTCTAACCGGTGCTCATCGAGTCGAGAGAGAGAGACCAGCGGCGCTGACAGGAGTTGGAGCATCGAGGGCGACTCAGGCCCGTGGTAGGAGTGGATCTCGGAGGGGACGGGGTGCTGAGTGGCCAGCACTGCCCATGACGATCACATGCCGAGGGCAGGGTGGGGAGACTTATCAGATCCCTTTTGCTCCTCCTCCTGCCGATTACGAGCTTGTCGGAGTCTATGGCTCGATCCTGGTATGTACTACTAGACTTTGCATTTTGTACAGTCATTTCAATTCATTTGATATCCCGCAGAATACTAATGACTTCAACACTTTTGCAGGCTTCTGTCGAGTACACTCGCCAGTCCCTGGAGTTGACAGCCTCAGCGGTAGGGATGCTGAAGCGGTGCATTGACTTGTTGACCATCTACAATATCCCGATAAGTTCTTTCAACCGCAGTCTCAAACCCTGCCTAATCTGTTTCTTACATAATCTGATGCATCATACTATCAACACGACACTTGATACATAGCACTCACGGCACTGATACCTTGTAACCCATATACTGCTCACAGCGTTGCTCACGGTATTCATACACTGGACCCATACACTGCATTCTGCACTGATACACTGCTCACAGCATTTATATACTGTTTTGTGTAGCATGACTGATGCATTCTCTATTTGTCCTTTTCAGGCCCCATTCCAGATTCCGGCTGCGGGAGGTGCTCCAGCTGGACCATCTGTTCCTGCTCGAGGAGGTGGGGGAGCCAAGCAGGGGATGACATTCCACAGCCGAGGCAGACACAGGCGTGCCCGTACTGAGAGCAGTTCGCAAGAGCCTGCTCTAGATGACGATGAGTCAGATGAGGTGGTAGAGTCATCTCAGGGCGAGGTTGGAGATAGCTCAGATTCAGACTACAGAGCTGGCGGCGGTGATCCTGGACCCTCGTGCAGGAAGAGGACCAGGACGGACTCCCGTGCTCAAGATGACTGATACTGATCCAGATATTTGTTGCTTTTCTTCTTTTTTGCTCTGTTCAGACACTTTGTTGCTTTTCTCCTCTTTTTGTTTTGCTTTATTTTTCTTTTTACTGGTAGTTTGAGCACATTGTACTGTCTCAGGCAAGTTTTACTTTCTTCAAAACTATGTACTTTTTGCAAAAGACATGATGAAATGAAACAGCTGTTTTGTTCAAAAAGTGTTACATTTTATGCATCGCATCGCATTACATAACAATGTAAATGAGATTGAAATTTTGTTTGAAAATTAAGCACTTGCATCGTAATAATCAGGTAGTGAACCGAGTAACAACAAAACAACTCGATAATCAAAACAAAGAACAAGATAAGCTAACCAAGTGTAAATACAACTCGATAAGCAAAGCAAAGACTGAAAGAATGTGAAATACAACTCGATAAGAAAATGTACAACAACTCGATAATCAAAACACAGAAACGCAGGCGTGACTTTGCAAAATCATCACCAGAAGGCATTAAAAGTGGTGCCAATCACAAATTCTCAGCATGCTCAATACATAAGCAGCTCAGGGGACAAGAAACAAGGCCATCGGCCAAAGGGAAAGCCCACTGGCCATAACAAATGACCATCGGTCACAATTTTTAGCCGATCAGCCAAAAGAAATGGTCGGTCGGTACTATTTTTGGCCGATCGGCCAAAAATGGCAAGCACCTCCAGAATGTTGACATCTGTCTTCCACTCACCACCTTATCCTCTACAAAAGCCTCAGCTTCGTAGTTTTCCTCATTTCAACACTGATTTGCCCCAAAATAGAAGAGTTTCTTTCCCAAAACCTCAGAACTTGGATTGCCAACTATGATGGCTCAGAAAGGCTGAATTTTCGGGGTTTCGGCATAAATGCACTATTCACGCTGGGCCGCACCCCGCTGCATTTTTCGTTCCTCCATGCCGCGGCAAGGTTTTGGAACCTGGTAACACACGTTTTTAGTTTTGGTGGTCAAGAGATGTGTCCCACTTTTGAGGATTTCCGAGCTTTAATGGAATCCGAGTGCGACGAGGAAATCTTGCCCCAGTTCCGATTCGGCCGCATCCAAGCCTTAGGACGGATGTGTGGCCTTACCGTGCATGACGCTCGGTCATTGATTCACAACGGAGAGATGGACATTCCAAGCCTGGTTTGTCGATTTTCTGATGCTGGTAACCGCGGCGACCATCATTGGCAGGGTTATCGACGACATGCACTTTGCTTGTGCATGCTGTCCCATTTCTTACTTGTCCCAAGCTCTGGTGGGTTTAGCACTCGTTTGATTGAGGTCGCCGAGGGCTTGAAAGAGGGCAAATGCTGCATCGCCATGACATTGGCCGAGACATTGATGGGCTTAGGCACTTTTCATCGCCGGGAGACAGCTAGGTTTGCGGGAAGTCCACTACTATTGCAGGTAATGTTTTCCACCACATCTCACATATGTATCTCACATCACTCGGCCCTCAGGCTCGATTTTTCTCTCAAAACCTTTTGCTCACTTTTTCTCTCAACGTACATCTCTCTATTCTTTATTCTCTCATTTTTTATCCCTTCCCAGGTATGGTTGATGGACAAGTTGAGAGTTGTGGACTCGTGTCCAGCATATTCAGCTCGCGGATATTTCTCTCGATGACGTCTAATCGATGCTCCGGATGAAGGATGGTGGTACAGCTGAATGTGCAATTTGTTCGCGGACCACATCGTATGGCACTGCCCTTGGCTTAACCTACCGGCAATGAGTTACAGTATGACCCGTCAGCCCGGGATTCAGTTAATTGGCATGACACACTGTGTCTTCTATTTTCCGTTCCGGTTCTGGCGCCAGTTCGGGCATGATCAGACTTGCCCAAAAGAGGGGATTGAGTACCCTGCTACATTTCCGATCCGAGGCGCGCAGCTAGCTCAGTATGCCGCAGCCTGGAGGATGAGAGAACTTCTGGCCCCCGTTCCTACTTTCAGCTACACCCTCTCTGATGAGTGCTTAGATTGGCTCAATGAAGAGGCACAGATCGGGCCCAGCTTGGCATCAGAGGCTTCGACCGGCTCTAGGAGGGGACGCAGGAACACCTGACTATGCCCCGGATTTATTTTCTTTTAATCAGAACTTTCAATTTTTCTTTATGAATGTAATGAAAAGAAACTTCAATTTTGTATTCAAGAGCAGGAGGACTCTGTATTAAAATCAATAAAATTGGAGGTTGTGGGTACTGAAAATTCTCCGTTTGGTCCAAAAATGGTCTAAGTTGTAAAAAGGTTAAGTTGAACAAAAATAACTTTTATTTAAACTTTTCAAAACCATTTTCGATATGGATCAGAACTGGACACGCCTGAGATCTGTCACTAAGATGCACAACCCCGGATCGCAGCAACTGGAAAGTTGCCCCTAGTCTGAATAGCACTGCACTGGAGATCACGACTGAGCTCTTGAATGCAGCATAGACAAAGATGACCAAGGCGATCACATGGACAAAGTTGATCGGGGAAGTGTTTATGGCTGGACTTCAGGATGAAGTTGCCTACGTATCCCAAAGATGGGAATCAAGCCTTACGAAGTTCGACTCAGGTTCACTCATGTATTAACCCTCACCTTTTACGCTCTAACTTTTGCCAAGGCCGCCCTTTGCGGGTTTTCAACCTTGCGAGCTCAGTTTTTATCATTTCAAATTTTCTGTGCTCTAACTTTTGCCTAGGTCACCCTTTCGGGTTTTCAGTCTAGCGAGCCACTCAGGGAAAATATTTCTTCAACTTGTCCATGTTGATCGGTTGGGAGAACTCTAGGCCATCTAGGTCCATCAGAACGACAGCTCCACCCGACTAGATGAACTTGATGATGCAATGACCAGTCTAATTAGGTCTGAACTTGCCCCTAGGGTCGTGGATGGGAGCTCGGTTGTCTTTGAGCACCAAATCTCCTTCCTTCAAATTCCTAGACTTAACTTTCTTGTTGAAAGCCCTGGCAATTCTTCGTTGATAACCTTGAACATGGTACAGTGCTTTCAGCCTTCTTTCATCAAAAAGCATGAGTTCTTCGAATCTGCTCTGCTGCCAATCTGCCTCAGCTATCTGACACTCAGCCAGTACTCGCAATGATGGAACCTCAATTTCAATAGGTGGAAGGGCCTCCATCCCATAAACCAATGAATATGGAGTCGCTCCAGGAGAAGTTCTAATTGACGTCCGGTAGCCCCACAGAGCAAATGGCACCTTATTTGGCCAGTCTCGGTAGGTTTCCACCATCTTCTGCAAAATGTGTTTGATGTTCTTGTCGGCGGCCGATATGTGGATGACTTGTGAAAAGCCACATTATATTTTTCCAACAAGTCAATCACTTCTTTCTTGAAGTGGGAACCATTATCTGAAATGATCTCGTTCGGGACCCCGTAGCGACAGATGATGTTATTCTTGATGAACTTTGCAACGTGCGACGCCTTCAACACCGCATAAGATTGGGCCTCAACCCACTTTGTGAAATAATCTATCGCGACCAGAATGAACTCATGCCCATTGGATCCCTTTGGAGTGACAGCCCCGATCACATCAATCCCCCAGACTGAAAATGACCATGGCGAAGTCATGTTGTATAGCTTCGACGGCAGAATGTTCATGCGGTTTGCATGGATCTGACATTTGTGGCATCGCCGGATAAAGCCAATACAATCCTCCTCCATGGTGGACCAGTAGTAACCCTGCCTGAGAATTTTCTGGGCTAGCATCACCCCGTTCATATACGCTCCGCACTCTCTTCCATGGATGGCCTCCATTAGGCGCTTGGACTCTTCGGTATCAACACACAACTTATGTATCCCGATATGACCTCTCTTGTATAGCTTCCCTCCACAGATGATGAACTGAGCAACCATTCTTCGGATAGCCCTCTTGTCTTTGGTATTTGCCCCTGGTAGGTATGCCTCTTTCTCTAAGAAGTTCCAGACATCGTAATACCAGGGGTTCTCATCTTGAACCTCATCTATGGCAGCAATCAGCTCGTAGGCCGGCGTAAATTTCTAGTCAATGATGATCGGACACATCCGGACTCCAAAAGGGATGTCTATCATAGAAGATAGAGTTGCTAGTGAATCTGCGAACCTATTGTTCTCTCGTAAGAGATGAGCGAAGTTCAGCTTCTTAAACCGAGGAATCAACAAGTCCAAGGTCTGGTGGTATATTCTCATCTTTTCTTTTTTGACTTTCCAATCTCTTTTAGCTTGAGATACAACAAGGTTCGAGTCCCCGATGACGTCCAACCGTTTTGCCCCTAGTTCTAGGGCAGCTTCTAAACCAGCAATACATGCCTCATATTCTACTTCATTGTTCGAGACTTTGAACCAGAGTTTGAATGCTAGGGAGATACGGGAATTGTCGGGCGCTATCAGCAACACCCCTATCCCATACTCGTATTGGTTTGACGCTCCGTCAAAGTACATCATCCAAAACTCGTCTTCGACATGCAAAATGGCCTCGTCTGGGAATAGGTACTCAACTGCTTCATCCCCTTCAACTGGGTGATCGGCTAGGAATTTTACTACCGCTCTCCCCTTCACTGACTTGCACGTCACATACTTCAGATCGAATTCGGAAAGTAGAAGCAACCAACGAGCTAGCCTACCCGTAAGTGCTGATTTCTCGAAGAGATATTTGATGGGATCTAATCTTGAAACCAACATTACAGAGTGAGCTAATAGGTAGTGTCGCAGCTTCCTGGTAGCCCATACCAAGGCTAAGCAAGCCTTTTCCAGCGGAGTGTAACGGGTCTCGTATTCCAGCATCTTCTTACTCAGGTAGTAGATAGCTCTCTCCACTTTGTCCTCAGACTCCTGTGCAAGCATGCAGCCCATTGTAGTTTCAGTTACTGAAAGGTACAAAATCAACGGTTTTCCCAGCTCAGATAGTGACAACACAGGTGGGTTTTGTAAATATTGCTTGATCTGTTCAAAAGCAGCTTGGCATCGGCCGTCCCATTGGAATTTATTTCCTTTCTTCAGGAGGCCAAAGAGTGGTTCACAAGTCAAGGTTAATCTAGAAATAAACCATCTTATGAATTGCACTTTACCCAGAAAGCCTCGCACCTCCTTTTCAGTCCTTGGTGGTGGCATTTCTAAGATGGCCTTGATTTTGGAAGGGTCGACTTCGATACCTCTCTGTGTAATTAAGAACCCCAGCATTTTCCCTGCTGTAACACCAAACGTACATTTCTGAGGATTCAGCCGCAATCGGAATTCTCTGATCTTTTGGAAGAACTTTTGCAAGGCAGTGTAGTGGCCCTCTCTTTCCTTGGACTTGACAATCATGTCGTCCATGTACACCTTAACCTCTTTGTGGATCATGTCATGCAATATTGTGGTCGCAACCCGTTGATATGTAGCTCCAGCATTCTTCAGCCCAAACGGCATCACTTTATAACAGTAGGTCCCCCACGGGTGGTAAAAGTAGTCTTCTCTCGGTCTTCGGGTGCCATTACAATCTGGTTGTAGCCTTAAAAGCCATCCATAAATGAGAGCAATGCATGCCCCGCTGTGAAGTCCACTAACTCATCGATATGCGACAGAGGAAAGTCATCATTCGGACTGGTTTTGTTCAAATCTCTGAAATCCACACATACCCGGATTCTGCCATCCTTCTTCGGCACTGGAACAATGTTGGCCAACGAAGTTGGGTATTCAGATACCAACAGGAGCCCCGCGTCAATTTACTTGGTGACCTCTTCTTTAATCTTGATAGCCCAGTCCGGGCGGATCCTTCTGAGCTTCTGCTTAACAGGTCGGGCCTCTAGGTTAAGAGGGATCCGGTGCTGTACAATCTAAGGATCGATTCCAGGCATGTCTTCGTAGGACCACGCGAAAACATCTTTGAAATCTTTTAATAAAGCGACTAAGCACTCGCACTCCTCCGAAGACAACATGGACCCGATCTGGACTAGCCGCGGGTCCTTCTCAGTAACAACATTAATTTGGATGATTTCATTAACCAGCAGTTTTACAAACCTCTCCTGCTCCTAGTCTAGCAAATATTTCAAAACCAGAGGAATTTCTTCCTCGTCGTTTTCATCGAAGTTTTGAAAGTCTGAATTAATGCAATAAATCAAAGGCACAGAAAAAAACTCAAAGGCCACAGCCATTTCATTCTCATTAATCACTTCCAAGTCGTCTGATTCCTCTGTTACAATAGACTTAAGGGAAAAAGAAAAAGACAACCTAGACAGGACTGTGGCATCCAGGTTGTCACCCCCAGGAATACCAGACTCAGACTCAGATGAGCTGGAAACTAATTCCGACTCACAAGACTCGGTGGAATCAGATTCCGGCTCACTACTTGACCCAGTGCTGCTTGATAAGAATTCCTCCTTGTATTGCCAGACGAGAGAGGGTGCGATGGACGCATCCAAAATGCTTGAAGATAGTCCTGTAGTCGTTTCATTCCCAATCATGGACACTGAGAGATCATCCCCCAAGCACTCATGTACGATCGGAGGATCTGATAGTAGACAAGCCAGTGCTACCCCCATTTCGATCTCAGTGCTCTCGGAATCCATTTCCTTATATTGCTCAACCTCAGCCGATGGGTCTGTCTGCTCCTCGGTAACATCATCCCCAGAAAATGGTAAATCGAAGAAGATCTCAAAACCCGACAAGCGTTTCTTCTCGGCATTCAACCATGGCTCTGGGAAGTCGCAGAATGAAAAATCTTTCCCCTCCCGGACAAAGCGTCCGTTCAGGGTACCCTGAATAGGTCGGTGCATCAACTCAAAATGCTTTCCCGCCTGCTTAGCTCTGGCTCTTCCGACCATTTCTTTGCCTTTCCTCACCCAGTCCTCCTTGGTAGGCAGGTAACCTAGACCAAAGGTATGTTGGTTATGCGGCACTTCGGCCGATACTGTAATGCATTTCCAGCCACTCTTTCCTAATCCCATCCCAGGGATATGCTGGAGTCTGTTCGTGAGGTACACTGATTGTGCACTGACATATTGCCCCTCATCAACAGCCAAGATATTTTGAACAACCCGGGCCTCGGCTAGGGTGAATCTTGATAGGAACACATCCTCTGTGCCATGCTCGATTTCCAAAACCGGTGTAGACACCTCTGGTGGCGGATGGATTGATGAATTCCTAAAAACTATAGCCACCCCCTTCCCGTGGGGGTATTTCAACATCTAATACAGGGTGGAAGAAACTGCCTTCACCTGGTGCAGCCACGGCCGCCCTAAGAGTAGATTAAAGGTCGCGGGAACATCCAAGACTTGAAAGTCAATTTCGTGATGTCCTGGACCAACCTTGGTCTGAATCTGCACAGTCCTCATCACTTCTCTGCTAGTATTGTCATAAGCCCTTATCACCTGGGCAGTTGGCACAAAGTCCGCGGGCTTCAACCCGATTGCATATGCCGTCCTCGACAGGCACACGTTAATGGCGGATCCCATGTAGACAAGAACTACTGGTACCCACTTGTCTCTACACTCCACAGAGATGTAGAGTGGTTTGTTATGGTTTGCACCCTCAGGCGGCAATTCATTGTCGGTGAAGGTCAATGTTGGGGAAGCTCCTCCCGGAAAGACCAGTCCTACCAACTGCTCAGGCGTGGTATCTATTGAAAGTTTGGCCTTGTCCATAGCAGAAAGGACAGCTTGTCTATGGACTCGTGAAGCCATAAGCAGTCCCCAGATGGAGATGTCTGCCTGTATCTTCTTTAGCTGTTTCAGCACAGCCTCCTCTTCGAGCAATTTATCCTTCTACTTGTCTGTCTCCCTGTTCTTTCCGGACGCTTCTGGTTGATCTAAGTGCGGGGGCTCGAAATACCGCCCGCTCCTAGTCATGTGATCAACTTCGCCAATGTACCAAGTATCATCCGGCTGGTTACTCCCCCAGTCCTCATCTATGTGGGCAAGACATAGATCATCATCTTCCCACCAGATGCCATCGGTAGCCGACAGACACCTGTCCGGCTCCATTATAACTATTCCTGTGCCCACAACACCTTCTATTCCTGTGCCCGCAACACGCTCTGCTCCTATGTACACAGCATGTTCTGTCCCCGTAGGGGCCTTGGCCTTTCTGGCCCTCTTAGAATCCTTGATTCTTTCTCGCTCAGACTGCTTCAGCACAGCTTGCTGTCCAACACCTCCTATATTCAAATTGTCCGGATCTCGAGCGAAATTCTTAACACCGGTGCTCTCCGGTGATGCATCCAGATTCCCAGCCCTTCCGGCCGCAGTTGATGTCCCCGTCCCTAACGGACCCTGTTCTAGCTGAGGTTGTTCAACAACATCCGGCTGGTCATCAAGCCACCCAGTAGACTCTGCTGCCTCATTCAAATCAAACCAGTTGACTGCCACGTCTCCCGGATCTTGCTCGTTGAAAAAATGAAGGTTAGCAATGTCCTCTTCTAGTTCTGCCCAGGTCATCCAGCCCCTGATTAAGTCCATCCTCCCGTACTACACAAATCTCTGCCTCCACTCGCAATTCCATATTCGGCCTAGCCTGGCCTGCTGATGTAATGTAACCACTCGAGTTGTACATGAAGCTTGCAGACCTCTCAGGCTCTGTATTTGCATTCCCATCTACCTCCGCAGTCGACCCACTTTTATTTTCGATAGCTACCACCACCATTTCAGGTTGGGTTTGGGAGATGTCCAACACGCACAAGTCAGTGCTGTCAAGAATGAACACCTCCGGCTTGGGTAGGTGAGAAAGGGCGATATATATAATAGGGTCGTATGACACAACCCCTGTTTGGATCAAATTGATGCGTTCGGGAGGTGGAGCTTGGTTATGTGGTGGGAGAGGGTTGGTTGTGACATTCGATTTCTCCGGAGGCACGATCACCCTATTGTTGATGAGATCCTGAATCTCATGACGCAACCGAAAGCACTGATCAGTGTCATGACCATGTTGCTGATGAAAAGCACAGTACTTGGCTGGGTTATGGGAAGCAGGGAGTCTGTCTGGTAGTGGTCGCGGCTCTAGGGGCTTCAAGTGCCCTTTCCTGATCAAAACCCCCAGAGCCTTGGACAAAGGCATGTATAGTGGGGTAAAGGTTCTTTGGCCTCTGGGTGGAAACTTGGTTGTTTGTGAACGACTTCTGGACGCACCGGTGAATGGTGTAGCTGAAAGGGTTCTTGGGGTGGTGGTGGTGGTGACCATACTCACATCTGAAGCTCTGGCCACTGCAGCACTGCTTGTGCCTGCATTCGTACTGCGGTTGAATGCCCTCCTGGGCAGTTCTCTCTCATGATCAATGAGGCCTTGCTTCATAGCGTCCTCGATCTGCACCCCTATCTCATGTAAATCTGCAAAGGTAGGAAGGGGGAGGACGATCATCTTCTGCATAAGCTTGGGCTGGAGGTTGTGCACAACCATCCGAATCTGATCTTTGTCGACAGGCCTGATGGTCATCATCGAGGACTTGGCCCTCCATCAGGTCACGAAATCGGGGAAACTCTCCTTCGGCTCCTGCCTGGTTGTCTCAAGATCAGGGGTCGTAATCTCGATCTGTGTATTGTATGAGTATTGAGCTATGAAGGCCTCGGCCAACTCCTCCCAACTCCTCTTGACGGAATCTTCCAATTTTGCATACCAAAAGGCCGCTACACCTGACAAGGTCCGGCCAAACAAGGAAAGCTTCTGTAATCTAGAGAGGCCCATCGGCCTTAGAATGTCTGAAAACAGCCACAAATGCACCATAGGGTCCCCTGACCCGTCAAAGCGGTCAATATGTGGCATCTTAAAATGGTTCGGCAGCGTCACGGTCGAGTCAGTATACCCATCCTCAATATCCGGAATGGAATGAACTCCTTGAGACTTCTTGAACAGCTTTTCAAGCTTGCTTACTTTCAGTGCTGTGGGGTCCGTCTCGAACTCAAAAAAAGAATCTGGTAGGTTGGCAGGTGTTTTGGACAGCTGGGGTAGAATCGGGGGCGAAGTTGGCCCGATTAGAATGTCCGTATCATCCTGGACGTTAGTTGTCTCCCCGAGTATGGGAACTCTTGGTGGGGGAAGAACCTGGTGTGAAGTAGATGCCCCAGTTTGCTGTTGTAGCCTAGCGATTAATTCTGCCTGTTGGGTCACGACCACGGCTTGTTGTTTGGCAGATTCTACTTGACAGGCAGCGTCCTGCTGCATAGTTTTCATGCTTTCTTGGAGGTGACGCACCATCTCCTCTAAGCTTGCCATATGGTATGGATCTATCTGAATAACTAGTATATCTGTCCCTGCAATATAAACTGAGACCTCAGTCTGACTGTTCATTAATGGGGTAGACCACTGGCGACCACTGCACTGATACACTGCGCCTAGCTAGCCTCCGCCTGGTAATCGGGGGTAAAGAAAGGAACACTGCTTGTCCGTCTATCAGATCCCTAGATCGATTAAGTCTACGACCTCTAACAAAGAGTGCTCAGGGGATATCTGCCTGGTCGGAATCAATGGTGCTAAACTACCTTGCAAAAAGATAAGTAAAGCAATAATAAGGAAACAATGAACAGAAAAACGGACAGCACAACAGCTTCAATAAAGACAACACACAGTTGGCAAACACAAGCTGAATGAATCGTCCTCAACCACTGATCACTGTTCCCAAATCACTGCCCCAAATCTGAATTTGATACCCGCAGATATCATTGATTCCCTAGTACTGATGTCCGTAGGCCTGATGTCCAGACTTGCAAACTGATACATGCATTCTTGTAGAGACACATTCTGATAGCACATAGCATGCAAGTGAGAGCCAAAACACCCCTATGTTGGGGTAGGGTTTCCCTGTCCTATTTTGTTAGGAGCTAGGGTTTCACTACGCATGTAGCAGTTTCAAACAACCTATAATCGGGTAAGCAACATGTTCTAGTTTGGAATAGTCACTACAGTTTCCGATATACACTAGGTCGAATGGTTGAAAAGGGTGCCCCGGTAAAAACTGGGGTTTGTGTTTCCTATCGTGGCAGAGCCCGCAACTGGTCAGCCTTATGGCACGCTTCTCAAAGCAACCTTTGGCAAACCGTTCAGGAATAGCATACGGCAAACACGGTGTCCTAGGCACACCAATGCAAATGCAATGTAAAGAGACACATAAATGTAATCAAAACAAGATATCTTGAGTTCGAGTCAAGTTCTCTTACTCCCCAGCAGAGTCGCCAAAAACTGTAGACGCGCCCTTAGACTTCATGCTACAGTTTGAACTCAAATGTCACGGTTCTTAATCTGATCTCACAATGTGCGATGTGAGATTGATAAATCACCAAAGAGTCCGAATCCGGCAAATCGTTTTGAAAAATTGATTTTTAAGAAAGAAGTGCCAAACATGGACTGCTTTGCCAAATACAAAGTCGCCACCTAAATGTTTTATTTTGGGGAATTTAGGAAACCCTGACTCATTGCCTAAGGCCACGTGTCCGTCATCACCAAAGTTGCCTCGGCTCGGGAACTTGGGTATGATTGGGGAAGGTCATCTATGAGCACCCCCGCTCGCCCGATCAAAGATCAGCCTGTACTAAACATGATATTTTGTTTTGAAAATAGATGTGTTCTTATTCTGGTGTTTTAACCTAGAATTACTATGTGATGCGCACAACACACAAGTATAGACAAGATCACCTAAGTTGGAATAAATCATCTCATGTTTGTTTGTTTGAAAATGGTTTGAACGTGCTACTCGCAAGTAGGCTAAGACGTAGATTTGCCACCCTCAAGTGGGCTTAGAAAACATGATTTTGCCATAATCAAGTGGGCTTTAAAACTCTCATTTCAATGATTTGTTCCAATTCAAGTAATCTAACCTTCACCCACAGACATTCAGGCAGTTAATCACGTAAGCAAATAGCTTTATGGCAAGCATGCTGTTATGGCAACATTAACACACATGCAGTATGCTAAAGCGTAAACACTTACCTAGTACTCCGAGCCAAAACAATAGCTAGTTAGAAATCATGCATGATCCTAGCTATGTTAAGATGGCTAATGCAACACATGCAAAATGCAACTAGAAATAGGCTTGGCTATTCTAAAATGGCATATGGAGTGCAACTTGACAATCATGTATTCAACTTGGAATTGAAAGACTATGCAGTTAGTATGATGTGCCGAGCTCGGTGCATGCAATACAGATAAATGAATGCAAACATGCGAGCATAGGAATGCTAATTGAAACATGACCTAAAACTAACCACTAAAAGCAGGTAAGTAAAAGGGAGAAAGATGTGGGGTTGGAAGAGATTCACACACTCACACACACACTTATTACAAAGTTCGCCCTCTCTACGGAGGGTCTGAAAGAATAATACAAATTGACTAATTAACTAACTAACTAGCTAATTAATTATTACACAACACTTAACTAATTAAACAAAGTAATTAAGCTACTAAAGCAGTAAAGAGGCCTCGGAAAGAGGGACAAATGTATGCATGCTCGGCTCCGCTTGGAAATCTATCACCATACTCATGCTGCCTCTGTTTACACTGCTCTGCACCTCTGAAAACTGTGCAAGTCTCAAGGATGCTTCTTAATCACCTTCTGGGTGTTGTGAGAGGCCATCAACCAAGTGCAAAGGCTATCGGCCAATGGAAAGGTGCCATCGACCAATTATGATGCTATCGGCCAACAATGGTTAGCCGATGGCACTGAAAGTGGCCGATCAGCACTGAAAGTGGCCGACTGGCCATTTCTTCCTGCAGAATGCTGTTTTTTTGCAGCAGAGGACAAACAGAGCATGGCGATACATTTGCAAGAAAAGATGTATGCAACTACACCCCTTTATCATGTCTAAGGCTCAAAGGTGTGTAGTACTCGACCCTCGGGCCACCAATCACGCTTCAATGTAAAATGAATGCACAAAAACACATAAATGCCTAGAACTCTATCATGCTTTGATCAAGAGCGTCGGCGATCGGGAATTAAGGCACGTTTCGTCACTTCAAGTACGAAACGTCCTTCACTCCTCGTGCTTGGCTTAACACCCAAGCCAAACATAGTGTAATGCAAGTATGCCAAATACAATGCAACATGGAAATGCAATACGATGCAACATGAGCATGCCAAATGCAATGCAATGCAACCTAACATGTAAACAACATGGCATGCAACAAGTATGCAACAATACTATGCAACCTGAACACGCAAACATGCAATGTACCAAGCATGCAAAATGCAATGCAACCTAAATATGCAAACATGCAATGTACCAAGAGCATGTCAAGAACCATGTAAACAACAAGTATGCAAACAACATGTAATGCAAACAAGCATGCAAGATGGACTTAAACCGGATATAGACAAACCTCAGCCATGCCCAAAACAGTGGCCAAAGTGATGAATTAAGGCACCGAAAGGGCAAAACACACATGTACACACATTGATCCATAAACTATGCAACAATGCACAATCCTCAAACATGAGCGAGATGTGATAAACATGAGAATGTGACAATGTAATAAGCTATGAAATCATTCAAGGAGTAGTGTCAAACCACACAAACAAGTTAAGCATAGCATGCTAATAAACTCAAAGCTCAAAACTAGCTAAGAGACTTGCACCAAGACTACAAGAATCAAGCCACGAAGGGCCAAGGTGAACCAAAACAGTCCCAAGGTAGACTAAAATAAGGCTAGAACATGCATGAGCCTAGCCAACACGAGCTAAAACAAAGGATCAAAAGCATGAAGCATGAAAAGGCAACAAAGAGGTGTTACACTAAACCTATCAAAACCAAACATGGCATGACTTAGGCCAATAAAATTAGAGTTATGGTATGTTAGAATGAGCCCAAAAACCCACTTAGATGGCATCCCAAAGGCCTAAGCATGAAGGCATACACAATGACACATTCATGAGGCATAAAACACAAACCCTTTAAAGCATCAAAGGAGTGATAAGTGCAAGCATGTGAGCATGAAACATGGACTGAAATGACATAAAAAAGTGATTCCAAATCACTGAAATGGCCCAAGCAAAACATGTTAGTGACTTGGACTCTCAAAGCTAACAAACTAAAATGCATGGTGGCTATACAAAGCATTCCACACATGATCTGAACAACACCAAAAATAGCTCAAACATAGTAAAACATGACTAAAAGTTCCTTTGGGTTGAGCCAAAATAGGCAAGCATGATGGTCCAAATGCATGATGCATGCTAAGGCAAATAAGAGGATTAAAAGACAAGTGTATAGTGCATGTAAAAGACCAACAAACTGACTCAAAATAGAGGTATATCATGCCAAGATAACACCAAATACTTGTTGAAATAGGGCCAAAACATGCTATGCAAACATGCTACAAATATGAGTCAATAATACAAGCATATGAGACATAAGGAGAGGGGGTGTCCCTCTCCTATTCAAGACTTCAAAACCACCTCTCCACCACTGAAAATCCTCTGGATTTCAGTGGTGAGAAGGTCAAAGTGAGCTGATCCCAAAGCTCAAAAGTAAAGGCACAAAATAAGGCTAAACAATGCCTAAGAGGGGGTAGACAACCCCCAAACAAAAAGTGACCTTAAGAAACTATAACAAGCATACAAAATTAGAACTTTTTGTAGTTTAGAGTCAAGCTTGAAACAATATGCAAGTATGTGTAAAAGCTTAAGCAAGAATGGGGTATCTAAAGTTTAGAATCTCACCCTTGAAGAACAACTTCAAGAACACTACACCAGCAAATTTCTCTGATCAAAATCAGCCCAAGAACACTAAAACCAACCTCCTAGTACCTCAGCACACAAGGATGGTGTAACACTAGGTGTCTTAGTGCAAAGTATGAATAAAACACACTTTAGAACACAAATACACACACAAATGTAGAGAGAGGAAGATATAGAGATAGATAGATATGGAACTCTTCTCCTCAGATTTCTTGAACCCCTGAGAAGGGAGGAGGAGCTCCCTTCTTATAGAATTCCAAATCTAAGGCTTCTTGGAGAAGCTAACACAAGGTGCAAATCGCTTCATACACATGGAGGAGGGAAATTGTGCATGCTAGTTGTGACAGCTGGCATAACATATCTGCCAAAAGCAGATGGAAAGGGTTCGACCAGAAAATATGGCCGATTAACCAACAAAGGTGGCCGATCGACCAAAAAAGGTGCCGATTGGCTAACACCTTTGGCCGATGGTAAGAAAAAGGGGTTGATGGCTTCATGCCTTGGCCGATGGGTTGAGAAAATGGCCAACAAGCCACCCTCTTCCCTCAAAAACAAAAACACAAGCGCTGGGTCCACAACCAAGCACAAAATAGTCAAGTTGAGAGATCTTGAGGCAAGGCGCGTGGCTGAGACCTCCGGGAACTCAAAACGAACAGGAGCATGGATAATCATCGAGTGTTCAAACGATGACGTCCAAGTCTTGTGGACGGTCAAAAATGGGGTGTCTACAGTAAGAAATAGAGAGAGCTCAGGCGCAACTAGGACAAATCAAGGGAAAGAAAATAGAGTAGAGAAAAAAAACGAAGAAATGTTGGGGAAAAACAATTTAGGAGAAAATTTATTTAGTAGAACAAAATAAAATCATGTCATAGATAATTTTTTTCAACATATTTTTTTATTAAAATTTAGTTAAATTATATATATATATATATATATATGTCTATAAGTGTATATAGATATTTTAAAAAGTATATCATTTGTATATTACTATTTCTATTATATTTAATGAAGATACTATGACTAAAAATAAACTAAAATAGAGATAGGTGATCAAATGCAATTGTCACTTAGGGATGACACTTCAAAATCAATTGAGAGAGTTGAGAGTTCAGAGATAATGAAAGTTTGAGAGACATATTTGTTTGTGAGAAATAAAATGAGAGAGGGGTGGTATTTATAGGACTTGGGAGGGAGGGGTTAATTTATATATATAAAAATAAAAAATAAAAAAATTGGTTGTTGGTGGAATTAATGATTATATGACTATTTCAAATTTTCTTTTTTTAAAATTTTTGATCGTTGCATTAACAGGGGGCAGGGAGCCATTGGGGTTGGGTCGGGCTAGATGGGGAAAGAAAATTTAGGTCGAGCTCACGAGATGGGTCACACTCCATAACACACCAAAGTCGAACCGGACTTTAGAACACATAGCCCAGGGTCTTAAGTTGGGCTTAGGCTTAGGCCTGGTTGGGCCCACCCAGGGCGCAACTGGACTTGGGGTGTGCCACGAGCTCATAGGCCAAATTAACACCCCTATATGTGGATAGTGGTTATGAGATATGTGATTGGTGGTTATAATATATGTGATGTTAGTTATGAGACAAATGATGTTGGTTATGAGATGTGGTTATGACATAAGCGGGTAAAGGTTATGAGATATATGATTAGTGATTGTTAGATATGTAATTTTGGTTATGAGCAGAGTGGTGTAGTTATAAGTTAAATGGTGTTTGATTATGAGATATGTGATTAGTGGTTATGAGATATGTAATGTTCGTTATAATCAAAGTGGTGTGGTTATGAGATATTTGATTAGTAGTTATGATATATGTGACATTGGTTATGAGATATGTAGGTAATGGTTATGAGATATTTGATTAGTGATTATAAGATACGTGATTTTGGTTATGAGCAAAGTGGTGTTAAAGGATGTTTGGTTATGCTATATGTGTTAGTGGTTATGAGATATGAGATATTGGTTATGATCAAAGTGGTGTGGTTATGAGCAAAAGTGTTGTTAGTTATGAGATATGTGACTAGTGGTTATGAGATATGAGATGTTAGTTATGACTCAAAAGGATTGGTTATAAGATGTGGTTATGATTCACATGGGTAATAGTTATGAGATATGTGATATTAATTATGATCAAAGTGGTGTGGTTATGAGCAAAAATGTGTTAGTTATGAGATATGTGACTAGTGGTTATGATAAAAAAGATGTTGGTTATGAGATATGTGACTAGTGATTATGAGATATGTGATGTTGGTTATGACTCAAAGGGATTGGTTATGAGATGTGGTTATGAGATATGTGAATATGGTTATGAAAATGTGATGTTAGTTATGAACAAAATGGTGTTGATTATGAGATGTGGTTATGAAATATGTGATATTAGTTATGAACAAAATGGTGTTGGTTATGAGATGTGGTTATGACTAAGTTATGATCAATTTGATTATAGTTATGAAGAATTATGATTTTGGCTCATAACTAAAAATACTAACCTGTTTAGCAGGTCACTTTTAATGATGTGGCTCAATCTTAGCCATTGATTTTCTACGTACCGTACATTTTTTAACAAAATGTACTATGGACTTTCCCATCATTTTAGGGACAGAGCAAATCAAGGGTGGTAGGACGGGAGGGAAAACCCGTGTAGAGTGGAGCGGGAGATGTGGGAGAAAATAATCGTCCTTAAATTAATTTGCCTACAATACAAACACATATATCGCACACTCACCTCTTCCTAATTTTAAATCTAGTTTGTTAATTGATCAAATATCACGGTCGAAATGTCCTTATTTAGATTGTTTGTTGACTTGTTGCGCTCTATGACAGCTGATGTGGCAAGAAATGACAGTGGGTTAGATGAAGGCATGGGTGAAGCTTCCCTGAACCTACCTTCCAAACGAAAACAATGATGCCATCTCAACTAGTATATATACCAAGTTCAGATACTAGTTCTTGATCATGAGAAAGAGAAAGAGCATAAAATCAGAAAGAAACAAGATGAAGTTCACCATAGATTTGAGATATATAGTTCCTTCATCAGTGAACATCCTCTTCCAATTATCTCAAGGCTACCCTAATTGGTACTCTTCCACTTCCTCCTCCTCCTCTGATCACCCATTAATGTTGAACAAGAACTCCCTCTCCTTCATGAGTCATGGCTTTTTTGTCTTCCTCCTCCTCCTCCTCATTTTGATCTCTATCAGACTTCTCTCACCCTTTCAATAGTATTTTCACATCCCATCATTCAACTGCGGTTCTGTGATTTCTATATCTCTGTGCTACTTGCCATTACATTGCTGGCCTCATTTGTGTTACTACCTTCCTTCTTTTGGTTCTCCTATCTCATCATCATCATTGGCATCTACATCTCTCCTTTGTTTCATCCACTTTTTCATATGCTTAAATCCTATTTTCAAACTATCCTAACCCTTTTCATCATATGCACCACCATTGAACCTGAGCCTGAAACCACCACCACGCTAGAAACACATGTTAGTACCCCACAAAGGTGTATGTGTGTAAATTATATGTAAATTATACAATCAGTAAAATAAAATATTTCAGAAAATAATTATTTAATTATTACCAAAATTAAAACTTATAGAAAATAATGTCGAGGCTTGTGTTGGACACAATCTCCTTAAGGTAGATTTCGCCCTCGCTCCGGTGCTTCGAGTTTTAACCGGCATCTACATCCCAAGATACAACGACTACACGTTGATTTTACAGCACTATAAAACCAAGTCTGGCGAACCAAAATATGTTGTAACTCTTTTTTTTTTCCTAAAATAAAATGAAGAATAATGCAAAAAGACACAAGAAAAGGAGGAAAAAAATCTGATGATTAAATTGATCTAAAAAATGCTAGAATTAAAGGCCTTATATAGGCAAAACAGTGGCTCTTCCGAACAGGTATAAAACCTGTTCAGACAGATTGAAGAGGCACCAACAGATTTGAATCTGTTTGAATAGATTCAGTTTCGGGTTGAACTCTTTGAACCAATTCAGGAGGGTCTAACCTGTCAGGGCTCTGTTTGGGTGGAAGAAAAATTATTGAACCAACTTATTTTGATTTTTAAAACCGAAAATAAACATAAATAAATAAAGTTCAAAATTTTTTGGCCCAAAAAGATAAGTATTGGGCCGGAAAGCCCAACCCAGCCTCACACCACGCACCCGCGCCCAAGCCCAGGCCTAGCCTAGCCTGCTCGATCAACCGAACGGATGGCAGCGGTGGCGTGTGCTCGTGTGGCTTTAGTTTTGGGTCCAATGGGTCTAGCCCACTACACCCATAACCTCACCTTTCCACATTGTTGGGTACTCCTTGGGCCCATCCCAAGTATCCCAAGTTAAGGTATATATACCCAAACAATTCCTCAAGCCTTTCCAATGTGGGACAAGCACATTTCACAAATGTGTTGTAAATCCACCAAAATTCATTTCCACGAACCCGAAATGCGCGTTGAATTCTCATTTATCCGGAAATGGTTTTGAGCAACCAAATACATGATTAAATTCACTACGTGGAATTAAACATGAACCTAAGAAAAAGCGTTACAAAAAACGTTTGGGTCCCAACTTAATTAATGCTTAAAGTTAGAAAAAAATAAGTTTAGAAAGCCATTTTCCCAACAATCCCCCACATGAATGGAATTCACAATAACGGACATGCAACAAGATGCAGACAAAGAAATAGGTAGCTTTTGGCTTTGAACCTCCTCTAGTGAAAGCTTATTGGACTTACTGGCTAACCAGTGGACGCCTTGAACTGTTCAGCTGTTTGTGTAAGCCAAGATAATAGACAACACATAGTGTATCTACAAACACAGTTTGGTTCTTACGGTTGTGTTCATTTTGGCCCTGAACAACGCTTGGTAATTCATGAGTGCTCTAGAGAATTTAGCCTTCTCAATTCTCACAGAACCGGCCCAGTTCACACTTGTATAGGTGATTTCTTATTAAGAGTATCCTACTATACCCCACTTGGATGTCCAAGCTATAAGAATCATTAAAAGCAAAGCTTATCCTACTAACACTGCACGTATCACTCTTCTTATCATAGAAATGGGTAAGAGTAAACCTCCTTAGTGATATGTAAAGTCATCCATAATTCGGTTGTCCCTTTGAACCTATATCTTGGGATCTCCAATCAACTAGGTTGGGTTGCCATTACGGGGACTTTTAAGTACTAGGCTTTAATCCCATTCCCCTTGATAAATAGTACACTTGCTCTCTGGCTAGCCCTTTAGTCAATGGATTCGCAATGTTCTCCTTTGACTTTACATATTCTATGGAAATTATTTCATATGAGACGGTATTATGTTTTTGATGAATGTGTTGAGACTTACCGTTATACATATAATTTTGTGCCCGTCCTATTGCTACTTCACTATCACAATGAATGCATATAGCTGACACAGTTTTAGGCCACATTGGAATGTCTTCTAAGAAATTACGAAGTCATTCTGTTTCTTCTTCTGTTTTATCTAATGCAATAAACTCAGATTCCATTGTCGACCTTACTATGCATGTCTGCTTGGAGGATTTCCAAAAGGCTGCAGCACCTCCTAGGGTAAAGACATATCCACTAGTGGATTTTGAGTCTTTAGTATCTGATATCCAATTTGCATTGCTATACCCCTTGAGTACTGCTGGATATTTGGTATGATGAAGACCATAATTCTGGGTACGTCTTAGATACCTAAGTACCCTAAGTATCGCCTTCGAATGATCGGACCCAGGATTACTTGTGTACCTACTCAATTTGCTTACAAAATAGGCTAAATCTAGCCTAGTGCAATTCATTAAGTACATCAAGCTTCCGATTATTTGAGAGTACTCTAATTGTGACATGCCTACACCTGTATTTTTTGACAAATGAAGACTAATATCAACAGGTGTTTTAGCAGGACGATTGCCATGCTTTCCAAATTTCTCTAGAATCTTCTCAACATAGTGAGACTGAGAAAAAACATATCCTTCAGATGTTCTAGTAATTTTTATTTCTAGAATTACATCTGCTACTCTCAAATCTTTCATGTCAAACTTTTTATTCAACCTTTTTTCTTGTTGATTTAATCATGTCATTATACTTCCAATAATGAGCATGTCATCCATATAAAGACAAACTATGACATAACCTTTGTGCTTTTAACATAGACATATTTGTCACATTCGTTTATCTTAAAACCATCCGAAAGCATAGTTTGATCAAATTTTTCATGCCATTGTTTTGGAGCTTGTTTTAATCCATAAAGGGATTTGGCAAGTTTACAAACCTTTTTCTTTTGGCCGGGAACTTTAAACCCTTCCGGTTGTTCCATATAGATTTCCTCATCTAACTCGCCATTCAAAAAGGTTGTTTTAACATCCATTTGATGTATTTCCAGATTATACAAAGTTACAATCGCAATTAACATGCGTATAGATATTATTCTTGTCACTGGTGAATAAGTGTCAAAATAGTCAAGGCCTTCTTTCTGCCTGTATCCCTTAACAACAAGCTTAGCCTTAGCCTTGTGTTTATCTATTGAACCATCCACTTTCATTTTTCTCTTGAATATCCACTTATATCTAAGAGGTTTATAGCCTGGTGGAAGATCCACTAGTTCCCAAGTATGATTTTGCAATATTGATTCAATTTCACTATTCATAGCCTCTCCCCACATTGGAGCTTCAGGACTTGACATTGCTTCTGTAAAGTTTTGAGGCTCATTTTCTAACAGATATGTTAGAAAATCTAGACCAAATGATTTAGAGATCCTAGCCCTCTTACTACGTCTAGGTTCATCTACTTCATTATCATTTTGGTTTTCACTGCTACCCATAGCAGTATTAAAAGTTCTTTTATTTGAACTTTTCTCTTCAATTTCCTTGCTAGGAAAAATGTGTTTAAAAAACGATGCATTTCTTGACTCAATAATAGTGTTTACATGCATATCCGGATTTTCAGACCTATGAACTAAAAATCTATATGCACTACTATTATTTGCATAACCAATGAACACATAATCAACGATCTTTGGTTATATCTTGGTCATTTTGGGACTAGGGACTGCAACCTTGGCCAAACACCCCCACACTTTGAGGTAATTATATTAGGTCATCGACTTTCCATAATTCATAAGATGTTTGATTGAGTTTCTTGTGAGGTACCCTGTTAAGGATAAGGTTAGCAGACAAAATAGCCTCCCTCCACAAGTTCTGAGGTAACCCTGAACTAATCAACATGGCATTCATCATGTCTTTAAGAGTTCGATTCTTTCTCTCAGCAACACCATTTGACTAAGGAGAATAGGGTGCAGTGATTTGGTGAATAATACCATGTTCAGAACAAAATTCTTCAAATGGTGCATCATTCTCACCACCTCTGTCACTCCTCACTATCTTAATAGTTTTGCCAAGTTGATTTTCAACCTCAAGTTTATATTGCCTAAAAGCTTCTACGGCTTCATCTTTACTTCTCAATAAGTAAACATAGCAATATCGAGTGCAATTATCAATAAAAGTAATAAAGCACTTCTTACCTCCTCTAGTTTGAACAAATTTTAAATCACAGATATCTGTGTGAATTAAACTTAGAGGTTCAGTACTTCTTTCAACTTTATTAAATGATGCCTTAGTGAGTTTTGCCTTAACACAAATCTCACATTTATTATTATGATCAAATTTTAAATTTGGTAAACATTCTAAAGCAATAAGTCTGCGTAAAGAATTAAAATTAACATGTCCTAATCTACGATGCCATAAGAAAGAAAACTCAACAATATAAACAGAAGATGTTTTCTTATTATTAAAAGCCAAATTAAGTACAACAATCATTACATTGAGCTTAAAAAGCCCATCACTTATGTAACCTCACCCCACATACATACCACTCTTGGAGAGTACAACTTTATCAGATTCAAAGACTAATTTAAACCCATTCTTAATCAATAATGACCCAGAAATCAAATTCTTGTGAATTTTTGGCACATGGAGTACATTGTAAAGAGTGAGTTCTTTTCCCGAGGTCATTTTCAACACAATCTTTCCTTGTCCTTCAACAGTTGAAGTAGAGGAGTTTCCCATAAAAAGCTGTTCCCCACTTTCCACCACTTTGTAGGTTGTGAACATCTTCTTATCTACATAGATGTGGTCGGTTACTCCAGTATCCATCCACCATTCCTTGGGATTGCCCACCAAATTTGCTTTAAAGACTACTGCAGCAAGATTGATGTCAGCCACTCCATCGTAAAGATAAAAATCCTCGGCTATGTCGGCTTGTGCTGGCTTCTTGCTTGAACTCGCTCTGTCCTTGCGAACGTGACAATTTTTAGCGCGATGCCCATCTTTGCCGCACACAAAACACTTGCCTTTGAACCTCTTGTTGAACCTATTGTTGATTCATTTGTTGATCTTACTAGTGGATACTTGTTTGGGACCATTGCCATTATGCTTCCGCTTCTTGTTGTTGAACTTTGACCTATGTTCATGTTCCACAACATTTGCTTTAGCCTACATGACATGGATTCCTAACTTCTTGTCGGAACCACGGTTGTCTTTCTCAATTCGGAGTCGCACTATTAGTTTTTCCAATTTTATCTTTTTGCGCTTATGCTTCAGATAATTCTTGAATTCTTTCTAAGATGGTGGCAATGTTTCAATGATTGCCTACTTGGAAAGATTCATTGAGAACCATTCTTTCCGCATGTATGTCATGGAGAATTAATTAGAGATCTTGAACTTGGCTAATAACCATTTTAGAATCTATCATTTTAAAATCCAAAAAACGGCCGATAAAAAATTTCTTTATATCGGCGTCCTTTGTCTTATACTTATGATCCAGAGATTCTCGCAGTTCTTTAGCAATGCTTTTAACACTATACACATTGTACAATGTATTGTCTAACCCATTAAGGATATAACTTCGACACAGAAAATCACCATGTTTTCATGCATCGACTGCGACAACCACTTGCCGGTCAGTTTCTCCCTCCTTCAGTGTCGGTCCTTTTTCATGAGTGAAGCGAGCCAAATTCAACGTGGTAAGATAAAACATCATTTTTTGTTGCCATCTTTTAAAATCATTACCATTGAATTTTTCTGGCTTCTCTCCATGATTTACCGGTACTATCGGAGTCATCATTGGCACAACAGGTGTGGGGGTTTGAGTAATAACAGTCTCAGTACTGTTAATTTCAGTTGTCATAATTCTGACGAAATAAAATAATACACTAATCACAAATTTATACAAAAATCGAATTTACACAAAATAAACAAAATAATATTTTGTAACAAAATTCTAATGATAAATAGTATATTACTACTATGTTATCAAAGAAATCATTAAACAGTATATTACTACTATTTATGAAATTAAATAGTATATTACTACTAATTAATTTCCCGAAACAAAATATTTGTCTGTCTATCACAGAAATAAATAAAAATATAAATCTACTTTAAGATTGTTAGTACCCCACAAAGGTGTATGTATGTAAATTATATGTAAATTATACAACCAATAAAATAAAATAATTCAGAAATAATTATTTAGTTATTTCCAGAATTAAAACTTACAGAAAATAATGTCAAGGCTTGTGTTGGACACAATCTCCTTAAAGTAGATTTCGCCCTCGCTCTAGTGCTTAGAGTTTTAGCCGCTGTCTACTTCCCAGGATGCAATGACTACACCTTGATTTTACAGCACTATAAAACCAAGTCTGGCGAACCAAAATATCTTGTTAACTCTTTCTTTTTCTTTCTAAAATAAAATGCAGATAATGCAGAGAGACACAGGAAAATGAGGACAAAATTCTAATGATTAAATTGATCTCAAAAAATGCTGGAATTGAAGGCTTTATATAGGCAAAACAATGGCTATTCAGAACAGGAATAAAACCTGTTCGGACAGAATGAACCTGTTCGGACAGAATGAAGAGGCACCAACAGATTTGAATCTGTTTGAACAGATTCAGTTTCGGGTTGAACTCTTTGAACCAGTTCAGGAGGGTCTAACCTGTCAGGGCTCTGTTTGGATGGAAGAAAAATTATTGAACCAATTTATTTTGATTTTTAAAACTGAAAATAAAAATAAATAAATAAAGTTCAAAAGTTTTTGGCCCAAAAAGATAAGTATTGGGCTGGAAAGCCCAACCCAACCTCACACTACGCACCCGCGCCCAAGCCCAGACCTAGCCCAGCCCGCCCGATTGACCGAACGGACAGCGCACACGTGTGGTTTTAGTTTTGGGTCCAATCTAGCCCAGTACACCTATAACCTCACCCTTCTACAAACTTGGGTACCCCTTGGGGCCTGTCCCAAGTATCCCAAGTTAAGGTATATATACCCAAACAATTTCTTAAGCCTTTCCAATATGGGACAAGCACATTTCACAAATGTGTTGTAAACTCACCAAAATTCATTTCCGCAAACCCGAAATGCGCGTTGAATTCTCATTCATCCGAAAATGGTTTTGAGGAACAAAATATATTATTAAATTCACTACGCGACATTAAACACGAACCTAAGAAAAAACGTTACAAAAAACGTTTGGACCCCACCTTAATTAATGCTCAAAATTAGCAAAAAATAAGGCTTACAAAGCCATTTTTCCAACAACACAACCTCCACCACCTCAGTTTATGTTTCAGTTGAATGAAATTCACGATGATTAGTACCTCTTCCTCAATGGCGAGCCAAGTTCGGAGCATGACTGTTTCGAGATAATATATGGGCATGGCTAACCAGTCTTTATACTGATACATCTAGTATTAAGATCGCCTCCAGTCCAGGGCGCTGTTTTAGTCCGTGGGGTTTACCACAGATCCGTTTTGATGATTCAATTTTTTTATTTTGTCGGGCATTTCATCTATTTCGTCCACATAAAAAATTAGGTCAATTCGATAACTGTTACTTATTTAATTTATTGCATTTGTCACTACAAAATTTTATGATTTTTTTTTAAAAACACAACTATTATCTATTTTTTTAGTAGACCTAATTTTTTTTTATGAATGAAATATACAAAATATCTAATAAAATAAATGGTTTGAATTATCGAAGCGAGATTCATGATAAACTTTACGAATCTAAATAAGGCCTTCCAATCCAAAATTTGGACTGGAGGGTCCTACATCTCATATTTACTCCTTGTGTAGAATGTTACACAAAATTAATGGGCCGCATGCCTTTGTGCCTAGTTGTAAATATATATATATATATATATATATTTATTGAAGGGGGGTGAAAACCAAAAAAATTGTAAGCATATCCATTTTAGATTGTGCATATGTAAGAGTCAGTGGATGTTGTGATTTCTTTGTTGTACCCAGGACTATTACTCTATATAGTAAAACTTTTTTTTCTTATGCTTTACTTCTCTCTTTGTTGGTCAATGATTGAAAATGTTCGATTTGTTTTGCTATTCTTTGCATGTTTCTCAATAATAAAATGACAGTGCTTCATGTTAAACTCTTCTGTGAAGGGTTATGAAGCATGAGTACGGGTACTAGTACGATACGGATACGTCGACATAGTAAAATTCAAAAAAAGTAGGGTATGAATACGACTTAATACGCTTGTAAAAAAATATTTATTTTTAAATTAGAGTAATGCAAAAAAATTAATTAAATGGTTCAATTTGTTAATATTTAACCTACAATTAACATTTAATGCCAAAAGTAAATGTATAAATCAAAATTAAATGCCAATATATTAAATAACTTACAAATCGTAGTTTAATTTTAAAAACATGCTAAGTATAAAACTAAAAATAAGAAAGAAGCCTAGTGAAAGGAGTTTCATCTCTGTAGTAGAAGAAAATATTGTTTTAACTGAGGTACGGTACGGCTTGGGTATATAGTAGGTACGTCTGGGTATGCCAAAAATTACGAAGAAAAAATGTGGGTACGTGTTTCGTGTACCCGGTATGTATACAGAAGTACCATATGAGGTACCACACGCCGGTAAATATCCGGTACGGATATGACATATTTTTCGAAGTACCCATGCTTCATAGGTGAAGGGGGGCACCAAGGTATACTTACCCAAGTGTATGGAGTGTAAAAATGATCAACGGCCTATGAACGGTTCAAAGTTTGCCCGTGCTTCGAGATGGGCCTGGTATGATTAGACCTAGTTAGATTTGGGTCGAAAAGTTTGAGACCTTAGGCCTGGGCCTAAGCCATCATTTTGAAATCCAGCCTATCTGCCCGCTCAGGCCCACTCAAAGTCCAGCCTGAGGCCCAATGTCATTTTTTATGGAAAAAAATAAAAATTTGGTGAAAAAAATAGAATTTTTTTAAAAAAAAATGTCCAAGCCATGCATAAACCCAACCCAAGCCCACCAGCTCGGCCCGCTGACTTGCCTAAGGCAAGAATACCCCTTCGGTCTGGGCTTAATTTTTTTGGCCTACGGGCCTAGTCTGTCCAGCCTAAATTTTGACTGGAGCCCACGAGGCCCAGCATGGGTCGGGTGGGCTAGGTTAGGCCAGGTCAAATTTACACCCCAAGTGCATATTTATGAATTCCACTTAATTATTCTAAAGTTATTCTGAACGAGAGTATGTGGTTGAGGAATTTATTCTGAATGAGAGTGTGTGGTTGAGATTAAATTAGCATAGTATAAGGTCTATGTATGGAATAAATTTGAATCACGAGATAATAATTTCAAATCATATATATATTATTAAAAGTAGTATTTTTCTCATACTTAGGATTTACTTTTTTCTAAGAGAGTCACATCAATATGTATTTTTTTAATGAAAAAAGATTGGTAGCTCGAAATGTGAGGCTCGAATTTGGCCCGACTTTTATACGACGTCGTTTTTCAATCTTTTTTGTTTCTTTTATATCTGAAACAGGGGAGGGAGGGAGAGAGAGAGTGAGAGAAAGCGAGAGAAGAGAGAAGAAAGAGAGGGAGGGCGAACAGAGTAAGAGAGAGCTGGCGATCAACGATGGCGACGATAAGCTGGCGACGGTGACGATGAGCTAGTGACGGTCGACGATGGGCGACGATGGCAACAGAGAGAGAGAGCTGGTGACGGTTGACGATGGACGATGTGGGATTAGATCTGTGTTTTTTTTTTTTTTTTTATTTTGAAAATTTGTGTTTGATTATGATGATGTTGTGTGTTGTTGTGGTTACAGTCGGTGGGAAAATTTGCTCTGTTTTATGATGTACCAATCTGATAGGAAGATGTACCGATCTCTCTATTTTCTCCTTGATATTGTATCACCGATCTGAATGTATCTCCTTGATAGGAAAATTTGCTCTTGATATTGTATCACTGATCGGAATGAAAAAAAAAAAAAAAATTTGTTGATGTTGATGAAACTGTCCAGACACTGCTTCAGCTTCCTCTTCTCTTCCTCTTCTTCTCCTTCTTCACTTTCATCTTTTGCATCTTCAGGAAAAAACGAAAAAGAGAAAGAAAAGAAAAAAAAAAAGTCTCGAGCCATTCGAGCCCCAAAAGTCTCGAGCTACCAATCGCGGTTGTTTTTTAATTACATATAGAGTTCTAACAAACTTAACGTAATTTAATTTATATTAATTTTATCTATTTTATATGGACTCTATTGCACAAATATTTCTTTTCCATATATTTTTCATGATAAATGGAAATAATTCACAAATCCAATACTAATTTTGCGTTTCACGTTTTTCTTAATTTTTTCAAGGGTATTAGAATTTTTTTTAATGCTAAATTACCTTATTTTCTTTTTTTCTTCTTTTTCTTATTTTCTTGTGCAATGTTCTATACTCAATATCAATTATACATTATGGATTTATCATTTAAATTTTATAATGATTCTATATATGAAATTATACTTTATTTTCTATATTATTTTACATAATCACAACTCACAGGAGGAAAAACCTACACAATAATAATACTCTTGAAAAACCTCTAAAATTTGGATTTACTACTTGAGTTATTTTTTCAATTGTTGAATATTAAGTTCTTTTATGTTTTGACATCATATTACAAATGATTAATCACTTCACACACTGAGATGCATCTATCGTTTGAATGTTTTCGTTGTTGTTTCTTTTTGGGTTTAGATGTTGTTAATTGATTCTTTCTTGGTTAGTCATTGCCATTTTTTTTTATATAATGGATATTTTAATTTAATTAAGAATGTTTATTTTATAATCCTATAATTTAATATATATATATATATAATATAAAATCATTATATGATAACCCAACTACAACATATTCATATTTAATTTTTTAAATAAATTTTATATATTTTCTATTTCTACATATTTTTATTTTCCAAATGAATATAAAAGCAAATTAAATAGTCAGAATTACTTTTAATTTTATATTACTAATTCTTTTTCTAATTTAACTATTATTTTTAATTTTAAATTGAGTATTTATTTTACTATTTTATAATTTATATATCATACAAAATTATTATATAATAATTACACTTTTATAATACGATAGAACTAAAATTATCAAACTACACAAATAATTTAACTAAAATTAATATATATATATATATATATAAGTATTCAAGTAATAATTTTATAGAACGATAATGCCAATATTATTAAAATAAATAATTAAAATCATACTTTAATTATTCTTTTATAATACATAATGTACCATCAAATATTGTTTGACAAAAAAAATAGCAAGAATCAACTGCTAATAATTACTAAATAGTTAAGTACGAAGGGTAAACTATCAATAGGTCTTAATAGTTGAACTTAATTCCCACCAAGTCCTATTGAAAATAAGTTTTGGTAAAATTTTCGTAAAAAATAATTTTTTTGTGGCAAGTTTTTTATATATGTCACTAAAAGCTAACAATTAGTAACTTTTTTTGTCATGATTTTTATAAATTTTTACTAAAACTTACAATTAGTGAAATTTTTTTATAACAAATTTTTTTCATAAGACCTATTAGAGAATAGGGGTGTACACGGTCCGGATTGGTTCGGTTCTGAGAAATCCAAGAATCGAACCGATCCGAACGGTTCTGTGATTTTAGGAACCAGACCAAACCGTTACACTTGTAAAATCGGACCAGAACCAAACCGAAAAAACGGTTCGGTTTTGGTTTGGTTTACGGTTCCAAAATTTTTTATTTACAAGAATAAATTGTTAATATTAGCAAAATAATTACTGAAACTAATTACATTTAACTCATAATAAAAACTAATAATATTAAGGCATTACTTAATATTACATATCTATACCATCCTAATATTATTAAAATTATAAAAAACCAATTAATAAAAATAAAACTTGATATTATATATATATATCTTTTAAAATTCGGTTCGGTTCGAACCGCGATTTTTTCATAAAATTCATTAACCGAACTGTTTTTACGGTTCTCATATTTCTTAATCCAAAACCGAACCAATTCTTAATAGAACCGAACCAAACCGTATGATTCGGTCTGGTTCGGTCCGGATTACCGATTTGAACGGATTTTTGAACAGCCCTATTAAAGAATAAGTTCACTTATTAAGACCTACACATAAGTACTCCGAGTATGAATTAGTAATATTAATGTATGTGGAATTACGTATGTATGTATGTCCATAAGCCAGCCCCATGTTCATTTTAACTGCAGCTCATCTTCTGGAAGCCCACTCACTTAAAGTTTTATTGGGCCTTGGCCACCAGTCCACCTTGTCCACTAACCCAAGTCTTACAGTCCTAGGCTCCTATTTTTGTTAGATTGTAATATCTTTTTCAGTTTTCTTGTTTTATTAGGCCTTGGCCACCAGTCCACTAACCCAAGTCTTACAGTCCTAGGTTCTTATTTTTGTTAGATTGTAATATTTTTTTTCCGTTTTCTTCTTCTTCTTCTTCTTCTTCTTCTTCTTTTTTTTTTTTTTTTTTTTTTTTTTTTTTAATCCATGATATTTTTTGCTAAGCAAAACCAATTGGACCCAAGTTAGCTCATATGTGGACAATGAGACTTTAATTTTCTAGATGCTCTGGGAGAACTTCAAATGTTTCTCTATTTTTCACTATGTTCTGCTTCTACATCTTTACTATAGTACTTTTAATGAGTAACGAAGTTCGTTTTATATACCCAAGCAAAAAAATAAATAAATAAAATAAAAATAAAATTTGTATAAATAAATGGATTTTTTACTTTATTTTTTTAGTATTAGACACAAAGGCATAGGCCTTACACAAAGGTATACAAAATTGTTCTTTATTTTTTTACTTTATTGTATTTATCATTGTCCAGAACCTCTTCATATGTTTGATCAATAAAGGAGAAAGTTTGATTAGCCATCAAGGATGTATCAGTTTCTTCGCTTGCACAAATAGTGTAAGTGAGGTTCAAGCACAGGGGAAAGTTCAATGTTTTAAACGCTACTTGAAGACGGTTATACTTCCAAGACAATTAATTACCATGCACGTCCCAAAATGTGGGCAGTAGTTCATCGATCCACTAATTTTACCGAGTCTTGGTTATATTAGTGCGGGGGGTAATGTTTGCCATATATTTTGTATCAGTCAATCACAGCTTGATAAGTGATCCATCAGGGGTAACTTGAGGAATTAATGAAGGTCTCCAGTTATCATAGGACACTTGGCAAATTATATCAATGGCTATGGATCTGCGAAATATTGGAACAATCGAAAGGAGTAAGGTGGCTTGGATAAACGGTTCTTAAAGATTTAAATTCAAATTCAAGAGAGAAGCCCAACAGCAAGAAATGGCTTAGTGGAGGAAAATGCTTGAAACCATGTCACATGATCATGCAGGTTACTTTGATGGTTATCATCCACTTCGACAGTTATTAGTCACTTCGACGGTTACTACTAAAGCATATAAATAAAGAAGAAAGCTGATAGTGTATATAGCGATCCCGGTTTCCCTTCCTTTGATTGTTGTATTCCTGACTTAGGTTCCTTGGAGTTGGTGGTTGTATATCTTCTTGTTATCCTTTAATTCTGTGTGTTTGAGTTCTAGGATGTATTGGGCATGTTTCGAACAGGTTGGTTGAGCTTTTGTCCCATTCCTTGTTGCCCAAAATTTTGGTGGTACGCTCGAGCGGGTCCATTTGCGCTCGTGTAGAGTTTGTTTCTTTTTGTTGTTCGCTCGAGCGGGGTTTACACACTTTCAGCATTTCATGCCTCTTCAAAACTTCTGCAGGTGTGTTTTTCACGCTCGAGCGGGTGTATTGGCGCTCGAGCGGGTAGTTCATTGTTTGTAAAAGTATTGGAAGGGGGAAATCTATGCTCGAGCGGCTTTCCCTTTGCCCTTAAGCAGGTGTGTTTTGCAGTTGTGTCTTGGCGCTCAAGCGGGTACCCTTCACGCTCGAGCGGGTCCAGTTTTTGTGCTTGACGCTCGAGCGTCCTATTATCCGCTCGAGCGGGTCATACATATATTAGATATCAGCTGGGTCATTTTAGATCACTTTTTCACTTTCACACTCTCTCTCTTCCTTTCTAAAAACCTCTATTGAGAGCTCCTCTCTCTAGAATCTACCTTCTCTCTAGGGTTTGATCTAGTTAGAGTGATCCCCTATCCCTGGGCTTTTGTAAAAAATGCTGATCTCGTCGTGGGCTACGTTTTGATCCGAAAATCTTGGGATTTGGAGCATCTCGAAATTCTTCATCTTCTCCCTTTGAGCTCCGAGTTTGAGGTAGGGATAACTACTCATTTTTATGGTCTTGGATATAAACTATTGGTCATTTGATTTAACATTGACATTGGGTAATTTTGGGTGTTAGGGTTTTCAAAATGTATATAAGAGGGGTTTTGTATTTTGAGCCTATACAGGTGTATTTCGGTCTAGAGATGAGATTATTGGTGTTGTTGGTAATATTTGGACCTTTAGGTCAATATTGAGCTTAAGGGGGAAAATTGTCATGTTTGGGTATATTTGGGTCATTAGTGTAATTAATGACATTTGTTATGGAATTATGAAATTGAGTTGGGAATGATGAAATTGGCTCATTATGAGATAGAATGGTGGAGTTGGATTTATTAACCGCTCACTTTTGAAAATGTCAATAATTTATCTGTTGGTGCATTTATTATCTGTTTAGAAATAATTGCTTTGGGCTATCGGTGGAGGATAGTCTTGATTGTTGTAGACACTGCATGATGATTAGGTGAATTAAAACTAATCAATTGGTGTATTGGTTGTCATTGTATACGATGAGTATTTGAATACATGGGTGTCGATCCCGCGGATGAAATTTCCGTAAAATGGCAATCCAAACAATATATATACATGGGTGCCAAGTCCCGCGGATGAAATTTTCGTAAAATGGCAATCCGAAAATATCTATACATGGGTGCTGAGTCCCACGGATGAAATTTTCGTAAAATGGAAATCCAAACAATATTTATACATGGGTGCCGAGTCCCACGGACGAAATTTCCGTAAAATGGCAATCCAAAAATATCTATACATGGGTGTCGAGTCCCGCGGATGAAATTTCTGTAAAATGGCAATTCGAACATAATCATACATGGGTGCCGATCCCGCGGATGAAATTTCCGCGAAATGGTAGTTTGAAGTATTGTTGGCATGAGATGTAGTCTCACTTAAGTTGTTCGATCAGATTTTGAGCCATGTTTATAAGTTGAGTTTTGTTAAGTGAAGGATTATGGAACTGGATTGTACTGTAGGTTGGTTTATATGAGTTAAACGTTTGTCAAGTGCTAATGTTTTAGTTATTGTTCATATTATGTGTAGCATATCTCTACTGGGCGTTGGCTCACCTTATACGGGACATCTTTTTTAGGTACAGGCATTATGCCACCTCCAAGGACGTAGCTTGGGAGGCTTGAGGTTGTTAGACTGTTTGTGTTGTTTTTGTTGTATTACATGTATATCAAGCCAAGAGCTTATTTATACAGAGTTAGTACTCTTTTTTTGTAACCAAGTGTTGACTTGAAAAGTTGTAAGCCTATAGGGCGTTTACTTTTATTTTCAACATGTAATACCTTTTGAAAGAATACTCTGATGGTTATAATATGAGAACTCATTTATATATCGTGAATGTATGCTATGATGGGTTTATTTTTGAGGGCGTTACAACTTGGTATCAGAGCGTATCGGGTTCAAATACTTTGGGTACGCGGGAAGTGGTTATTACCACAATGGGTTTGTCTCACTTGTTAGAGACTTATGCATGATGTTATGTGTTTACAGAATAACATGTTTATGTGACTATATGGGTATGGGGTTTAGTTTCTGGGATGTTGATTGGATCCTTGGGTTTCTGGGAGTCCTTTTGGAAAAGCACTTGATCAATGCTGTTTCTAACCGGAACTCTAGCAACGCCTCAGGACTTTCATTATCCGGAAATGAAATTCGTAAGTGCTTATGTGATTATGTGCTTACGTGGAATGAATTACAGTTGTCCAATGCTTTAGGACTCGAGTGAAATAGTTTCGGTACATTTAAGAATGTACTCCTACCTTTGTTACTTTTACTAGGATGCCTAGACGAGGAAGTTTTGATTTCCCTCCTTCCACACAGGAAGAGTTGCGGAAACAGTTTGTGGAGTTACGCCTAGGTACTACACCTTTGGTACAGTTTGAGGCTTGGTTTGCTAACCTGTCGAGATTTGCCCCAGAATTAGTAGAGACGGAGGAATTGCGTTGTTTAGAGTTTGAGAGTAGGCTGTGCGACGACATCCGAGAAAGGATTGCTAGGTCTTGGCATAGGAGCTATGTGTGCTCGTTAAGGCGGCAACTCATATAGAGGCAGCGGTGCCAACTATGGGTCAAAATAGGGAAGAGTTCGTGGTTGTGAGTGTTGGTCAGGTTAGGGAGGAGGCCATCTCGGTAACTCCTACGGTTTATAGGTACTCTAGGCCTAGTAAGAAATGGAGGCGAAAGTATGCTCCATCTCAGACTAAGTCCTTTTCTTCGCCAGGGGTTTCGGACTCTTCTATTGGGCGGTCCAGAGAGGTTCAGGTTTCAGTCCAGTCTCAGAATAGGGGTTATGCTATTTGTTTCAGATGTGGTCAGCTGGGCCACCAGTCTCCGGTTTGCCCACAGAGGAAGAGGGCAGGGTTGGCAGCTCGACCAGTGACTGCCCCACCAGAATCATCTAGCCAGCCAGGTTTTGGGTCGACCGAATGCTCATTGGGGAAGCAGTTGTTGGGGTCTCCATCAGCTCAGACTTTGAACCAGTCTCATGCTTGGGAGCCACTTACTTGTTGGGTGTGTAATCAGCCAGGTCATATCAAACGTTTCTATACTCAGCCAAGGGCTTCTTTAGGAGTTTTGCAACCTAGGCAGGTCCAGCCTTATTCAACTGGACAGGGGCAATACCGTTTTAGGGGACAAACATGCCAGATTTTGAGGGCCTCAGGAGAGTTGAGTTCCTAAACCCCAGTTGGGGAGATTTGCAGTTGTTCTAGGTGTGGCCAGTTGGGGCACATCTGTAGTTCTTGTCCGTGGCTTGTAAGCTCGTAGGATGTCATGGGTTTGAGAATGACCAACTTTAGCGGCCCAGCGAGGGACGGTGGCAGTGGTAATACCGATGGGATGGTTTTGTTTTGACTAATCCGTTTTGTAATCGGTGAATTATTGTTTTGTAATCATTGGGTTCTGTGTGTAACCAATGTGTTTTGGGAAAGTTGAAACATCAAAACTGCTTATTTATATATATATGCTTTTGCTTGTTAATTTCCATGGAATGAGTAGATTGGAACATGTTATGGCTCTAAAGTTTTATTAACGTAATAAGTTGTCGAGAAACCGTAAAAATTTTGTGTAAATGCATTTATATGCGTGTGATTTGGTTTGGAGAAGCGAGGGCTGGTAACCATGTTTTCAAATTTAGAAGAATTATTGAGGGATGCGTGTCTTGGCCAGGGCTACTATGGGGCAAGAATAGTTATACTTGCTGGATGTACGGAATCTCATATGTGTTATCTATTTGATCTTATGTGTGTGGTAGGGATTTTGGTCTTTTGCCATGAGAACTCCTCGAGAGGGTGCAATGTGTACGATTAACACTGGGTTTTGTATATTTAACATGATGTTTTACGGAGTCATAGCGCATAACTTCGTTAGGAATAGGCTTATACCTTCATGGTAGGTAACGTCCCTAATTTTGCATGTATACTGATTGGTTGTTTTAATTGAGGGAGTGTTAGTCCCTATATAAGATTGTGGTTGTGGGTATCGGGGAGTGGTGTGTTGTGAGCAGCTGGTGTTATGTCTTGGGCAATGGTATAATGGATGTTTCCCTAAGTTTCCAGACTCCTTTGTGATGGTAGAATGCGATAGGTTTGTACCTTAATATCGGGTAGGCTAGAAGGTGCTGTCGGTAAGATTGGTTGGGCGTATAACCCGTGGTTTGGGTGTGACCCATGAGTAGAGCCACAGTAGTATGGTGTTTGCGGAGGAAGGCTTGGGATGATAGTGAGGAGGATGAGGACCTCTATTCTTCAAGAGAGCTAGGATGGTGAGTCTTTGAAAGCCTTATCTGTGTCAGGGTTTGGTTCAAGGTGGTTGTCCAGCGGTAGCAATGGCTAGTAGTTTGGCATGGAGGCTTAGTGTCTTGATTGTACTCTCGGGACCAGTGACAAGTAGGAAGTGGAATAAAGAGTGGACCTTATAGGTCATTGAGGGATGAAGGTACTGAGTTTGCTTGTGTACGGTACAAATAGATACGTAGCAGTAATAAGTGTCGTGGGGTGGTGAACCCTTGCCAGCTAATTCGATACAAGGAAATGGGTGTGCAAATCTTGTTATTATGAGTTCAGTCAAGATGGCAAGTGAAATCTCTGAATGAGGGATTCAGTATGGGAGTAAGATAGCTTGCATTAAATAAGGAGGTTTTGTTTTGTACGGTGCGTGTCAGTATGTGGTTCGTATGTTGTTATTAGATGACGTGTGGGAGGGGATCGATCCTAGGGAAATCCCCGGAGGATGCCTTGGTAAGGCAATAATGTGATTACTGATTGAATCGAGTGGTTTGATGTTTGGTAAAGCTAGGTCACTTTGGTATAAGTGTCTGTCGTCCAGTTTGGATAGCGGTAACACTAGTAAGGTAACAAAATTGTATAAAATGAGTGAGGCACTTTGTTATAGTCGTTTTAACTTGTTCGGTCCTTGTTTGTGTGGTGTAAGGCACGGGGGTGTGCAATGTTATCCTTTGTGTTGTTGCGTTGTTGGGAATTTCAAATTTTCAAGGGGACCCTGTCAGGAGAGTTTTGTTTTTGAGTGTTGCGTCATCACCGTGAGTGTGACGGGTTTTGTAGGATGGTTATGTTGTGATTCACGGGAGGGACATTGGGTACTCTTCATAAACTAAAATGATTTCAAATCGAAACGTGAATTTGCGATCCTTATTTTCAGGAAAATAATCTGAAAAAAAAAAAAATCTTTCCGGTTGTGGCCAGTTGTAAATGACGTGTTTAAGTGGTGACAGTATAAGTCTGAATATTTTTGGGAGGAACTGATTGTTTTGAAACACAGGAAGTAAATAAAACGGTTTCTTTAACCAGAGTGGAATGTCTTTTGAGAAGTTAGATTTAACCTAGCCTGAGTTGCTGGTTACACGTTGTGTGTCTTTGGCATGACCACGAAATCTTGGGGTAGTAACGTACCATAATATTGTTCTTTACCCATGCTTCGACTTGTGTTCATGTTTTGAGAAAGTTGACCGGAAGCCTTGTGTATGAATATTTTCGTGTTTACTATGTTGGGATATTAAATATTAAATGCTGGTTTGAGTATTGTCGGTAGTCGAGACGTGGTGGATGTCTCAGAACGCTGTAGTGGTTGGATGTGTCTTGCTGTTATTATTGTTATCGAGTCTTGTGAAGCAGGACTTTTACATTAGTTAAGATGTTGTAGAAACATAGTAGGGTTGAGAAAGCCACATGAGAAGGTGAATTAGAGATCCAAGAGAAGTAGCCGGATCTATTGGTGGGTAACTGAGTGGATGTTGAATATTTTGTGGTATTGATAAACTTTGAGAACATTGAATATGTCTTCAGTTATAAAACATTGTGCATGTTTCGGTTTATGGTAGTATTATGTCATATGCCTTGAAAGGAAGTTTAATTTAACATTATATATGTTGGATATGTTGTAGTATGGGAAATCTATCATGAACATTGAATATGGTATGCAATTGTGAAATATGTATGTAGGAACTTGTTGAATTTCAATGAATTGCTTGTTGTAGCAAACTGTGAGAAATGCCTCTTAAATAGAGATGGGATGACCGGTAGTGGGTCAGGTTGTGGAATATTGGTTGGTAATGTTATTGAAAATTGAGAAAAACTTATACTTAATTTCGGGTCGAAATTCTTTAAGGGGGGGAGGCTATAGCGATCCCGGTTTCCCTTTCTTTGATTGTTGTATTCCTGACTTAGGTTCCGTGGAGTTGGTGGTTGTATATCTTGTTGTTATCCTTTAATTCCATGTGTTTGAGTTCTAGGATGTATTGGGCGTGTTTTCAACAGGTTGGTTGAGCTTTTGTCCCATTCCTTGTTGCCCAGAATTTTGGTGGTACGCTCGAGCGGGTCCATTTGCGCTCGAGCGGAGTTTGTTTCTTTTTGTTGTCCGCTCGAGCGGGTCTTATTGCGCTCGAGCGGGGTTTACACACTATCAGCATTTCGTGCCTCTGCAAAACTTCTGCAGGTGTGTTTTTCATGCTCGAGCGGGTATATTAGAGCTCGAGCGGGTAGTTCATTGTCTGTAAAAGTACTGGAAGGGGGAAATCTACGCTCGAGCGGCTTTCCCTTTGCCCTCAAGTAGGTGTGTTTTGCAGTTGTGTCTTGGCACTCGAGTGGGTACCGTTCACGCTTGAGCGGGTCCAGTTTTTGTGCTTGACGCTCGAGCGTCCTATTATCCGCTCGAGTGGGTCATACGTATATCATATATCAGCTATGTCTTTTTAGATCACTTTTTCACTTTCACACTCTCTCTCTTACTTTCTAAAAACCTCTTTTGAGAGCTCCTCTCTCTAGAATCTACCTTCTCTCTAGGGTTTGATCTAGTTAGAGTGATCCCCTATCCTTGGGCCTTTGTAAAAAGTGTTGATCTCGTTGTGGGCTACGTTTTGATCCGAAAATCTTGGGATTTGGAGCATCTCGAAATTCTTCATCTTCTCCCTTTGAGCTCCAAGTTTGAGGTAGGGATAACTACTCATTTTTATGGTCTTTGACATATACTATTGGTCATTTTGATTTAACATTGACATTGGGTAATTTTGGGTGTTAGGGTTTTCAAAATGTATATAAGAGGGGTTTTGTATTTTGAGCCTATACAGGTGTATTTCGGTCTACAGATGAGATTATTGGTGTTGTTGGTAATATTTGGACCTTTGGGTCAATATTGAGCTTAAGGGGGAAAATTGCCATGTTTGGGTATATTTGGGTCATTAGTGTAATTAATGACATTTGTTATGAAATTATGAAATTGAGTTGGGAATGATGAAATTAGATCATTATGAGATAGAATGGTGGAGTTGGATTTATTAACCGGTCACGTTTGAAAATGTCAATAATTTATCTGTTGGTGCATTTATTATCTGTTTAGAAATAACTGCTTTGGGCTATCGGTGGAGGATAGTCTTGATTGTTGTAGACACTGCATGATGATTAGGTGAATTAAAACTAATCAATTGGTGTATTGGTTGTCATTGTATACGATGAGTATTTGAATACATGGGTGCCGATCCCGCGGATGAAATTTCCGTAAAATGGCAATCCAAACAATATTTATACATGGGTACCGAGTCCCGCGGATGAAATTTCCGTAAAATGACAAATCGAAAATATCTATACATGGGTGCTGAGTCCCGCGGATGAAATTTTCGTAAAATGGCAATCCGAAAATATCTATACATGGGTGTCGAGTCCCGCGGATGAAATTTTCGTAAAATGGCAATTCGAACATAATCATACATGGGTGCCGATCCCGCGGATGAAATTTCCGCAAAATGGTAGTTTGAAGTATTGTTGAGATGTAGTCTCACTTAAGTTGTTTGGTCAGGTTTTGAGCCCTGTTTATAAGTTGAGTTTTGTTAAGTGAAGGATTATGGAACTGGATTCTACTGTAGGTTGGTTTATATGAGTTAAACGTTTGTCAGGTGCTAATGTTTTAGTTATTGTTCATATTATGTGTAGCATATCTCTACTGGGTGTTGGCTCACCCTATATGGGACATCTTTTTCAGGTACAGGTGTTATGCCACCTCCAAGGACGTAGCTTGGGAGGCTTGAGGATGTCAGACTGTTTGTGTTGTTTTTGTTGTATTACATGTATATCAAGCCAAGGGCTTATTTGTACAGAGTTAGTACTCTTTTTTTGTAACTAAGTGTTGACTTGGAAAGTTATAAACCTATAGGGCGTTTACTTTTATTGTCAACATGTAATACCTTCTGAAAGAATACTCTGATGGTTATAATATGAGAACTCTTTTATTTATCGTGAATGTATGCTATGATGGGTTTATTTTTTAGGGCGTTACAGTGGAGGGCACCAGAACCATATCCAGAAACCAATTTATTTTACTTTACTTTACTTTTTTTAGTTCTTTATGTAACGCCCCAACTTCCAAGTCGTTAAATAAGTACAATAATACAATACAAGTAGGATAGATAACTAAAACATCTTAATATACATATATAACCAGAGTTAATATCACAGTTTATGTTCCATTACAGTTACAAAACATTGCTAAACCAAAAGTCAAAAGGAAAAAAAAAACCAACTAGTCTAAGTCTTCAAATGAACCACAGCTCCAATACTTCATCTTATTTGCCTTCGAAATAACCTTCATCATTGTAAACTGCTTCATCACCTAGCATGACACGCCATGAGCTTGGAATGCCCAGTAAGAACACACACACCCTCCTACCTTCTAACAGCCAATCAACCATATGTAGAACAAATCGAGTAACACATAATACAATACTACAATAAGGTTCCCTGAATTAGTAATTAGATTAGACATCTAGACTACCCCAAAGAGATCCTTCCTCCCAACCACAAGGATTGGACGTTGGACTATTTAGAACTCCCTTTTTTGCTTCTTTGCAGACCTTACCATCAATGCCCACACCAATTATATATTGGGCAGTGACATCGATGGACCTCAAAAGGAACGGCCAAACAAGTGGGCTCGCTTACACCTTGCACATACCATACCAAATCGTGCATAGGGCTCACTTACATCTTGCACATACCATACTAAAGGGCTCGCTTACACCTTGAAACCACTGCATAGAGTCTAAATACATCCGTGCCATCCTAGGGGTTCGTTTAGATCATTTACGTAAGACTTAACATTACCAACCCTTTTTCATTTGTTTGTTAGATATTTTGATAAGCGAGTTAGTCAAATTCGGTAATTCAGTAATATAAAAGAGCATGAGACAAACATAAGAGAGGAAATATAGCCCATGATAATCATACATAAGTATGGTAAAGCAAGCAAACAACATTAGGCATGCTTTGAAATACTTAGAGACAACTAACACAATAAAAAACCATTTCCAGCACTGTTCAATTTTGCAGGGCTAACAAGAATGCTTTAATAAAAATACTTCTAGGTCAAATTAGGGGTTGAAATTGCATAGAAACAATAATCAATATGTCTAGTTTCAATTCCAATTCTCAGAATTTGCACAGAACCTCCAGAAATTCATTTACAAGCTATATTCGAAAACTTGTCCAGATTTGTCACCCTTTGGGAAAACTAGCTTTCCCTTCAATCTACCCGATGATTTTTACCCAAATAAATTCTGTTGGAAAGAGGACTCAGAATTCTAAATTTTGACTGAAGAATCAACATGAGATGATTTTTCTGGAATTTTATAAAATTACAAGAAGTGAACTATTTTTCAGAGACTCAGGACCAAATTTTTAAACAAAATATTCATGCCCTAAAAACACACAATGAGGGGCTACTAAAATTATCACAAGCTCTAAACACACCAAATATCTTATACTAAATTCAGATTTGAGAAATAAATAAATTTGATAGACAAAGTCACTAGATCATATCCACACTTTCATACACACCAAAAACCCTATCTACCATTAATATGCAACACAAGAGGACATACTAGACAATAAGATGAGATGGGTGAAGAATTGGAGAAGATAATGGAGAGATGTGTTCTTACCTTGACTCAAAAAGGCACATATTCTTCCTTTTCTTTTTTTTTTCTTTTTTTTCTTTTCTTCTTCTTCTCTACTTCCCCCTAATCACACTCTCCTTCTCTTACCCTCTCCCTGGGCTGTTGAAATGTGTGTATAAGGAATTAAGGCAATGCTCTCAATTTATAGGAAATGAGCCTCTACCTTAAGGACTAAGGAAGGAAATAAATATCTAGATATTTTCTCCACTGATTTTCTCAAATAAATATTATAATAAATAATAAAAATATTTATTTAAAGATATTCATAGATATTTATAGATATTTATTTTCTCGAATAAATAATAAAAGTTCAAAGAACTAGTAAATATTCAAATAGGCTAAAAAAAATAAAATGTATGAAGTAATGTAGAGACTAAGGGTTAAAATAAATAAAAACTAAGTGTTAGGGGTACTTTCAAATATAAAAATGGCATTCTAGGATTTAATTATAATACAAAATAAAATACAGAAAAATTATTCTTTATTGGACCATTTTGTAAAATTTTATAAAATTTGGGACTAAAATACAATTAACCAAGGCTTAGGGTTTCAAGTGTAATTACCAAAAATTAGGGTGTCTACAACCTATCCTCCATAAATAAATTTCGCCCTCGAAATTAAATCATACCTCATGTCTCAAATAGTTCTGAATAATTTGCCCACATTGCTTCTTCATATTCCCAGGTGCACTCTTCAATATCACGGTGACGCCAGAGTATCTTAAGAAGTTGAATTGTCACTCCTCACCAATTCTTTTCTTGTCTGTCTATAATTGCTACTAGCCCCTCCTCAAAGGTAGCGTCTTTGTTGAGTTAGATTTTTTCCCAGTTAATGATGTGAGAAGGGTGCATTTTGTACTTTCGCAACATAGATACGTGGAAAACGTCATGCACTCCAACCAATTGTGGGGGTAGAACCAATTTGTACGTAACCTTTCCAATTTTCTGAAGTATCTCAAAGGGTCCGATATATTTAGGTGATAATTTTCCTTTCTTTCCAAAACAAATAATCCCTCAGTGGGGCTGAATTTTCAAGAATGAAAGTTAGAGGTCTTCTCCTTTTATCTGCATAATTCTTCTGACGCTCTTAAGCTGTCACTAATCTTTGTTGAATAAGTTCACATTTTCTGTAGTTTCTTGCACGATCTCTGGGCCTAACAGGCTCGTTTCTCCAACTTCAGTCCAACAAACTGGTAATTTGCTGGGTCGACCGTACAATGCTTTGAATGAGGCCATGCCAATGCTGGCCAGGAAACTGTTGTTGTACGTAAACTCCACCAATGGTAGGTGTCACTCCTAATTCCCTTTGAAATCCATTACACAAGCTCTCAACATGTCCTCCAAAGTCTGAATGGTGTGTTCTGATTGTCCCTCAATTTGAGGATGAAAGGCTGTACTAAAGCATAATTTGGTCCCCATAGCTTCTTGTAAGCTTCCTCAGAATCGGGACGTGAAATGCAGGTCTCGGTCTAACACAATTAAAGACAATCCTAACAGTTTCAACATTTGTAATGAACACGATATATTAAAGCAATATTATGAACCATTTTTTTTCATATTTGTAAATGAGCAATGTAATTGAATATTTAGAGTTAAAGCATCTAATATATGGGGGTCTCTAAGACTAAGAGTGAAATCAGGAAAATAATTAAAATGGACAGGTCCTTTGTGAAGACCAGTTTCCATCATACCCATTAAGCTATCATTATAATCAAGAAAACGAGCATCTCTTAAGCATAGTAAAACAGAAGTAATTTTACCTTGTTGTGTTAATGGTTTGATTCCAACCTGAATTAATCCTAAATGAATAAAATTGTGACCAGCTTTTAAATGACGTTTAATAGTATTAGCATCAAATAATTGACATGTTTCTCTAGGTTTTTCTAAAGCATAGACTTGTTCTAAAGTTTTAACATGAAGATTAACATTAAATGTATTTTGTATAAAAGTAGTTTTATAAATTTCTTTGATTGGTAAGCGTGGCATATTCCAACTTAAATCAATTTTATCATTTTGTATTTCTACATCTTCTTCATTGATTACTAAACATTGAATAGGTATAGAAGGCAAAGTTGTTGACCTAGAACTAACCGAAGAATTACTTCTAAATAATTGACTCATTTTATCTTGAAATAGTTTACAGTGAGCTCAATACATTGTCTAATTTTATCATGTTTTCACATACGATGTTTTCACACATACACAGTTCGGAAAACCCCTAAAATCCAACACTGCCTAACCAAAGGTCTTACCTAGGACTTGGGACAAAGGATGGGTAGCTAATAGCAACGTGGAAAGACACAGATAAAATTGGACAGATTAAGACAATAAACTATAAACAATTTCAACACAGGAGCATGAGTAGATACAGAAATAATGATTCAGTGAGTAACAGAATACAACATAACTTGGCTTTGATACAGAATATATATATATATATATATATGTTGGTAAAACCATATATATTGTGAAAAAAATTCATTAATCAATGCTTAAAAACTATTGGTAAATAATTAGATAAAATGGAAACTAATTTTGACGAATATTCTACTAGCCATCAATCTACTAGTAAATCTTTATACAAGCCTCTTATTAATCTTCCTAGTACTTGAAAAAGATTAAGCTTAGTCGCCCAAGATAATCATATTGTTGAAGCTATTGAGCAAATATTTACTAAGTTATCCACCTCAACCTCTTCTACTAACAAAGGTATTACCGTTTTAACACAACAACCACCTTTGGAATCCATTAGCCAATCAGAAACATCAGATACTTATAATGACATTGAACATTTAACACAACGAATCCAATCTTCTACAAATCTCAATCGAATCACTCATTCTAAGGTTAATCCTACCACCCTTACCAAAAACTGGTATACTAAACCTACTCCACCTGACCTTCAATTTAAAGAAACTAATCTTACTAATCAATTTTCTGTTTCTGCTAAAAAATTATATGAATGAAATATAGATGGTCTTTCTGAAAATCAAATACTACAAAAATTAAATCACATGTCCATGGTTGCTAATAGCTATCTCAGTAATTATCCCAATTACATTCAGCCTAACATAGTTAATTTACTTACTTCTAGTTTTACTGGTATGCTCAAATCTTGGCGGGATAAATACCTCGCACAATCTATGAGAGAAGATATTGAAAATGCAGTCCAAATGGGTGAAAATGATTTCCCAATATTTGATGAAGATATAGGCTCTAGTAAACCTGATGGAATTAATACTTTAATTTTTACCATAATTAAACATTTTATTGGTACACCAACTAATATACATTCTCGAATTCAGGATCAACTTAGTAACCTAACTTGCCCTACATTAAGTGATTTCTGATGGTATAAAGATATTTTTACTTCCAGAGTCATGCTTAGAGATGATTGTACTAAATCTTTTGGAAAGAAAAATTTATTAACGGCTTACCCAGTCTTTTTGCCCATAGGATCAGTGATGTTCTTAGTCAACCTACAAGTATTATTGAATATGATAGTCTTACTTATGGTGATATCATTAGCACTATTCAATTAAAAATGATAGTCCTTAGTATAAAAATGATTTCCAATTGAAAACATATATATATATATATATATATATATATATATGTTGTTAAAACCTATATCTATGATAAAGGAGAAAAATACCTAAATTTGGTAAAGCCCTAACTTTTCAATTTGAGTAGAAAACACTAAATTGAGTGAAATTTCCTTTGATTCATGGAATATTATGAACAATCAAGAGATGAAAGAAGTGAATGTTGATATAGTAAAGGAATTGTGACTTGAATATTATTATTCTTTGAATATTATGTGGTGTTTCATCTATTTTGATGATGGATGCTTGTTGATGGAATTGTTAATTGTGCATGAGTCCTAAAAAGAGTCAGTTTTGAAAAATGTGGTGTTGCGTTGGTACCCGCGCGGGAAATTTAAAATGTTCCCAAATGCCCTATCTAGGCTTACCGCTAGACGAATGTGGGAGAAATATTTTTGGGTGTCCACACAGTCCCGTCGTATAATAGCCGGCGCAAGTGGAAAAATGGATGGTTTTCTTGGGTGCCCACTTCTTGCCATACAATAGCCGGCAAATGTGGGGATAGGTTTTGAAACTAAAGCAACTTGTGTTGGACTCTTACTTGGGACTTATGGTTTGTTTTCTATTGATGTGATTGTTTAACTGTTGTATTGTGAAGGTGTGAAATGTAATGGTCCATACTTAATCGTTATTTATTTACATGATTAATGAAGAATACATGTGTTCATAACTCCTTATTATGTTTTGTCTCAAGGATGCCATAAATTTATTTGAATGATTAAATACTTGGTCAAATGTATTCCTACTAGGTATATAACTCACTCCTATTATATTTTTCAGGAAATAATGTTGTACAACTACAGTGGTGACTATAAGTAAGCAGTGTTGGGATTGACAGTTGAGAATATTTTGCTGTAAAGAATTGGTCTTGATGCTTGATTACTGGAGTGCTTGAGTAGAAAAGAGTATTGTCAGTTGAGTGGTGTAGTCATTATATCGAGGGTCGTAATGGCATAATAAATGTTCTTAAAAGAAGCTCTTGGAGTTAACTTGGGAGGCTATTATGGTTTAATGGAGCGCGTGACTAGAGTGTGTTGGATTGATCGGTGAAGTCGGATCGGTGTGTCCTCATGCAAATCTATGCCTGATGGTTTGAGAATCACTGATGTTAATTCTTCTGTGGTTGCTTTTGACTATGAGATAAAAGTTTCGTAATGGCTAAAGTGTACGTAAGTATTTCAATTGGGTTTAGAAGTGTGTGTGATGACATAGCTTCTAATATTGAGGTAAAGATAAACTTTGGTGCTTGTATCTCATCTATGAGGTTGAGTTATGTTAACTTAGTCACTAGTTGGGATGCAAATGTGGAGATTTCCTCGAGTAAAAGTTATCTTAATTTTTCGTTTGGGAGTTTAAGTTTTTGACTTAGTTCTCCATTATATTGTGGACATGGAGGAGATTTTAGGGTGCTAGTGGGTTGGTATAGCACTACCATTGTGTTTGGTTTTGCGTTTACTCCATCTTGAATGTTTGGAGTTAGCTCGGCAAGGGTACTTGGTTTCCCTTGGTGAAAGAGGACTATTCCTTACCTTTGGTTTTAATTAAGAGCATTTGTTGGTGATGGTATTTTGTATCCCTCTTAATTAGACTATTTCCTTGGAGGAAGGAGCTAGTGTGGAGGATGTTCTTGTTGTTGTTGTTGTTTTTAGATTGAAATTTATTCTTGGGTGACTTGGATGTGCCTTACTCTTGTGGGAATGTTAGCGGTGTCTTTGGAATGAATGGTTAGAATATGCCTCATGATCATTACTTTTGGAAATCTTACATAAGAATGGTTTGACTATTGGCTTCAGGCAGACTTTTGAGGTTGAATATGACAGTGTGATGGTTGGTTGATAAATAATAATAATAATAATAATAATAATAATAATAATAATAATAATAAAACAAAATGAATTTGTGAAATGACTACTTGATAGGAGATAGGAACAGTTAGTTAGCCTAATGGACTGTATCATTGCTTAGTACTATATGGATGGTGTTAGTGGGTTATTACTTAGTATAGGTTGGGCATTGTGAATCACCGTAGTACTAGTGTAGTGTTGTGTGCTAATTTTGGAGTAGGTTCCATGGTGTGTTGGGTTTAAGGAGTAGGTGTTGATGTGAGTTAGCTTGTCGACTTGGGGTGCTGAAATATGGTTTAGTTATATACCTAGTCGTGAAAGAGACCAAAATGAACTTAGAACATATTATTGGACGTTTTTGGTGAACACCATATAGGAGTAAAACTAGTTGAGTTGATATTAATAGGTTGTGGAGGTTGTTGGTATTTATTGGTGGTAAGTTTATTAACTGTCATATGGAAAAGAGTTGGTGGGAGAGTATTTTCCATGAAAATTGTGTTTGGTCCATTGCTAGTGATTGGTGTTAATTCTTAGAATCACCCTTACCTAAAGGATAGAAATGGTGAATATGAGAAGTATATGTGAGTATTTTGGGTTAAGTTTGGTGTGCATGATGACGGAGTTTTCATGCAATTGAAATAAAAGTTATTTTGCAGCCCTTGCCCTTTAGTTTAAATATATAAAAAAAAAAGGTTTCGTATCCTTGGAGTAAGAGCTGTGAACTCCTTATATTGATCCTTTGTTTTGCTATAAGAGTGGTGAGAAATTGTGTTGTTGGTAGGTTGATTGAATACAATTATTGGGTTTACTTTCGATGTATTTGACCTTTAGTGGTAAGTGATTTTCTTTAGTAGAAGATATATAGTTATGCCTACTAGAGAGTGATTCCTTATTTTAACTCTATTCCATGACGCTTTGTGATGCTGTCATCTTATAAGAAGTTACTAGGTAGACTCCTTGTTAGGAAATAAAATGGTACGAAGTGGTGTAACACGTCCCGCGAGGGGCCCCGCTACAGTTCGGACTCGATTTGTGTCGCGGTTCTTAATCTTGAACCAAAGAGTCCAAATCTGACAAATCGTTTTGAGAAAACAGATTTTAGGAAAGAAGTGCCAAACATAGACTGCTTTGCCAGATACAGAGTCGCCACCTAAATATTTTTTATGGAGGAATTTAGGAAACCCTGACTCGGTGCCGAAGGCCACATGTCCGTCATCACCGGAGTTGTCTCGGCTCGGGAGCTTGGGTACGATCGGGGAAGGTCAGCTATGAGCACCACCTCTCGCCCGATCTGAAGATCGGCCTCTACTAACCGTGATATCCGTTTTTGAAAACTTTATATGTTCTTATTCCATTTGTTAGCCTAGAATTACTATGTTATGCGCACAGCAAACAAGTATAGACTAGATTGCCTAATTTGGAAACAAGCATTGCATATCCGTTTGTTTTGAAAAGCGCTTTGGAATTTGCTACTCGCAAGTAGGCTAAAACACGGATTTCAACGAGTTTTTCCAACTCAAACAATCCAACCTTCACCCACGGGCATTCAAACAGTAATACCACGTAAGCATTTAGCCACATAGCAAACATACTGTCATGGCAACATTCACACGCATGCGAGATGCTAAAGCATAAATACTTACATCGTACTCCGTGCCAAAACAATAAACTAGTTAGCAAACATGCATGATCCTAGTTCATGTTAGAGTGGCTAATGCAACGTATGCAAAAATGCAATTAGAGTAGGCTCGGCTAACCTAAATATGGCATGTAAAATGCAGTCAATTGATGCACGTACTCAATTTGGAATTTGAAATACAAATGCAGTTAGCGTGATGTACCGAGCCCGGTGCATGTAGAACAAATGAATGAATGCACGCATGCATTACATGAGGTGTGCTAATTTAAACGTGCCCTAATCTACCATCATAAGCAGGTAAATAAAAGGGAAGAAAGACGTGAGGTTGGAAGACATACATACACTCACGCACACTTATTACAGATTTACCCTCACTTGGAGGGGCCAAATAAATAATACAAATCAATTAACTACGTAAGCTAATTAAATATTACAAATTGCCTAATTATCTAACAAACTAATTAAGCTAAGAAAAATAGTAAACCGCCTCAGGAGGAAAGCCAAATGCAGCGCGTGCTCGGGTCTCGCTCGGAAGTGCACCGCCATGCATAGTCTGCCTCTGTTTTCCCTGCTCTGCCCTTCTGAAGACTGCCAAAGTCTCAAGGATGCCTCTCTGGATACTGGGGTTCACCACCGGCTGAGTAGAATTGCCACCGGCAATGGTATGTGGTCACCGGCACAAAATGAAGCTATCGGTAGAAGAATAATTGCCGGTCGGCAATGTACACTGCCGGTCGGCAAAGAATGCCTGCAGAACCTGCAACTCACAGCAGCAGAGGACAGAACTTGCATGGCAATACAATTCAGGCAGTGTATGCACTGATCATGCTCCCTATCATGTTTGTAACTCAAAGGGGCATGTGTCTCGATTCTCGGACCACCAATCACGCATTTCCATGCATGATGGCCCAAAGAATCAAGTGTGCAACTTTCATGTCAAATGAAATGCAAACCAAATAAACAAACCAAGGCCTAATTCCTATCACCAAGTCAAGGAATAAGGCATGCATGCAAGATGCAATGCAACCTAGGCATGCAAGCTAAGGGTGCAACATGGCATGGCAAGACACTTATGTAAGCATACAAGCAAACATGAGGTAATACAAATTAATGGAAAGGTGTACTTACACATGATTTAGGCAACTCTAAATAGGCCTAAAACAATGGCCAAAGTGACCAAAATAAGGGACCAAACACATACACACATGCACATGTTAAGGGTCAACACTTGGGCACAAATTGTGCAACTCTCAAGCACACTTGAAAATGGATATCATGGACAATTAGCATGCAACATAAGCTCTGAAAACCATGTTAAAACATGGTGCCAAACCAAGCAACAAGTCAAGTTAAGCATGCAACAAATGGCCCAAGTGCTTGAAGCAAGTCAAAGGGGCTTGAACCATGGCTAAGCCAACCAAGCCTCACAAGGCTAAGAGGACTTAAAATAGGTTCAAGACAGTCCTAGACCATGCAAAAAGGACTCTTAGATGGCATCTAAGTGGCTCAAATTTAAAGGCATGCACAATGGCCAAAACATGGAACATGCTACACAAGCTTTCAAAGCATTAAAGAGGTATGCAAGGCAAGCATACAAGCATGCTATAAGGTCTGAAATTACGCTATAAATGATGCCAAATCATTGGAATGAAGCAAGTAATGCATGCTATATACTCACACACTTGAGGCCAACAAGCCAAAATGCAAAGGAGCTATACTAAGCATGCCAAATCCGACCCAAACAACTATGGACAGACCTCTAGCATGGCAAAATAAGCACACAAACTTCACAAAACTAGACCTAAAACATGCTCTAACAAAGGCTAACAACCTAAGGCATATTAAGGCAATAACATGGCATTACATGGTAGGCATGCTAAGCATGCATGGTGTACCAAAACCAACACACAACAAGGTTATATCATGGCATAATAAGCATGGAAAACAACCAAGATATGATCAATACACACTCTAACATGATGCTCTCTCAAGTGGCCAAAAGGGGTCCATTTCAAGGACAACAAGGAGAGGGGGTGACCCTCCCCTTTTGGAGACTTCAAGGCACCATCACCACCACTGAAATCCCTCAAGAGTTCAGTGGTGAAGAGGCCCAAACACCAAAGTCTCGAAACTTGCTCAAAATGGCTCAAAATGGGGCCTTTCAAGGCCTAAGAGAGGTCAAATACCTCCAAACCAAAAAACACTCTTAATAAACAATCAAAAGGACTAAAAAACAAAACTTTTTTGTATTATAAACCAAGCTCAAAAGCGATTTTAAGACAGGTAAAAATACAATGCAAGATTGGGGAATAAAGGGGCTAGTTTCTTACCCTTGAAGACCCCTTCACAAATGGTGCTCCAACAGCTCCTTCTAGGTTGAAAATAGCTTCAAAACTTCAAAATCAACCTCTTAGAACCTTAGTAGCTAAGTGAAGGTGAAACACTATGTGTTTGTGTGCAATAGTAAGACACAAACACAATTTAACACACACAAGGGGAAGATATAGAGATAGAAAGTGTATGGTTTCTAACCCTAGAACTCAAAACCCTAAAAATGGCTATCTAAAAATATCTTAAGGCTCTCAAGTCTCTAACCCTAAAGCCAAGAGACAAGGCTCTCTCTTATAGAGCTTATTGTCTTGTAAAGCTTACAAGACAAGCTTCCAAGAGAGAGATCCCTCCATACACGTGTATGGAGGGGGGCCAAAAGCAAGACAACTGTGATAAAATATCTGCAAAAGCAGATGCACAGTAGTCGGCCAGCCAAAAATGCCATTTTGGCAAAAATGAGTGCCGACCGGCAACAAAAGGTGCCGACCGGCAAAAAAGATTGTCGATGGAAGCAAAAACCAGCCGGTAGCCTCTAGCCACTGCCGGTGGTATGTGGGGATGCCTCACAAGGCATTCCCTGCCCCTCCAAGGCAAAACACAAGTGTTTGGTGCAAAACCAGACACTAAACAGTCGAGTTCGGAGATCCTGAGGCAAGACGCGTAGCCGAGACCTCCGGGAACTCCAAACGAACACAAACATGGATAATCACCAAGTGTTCCAATGGTGACGTCCAAGTCTTGAGGACGGTCAAAAATGGGGTGTCTACAGTTGCCCATTTTTGACAGAACTCGAAAGTCATAACAATGACGGGAGTGATTGTCAAAGCCCAGAGACGGCCCATTTTTGACAAGGCCGAAGACTCAGACAAACATGCAAGACAAACAAGATATGCGCCCGAAGGCAGGGGCAAAATGCAAGACAATGCACAGAGCCGGACATAACTTATGATCATGCAATAGAAAGCTGTAACGAAGCACACATGCGACAATTTTAAGCTAGCAAACACCGAACTACACTACAATGCAGAAGGGATGTAAGAGAATTATGCAATTCTCAATACGTCTCACTCGGAGGATACAATACCTGTGCGGCTCGTCTGGTTGCACCAGCCTCAAATGAACCGTACATACAATATCGTGCCTGAAAAGAAAACAAACTTAACAGATACAATATTGTTAGCAACATACATGACAATGCAAGAATGAATGCAAAATGATATGCAATATATACAAAACAATGTATGAACAATGCAAATGAAGATGCAATGTAATTGAAACAATGCAAACTATATGCAAAGCAATTGAATCACGATCCAATCACGAGTGGTTCGAAACCACACCTATGTCAAATAGATTGATGGAGGTAACAAGTCTGTCTACCATAGAACGGTCAACTGAACTATGAGCATTGTAGACAGACACAAGAACAAGTATTGGGGGGGATTGACATAAGTGGGGAAACAACCCGCTGGAGAAAGGACAATGATCCTAATGCCGGATGCAAAAATTACACTACAATGTAATATATATATATGGATATGCTGGGGAGATGAAATGGATATGGATATTTACAATGGATATGGCACGCGAGCCAAACCAAATCTTGCCTAGGTAAGGCATGTACGCATACGAGCCATGTCTAACACAGAAAAGGTGCCGCAACCCTCAAACCAACATACCAGCGTGGAATAGGCGCGTACACATGCAGAACTGTGCTTTAACGTGAAAAGTAAGGGCACATACCAGACCAAGCTCAACATGGAAAGGCGCAAGCCATAGGTGGAAGGTGATGCAATGAATGCATGCAAACTACAATGCAATGGATATGGCACGCAGGCCAAACCAAATCTTGCCTAGGAAAGGCATGTACACAAACAAGCCGCGGCTAACATAGAACGGTCCACTGAACTATGCTTTGACACGAGAAGTACGGGCACATACCAAACCAAGCTCAATCATGGAAAGGCGCGAGCCATAGGTGGAGGTGATGCAATGAATGCATGCAAACTATAATGTAATATCTACAAATATGCAATGGAAATGGATATTTACAATATGCATGACAATGCAATATGATGAGATCTACTGGGGAAAATGCAATGGATGCATGCAAGCTACAATAGAAATGGATGACAATGCACTATGATGCAACGACTATGATTGCGACTTTCCCTATCTTACCAACAGGGCGATATACTAGGTTGGTTCAGTATCCAGAACTGAGGCGCCGACATGCTGCCTCAATCTATGGGGCTTCCATACAGATTTCAAGCCGAGGATACACCCCTGGGTATTTAAACCAGACTTTAGTCTCGGAACTCCCGAACCTTTGCGTTCTAGGCATAAGCCGTTCGAACTCTAGTTTCCACCGTCCCAGTTGGTCTTCTAGGAACTCACCGCAAACATAGGCAGGTGGGTTTACCAGACCACCGAAAGTCATTCGGGCACGACAACACCAAAGGAATTGCACCTTCCGAGGATTTAGGGTCTCCTAGACCGGGATGCAAAATGTATGCAAACTGCACACGTCAATGTGCTGAAGGTTTCGCACCTTCCAAGGGTTTAAGGTCTCCTAGACCGTGCGTGTTTAAGGTCTCGCCAGACCAACGCAATATGCATGACAATGCAAGAATGAGGCACGCATGCCACATGGAATGTAAACTGATACAATTGGACTTATACGCCACGAAAAACTGTGCACATCAATGCACCGGAGGTTTCGCACCTCCCAAGGATTTAAGGTCTCCCAGACCGTGCGTGTTTAAGGTCTTGCCAGACCATTGAGCAACATGCATGACAATGCAAGAATGAGGTACTCATGCTAATGCTAATGTCGACACACATGCCAATGAAAACGTGACACGCATGCCAATGAAAATGAGACACGCATGTCGATGAAGAAGATGGGACACATGTGCCAATGCAAATGAGGCATGATGCAAGATGATACAAATGAGACACGCGTGCCTCATACGATGCAAAATGATACAAGTGTGACACGCATGCCACACGGAATGTAAAATGAAACAAATGAGACACGCATGCCTCATAAGATGCAAAATGATGCAAGTGTAACACGCATGCCACACGGAATGCAAAATGAAACGAATGAGACACGCGTGCCTCATAAGATGCAAAATGATGCAAGTGTGACACGCATGCCACACGGAATGCAAAATGAAACAAATGAGACACGCGTGCCTCATTAGATGCAAAATGATGCAAGTGTGACACGCATGCCACACGGAATGCAAAATTTTGAAAATTGGACTTATATGCTACGCGAAGCCGGTTTGTATTCAAAACAATGCAATGTACTAACAAGTACAAGTGAGGTGCGCAAGATAGCGCGAGAGGATGCATACAAGATGCAAGTAAGGTGCACAAAACAGTGCGATGCGGTGCGTAAAATAGCGCGAGTGATTTTGAAATGCACAAAACAGTGCGATTGGTTTGCAATGCACAAAACAGTGCGATGCGCTAGACAGTGCGAGTGAAATGCAATGCACAAAACAGTGCGATGCGCTAGACAGCGCGAGTGAAATGCAATGCACAAAACAGTGCGATGCGCTAAACAGCGCGAGTGATTTTGAAATGCACAAAACAGTGCGATGCGCTAAACAGCGCGATTGAAATACAATGCACAAAACAGTGCGATGCGCTAAACAGCGCGAATGTAAACTGCACAAAACAGTGCGATGCGCTAAACAGCGCGAATGATTTTGAAATGCAATGCACAAAATAGTGCGATGCGCTAAACAGCGCGATTGATTTTGAAATGCACAAAACAGTGCGATGCGCTAAACAGCGCGATTGAAATACAATGCACAAAACAGTGCGATGCGCTAAACAGTGCGAGTGAAATGCAATGCACAAAACAGTGCGATGCGCTAAACAGCGCGAGTGATTTTGAAATGCATAAAACAGTGCGATGCGCTAAACAGCGCGATTGAAATACAATGCACAAAACAGTGCGATGCGCTAAACAACGCGAATGTAAACTGCACAAAACAGTGCGGTGCGCTAAATAGCGCGAATGATTTTGAAATGCAATGCACAAAACAGTGTGATGCGCTAAACAGCGCGATTGATTTTGAAATGCACAAAACAGTGCGATGCGCTAAACAGCGCGATTGAAATACAATGCACAAAACAGTGCGATGCGCTAAACAGCGCGAGTGAAATGCAATGCACAAAACAGTGCGATGCGCTAAATAGCGCGAGTGATTTTGAAATGCACAAAACAGTGCGATGCGCTAAATAGCGCAATTGAAATACAATGCACAAAACAGTGCGATGCGCTAAACAGCGCGAGTGAAATGCAATGCACAAAACAGTGCGATGCGCTAAACAGCGCGAGTGATTTTGAAATGCACAAAACAGTGCGATGCGCTAAACAGCGCAAATGTAAACTGCACAAAACAGTGCGATGCGCTAAACAGCGCGAGTGATTTTGAAATGCAATGCACAAAACAGTGCGATGCGCTAAACAGCGCGATTGATTTTGAAATGCACAAAACAGTGCGATGCGCTAAACAGCGCGATTGAAATACAATGCACAAAACAGTGCGATGCGCAAAACAGCGCGAGTGAAATGCAATGCACAAAACAGTGCGATGCGCTAAACAGCGCGATTGAAATACAATGCACAAAACAGTGCGATGCGCTAAACAGCGCGAATGTAAACTGCACAAAACAGTGCGATTGAGGCGCGATGCACGTAGGGCAACTTTGGAATTTCGTAAAAGCTAAAAGGATACAAAAAGGATACACCTTGCATGAATTCGAGTACCACGCATGGAAGACACGATCCGAGGTCACAACGGAGGCCGGTTGAGCGTCGGGGATGCACTTTCTTGCACTTTCTTGAGCTATGAAGATCAAAAACTACTCATATGGCCTAAACAAGGCTGTGGGAACACCACCGGCCGGGAGGGGAATCCACCGGCTGTCCATCGGCTGAAAAATAATCCCATCGGCACAATATTCTGCCGGCCGGCACAAAATGTTGCCGACCGACAAACAGTTTTTGGGTCGGGGTAGTTTTGACAATTCACCACGGGTGTTTTAAAATAGGGTTCCTAAACCCTATTCCTCACTTCCTTCACCGCCGAAAACCCATACTCTCTCTCTCTAGAGCGTTTTCCTTTCCTTTTTCCTCCGTTTCTTCGCGTTCTACGCCCGTTTCGTCGTCGGATTCGCGATTTCCTTCGCGTTTCGGACATTTTCAACCGAACAAATCTTTGTTTCGGTGCCTCGTTTGCCGTTCCCACCTTTTTGGGGTTTGTTCCCCTCACTTTCCTCTTGATTTCCGTGCCCTTTCACATCCCGGCCTTTTCGGTCATTTTCGGCCCTCCTGGGAGTTGACTTTTCGGTTGACTTTCCGTATTCTAGCCTGGTTTTCCTTCCTCCGACTATTTTCTCATCATTCTTGATATGGCGGATGACATTCCACGCGGTGGGACTCCCCCGGATCACGAGATGGATCCCGGGGTCGAGCTCCTACCCTTGAGCGAGCGCCCGTTCGACCCAGCGACCTACCAGCCGGCGATCCATGTTCTGCCCCCTGACGGACTGCGCCAGTTCAGGAGTTTCGAGAGGTACGCGCGACCCGAGCTACTACTGTGCCTACCTCCCACTTGTCCTTCGACACTTCCGAGGTAATTCTCTGTTCTCTGCTTTACTTTCTGCAAAGTAGGATACAAAACTGTCAACTGCTAGTTGTATTCTTTAATTGCTTTAGCCCAGATACCCTGTATACTGTAGTTGATTGCAAATACACTTGCAACTGATTATCTGTTTGAGACTCACATGTGCACACACACTGCACTAGCCTTGAATCACCCAAACACACGGCGCACACTGTATTTCACTGCACACACTGGCACCCGATATCTGCTTGAGTCTGAACGTATGCACACATGCTATATTGTACTGAACCATCCGAACACGCTGACGCATCACATGTTGTAGTTCACTGTAAGCACACCGACACCCGGTATTTGCTTGAATCTGTTAAACTTGCACGCATGCTATACTGTACTGAACCACCCAAACACGCTGACGCATCACACGTTGTAGTTCACTGTAAGCACACCGGCACCCGGTATTTGCTTGAATCTGTTAAACTTGCACGCATGCTACATCTATATGCTCCTTAGAACTGCATTTTGAAAATTGCCTCGCAATTGTTGTTTTCTGTTTACAGGGAGATTCCCATACCATTCGTGGGTATGGGAACACCGGTGCTCGAGAGTGGTACGCCAAGCTTCCCGATGCGGTCCGTCGCATGGTGGACCAGGGGGGTTTCGGCGCCTTCTGCAGAGGACTTTCCAGGCTCACTATGTGCCGACCTCTACTCGCCGCTTTGGTGGAGAGGTGGTGGGACACCACCGATTCATTCCACTTCTCCGCGGCAGGGGACATGACGATGACTCCTTACGATTTCTCGATGCTCACAGGCATCGGGGTAGGGGGTGATCCGATCCCCTTTGATATTGACATGGATGAGTGGACTGCCGCGCAGATCTACTTGCTCGGTGAGGTGCCACCCCTTGCTCGTCCAGGTTACGTACGATACTCCTGGTTCGAGGTGCAGTTCCGGGTCCAGCCCACCCTCGTTGACGCAGCCCCGATGACTCCGGAGGCCGTGGAGAGGTACGCTCGCGTCTTCCTCATGTTCTTATTCGGGACGACTATTTTCGCCGACCGGGCGAACACCGTGCCACTCTGCCTGCTCAGCGCACTGGTGGACGTTAGGCGGATCTTGCATTACGACTGGGGTGGCGCTGCTCTGGCCACTCTCTATGGGTACATGAGCTCGGCTTCCCGCGGCAGCGGACAGTTGCTCGGAGGCTACTGGCGGGCTTGGGAGGTACATTTCTTCTCCGCTTTTCATTTCTGCCTTTATATATTTTCTGTACTCTGTACACTGCACACACTGTAGTCTGCTTTATACCTGCTGTATACTGTACACACGGCACACACATACACTCTGCTTTACATTGACTGTACACTGCTCACACTGTACACTCTGCACAATACACTGCACAACACATGGCTCCGCCATTTCTGCTTTATTTTGTATTCTGCCTTATCTGATAGTCATCTTGATGTTTTCTCTGCAGTTGTGGGTTTACGCCTACTTTCCTAGGCTCGCACCCGTACCGGTCACGGAGACCCCTCTGATCGTCCCCTTTTCGCGCCGCTTTGACGGGAGATGCACCCGGAGGCCGCGAGAGACTTTCAGCTTCTTCCGCCGCTTCTTTGATACCATCACGCCCGCGAAGGTATGTTTTACTCGCAGTTTATTTAAGCTTCGCCCTTTTCACTGCATATTTCAATAACAGTAGATAACAAACTGTGTTGCATTTTTAGATCACCTGGCAGCCTTGGGCTCCTTTGCCAGCCGTGACGCGGGATCGGTTTGCCGGTGCCGATGAGACCTCGCGTTTCCGGATCTTGTTGGAGGGCCCGGTCTGTCGGGCTTGGTACCTGGGTGAGCGTTTCTTGTGCCAGACCCTAGGATTACCTGAGCAGATAGTCCCGGTTCACCCTCCTGAGGACATGAGGGAGATCGAGAGGCTCACCACCGAGCAGATGGACGATTACACCATCGGTTGGGAGGCGACCCGCTTCAGAGGTATCGGCGACTACCGAGAGTACGTGCAGACGTACCTTATGCGGCCTCTGAGCGGCGGCCGTCGAGTTGAGGGAGCTAGGCCTGCGGTGCCAGTGGCGAGGGCAGGAGCAAGAGCTGGAGCTGGAGCTTTGAGGAGGGCCCAAGTCCGTGGCAGTGGCGGAGTTCAGGAGAGACGGGGGACCGGTTGGCCTGTTCTGCCTACTTCACTGACTTTCTGAGGGCAGGGCAGAGCGACCTATCAGATCCCCTTTGCCCCTCCGTCGGCTGATCACGAGTTTGTCGGTGTCCCCGACTTACCTCCGGTATGTATTACTGCATTTCTGTACAATCATTTGATTTCAGTTTATTTGATATTCCACAGAATATTGATGCATCTGATATTTTTGCAGGCTTCTTCTGAGTATACCCGGCAGTCATTGGAGATGAGTGCCTCCATGATGGGGATGCTTCAGCGGACCTTTGACCTCCTGGCCCTCTACAGCATTCTGGTATGTTTTCCTGATCACGGCCTCAAATCAATCGCAAGCTGATTCACCTAATCTGATGCACGACACACCCAACGCACTGATCTCACAGCATCTGATACAATACACACATTGCATTCTGCACTGTACTCTACACTGATAAACTGCTCACGACATTCACACACTGTACTCATACACTGTATTCTGCACTGATAAACTGCTCACGCCATTCACACACTGTACTCACACACTGCATCCTGCACTGATAAACTACTCACGGCATTCACACACTGTACTCATACACTGCATCCTGCACTGATAAACTGTCCACGGTATACTGATGCATTTGCCTTTTGTGTATTTTTTCAGCCTCCCTTCCAGATTCCCGGGGTAGGAGGTGCTCCAGCTAGACCTTCCATCCCTGCCCGAGGGAGAGATGAGAGGGCCGAGTATTCCCCCGCTCCAAGGCGGGGCGCACCCATGTTGGGAGTAGCTCGCGAGCTCCAATCCCTGATGATGACGATGATGAGGATGACGAGTCGGAGGCAGAGGCAGAGTCGGAGTCATCAGAGGAGGAGACCGGAGGCGACACTAGCTCGGGCTCTGACGACGATGCTGATGATGCTCCTAGACCTTCGTCCAGGAAGAGGACCAGGACAGACTGATAGCCCTTGGAGTCGCTGGACATGGATATAGATTTTTGTCGTTTTTCTTCTTTTTTGTACTTTTCCTTTTTGTTGGTAGTTAGATTACCTTGTACTGCCGCAGGCAGATTTTGTTTCCAAAACTTTGTACTTGAAAAAGATTATGAAATGAACAAATTTTTTGCTTAAAAAGTGTTACATTTACATATCTCATGCATTGCGTCGCATCCCATCATGTTACACCTCAATGTAAATGAAATATGATTTGTTGTCTGAATGTTGAACACTTGCACTGTGGTAATCAGATAACTAAACATCTAACAGCAAAATAAACCCAAGCAACCCACTGCCTGATTCTGGACGCACAGCCCTTGCTCTACTGGGGATTAATCTGCATACGGCCCATAACCCAGCATTCGGTTCATTCTGCACATAACAAATCCTGAGCGAACGGCCCAATCTGACAAAACGGAACTCAAAGATAGAACCGGTTGGAGTTGAAGCACACTTAAGTATAGAGAATGGCGCAGCATTCTGAGTATAAACGATTTTTGAAATTGAATAAGGGTTTTTCAAACCGGGGTATCGAGCCTACAACTGAACACAGCGGGGAGGACTCAAACAAAAAGGGCGCACGACCCAAGCACAACGAGACACGCTCGGAAGAGACCTAAAACAAAGGTTGAGGTAAACAAAACAAACGACACGACATACAGACGCGTTAACGATGGCGGGGGACCCCAGATCACGAGGAGCCAGTTTCTCTGGGTATTATTTCCCACCCTTTCTGATTTGTGATTCTCACATCACTCGACTCTCAAGCTCGAATTTTCTCTCAAAACCCTTTTCCTTACTTTTCTCTCAACTCACACCTCTCTATTCTTCATTCTCTCATTTTTCATCCCTCCCCAAGGTGGTTAATGAGTGAATAGGAAGTTGCGGGTTCATGCCCAACACCGTTAGCCCACGGCTATTTCTTCTGGCGGGTGGAGTGCTCTTCTGGCAAGTATGTTGACGACGGGGGGGGGGGGGAGACAGAACGCCTGGCTCAACTGTGCCCCTAGTTCATCATTTTAACCATTCTTTGTTTGTGCTTTCTACTAAAACAGTTTTGATCAAAATGAGAGTCGGATTAACGTACTTGTTCGATTTTTGATTTGAAAATCATGCAAGTCAGGCTATGAGCACTGAAAATTTTCCTTTTTGGGTCCAAGAAAATGGTCCAGTTTTGGAAAATGGAATAGTTTTCCAGAAAATAGTCAACCTCAGTAGAAATTTTCAAAAACTATTTTGCAAACAGTCAATGCTCGACGAGCATGGAACTTACTCTTTGAGATGCGCAACCTCAGATCGGAGGCAATGGAAAATTGCCCATGGTTTAGAGGGGGCGGATGGCAACGGAAAGTTGCCCCTGGTTTGAATGGCGGCTCACGGCGACTCGTGGCAACGGAAAGTTGCCCCTTGTTTGGATGGTGCCACAACAGTCCGCAAACAGTCTTCATTGGCGGTGGTTGAGCTCTTGGACACAGAGATGACGAAGACGGTCACAACAAATATATGGACACAGTCACCTTGAAGGCGTTGGCGACTAGACTTTGGGATGAAGTTGAAACCATTGCATGGACTGAGACGCTATGAAAGCGTTGGGGGCTGGACTTCAAAATGAAGTTGCCTACGTATCCCAAACATGGGAATCAAGCCATACGTAGTTCCGGTTAAGGTACACTCGGGTATTTTAACCTTCACTTTTCAGGCTCTAACTTTTGCCAAGGCGCCCGATGCGGGTTTTCGACCTTGCGAGCTTTTCTTTTTCTTCTTTTTTTTATTCATTTCTTTTTCTTTACTCTTTTTCTTTTCTCTTTTTTTTTTTGCATTTCCTTTTTTTCTTTCTTTTTCTCTTTTCTTTTTGTATTTTTTGCTTTTTTGTATTTTTCTCTTGCTCTAATTTTGCCTGGGCCGCCCTTCGGGGTTTTCGGCCCAGCGAGCCTCTCAAAGGGTAAAAGTGTAACAAGTCCATGCCAAATGGTTTCTTTTTTGTTGAAGCCTCTCTGTGTCTAGGAGAACGGATGTTGCACTGATTTGCGGAAGAATCCATCATGGTTGCTCCACGAGCTTCTTTCTGGTGAGATCTGATATTTTTGATTCAACTTTGGTGCCTCTTGATCGAGGGCTGCTTCCAATCTGGCCACACAGACCTTGCATGACGTTTGACCATTTGAACTTTCTGAACGGGTTCAAGATTCGAAACGGACGGGTTGAATCTTGAGGCTGAGAGCGATCCTAGGCTGAACAATCTCAAGAGCGGTTCCACACAGGTCTTGACAGGGCCGTGTAAAACATTTGTTTTTGAAAGTTTTTAAGAAAGCGGCAAATCGCTCGTACCGAAGATAGTGTGGGACCAATCTGGATTAAGCCAGGATCCTTCTTAGTACTCATGCCAACAAGCATGATTTCATTCATTAAAAGGCTTAGCACGTCTCTCTGTCTCTTAAGATGATCAAAATTTCGCAAAACCCGAGGAATTTCTTCCCCTTTGTTTTTATCACCGCAGTGTTCAAGAGGGTTTTTTGAAAAACTTAGGTTAATGCAATGAGCTTGGCGTGCAGGAGAGCAGGCGAGGTGTACTGTCAGCCCATTCAAATCCTCTGGCACTTATACTGAAAGTAAGCCTGAAAGTGAGATAGCAACAGCTGTTTCATTCAGATTTGTTGGTGTAACTGGCCCCTCGGCAGAAACAGACTCAAAAACAAAACAGGTAATTACAAGACAAAACGGTGTTCGGGACAACAACCCCAGAATCACCTGGTATTCTATACAAAGAGGACTGGCTCGTTACAACAAGACAGACCCTTAAGCAAAAAAAGACTGACTCAAGATAAAGAGACAAACTCAAAACAAAAGACTGACTCGATACCCAAGCCAGGATTTACAAAGCTAGCGTTCATAGCCACTCAAAAATGCATGCCAGACGCCATATTCAAAATACATCTAGATGCCACCCGCAGGTGGTTCACTTTCTGATTACATACTTGCAGTATCTGTATCCTCAAAATCCAATAACTGGGTGGTAACGGACTTGGCTGCGGTGGGCGGGAGGATAACCTCGTTGTCAATCAAATCTTGGACCTCATGACGGAGGCGGAATCAATTGTCGGTAGCATGGCCTGTCTGCTGGTGGTACGTGCAGTACAGAGCAGCATCATGCGTAGCGGGGAGATTCTTCGGGAGAGGCCGAGGCTCCAAGGGTTTAAGGTGTCCCCTCTCGGCAAGGATCTGAAGTGCCTTGGACAGAGGCATGTAGAGAGCATGAAAGGTCCTGCGCTCCCGGGGCAGGTACTTTGGAGTCTGAGCGCTCTTACTAGCTGCACAAGCAAAAGGGTCGGCAGACGCCACCTTGGCTTTCTGATCTTTCCCGGGTGCAGGGGCGGGAACAAGAGGAACTGTTCTAGCATGACGGGGCCTATCCCGATTTTCTGACTGGCTTAAACTACCCTCAGGTAGAGTGGGGAAAGCATCCTCCACAGTTTTTACCATAACTACGGATATCTGTTGCTTGTTCATCCCCCCTGCTTTCAAAGCCTCGACTGCCCATAGCAGTTGTTCAATGGGATCGGCATCTGCCTTCATTTTGTCTTTTCCTCTGGCCTCAGCCTGATCGAGGTTTTGAGTTGATATTGATATGTCATTGCCATAGCTGGAGGCCATCTCCGGTTGGCTAAGTTCAATCACAATTCGCCCCAACAGCGGGGGCTCCTGGGGTGCAAAACTCCCGACATATGGTGCAACTGGCGGTGAAGCTGACATTCCGTAGGCGAGATCCGCCATAGACCTCTGGAGATCACCTATCATCCCCATCAGTTCGAATGTAGTAGGCTCGCGAGCCTGGTATAGCTGGGGGGCCCAGACCGGGTGCGCAACAGGCGACCTGGGTGGACGTGACACATCAGTGTTGGCCTCACTTTGCAGAGTGATCCCCTGCTCCAATGCAGCCGTCATAACTACGACGTCTTCTGAATTCTGCGTCATCATAAGCCCTGCCTCGGCGAGGGAGAGCACTAGCTATTCTGTATCAATTCTCTGGACACTCTGAACTGAAAGAAGAAACAAACAGCATTTCAGCCCAAACAGATCAAACACGAGTGTAGCTGAACAACTGTACTCTACTGCTGATCACTGTTCCCCCAGAAATCACTGTTATCAAAACTGAACCCTGATACTCGCAGATAACTGATTCTCAGAACTGACACTGACACTGGTGCCCTCGGGCCTCGGGCCTGATACTCAAACTTGCAAACTGATATATACTTCCCCTGTAGAAATACACTCTAAAAGCACATAGCAAGTAAAGAGAGCCAAAACACCCCTACGTTGGGGTAGGGTTTCCCTGTCCTATTTTGTCAGGAGCTAGGGTTTCACTATGCACGCAGTAGTTTTCAAACAACCTAACATCGGGTAAGCAACCTGTCCTAACTTGGAATGGTCACTATGGATCCGAATATGCACTAGGTCGAATGGTCGAAAAAGGTGCCCCGGTAAAACCGGGGTTTGTGTTCCCATACTGTCAGAGCCCATAACCGGTCAGCCTTATGGTCATGCCTTGACAAGACAAGCCTCCAGCAAACCGTTCAGGATTGGCAGATGGCAAACACTGTGTTCCTAGGCGCACCAATGCACATGCAATGCAAAGAAACACATAAGTGTAATCAAAACAGGATATCACGAGTTCGAGTCAAGCTCTCTAAAATCCCAGCAGAGTCGCCAGAAACTGTAACACGTCCCGCGAGGGGCCCCGCTACAGTTCGGACTCGATTTGTGTCGCGGTTCTTAATCTTGAATCAAAGAGTCCAAATCTGACAAATCGTTTTGAGAAAACAGATTTTAGGAAAGAAGTGCCAAACATGGACTGCTTTTCCAGATACAGAGTCGCCACCTAAATATTTTTTATGGGGGAATTTAGGAAACCCTGACTCGGTGCCGAAGGCCACATGTCCGTCATCACCGGAGTTGTCTCGGCTCGAGAGCTTGGGTACGAACAGGGAAGGTCAGCTATGAGCACCCCCTCTCGCCCGATCCGAAGATCGGCCTCTACTAACCGTGATATCCGTTTTTGAAAACTTTATATGTTCTTATTCCATTTGTTAGCCTAGAATTACTATGTTATGCGCACAGCAAACAAGTATAGACTAGATTGCCTAATTTGGAAACAAGAATTGCATATCCGTTTGTTTTGAAAAGCGCTTTGGAATTTGCTACTCGCAAGTACGCCAAAACACGGATTTCAACGAGTTTTTCCAACTCAAACAATCCAACCTTCACCCACGGGCATTCAAACAATAATACCACGTAAGCATTTAGCCACATAGCAAACATACTGTCATGGCAACATTCACACGCATGCGAGATGCTAAAGCATAAATACTTACATCGTACTCCGTGCCAAAACAATAAACTAGTTAGCAAACATGCATGATCCTAGTTCATGTTAGAGTGGCTAATGTAACACATGCAAAAATACAATTAGAGTTGGCTCGGCTAACCTAAATATGGCATGTAAAATGCAGTCAATTGATGCACGTACTCAATTTGGAATTTGAAATACAAATGCAGTTAGCGTGATGTACCGAGCCCAGTGCATGTAGAACAAATGAATGAATGCACGCATGCATTACATGAGGAATGCTAATTTAAACGTGCCCTAATCTACCATCATAAGCAGGTAAATAAAAGGGAAGAAAGACGTGAGGTTGGAAGACATACACACACCTACGCACACTTATTACAGATTTTCCCTCACTTGGAGAGGCCAAATAAATAATACAAATCAATTAACTACGTAAGCTAATTAAATATTACAAATTGCCTAATTAGCTAACAAACTAATTAAGCTAAGAAAACAGTAAACCGCCTCAGGAGGAAAGCCAAATGCAGCGCGTGCTCGGGTCTCGCTCGGAAGTGCACCGCCATGCATAGTCTGCCTCTGTTTTCCCTGCTCTGCCCTTCTGAAGACTGCCAAAGTCTCAAGGATGCCTCTCTGGATACTGGGGTTCACCACCGGCTGAGTAGAATTGCCACCGGCAATGGTATGTGGTCACCGGCACAAAATGAAGCTATCGGCAGAAGAATAATTGCCGGTCGGCAATGTACACTGCCGGTCGGCAAAGAATGCCTGCAGAACCTGCAACTCACAGCAGCAGAGGACAGAACTTGCATGGCAATACAATTCAGGCAGTGTATGCACTGATCATGCTCCCTATCATGTTTGTAACTCAAAGGGGCATGTGTCTCGATTCTCGGACCACCAATCACGCATTTCCATGCATGATGGCCCAAAGAATCAAGTGTGCAACTTTCATGTCAAATGAAATGCAAACCAAATAAACAAACCAAGGCCTAATTCCTATCACCAAGTCAAGGAATAAGGCATGCATGCAAGATGCAATGCAACCTAGGCATGCAAGCTAAGGGTGCAGCATGGCATGGCAAGACACTTATGTAAGCATACAAGCAAACATGAGGTAATACAAATTAATGGAAAGGTGTACTTACACATGATTTAGGCAACTCTAAATAGGCCTAAAACAATGGCCAAAGTGACCAAAATAAGGGACCAAACACATACACACATGCACATGTTAAGGGTCAACACTTGGGCACAAATTGTGCAACTCTCAAGCACACTTGAAAATGGATATCATGGACAATTAGCATGCAACATAAGCTCTGAAAACCATGTTAAAACATGGTGCCAAACCAAGCAACAAGTCAAGCTAAGCATGCAACAAATGGCCCAAGTGCTTGAAGCAAGTCAAAGGGGCTTGAACCATGGCTAAGCCAACCAAGCCTCACAAGGCTAAGAGGACTTAAAATAGGTTCAAGACAGTCCTAGACCATGCAAAAGGGACTCTTAGATGGCATCTAAGTGGCTCAAATTTAAAGGCATGCACAATGGCCAAAACATGGAACATGCTACACAAGCTTTCAAAGCATTAAAGAGGTATCCAAGGCAAGCATACAAGCATGCTATAAGGTCTGAAATTATGTTATAAATGATGCCAAATCATTGGAATGAAGCAAGTAATGCATGCTATATACTCACACACTTGAGGCCAACAAGCCAAAATGCAAAGGAGCTATACTAAGCATGCCAAATCCGACCCAAACAACTATGGACAGACCTCTAGCATGGCAAAATAAGCACACAAACTTCACAAAACTAGACCTAAAACATGCTCTAACAAAGGCTAACAACCTATGGCATATTAAGGCAATAACATGGCATTACATGGTAGGCATGCTAAGCATGCATGGTGTACCAAAACCAACACACAACAAGGTTATATGATGGCATAATAAGCATGGAAAATAGCCAAGATATGATCAATACACACTCTAACATGATGCTCTCTCAAGAGGCCAAAAGGGGTCCATTTCAAGGACAACAAGGAGAGGGGGTGACCCTCCCCTTTTGGAGACTTCAAGGCACCATCTCCACCACTGAAATCCCTCAAGATTTCAGTGGTGAAGAGGCCCAAACACCAAAGTCTCGAAACTTGCTCAAAATGGCTCAAAATGGGGCCTTTCAAGGCCTAAGAGGGGTCAAACACCTCCAAACCAAAAAACACTCTTAATAAACAATCAAAAGGAATAAAAAACAGAACTTTTTTGTATTATACACCAAGCTCAAAAACGATTTTAAGACAGGTAAAAATACAATGCAAGATTGGGGAATAAAGGGGCTAGTTTCTTACCCTTGAAGACCACTTCACAAATGGTGCTCCAACAGCTCCTTCTAGGTTGAAAACAGCTTCAAAACTTCAAAATCAACCTCTTAGAACCTCAGTAGCTAAGTGAAGGTGAAACACTATGTGTTTGTGTGCAATAGTAAGACACAAACACAATTTAACACACACAAGGGGGAGATATAGAGATAGAAAGTGTATGGTTTCTAACCCTAGAACTCAAAACCCTAAAAATGACTGTCTAAAAATATCTTAAGGCTCTCAAGTCTCTAACCCTAAAGCCAAGAGACAAGGCTCTCTCTTATAGAGCTTATTGTCTTGTAAAGCTTACAAGACAAGCTTCCAAGAGAGAGATCCCTCCATACACGTGCATGGAGGGGAGCCAAAAGCAAGACAGCTGTGATAAAATATCTGCAAAAGCAGATGCACAGTAGTCGGCCGGCCAAAAATGCCATTTTGGCAAAAATGAGTGCCGACCGGCAACAAAAGGTGCCGACCGGCAACAAAGATTGCCGATGGAAGCAAAAACCAGCCGGTAGCCTCTAGCCACTGCCGGTGGTATGTGGGGATGCCTCACAAGGCATTCCCTGCCCCTCCAAGGCAAAACACAAGTGTTTGGTGCAAAACCAGACACTAAACAGTCGAGTTCGGAGATCCTGAGGCAAGGCGCGTAGCCGAGACCTCCGGGAACTCCAAACGAACACAAACATGGATAATCACCAAGTGCTCCAATGGTGACGTCCAAGTCTTGAGGACGGTCAAAAATGGGGTGTCTACAAGTGGCATTGTAATTTGGTTAGTTATGGAAATTGTGTTTGAGTGACTATTATTGACCTGGAAATTCTTTAAAGGGAATAAGTATTTGCTGGTGTACCCTTTCATCTTGAGTTGTATAGGCTTTTAATGAAAGGTTTGATATGATGGTTGATGTCATTGTTTTGTGACTTGAGCAATTGTGAGAAGTAGATTTTAATTTCATTGGGTAAGTCGCGGTGAATGACCTTCTGAGTTAAATTATTTTCAGGGGTGGAGCTGCTGTAGTAGTGATTGGATTGAAGTACTGAAAGTACAATCTTGTTAGAATTTTGTATTAGAGGCGTAGTACCATCATTAACGGTGTGAATGTTTGTTATGGAGTAAGTCTGCATTACAAAAGGCGTTGAATTTGGTTTGACCTCCTAGGACATTATAGTCTTAGTCTGGTGTAGAGCCATGTTTTAACTTTGGAAGTGAATACCATGGCATTGACTTTAGGGAATGCAGTGTGTTGTGTAAGCATAGGTAGATGATTTGCCTTACATCGTGTGTTGGTTATTATTGTGGCATTAAGAGAGATTGGTAGGGAATCACCTCGGAATGTATTTAAATTTTAGAAATGAGGTGGATGAATGGGAATTGATTGTTTGATGAGCATGTGTGTCATGCAAGGGAGTGGCAAGTTATGCTAACTACTTGGTACATGTTTTAACTGATTATGCATGAACCCCAAAATGGGGTAGTTGTGAAGAATGTGATGCAAATATAGAATAAATAAAGTGTAATTGGTGGATTATGGTAGTGGTTGTAAATGGGATGTGACTTCCCCAAACTCATGATGTTTAGTATATTCGTGTTGTTATGTGTGGTTATTGTTGGAATAACTATATAGAGATTGTGGCATCACTACAGTGATGGGATTATTGGTTGGGCGACGGTTGAGAGTTACCGGTCGAAATATGCTAGAAAACCGAGTTGGGAACGGAGTTTTCCCACAGAGCATGATCTTGTTTTTATCGAAATTGGGAAAATATTATGATGGATGAACCAGCTAGTAAATATGAAACAATTATGAACAATGCGTATTGAGTTTTATGGTATGTATGATTCTTAACAACCTTAACATAAATAAATATATCTTTTCTTAAAACCCAGTACTTTTACAAATCATTTGTATGTATTTGAAACATTTGCATATAAAGTCTTTTACCATGAATAATCTCTTTTAAAATTTAAAGGTCAGAAAATATATTTCCGAATGTTTTTTTTTTCTTTTTAATTATCAAATATTTTAAAATCACAAGTGAGAATTAAGAAGGCATAATACCGGTTGTGTTACAAGCATGAGGTTTGAGGTGCTTGGTTTCATTGAGTTGGGTTTGTTGAAGGCCATGATTGCCGGATAAAACATTTATTAAAATCTTTTTTTCTTATGAAAGGGATTAAGGACTTGGGTTGTAATGTGAGATAATTGTTTGGAAATCTGTTGTCGAGAGACTGATAGTTGTTTCTTGGGGTGTGAATGTAAAGTGAAAGCTCAGTCTTCTAAGGTTCTACGTTGTTAGGCAACTGAAAATTATTTTCTTGAGGTTAAGTTTGTTTGAGATATGACTGTAGGGTATGTTAGTGATGCCTTCACTTGACTTTTTGTTTCATAGAATTGATGAATTCTTGTGGCCTATTAAAGATAATCATGTGAATGAGTTGAAAAAGAGGTTCACCACTTTAATCGTTTGGGTGTTATCAGAATATCAGTGTGGGACTGAAATATGGAAGTTTTCTTTAGTCTTCGAGTTAGATTTTTGGTGTGGTGAATGTAAACCAATTGGGAGTTGTTTCTTGTCGATATCGTGAAATTTGTTACATTGGGAAACTCTTATAGAGACTTTTGATAGAGTAGAGATTGTTCATGATTAGTTGTAGTAAGTGTTAATTTTAGAATCCGTTCCATTTTGGTTATTCGAAACTCTGATTCTTGAATTGTCTAATTTCAGGGACGAAATTTCCTAAGGTGGGGAACTTGTAATGACTTGGATTCTATTCATATTCGATTGGTGCAAATTGGTACTTGTTACCTTAAAACTTGTATGCTTGTCGTACTCTTGACATTGATGGGTTGACAAGTGAACTCTAAATATTATAATTGAGGATCCTTGGGGGATGTTTGGAACCTTGATTGAAGCCTTAACAAGGTACTTAGGCAAGATTAGATCAAAATCCCCAAATTTGAGTTTCGTTTTTGACAAACATTCACTCTTTAGCTCTTTTCTCCTTCTATAATTTGAATTTGAATGTGGGGCTGGAGCCATTGGAAAGTTTGTTTCCAGGGCTTCGATTTGGACACAAGAACTACCTAAAACGAAGTCTGAACGAGAGAGTTATACCTGTTTGAATTCTTAGTACCTCTACTGGTTTTATTTAGGGTCGACACCCATGTTCCAAGGGTCGATCGTTTCCTTGCTGTTTTGTCCCGGGTCACATTCTGAAATAAAGGGTCAACACCTGAGTTCCAAGGGTCGACCCTTGGCTGCAGCAAACATTAATCTTCCAACTTTTCTTCTTATGGGTCGACACCTTAGTCCTAAGGGTCGACCCCAGCGTGTTATTTCCAGAATTCTTAGGTCCAAATGGGCCCTATTTTGGGGGGTTTTGGACTTATTCTTTGCAATGACCTTAGGGCTACTTTTCTACTACTATAAATAGACCCACTATTCTTCTCTCTCATGATTTTCTCCTCCTCTTTCCTCTCAAACCGTGAGCCTCTCTCCTCTCTCTCTCTCTAAACCCAGCTTTTTCCCACTTAGATCGCTAGATCTACCCATCTAGAAGCATCTTCTCGCCTAGGTCCCTTGAGGAAGATTGTAGAGCGTGTCAAGGGCTTTCTTTTGATCCAAGGACTTTGAGATTTCATCAACTTTGGGTTTCTCTGAGTTTTCTTTTCATTTCTTTGAGGTGGGGATACTTTTATTCTACTATTTCTTTATTTTGAAGAAATTTCATGGTATTATTGTGACTTATAAGCTAATTTGAGGATCTTGTTGGATTAAACTCATGTTTTACATGAATAAATCATTTTGCTTGACTCTTGCTTGAAATTTCTTAACTCTTTTTTTTAAAAACATGTATATAAATGTTGTTAAAACCTATATCTATGATGAAGGAGAAAAACTCCCAAATTTGGTGAAACCCTAACCTTTCAATTTGAGTAGAAAACACTAAATTGAGTGAAATTTCCTTTGATTCATGGAATATTATGAACAATCAAGAGATGAAAGAAGTGGATGTTGATATGGTAAAGGAATTGTGACTTGAATATTATTATTCTTTGAATATTTTGTGGTGCTTCATCTATTTTGATGATGGATGCTTGTTGATGGAATTAAAATATGATGGAATTGTTAATTGTGCATGAGTCCGGGTAAGAGTCGGTTTTGGAAAATGTGGTGTTGTGTTGGTACCCGTGCAGGAAGTTTAAAAGGTGCCCAAATGCCCTATCTAGGCTTATCGCTGAACGAATGTGGGAAAATATTTTTGAGTGTCCACACAGTCCCGCCGTATAATAGCCTGCAAAAGTGAAAAAACGGATGGTTTTCTTGGATACCCACTTCCTGCCATATAATAGCCGGCAAATGTGGGGATAGGTTTTGAATCTAAAGTAACTTGTGTTGGACTCTTACTTGGGACTCATGGTTTGTTTTCCATTGATGTCATTGTTTAACTGTTGTGTTGTAAATGTGTGAAATGTAATGGTCCATACTTAATCATTATGTATTTACATGATTAATGAAGATTACATGTGTTCATAACTCCTTATTATGTTTTGTCTCAAGGATGCCATAAATTTATTGGAATGATTAAATACTTGGTTAAATATATTCCTACTGGGCATATAACTCACCCATATTCTATTTTTCAAGAAATAATGTTGTACAACTACAGTGGTGAGTTGAAGTAAACAGTGTTAGGATTGACAGTTGAGAATGTTTTGATGTAAAGACCTAGAGTTTTGTAATAGGGCTGTTACACTTATTTTGTTGTTGTCTTGTACAACCATAGGGTTCTTCTATTGTACTTGTCACCTTGTTTGTAGAACTTCGAGTTAGGTACAAGGTTTTAAGGACATGTAAATGTGGAAGTTGTAAATTTTAATTCTTAGTTCAGTGACAAGGATGGTTTTCGGGTGTGTTGTTATATTGGTTACGAATGGATTCATGTATGAAATAGTAGGGCGTTACACTGAGGGTAGCTGTATTCCCATGCTCAAACACTACGTGTCCTAAAAATTTGACTTCCTTCAACCAGAACATCCAGCAAGTTGATTATGCCACCGCATCTTATGATTTGTCGTGCTCAGAGACTTCTCTCTATCTCCCTTAAATTGGAAACACCTCCCATCAGGTGTGTAAGTCATCACCCTCCTTTGGTAGCAATCAATCACCGTTCATTAGGCAAATAGCCAATCCATACCTAAGATTATGTCAAAATCAAATATGTCCATGACCACAAGGTCGCAAATCAAGCGTAAACCTGACACTTCTAATTCACACTGACACTTCCTCCCAAAGGTAATACGATACTTAAAGTAGTTTTTAAAGGTTCACATTCAAGACCTAACGATTTAACATATAATGTTTTTATTTAAAAAAAAAATGGTGTGCCATAATCGAGTAAAGCGTGAACCCAAGAATTATAGAGTACAATGTTACCTCTAATTACTAACGGGTCTTCGTCCTCTTCCTCTGATTGTATGGTCTAGCCCCCATTCAAACTTTCTTGATTTTCCCTCTCATTTGACCCAATTGTTCTAGAATCTGGTTTCCAATGTGGCTCAAGATTTCAGCCACAGGTATTGGTCCATTCTCAGGGTTTCAATTACATGATACTTCATTCTTATTGCGTTCTTGCTTGCAAGCTCATGTGTTATTGCTTGTCTCGGTGTAGCCCTTATTGCATTATTGCTCGTGAGCTCGTGTGTTATCGCTTGTCTCGGTGTAGCCGTTGGCTCGAGTGTGGTTCACTATTTTTTTTTCTTTCTATTCATAGTACGGGGTGAGGCATAAGTTGGAGTCTAATTATGGAGGCAATTCTCAAGGGTAATCAACTAATCTTAAAGTTATGGTTTAATTATCTTACAATGTTTAAAGCAATAAGATCAAGTAGTAAATAACAAATATAGGGAAGCACACAACACAACTTCACATATATGTATATGTATATATATATATAGGCAAAATAATAACTACAAGACTTTTAAAACTGGATTAATAAAAGGAATACAAAGTGGAGATGGAAGAATATGATGCGGTTATAGTAATTGCATCAATTAATACAATGATCATCTGAAATACGAATGGATTATGGTTTAAGACTTTTATGTGGTCAAGGTTAGATATTTAACTTGAAACTACGTCGGCCATCTGCATTTCAAACTGAATATCCAAGATTCATCACTGAATAAAGAAATTGCAACTTTCAGAAATTTTTTTTGTACAAGATGGCATAATCAAGATTCATGGTTGTCAATCTAGCAAATGGTATAATTGAAAAATATAAAGTAAGACCAGATGGTAATGACTTAATCTTGAAAATGAACGACATCAAACAAGGTTACAAATATGAGATGAGGATATGACGACAGATAGAAGACTCGTAGAAGTAACAGTATCCCCAACTTCTATATTGTATCTAATGCTCAACACGTTGCCCTGTTCAAAGTTCAAACCACTTCCCTTCGTAGGTGATTGTCAAATCGTTTGAAGCCGAAACACGTGGGTAAGGGTTGAACCTAAGCTCTAATATCGTTCTGTAACACCCCAACTTTCGGACCATTAAGTAAGTACAATAATACAACACAAGTAGGATAAATAACCAAAACATCTTAATATACATATATAACCAGAGTTAATATCACGGATCATTCGTTTATGTTCCATTACAGGATTACAAAACATTGCCAAACCAAAATTCAAAAAAAAAAAAAGAAAAAAAAAAGAACTAGTCTAAGTCTTCAAATGAACCACAATTCCAAAACGTCATTTTATTTGCCTTCGAAATAACCTTCACCACTGTAAACTGCTTTATCACCTGGCATGACACGCCATGAGCTTAGAATGCCCAGTAAGAATACACACACCCTCATACAATACTACAATAAAGTTCCCTGAATTAGTAGTTAGACTAGACATCTAGAGTCCTCCAAAGAAATCCTACATCCCAACCACAAAGATTGGACACTGGACTATTTAGAACTCCCAATTTTGCTACTTTGCAGACCTTACCACCAATGCCCACACCAATTATATATTGGGCGTTGACATGGATAGACCTCAAAAGGGATGACCAAACAAGTGGGTTTGCTTATACCCAAATCGTGCCTAGGGCTTGCTTACACCTTGTACATACCATACCAAATCATGCCTAGGGCTCGCTTACACCCTACACATACCATACCAAAGAGCTCGCTCACACCCTGAAACCATCGCATAGAGTCTGAATACATTTGTGCCATCCTAGGGGTTCGTTTAGACCGTTTACGCAAGACTTAACATTACCAACCCCTTTTCATTTGTTTGTTAGATATTTTGATAAAGTTAGTCACATTCGGTAATTCGGTAATATAAAAGAGCATGAGACAAACATAAGAGAGGAAATATAGGCCATGATAATCATACATAAGTATGGTAAGGCAAGCAAACAACATTAGGCATGCTTTGAAATACTTAGAAACAAATAACACAATAAAATACCATTTCCAACACTGTTCAGTTCTGCAGGGCTAACAAGAATGCTTTGGTAAAAATACTTCCAGGTCAAATTAGGGGCTGAAATTGCACAAAAACAATAATCAACCTGTCTAGTTTCAATCCTAATTCTCAGAATTTGCATTGCGCCTCCAGAAATTCATTTATAAGTTATATTCGAAAACTTGTCCAGATTTGTCACCCTTTAGAAAATTAGCTTTCCTCTCAATCTACCCAATGATTTTCACCCAAATAAATTCTGTTGGACAGAGGACTCAAAATTCTAAATTTTGACAAAAGAACCAACACGAGATGATTTTTCTAAAATTTTATAAAATTGCAAGAAATGAACTACTTTTCAGAGACTCAGGACCAGATTTTCAAACAAAATATCCATGCCCTAAAAACACACAATGAGGAGGTAATAAAATTATCACAAGCTCTAAGCACACCGAATATCCTATACTAAATTCAGATTTGAGAAATAAATAGATGTGATATTTCTTTTAAATTAGAGAAGTTGCAGCAGTGCATAATTTGATAAATTTGCAAGACAAAGTCACTAGATCATACCCACACTTTCACACACACCAAAAACCCTATGTACCATTAATATGCAACACGAGGACATACTTGACAATAGGATGAGATGGGTGAAGAATTGGAGAAGATAAGGGAGAGATGTGTTCATTCCTTGACTCAAGAAGGTACATTTTCTTCCTTTTCTTTTTTTTTTTTTCTTCTTCTTCTCTACTTCCCCCTAATCACACTCTTCTTCTCTCACCCTCTCCTTGGGCTGCTAAAATGTGTGTATAAGGAATTGAGGCAATACTCTTAATTTATTGGAAATGAGCTTCTAGCTTAAGGACTAAGGAAGGAAATAAATATCTAGATATTTTCTCCGTTAATTTGCTCAAATAAATATTAAAATAAATGATAAAAATATTTATTTAAAGATATTTATAGATATTGATTTGCTCAAATAAATAATAAAGGTTCAAAGAACTAATAAATATTCAAATAGGCTAAAAAAAATAAAATGTATGAATTAATGTAGAGACTAAGGGTTAAAATAAATAAAAACTAAGTGTTAAGGATATTTTCAAATATAAAAATGGCATTCTAGGATTTAATTATAATACATAATAAAATACATAAAAATTATTCTTTATTGAACCATTTTGTAATATTTTATAAAATTTGGGACTAAAATGCAATTAACCTAAGACTTAGGATTTCAAGTGTAATTACCAAAAATTAGGGTCTCTACACTTTATTTTCCCAAATATTTACTTTCCAATTCTTTACATTCCAGTCATTTATTTTCCTGTACTACATTTCAGTTTCCTAGGAGTAATTTTAAGTTAGCCTATTCATGTTGTATTCCCCTTCGAGGCTGTGGAAGTACAAAGTTACATTTGTAAACGTTGGTTTACTTAATGAAATTATTTTCTAACAATGTTCTCTCTCTCTCTCTCTCTCTCTCTCTCTCTCTCTCTCCTTCTTTTACTTTTTGTGATTAGTTCTTCTGAATTTTCTTTTAAAACAAACCACCAGTAAAAGTCCTCTTCATTAAGGTTATTCGAAACAATTATTGGATTAATTGGTTGGCATTTATTATTTCTATACGGACTTATTGATCATTGTTGACACGCTCAAATTACATTTTTAACCTTTGAAAGCCAAAAAAGCCAACAGCTAGCATGGAGAGGAAGGATTAAATCTTTTGAGTTTCTGCAAAGGATTGGAGTGTTGAATGCCAATGTCAGCACATTGTGTGTGTTCTGTAAATCATAAGTGAAATATGTAACTCATGTTCTACTGCTTTGAGATTTGTTTAAAATATAAATTATCTTTTGCAATTTTTAAAATTACATACTGCTCCTTGAAATCTCTAATTTCCTAATAAACGGTTCCTTTTATTAATAAATCATCAAGTTAAGTTGTTAAAAAGTTATTTTAATTAATAATTTAAGTAATTTTATTGTTGTCACTACAACATATAAGACTTTTAGCGACCAATTATTTTGGTTCCTAAAACTATTATTTTGGTCTCTAAATAGTTTTTGTGACAAAATTAATTCCATCACTAAAACAGTCACTAAAAGCGCGTCTAGAAAAGTCTTTAGCGACGAATTTTTGAAAACGTCACTGAAAATGACAATTAGCGACCAATTTTATATTGTCACAAAATGTTTGATTTTCCAAGACCAAACATTTGGTCGCTAATACTTCATCATAAAATGTCCCAATTTGGTCGCAAAAAACAAAATAATGACATTTTTAACGACAATGATATTTGGTCGCTAAAAGACATATAGCTTTCTCTATAACACATTTTCGTCGCTAAAAATCAAAGTTGAAATTTTGTAATCATTTAGTCTCATAGCTTAAAATGCACAAAATTAAATGTTATCCAATCATATTAAAAAAAATTGACATACACATATCAAACTCACTTTATTCCCAAACCATAATGAGTATATAGAAAGTAAAATTTTACAAAAATTAAAACTAAAAGTTTTCAAATTTAAATCAAAGTAGTAACAGTTTAAATGAAGAATAGCAACAGCCTTGGCACAAGAGGCTTCAAGCTATACTTAGGTGTGACACCCTTTGGACATCCCTGCAACCCAAAATTCAAAAAGAAGAATCAAATAATGAGAATAAACACAACATAACCTCAATAAATAATCAATAGTCATTCACAATCAAATAAGTTACAAATAATGAAAAAACACGTTATCTCAGTGTACTTCGAGTAGTAGTGAGCTATAATAAGAATCAACACAACAAGAAAGTGAGTCACCTAGAATCAACACAATAAGGTTATCATAATCTGAGCACGTTATCATAATAAAATTTTCTAAATAACAAACACTAAATTGATAAATATGACAGATCTATCTAGAGCAAAAGGTACTTACTGTGATAGTAAATCAGAAGTAAAACCTCCCCGACTAATCTGTTGTAGCACCAAATCAAGCTTGGCATTGACCTCCACGCTATTAGACTCCAAGTTGTGCACTCTTGCATTCAGTTCCTTATTGATTCTCCGTTGCTCTTCAAGCTCCTTTCTAGTTTCCTTATTTTCTATCTCAAGAGCAGCACGAGTGCGTCGACTAGATGCTATTATACTAGGTTTAGGACCACGTCCTAAACCACTTATGTAGCCAGACTTACACCCAAAAACCTCAATGGAAAGTTGCTCATCAGATAGTGGGCCAGATCCATCTTCTATAGCTTCATTCTCCCGCTCTTCAAGTTTTTTCTACAATTGTTCATGAAATTAAATATAGTAATTTTAAATATACATTGTAACAGAGCAATTGAAGGCATTGATTTTCCTATGTACTTATTCTTGAGAGAACAAAATAACTGGTAGAGAAAGCACCATAAATATCAACAACTAAGGTTTTGGATCAAAAAAGTATTAATGGTTCTCTTATATCAGTATTGCATGGTATAATTACTATATAGTCACAAATAACCCTTTCAGAGTTGATATTTTATAAACTTATCTCTCTATATAGCAGGTCTACAACAGCAGAAAAGTATATAAAAGAGAACCAAGAAGCACTAAATCCAGTCGATTCATCTAGCTAATTCTATAGGTAATATCCCTCATACACTTCAGAGCAGCAAACACTGCAAATAATTAACACGAACAAACCAAGATTTCCATATCCCACAAGATTTACGAACAAGTAATAATGATCCATAGTAGCAACACTATCTACTAAAAGAGCTAATTGAAATGTTTCAGTGTGAAACAATAGTAAGGAGTGAACCCAAAAGCTGAATTCTCAAACCATGACATAGTTGATGGTCTCAGGCCCAAGTTGGACTGTGTCAAGGTTTCCAGTACAGTACTTAGATCAAGGCCAGTTGCCACACCTATGTATCATGTCTTCCAGCTAAAGGTTTAGAAAGTAGCTTACTGCTTACCTTAATGACATGCTCAATTGTGCATACAACGTCTGTGTATTGATTTACATATGTATGTCTTTTATGTGTGTATTCAGACCAAGATAGATTATTAGGTCAATGCCTATACAGTTAAAGCTCCTACCAAACCTTAGCCTTGCAACAACAATGCTGCAAATATTCAAATCATACCATTTTGTCTCATAAACTTTCACTCCAAATTTCCAAACTTAAGAACAGGTGAGTAGTTCTCAATGCAAGTAACCAATATGTAGTCTTCTCTATATTGCCAAATACCAAATATATAGCCAGGGCAGCAAGGACATAATCTAGTAGCCACTTGTAACTCAAAAACCCCTTGGATGATCTAGTCCTAATCATTTACATTGTTCGTTCTCAGTGCTAAAGATTCACAACACATGAGCCTTAGGCAAGTAATCATTAATAGGAAAATACTTATATTTAACATTAGAAAATTCTTACATGTCTAATTTCAGCTTCATTATGGACCCATGCTTTCCTTTTCTGACTAAACTGTGTCTTGTGATACAAATCGACAAGTCCAAGCTCCTTTCCATCCTTGTCTCACTGTCAAAACCTTTATAGTTAGTATCCTATGGAGTACATACATCACCAAATAAAAGAAATAAAAAAAGTGCCATGTAGACCCTATGATTTAAAGGTCAGTTGTTTACCTCATCGTATTGCACCTTTCTAAATGCCTTTGAGCCAGCTATATGGAGGACGTTAAGCTCAAACCGATTTTCCTTGTTTTTCTGACATTTCTCCTGTATGAAGTGTAAAAATATATTCAAAAGAAATTAAGTCCATGTGCCCAAATGCTTAGTAACAGCAGCAGCTATATGCATAGTAACAGCCTCTGCCATAGCAGCAGCAACTGTAGCATCATCAGCAACCCAAGTACAAATAGCCTACACAAGAGCTGTAACCTCACCACAAGTGTGTGCAAGTGCATTACAAGTGTGTTCAACAATTACCTGGTACGTCTTATCATCCTATAATTGACACAAGTATCGCCACACCTCTTTTTCGATATCTTCATGTGGGTTTGCAAGGGCTGATTCCAGCTAGGGAAACTTCTAAAATGTTGGCGTAGATTAAAGCAGTAGGTCTTGTACCGGAGTTTCATCATTCCAAGGATAGAAGCAATAGCATAAGGTTCATTACTAAAAATGAAACCTTCCTGCCATACTAATAAAATTAAACACTTCAAAATATCAAGCAACATAATTCATAAACTAAAAGGGAATATTAAACTAGACTAAAAAAAACTATCTTACTTGAAGGTATGCAATTAGCGTTTCTTTATCCTCGGTGCTAATAAAACTCCACTTAGGCACATTTTGTGGGGCAAATTGCCTAGTGACGATCCCCAACTCGGTGGTGAATTTATCAAACCATGGTCCCAATGGATTCCCAGTAATCCTACAAATTTCAACATCCAATCGCTTCCCTTGACTTTTTATCTTGAGTAATGCGAGGCTTCGTGACTTCCCACGTCTTTTCTTACGCTCGGTTGTATCTATTAAAAACAACATATAGAAAAAACTCATTAATGTCTAACATATGAATTGAATGAAAAGAATAAACAACCAACCAAAAAAGAATATAAAACTAAAATATTTACAAACCTACCAGCAATACAACAATCCGTGCTAGAAGTATCCAAGTATGAAGATTGTGATATAACTTCATGCATAGATGCTGATGCTGATGCAGCTGCTGATGTTGATGCAGATGTTGCTAGGGGCACAAACTTCGACGTAAATAAAGGAATTGACTGAGTTGATATGGATGCAAAAGATGTAGCTGCTAATTTGTTGGGCACATAGCCTCCCCGTCCTCTACCTCTAAAGATCAATAACAAGAACAATAAAAGTGATACAAAGAAGTCAATTTGCTGCTCGCAAAGTAATGAAAACTATTACTATATTGGCTCAGTTTGTCAGACAATGAAATGAAACACATTCAGGTCCAAGCCAAATAATGTAATAAGCATTTAAAAGTTTTTATTTAAATTCAATTAAAATGCATAAGAACTTCTCTTGCTAGTTTACTGCCTAAAAGCTCCTTAGTGAAGATGATAAACTTAATAAGCTAATCAAAACTACAGATGAAACAGACTGTTTGGCTAAAAACAACAAAAACTAGACCTCTTAACTTATGAACTTCCTAAAAACAAAATAATTGTGTCATTTTTTCGACATAAACATTGGATTTTATTAAATTTCAAACTGTAGCTATGCACTTCAAGATGGAAATGTCATAAGTTTTCGAATGTAAAGCAAAATAATTGAGGCTTTTTTTTTTTTTTCCTGCCATACCTTTCTTGGCAAAGTTTTTCAACCATAGGATCCAGTGGCACTTCCTTCACTAATTCAAAAAATTTTCCCTTCTGTACACTCACTTTTGCACTTGTCTTCTTGAGAACCTTTTCTACAATAGGTGTAGGTGTAGGTGCAGGTGTAGGTGCCTGATCATATCACATGAAAAACAACAAAATATTTTAGTGGAAGCCAAGTGAAGATAATAAATAACAAAATAGCAAAAAAATTGGGTTAGCTTACAACAAATTCAAACATAATGTGGTGGGTTAGTTGTTATAGGTTCTGGATAGATAGTTTGAGCTTCAACCATTGGTTTCCTTTATTATTATCATTTTTTGGTTTAATTACCCATAAAAATAGACATGTATATGCAATTTCATTTCCCTCAACAAATTCAATCTCCAATCATAGCCTGCAGAAACTATCCATTTATTTTCTTAGGTTATCAACAAATAATACATACAATGCCATTACAATTCATATGAATTCTGAAATGCAGAAAACAACAACAAATCCATTTATTTTCTTAGGTCATCAACTGTTGTTGGCTACAAGTACATCTTTCAATCCTCTATAATCCTTATTACTAAAGATTGAACCATTGAACGTTGAAATTAAGAACAGAAGACAAAAAATGACACCAGTGAAGAAATTGCAAAACAGTCGAAATATGACACCAGTGAAGGAATGGCAGAAATTACTAAAGATTGAATAATGCTTATTGATAGTACCTTTGCAGCAACAGATTCCGTTGCACGCTTCCTCCATAGATCAGCTTTCCGAGTTTCAAATTCCTCTCTACTCATGATGGGGGGTCCAGGATTGATGCCCATCCTAAAATCCACAAGATCCCTATGATCAATAGAAATTTACAACATAAATATTAAACACAACATCTTAAAGGACGAATATCATACTAACAACAAACAACAAAACAAAGCATACATCCTCAAAATAATGTAGTTAGAAACAGAAGCACACAGTATCTTTTCTCAGGCTTTTCCATCTTAAAGGATAAATATGATAACGTTGGAAACAAGACAAAATATTAAAATGAAATAAGCAACAAAACAAAGCACACTTTTTTTGACAAGAAAACTTGAAATGGAAATAAGCAATAGCAATTATAAATCTTACATGATGTTAAAATGGAAATCATTTGGAAACAAGACAAAATATTCATCGATAGATATCATCTTCATCAATTTCATCTTCCGGATCACTATCATCATCAATCATATCATCATCAACTTGATCATCCATGTTAGTGTAACGCCCTCAAAATAACAACATTAAACCCATCGAATAAGACATGCATTTACATATAAACTAACCACATTCTTTTATTCATTAAAGTTCCATTACATAAGTATTACATGTTAACATCAAAACAAAATGCCCTACGGGCTTACAGCTTTCCAAGTTAAAACTTGGTTACAACAAAAGAGTACTAACTCGTTTACACATTAAGCCCTTGGCTTGAAGTTACATGTAATACATCAAAAGTTAAAACAACAAAACATGTCCGCCTTTAGCCTCCCAAGCTATGTCCTTGGAGGTGGCATGCTTCCTGCACCTGAAAATGATATTCCCATATAGGGTAAGCCACAGCCCAGTAGAAATATACTAAACCAACCATGAACAATGACTAAAGATTAGCAATTGATAGATGGCCAACATTGATACAATCACATAAATCATATATTTATGTCAAACGACTTACAAGTCCCAATTACTTTTGACTTCCCCTTTTTCAACAGATAGGCATATAAGCACTACCCACATGCTCAACAGATATGTATAACAACAATATCCACATTCTCAGATAAGCAAATAAGCTATATCCACATTCTACAACAGATATGTATAACAACAATATCCACAGATAAGCATAAAAGCTATATCCACACATCACAAAGATAAGCATATAAGCTCTATCTTCACTTCTTTAGACAAGCATATGAGCTGTATCTACGGAGTTCATCCCCTATCTTCTCCCAACACTATCCGGTTTAGAGGTACATCCCCTATCTTCCCCTAAACCGCGGAGTACATCCCCTTTCTCCTCCTCTACACATAACGTATACAAACACAATGGTTCTATATACAATCATTCAATACATATAATTAATGTATTCTATCAACCGTCAAGTTCCATGACACATTTCATTGATTAGTTTCAGTTTGCTTAATCATCATGCATTGTCTACAACAATCACGACTATCCTCCACAGATAGCCCAAAGCAGTTATTTCTAAACAGAAAATAAATGCACAATGGATATTCAATCAACATTTCATTTCCTCATTCTTCTCAATTAATTATCCCAATTAATTAAACAATGTAATTAGGTCAATTCCCATAATTAACATTTCAACCCTTAGGTCCCATTTTCATCAATGATTTAACATTCATTCCATTTTTCTATGCCAAACATGCATCTAGGTTTATTATGAATAAAACCCCAACTTTTGTAAAATTACACAAAAGCCCCAAACTTTCACAAAATTACCAAACCAAGCCCAACATCTCAAAATACCAAAATTTAAAGATAAAATCCATAGAGAGGAGTAGGATATCCCTACCTTGAAGTCTTAGCCAACAAGGAGATGAAGACTCGAAGATCAACTTGCTCCAAATCCAAACTTTTTCAGATTAAATCGAAGCTCTCAACGCCCTCTATCTTTTTAACAAAGGCCCTAGGCTAGATTCACACTCTAGGGAGATCAAATCTTAGAGAGAGTGCAAGTGTAGAGAGAGAGAGGCTCAGATTTAGGTTTTGCTCAAAGAAAAGAAGTGAAAAAGTGATGTTTAAAACGCTACTGTCCGCTGATATAAAACACGCTCGCTCGAGCGAAGACTTGGTCGCTCGAGCGACCAGACACAGAAAACTCTCGCTCGAGCCAAGAATTTCTCGATCGAGCGAATAAAAACCCCGACCGCTCGAGCGAAGGAAGCTCGCTCGAGCCAGGAAAGACAGCTCTCAGGTCCAGAACCAGGTGCAACCGCTCGCTCGAGCGAGCCACTCTGGCTCGACCCACCAAACACGAACCCCACTCTCGCTCGAGCGACCAACTCCTCGCTCGAGCGAAGGTCCAAAATTCTGGGAAGCAACACTAGGCTCCCAAACACAACCAACCTGTAACAAACCTGCCCAACACATCCTATAACTCAATAAAAAGCAAAAAGGATGCAAACAAGATAATAAACAACTACCAACATCCACGGACACATGTCCGGATCACTGTACAACAAGGGTAAACCCGGGATCGCTATAGTTAGTGTCATCATCATCCGCATTATTATCATTAATGATCACTTCATCATCAACTTCAAGTTCCTCTTCGTGAAATTCGCCAGTAATATCAACACATATCATTTCCATGTCTTCTTTGCATAATTCTATGGGTTGATCATCAATGTGCACCACATCCGCAAGTCCATACGACTCATATTGTTGGTATGGTTCATCTTTGTCTTTGTCTTCCTCTTCCGCTTCCTCATCATCCTCTTTCACTAAGATGTCATAAATAGCCCGTGGTAATACTCTTTGTACAACTCAATAATTATTGGCCCACTTCGTATCTTTCAAATAAAACACTTGTTCCGCTTGGCATGCTAACACAAATGGTTCGTCTTTGTACCATGTCTTCGTAACATTTACACTAATGTAGTTAAACTTATCAACTTTTATTCCAATTTTTTCGCTACCAACATCCCACCAATCACCCTTAAAAAGAAACACACTATTTCTACCTACATATTTCAACTCAATTATCTCTCTAATAACACCATAAAAATCAATAGGTTTCCCTTTATGATCTCGCTTCATAACCACGCCACTATTTTGAGTTTTTTGGTACATGTCACAATCTTGAGTGCGCAACCGAATCCCGTTGATGATACAACCATTGTAGTGTGTCACTCGGTTATCGGGACCTCGAGCTAAGTTCATAAGTTGATTGGAAGCATCTATTGTCCCTTCAAGTTGCAGCTTTGTGACCTAATTCCATTGTTAATATGAAATGCATTAGCATACACTTAAATTCATTATTTCAATACACAAATAATGTTCAAAAATTATAACTCTTACGTATTTTAGAAACCATGTATGGAACTCTGATTCTAGCCGCTCTTGCATATTTGTCAAACCTTGTCCTTGAAGTTCATCCATGTATTGCCTATAAATTATAACAACATTATTCGACACAAATGGTTGTGAAAATAATATAATTCAAAAAGTAAAATATTCTATTGAATATAAAATCATATGGTAGTTTACTTATAGCATATATGGTTGAACTTCATCGCAATTATTCAACACGTACCATCGAACTTTCTTCAAATCCGCTAAATTCAACACATCATTAATTACAGCTCCTAATCCATGAACTTTTTGCCTAAATACAAACAAGTTTCCATCTTGTGCTGCTTCAATAGGCCCATCATAGTTTCATTCAGGTCTATTAAATCTTGTCTCACCTTCATGGAAGTACATAGAGCAAAAAGTGAGAGCCTCATTGTTAATGTAACCTTCAGCAATAGATCCTTCTAGATGAGCTTTGTTGCGCACATAACCCTTAAGAATATGCATGTACCTTTCAAATCCATACATCCACTGGTATTGCACCGGTCCTACAAGGATTGCTTCACGAGATAAGTGAACGGATAAATGAATCATAATATCAAAAAAAGATGGTGGAAATATCTTCTCGAGCTTGCACAAAATTAAAACAATATCTTTCTCAAGTTGTTCTAAGACATCAACTCTCAATGTCTTTGACGATAACTCCTTAAAGAACAAGCTAAACTCAATTAATGCCTTGCTCACATCCTTTTTCAAACATCCACGTAGAGCAATAGGAAGCAATCTTTGCAAGATAACATGGCAATCATGGCTTTTCAACCCCGTAATTCGACAGTCACTAGTGTTCACACAATGTGATATGTTTGATGCATAGCCATCTGGCAATTTAATTGAACTCAAGAATTCACAAAAGTTCCTCTTTTTAGTTGGAGACAACATGAAGCAAGCAGGAGGTAGGAATGTTTGGCCATGTACTTCCCTTGGATGTAATTCAGGCCTTATATCCATATCCATTAGATCAAGATGAGCCTTGTATGTGTCCTTGGTTTTTCCATCAATGTTCCTAGAACACTATCACATTCATTTTTTTCAATGTGCATAACATCAAGGTTGTGTCGAACTTTGAGGGTTTTCCAATAAGGTAAATAAAAAAAATTCTCCTCCTTGTCCAATTTAAATATTGAGGAGAACGTTTTCGCTTCTTCCCACGTTGATCTATTTTCCCAAATAATGATGGGTCTATATGCCCCAATTGTCCCAAAACCTCCTCTCCTGACAACAACTTAGGTTCTAACCTAAGCTCTGGCTCACCATTGAATGACTTGCTTGTTTGCAAAAAATGATCATGAGGCAAAAAACGACGATGTCCCATGTAACAAGTTTTTCTACAATGATGCAAGTATTGGTGAGATGCATTCTCATTGCATAACGGACAAGCCAATTTTCCTTTGGTGCTCCAACCGGATAAATTACCATATGCAGGAAAGTCATTGATAGTCCATAATAATGCTGCACGCAATTGAAAGTTCCAGCCACTTGATGCATCGTAGGTCTCTACCCCTACGTCCCATAACTCATTTAGCTCATCTATTAGCGGTCGTAAAAACACATCAATGTCAAATCCAGGAGCTCTACGCCCAGGAATAAGTAAAGGCATCATAAAAAATGGATCTTTCATGCATTTCCAGGGTGGCAAATTACGGGACAATAAAAACTGGCCATATGCTATATGAGGTACTTATATTCCCAAATAGATTGAAGCCATCACTTGCTAATCCGAGCCTAACATTTCGAGGATCTTTGGCGAATGACTCATGCTTTTTGTCAAAGTCTTTCCATGCTTCAGAGTCCGCCGGATGGCGCATTATATTTTTCTCCTCTACGCGTTTATCTTTGTGCCACCTCATATCAATAGTTGTCTTCCTTGATATAAATAACCTTTGTAGCCTTGGTTTTAAAGGAAAGTATCGCAAAACCTTGTGAGCGATCTTTTTACCTTTACCTTTATGAAATTTGTATCTAGGCTCCTTGCAAGTAGGGCATTTATCTTCATTTTCATACTCCTTCCAAAAAAGTACACAATCGTTCTTGCATACATGTATTTTTTGATAATCAAGGCCCAAATCTCAAATTATTTGTTTAACTTCATTGTATGAGCATGAAAGTGTTTCACTGATGGGAAGTGCATCCTTCAACAGTTCTAGCATCATCGTGAGTGATTTGTTACTCCATTTATTGAGCATCTATATATGTAGCAGCTTAACAATGAATGATAATTTGGAATATCGTTGGCAATTCGGATACAATTCTTGTTCTGCATCCTTCATTGATCTTGCAAATGTATTTGCTTCACTACCATGAGCACCAGACAAGTCAGGATCACGACTACTAGATGCTTCCCCAATATAAGCAAATGTGGATGGTCCACTATGTATGTCATGGACAATTTCTCGCACCTCAGTATTGGGAGAATTTGATTTCTCTGTTACATCATTGAAATATTCAACATTTTCACTTTCCAATGGATCACTGTCATTCAACTCAAAGTCTTCCCCATGATACACCCACCTAGTGTAAGTTGTGACAATCCCATATGCAAACAAATGAATTTCAACTTCATCTATGGTTTTTTGGATACGGTTGTTGCATCTATTACACGGACACCAAATCTTACTCGTCCCTGATTTCATATGATCACGAGCAAACATGATAATTTTTTTCACCCCATCAATGTATTGATGTAACCTTCTATTATGAAGTTGCATCCAACTCTTATCCATCCCGAAATCCCTATTACAAAGTACACAAAGACATTATCCTTAAATTCCAATATCTTGTTACTTTCTATATGTGGTCTTAAAGAAGGAACATAACTAAATTCTTGAAGAAGTTTCACTAATATGTATAGCTACTTTTGACTATGTGATTCATATCTATCTTTGGACAAACATAAATTCAGGGATGTATTGCCAAGGCACACCACATAAAACAAAAGTAAAACATTAGGACACATAATAACATTGATAACAATCACATCCCTACTTTAAAAAATAAATAAATAAATAATGGCAATGTTAAGTTAAATAAGGTCATAAATCTGGTAATGTTAAGTCCAAGTGTAATGGCTATGGCATACCAAATGGCTTTCTATAGGAGGCTGGTGATTACGGCAGTAAAATCCAACAAGTAAAGAAAGAAAAACAAAACATAGATTGCAAACATGCATACATACGCTAGAAACAAGTAGAGAAAGAAAAACAGAACATAAAGCTGAAGGAGAAGAGTAAGAGCGCTTTTGGGAGCTGTGATTTGGGTGTGTTGGGAAAAAAGTGCTAAGATCTCGGACAATACCATTTCGGCTAGTTAGGATTGAAGATGTTGAATCTAAGCGTGTTTTGATTGAATTGCCTGAAGTTTTAAGGGATAAGAAGCAACAGGAGGAGATTAAGACGAATTCTGGGTGTTTTGATTAATTAGGTTTAAAAAACTCATAATTACAAAAGTTTCTTCCTCTCTAAACATTATTTAATACTTTCATATGTACCATGGTATTATGATTTTGACTAATAAAAATTTGTATCACACTAATTGGGTTATTTTTTATCTCTTAACTAATCAGCAGTCGACATGTCAAATCTGTAAAATTTTCTATTATGAAAATACTGTAAAAGTGTGGAAGCTTTATAATGGAGTTTGGAAGATGGATTGATTCCCTGCTCTTCAAATGCATACTGATTGGGTTAGGGATGTTGCTTGGGCACCTAACTTAGGACTCCCTAAATCCACAATTGCAAGTGCTTCAAAGGATAGAAAAGTCATTGTGTGGACTGTGGTGAAGGAAGGGGATCAATGGGATGGTAAGGTTTTGAAGGATTTTCAGACCCCTATTTGGAGGGTCTCTTGGTCGCTCACTAGAAACATCCTGGCCGTGGCTGATAGGAAAAACAATGTAACATTGTAGAAACAAGTAGATGGAGAATGGCAACAAACAGGTGACAACAGTTGAGCCGTAAAGCTCGAGCCCCCACCCCTTTTGTCTCCTAATTATAGTTCAATACTTTGCTTGAAATTGAGGGTCCTAAGACAATCAAAACTTTTTGTCTTTCTGAGAAGTCAGTTGCATGATATGAAGGTTTATGAATAATTTTTCCCTGATAATTATTGCTCACCTGAATGTTTATAATATACTTCTCAATATCTGGTTTAAAGATTTGTTTGCCAGGTTGTCTGCTCATGACAACCTGAAACTCATGTGCATTTTACATTGAATGTGGATAAAATTTCTGCAATGTGAAGGTGTACCCAAAAATTGCTAATCTGAAGAAGCTTTTAAATAATGGTGGTATTTGAAATGAGAATTTTTTAAGGGAAATATACTGGATAATATAGCAAGTATACATAATTGTGTCTCGTAGTGCATGGAGATATTTTAAGCGCTGATAATCTTATTTATTAGTTCTGATTTCTTAAATGATCTGTTTATTTGGCACAATAATCTATTATAATGCAATTTTGTTTGAGGCGTAGATTTCATTATAGATTTATAACAAAATGGCAAAAATAATCTGAGAATAAATGATATTCTTGTGCCCTTTTTCTCTTATGCATCCCCAATTCTTCATCTCTAACCCGCATTAGATTAGACATACATATATACACACACACAAGTTCAATCTATGTAAACAATTCTTCAATTCCAACACGCATTAAGATAAGAAACAAGTTCAATCTCTGTAAAACACAGATTGAAACACTATAAGAAATTGAAAATACAACAAGCAGGTCGATTACGGAGATCGGAGATCGATTACGATAAACAGAGATTGAAACACGATAAGAAATAAAGTAAGACATAGATTGAAACATGATAAGAAATTGAAAATACAATAAATAGTTCAATCTATGTAAAACATAGATCGATTACGATAAGAAATTGAAAGTTCGAATTGGAGCTCTTACAGGTCGATTACGGAGAGAGAGAGAGAGAGAGAGACGCACCAAAATTTGAAGAAGATTGAGCTCTCAATCTGCCTTGGAGCTTCCGACTTTAGGGCCGAAGATTGAGCAAACCAAGGTGCGAGCGATTGAAGATTGAGCTCAACCTTCAATTGTTAATTGAAAAATGACTATTAATCTTCAAATGTGGAGCTCAATCTGCCTTGGAGCTCTTATAGGTCCACTATGTATGAAGATCGATTACGGAGAGAGAGAGAGAGAGAGAGAGAGAGAGAGAGAAAGAGAGAAAGAGAGAGAGAGAGAGAGAGAATAAGTTAGGGCTGAAGTAAAGAATGAGGTCCCGACTTTTCAATTGTTAAAATGATGAAAATAATTGGTCTCAAATTGTTTTTAATTGATAATGATGAAAATATTTGGTCCCTAAATGTTAATAATATATTAGCAACCAAATTTATTAGTCTAGAAAAGTTATGTAAATATATTAGCAACCAAATTTATTAATCTAAAAAAATTATGTAAATATTAAGTGAAAATATTAATAGTCATTTTACAAACTTATAAGTAAATTATCATATCTTTAAATTTGTCCCTAAAAGATTATTTTTAGCAACTTGTAGACCGCCCGGAACTCTCTCCACGCGCGAGGGCGTGAATTGGGTTCTAGCTATTACAGTTCGGACTCCTGTCACGGTTCTGATTCTAATCTCACAAAGTGCAATGTAAGACTGATAAATCACCAAAGAGTCCAAATCCGACAAATCGTTTTGGAAAATCGATTTTAATCAAAAAGTGCCAAACATGGACAGCTTTGCCAGATTTCAGAGTCGCCATCTAAATATTTTGTTTTAGAAAATTTAGGAAACCCTGACTCGTGCCTAAGGCCACGTGTCCGTCATCACCAAAGTTGCCTCAGCTCGGGAACTTGGGTACGAGAGGGGAAGGTCCTGAAATGAGCACCCCGCTCGCCCAATCAAATGATCGGCCTCTACTAACATGATATGTTGTTTTTGAAAACACATGTGTTCTTATTCGGGTTTATTGGCTAACCTTACTATGTGATGCGCACAGCATACAAGCATAGACTAAATCACTTAATTTGGAACAAAACATCTCATGTTTGTTTTTCGAAAATAGTTTGAAGATGCTACTCTCAAGTAGGCTAAAACGCGAATTTGCTACCAAACAAGGTGGGCTTAAAACATGATGATTTGCCACTTCAAGTGGGTTTAAAACTCACATTTTGATGAATTGTCCCAATTCAAATAATGAAGCCTTCATCCACAGGCATTCATGCGGTTAAACACTTAAGCAAATAGCCTCATAGTAAGCATGCTATCATGGCAACACTCACACTCATGCAAGGATGCTAAAGCATAAACACTTACAGTGTACTCCGAGCCAAAATAAAAGCTAGTTAGAAATATGCATGATCCTAACTATGTTAGTAATGCCTAATGCAACACATGCAAAAATGCAACTAATAGACTCGGCTATCTAAGATGGCATATGAATGCAACACTTGATAGCATGCTTTGAAACACATATTCAAGTAAGTATATTGAAATACAATGCGGTTTGAATGATACGCCGAGCCTGGTGTATGCAAGACAAATGAATGATGCACGCATGGAAACATAAGGTATGCTAATCGAAACGTGCCCTAAATTAACCATCAAAAGCTGATAAATAAAAGGAAGAAAGACGTGGGGTTGGAAGACATTCACACACACACGCACACTTATTACAACATTTGCCCTCTCGACGGAGGGTCTGAATGAAAGAGAACTAATTAGCTACGCTACTTGAGCTAACTATTACAAATCAACTAATTAACTAACTATTCTAGCTAATTACTTACAACACAATTGAATAACTAGCTAATCTAAGCTAATTAGAATATTACAAAGATGAAATAAATTAGCTAAATACATTAACTAATTAATTACAAAATCAGCAAATTAACTAGCTAAGCAAAGCAGTTAAAATGACCTCGAGGGGAGGGAGACATGCATGCTCGGTTTGCTTTGCCCGAATAATGCATTGCCTTGCCATGAGTTGTCTCTGTTTGCACTCGTAGTGACCTCGGAACATCAAACACACTTCCAGGTTGCATCTGCCCCAAACAGGAGCATTTTGGAAAATTTTGCTACAAGTGGCCAGCCGGCCACTTCCCTTTCCAATTAACTTTGCTGCAACAGAGATCAACAAAGGCATAACAATGCATTTGCACGGAAATGTGTGTGCAACTACTCTCCTTATCATTTCTCAAGCTCAAAAGAGCGTAGTACTCAGCTCTCAAGCCACCAATCACACATCTCAATGCATGATGGCCAAAAAGCCAAGCTCGCAAAATGTTAGTGAAAGCACAAACAACACATAAGAGCCTCCACCTCTATCATGCATGATCAAGAGGGTTGACGACCAAGAAATGTGGCACGTTTCATCACTTGAAGTATGAAACGTCTCACATTTCTTGTGTTTGGATTGACGTCCGTTCCAAACACAATGCAATGCAATCAACATGTTTATCCTTCAATGCTAAAGCGGCATGCACAAGACTCAATCATGCAAACAACGTATGCATAACATGTTAAGGGACTAAAATGATGAAACCAGTGAAGGACACAACACTAGAGACATGCAATACAATGCGCCATAGACTAAACCAGCCCTAAACAGACCTCATGCATGCCAAAACAGTGGCCAAAAAGTGCTAAAATGATAGCATAAAAGGGAAGAAAATGCATGCTCAACTTATGGCTCGCAAACAAGATACAAAGCTCAACCCTCAACGCATTGAAAGCGTGATATATACGAGAGTATGGAAAAGATATGAGCACTGAAATCACATGCCAAATGATGACGTATCATGCAAACAACAGAAGTATAGCATGTTAGGGTCCTTAGGACTCAAAGCTAGTCAAGGGCTTTACACAAGAGGCATGCAATACATGGTCTAAACAGCCAAACCAGCTCTGGACAAAGCTCAATCATGCCAAAAAAGACGCCAAGACATGCTGAAATTGAAGCTCAAAGAACTAAACAAACATGCATACACGTTAGGCCACAAACAAGGCATAAAGCTCAACTCTTAAACACACTTAACGTTAGGCCACAAACAAGGCATAAAGCTCAACTCTTAAACACACTTAAAGAGTGATATGTGTGAGAGTGTGATAGAGGTATATGCTCTGAAATTACATGCTAAAGGATGCTATATCATGCAAACATCACAAGCAAAGCATGCTAGGGGCCTTAAAACACAAGGCTAGTAAAGGCTATTACACTATGGCCATAGCTATACAAAGCAAGCTCCAAAAGGCCAAGAATACTCAAAACAGTCCTAAAGCATGTCAAAATAATGCCAAAACATGCATGGAGTATAACTAACACATGCTAGAATAAAAGGCCAAAACACCAAGTATGTAAAGCTAGTGAACATGATTGCACTACAAGTGCGAAAACCAAGCAAGAGGTGACCCCACCAACCAAAATCAGTGTTAAAGCATGTTAAATAATGGCCAAAAACATGCTGGAATGAAGCCAATACATGGTAGAATAATATGCCAAATCATGAAGCATGTTAGGCTTATGAGTAGGATTGCACTACAAGTGTATAAAGCATGCATAAGGTGACTCAACCAAGCCAAAATAGAGCTACAACATACTAAAATAAGACCAAAAATAGGCTGAGATCAAGCCAACACATGCTAGAAAAATATGCACAAGTATGAGGCCAACAAGACATAGAACCAAGAAACAAGGAGGGGAGGCCACCCCCTCGTACTTTAGACCTTAAAACATGGTTTCTACCACTGAAATTCCTCTTAGTTTCAGTGGTAGAAAGGCCAAACAAAGGGTGCCTCTAAAGCTTTAAAAGATGGCACCAAGCTTAAGCAAATAAGGCACACAAGAGGCTGGAACACCCTCAACACCAAAGAGGCCTCAAACAACCATTTTAAGCACTTAAAAACAAAGGTTTTTTGTAGTTGCAAGTAAGGCCTAAAAGAGCATGCAAGGATGGCCAAATAAACAATGAAAGGAAAGCTTTAAAGAGGAGATGGCTTACCGTTGAAGCACAACAACCACAGCAGCACTTTTGAGCCAAAAACCAGCTGTAGGAGGCCCAAACAAGCCTTATGGAATCTCAGTTCCAAGGTCAAGATGTTAGGCTAAGAGGGTTGTGTGCAAATATGCCAAGAACACTCACTTTCAAGAACTATAGAGCATAATATATATATATATATAGAGAGAGAGAGAGAGATCTAGAGAGAGAGAGATATTTGCCTTTGAAATTTTCTGAACCCTTGAGAAGGGGGAGGCACCTCCCCTTATATAGAATTACAAGCCTCAAGCTTGTTTGACAAGCTAGAAGCTGGTTACAATCCCTCTATACATGTGTACGGAGGATTCATTCTGTGCCCAACAGCTGGCACAGCTGGCACCAAAAATATATGTAAAAACAAAAAAATGGTCGTTGGCCACTTCAAGTGGCCGACCGACCACTTCCACTAGCCTACCGGCCACTTCAAGTGATCTACAAGGGAGAAAAGTGGCCGACAAGGTTCCAAAAGTGGCCAACAAGGCTGAAAAACAAGAAAAGTGGCCTACAAGAGGGAAAAGTAGGCTACAGCTACAAAAAGTGGCCGACAAGCCTCCTTTTCCCTCCAGGCAAAGGGTAACAAGGCATGGTCCAAAAACAAACCAAAAAGAAGAGGGCTAAGAGGCCTCGAGACAAGGCGCTTAGCCGAAAGCTCCAGAAACTCATAACAAGCACAAATATGCGCAATCGTCGAGTGCACAAACAGTGACATCAAAGTCTTGAAATCGGTCAAAAATGGAGTGTCTATATGACCAAATTTAATTAGTCCCTAAATATTAGTCACTAAAGAACTAATTTCTTGTAGTGTGGGTAGAAAGTTAGGATTTTATTTTTTCAGTTAATTATATTAAATAAAAATGTTTGACATCATTATAACACGGATTGCTAGTCGATCTCTAAACGATAGCATCATTTGACTTGAAGCAATTAGTCGGCCTCTTACAATGTACAAGGTCGGTCTCTTGCACAACCAAGCAGCTAGAAAGTCGGCTGCTTTATTACATGGCGCCTTCGTGGAAAGACAGGACATGGATGTTAAGATGAGTAATATTTTGTTCTTGTGTGGTCATAAGTTACAAGAAATTTAAAAATATTATATATTGTATGAATATGATTGTAACAAAAATAAAAAATATATGAGATTCTTAATAAACTTTTCATAATTTTATCCATAATGATTTGTAATAGTAAGTGTTAATTTTTTATTTGTTATATAGTCAATTATGTGAGATTCTTTTTCTTTGCCACATCATTAGAGATGTATCTATGGATCTCAAATGTGAATCTCTAATATTACTCTAAAAAATATATAATTATTTTAAGCATTATGCTCTAAAAACACATGTTAACAAAACTCCAACAGTTAAATTATATGAGATCAGTTAAATTATAAGATAAATGAAGAAAAAAAAATTAACTTATGGTATGGTACAAATAGAAGAATCATGGCCACCACCCTAAAACAAAAAACAGAAAAATAGAAAATTAAAAAAAAAAAATTGTTTCCAGGAAAGAAATGCATCAGAGAGAGAGAGTTTTCCTTTTATCAAGTTCAAATAAGATAAATCTATTTTGGCAAAGTCACCAAAAGTGTGTCAAATTTGATGTCTCTCGCTAGAAGAATCACACAAAATAAACATAACCCTCGGTAGACATGGACAAGTCAAGTAGATTCTATGCAGTAGTCACTGAAGTGTATAAAATGCTTTCTCACATTGGATGTGCCTTCTGTGAACTGAGGTACTTAAACGGCCACAGAACATGCCAAAATTTTATATGCTGATGAAGGTGAAGACCATAATTGTAACATGAATACTAGGATTAATCATAGATTTTCCAATTTATATACATGCATGGGACACTAATGTTGTGTTTGGATCATGGATTTGAATTGGAATTTGGAAAAGGAGAAGCAAAAAGGTAGGTGAAATGTAACTATATATTTTATTCACATTTCACCTATCTTTTCTTTTTCCCTTCCAAATCTTTATCCAAATCCACGATCCAAACATAGCCTAAAAAACAATAAAAAGCAGAACTTCCTCAATTATGTAACCCAACTTTTTCATTAATGGTAACATAGACAAATTGAAACAACAATATTCTTACACAAACCAACCAAATTAAGAAAGTAAATTTCCAGATGGAGAAACCAATATAGAATACCAACGCCTACTAACAGTATTATAGTCAAGGCAGATTGATATGCACCATATCGAATTTGTCTCAAGCACAAGTCCTCTTATAAATCTACAAACAAGATTATTAGCAGTTAAAACAAAGAAAAAGACTCTCTTGGTCCCCATAAAGTGGGAAAGAATACAGATGCAAAGAATAAAACAGAGAAGAGGGGAAAACTTACCCATTCTGCCAATATAAGTTGTCTCCATGAGTAGTGCCAAGGCCTTAATGGCTTGCCCAGCAATTGCTGGTATAGAAAGCATTATAAGCTCAGTCTGGACACTTGGAGACCGTGATTGACTCGCTGAGGTCCCCGTATGCGCGCTAAGAAACAATTCAGAACTTTTAACAACCATACAAAGTACAAAAAAGAAACTAACTGCAAGAATCACAATTCACAAAATGCAAAGAGAAGTATCTGAAAGACCATGAAAGAATATTTCAATTATGTGAATTGGGTGATAAAAATATGCAAAAATGATTTAAAACAACAGGGAATTGATGGTGGAAGAATCATGAGTCTTACATGAATCCCTCAGTTGAGCCATTAATGAGTGTGGTGGAATCTAATATTTCCTCTACAGTAGAAGGAACCAATTCATAATCTAAAGCCTGTTCACCACTGACTAATCCACAATTCCGAACCACTTTGTTTGATCTCAATCCCTTTCTATAAATCGCAATGCAAACCAGACCAACAGAAATGGCATTTTGAATCTCAGCACACTTGGACCAAAAATCAAGGCAATGCAATCATGCCGAATTCCAAAAATCAATCATGCCGAATTCCATTAATCACAATGCAACAAGGCACAAAAAAGGTAGGTTTGATTATCAGGTAGCCATTTCACATTTGGTGGTATTTACCAATTTTACTTTGAATTGAATAGATACTTCTACCCAAATTCCACCTTCCTTGTTAAGACCTCATTATCATTTAACTATGCAAAGTTTGAAAATTCCATATCTCCAGATAAGAGGAGGTTCCATTTGTTCAACAAATAACAGATGCAAATCAGCCTTAAACTTTATTAACTTGCGCCTCTGAAATGCATTAAGCCACTGCTAACATATCAAATCGCAAACAAAGGGACTGAAATGTAATCAAAACAACATTTAAACAATTGAGATATTTAAGCACAACAAAAAGTAAAGTTGCAATAGAAATGATGATATGACACACAATCTAACCTCACATCCAACCCTAGGAGGAGATTCAAGACTGTAAACCCTAGGAGAAGAATCAACGGAATGAAGATTTTGAGAGAAAGAGAGAGAACTTCGACATCGAAATCGAGATTGTAGATAGTAGTTCTTACCTTAGTAGACGATGCAGATCGTGGTGGTGGTGGTGGTGGTGGTGGAGCTTCGAAATCGAGAGAGAGAGAGAGAGAGAGAGAGAGAGAGAGAGAACTTCGAAATCGAAATCACCGAGCTGAAGAAGGTTGAATCGTATCTTCCAAATCGATATTGAAATTGATTCTGCTCTACGAAATCTATTTTGCTCTACGAAATCGAAATCACTCTGAGATTGGATCACCGAACTTCGATATCGAAATCACTTTAAGGGTTTAGAGAGAGCGGGTGAGCAAGATTCATACACTGGTGTTTCTCAGATTTGAGTGAGTGAAAGTGAGAAGAAGGGTTTCTCAGATTAGAATGAGGGTTTGAAGAGGGAGAGAGAGAGCGCGTGAAAGTGGGATACATTCGAAGGCGTTTTCAAACGGGTTAAACGGTACCGTTTTATTAAATTAAAATGTGAGATACATACAAAGGCGTTTTTAAACAGGTTAAACGGTACCGTTTCATTAAATTAAATTGCGACGTTTATAAAACGCCGTTAAATATTAAAAAATGTGGCGTTTAAAAAAACGCCGTTAAAAAAACGCCATTATACGACACATTTCCTGTAGTGTAAAATCATTGTAAGTAATACTTTACCATATTAATAACAAATATTTAATATAACAGTTGTGTGGGTGAAAATCTAACCACACTGCCCGTTCAGTGATCAGCTGGAGAGCACAAGCAGAATAGATGGCTTAAGTAACCTGAAACAGAAAGAAAAAGCTCCGGCGGTGGTTCTTCCACCCGGGGGCACTCCGACGATCAAGTCAGTATATCTCTCAAAGATAATCAAGTACTAAACTGAATACTCAAAGTATAAATTACATACCTTAGACCCACGGGGGTGCCTTTCTTTTATAATATACTCAATCCAAGTCCCACTAGAAGTATGACTTCTATGAACTCTAATTCACTGTTTACTCTGGACTCTTTTAAGTGATAAAGATAAACTCCTTGAGAGTTTTATCCTTATCTTGGTTCAGTCCCCTTTGTGCTTTAGGACTCTTGCCCCTTACCTCGGATTCCGATATCTTCGGAGATGACCTCGGCTTCTTCGAGATTACCTCGGCTTAACTACCAGGGCACGTGGCACCTCGGCTGACACGTCGGCGTCACCATGCCACGTGTTGGTATTCAGAAAATATATCCCCACAACTGCCCCCTAGGTTCTATTACCTCGGCATTCTGAGGTGATGGAACCTATTCCGAAATTTTGTCACTTCTTTTCTGAGTAATGGCTCAAAAACTATTTAGCCAAGATTATCTACTTTCAGCCGACGTGTTCTCTTCGGAGAACAAGGCTTCGGTCGTACTCTCCCACGCGCATGAGCTGTCATGCATATCTAACTGTTTCTTTTACGTGTTTTGCCTTTATTGGAGCATGTCAGTGACGCGCCTGAAGCTGTCTGTTCATTTCGTCTGCGCCGTCTGACGCGTGCGTTGCTCTAGGCGCAATAATTGCCCTATTTTTGCCGCCGTTTCAAATTTTTAACAAAACTCTTTTTTTGCCTCTTCTTTTCCTTCACTTTTTCATTCTGTCTTCTTGTTCTTTCTCTCTCTGAAAGCTTTTTCTTCCTCAAATCTGCCATCGCTTCAATCTCTCTTCTGGAACCGCTCTTAATCCTTCATTCTCGCAAAGCCTTCTTTGCTGTTGCAACCGGTTCCTGGGTTCGACGAGTATTGCCTCGGCTTCATTTGTCCTGGTAAGGCCCTTTCCTTTAATTCTTTCATTCTCTTTATGTGCTTTTGTCTGTCTGTTGCCATTACTGATCTTGTTCGAGGTCTTGGATTTATTTGTATCTTGAGTTTGTGGCTTTACCTTGAACTTCTATGCTTTTTCATCATTCTCTTTGCCGCTGTTCTTGATTTTTTCTGTATCTCTATTGTTTCTGAGAACTATACTTCTGTTCTTGAATCTGAAACTTCGTCTTTGTTTTCTCTTTTTTGTATCTGCCTCAGATCTGTGCCCTCGATCTTTACCTTCATAGTTCATAGATTTGGGATTTGTCTGTAGAACCCTTAATCTTTTAGGGAAACCTGAAAAACGCCCATTTTCTGAAACATATTCTTCTTAGTTTAAGCCAACATAATGGGTATATGGAGGCATAGGGTAAATACCCCGACAAAACTTGAATACTTTAGGCAAGAATTCTCTATCCCAGCCGACGTTCATCTTAAGCTGGCTGGGGATAATGATACCATCGTTCCCACAGACCACACAATGCCTTTTCCAATAGTTGCTTTTACCGAATGTGGACTTCGGCTTCCACTTGATCCCCTTTTTCGTCAAGTTCTCCATTTCTATAAGTTGAACCCTATGCAACTTACTATCAATTCCTATAGGGTAATTAACGGTATCATTGCCTTAGCTAGGCAAGAAAACCTTAGAATCACCCTAGCCGACCTTCAATATTGTTATACCATGTGCCCTCTTGATCTGAAGGATAGGGGTTTTGTCTATTACCTTAAGCCGAGATCCACTCAGTACAAAATTATAGCCGACCTCCCAGACTCCAACCAGGGGGCTGGAGATGATTTTCTCATTGCTTCTGGAAATTGGGAATTTGGCCCAGATGAAGATGTCCACCTCTACCCTCTTCCTCGAACAATCACAGAGGGCAAGAGTAAGAGCCCTGAGTCAACACTTAGTTGTTTTTACTTAAGACTTTCATACTTCTTGTTTCTGACGTCTGTTTCTTTGCAGATCTTCATCAGCCACCGAAAAATTTTCGTCAATCCTTCTTCCCAGTAACAGATCTGAAAACACTTCTTGGCCTTCCAATCCATAAACGAAAAGCCCCAGTATTACTAAACTTCATCCCTACTTACAAATCCACCTTACCCGACGTCCCAAGAAAAAGAAAGAAGAGTCTTTCTCCACCCACAGCCACAACCTTAACTGCTTCTACATCCCGAACAGATCAAGAGTCCACGTCTGACCCAGCCGATCTTCCATCAACTTCGGCCCCCTATTTAATACCAATTTCTGAACGCAAACGTCGAAGAAAGCTTGTAAAGACTGCCGAAATGGTTCGTCCAAGGCCTGTTGTCCAAGACCTTCTTGTCGATCTCCCGACTGACACCGAAGCCGTACCAACGCAATCAATGCTCCCACCCAAACCAAAGAGAGTTAAAAAGGCTCAGCCTAAAGCCAAGGCTACAGATGCCGAGGCTGAGGATGCTTTGCCGATTTCGAAGCTAGCTGAAAGCAAAAAATCAACCTCTACTTCAACCAAGAGGTCTGCTGAGGGCCAACCCTCAGGGTCTACACAAACAAAGAGGCCGAGATCATCGTCTGCGACGACCTTGGCTTCGAAGAAGCCCGACGTTCCCTGGGCCCCTGATCTATCCCTGGAGGATAGGCCTATTATGGCTAGTGAAAGTGCTGACGACATTAATGTTGCTGTCGTCCTTAGCACTGCTCTCCTTCTACCAAATGACTTGGAGCGAAATAGCAAGCTTAGTGAGTATGAAAATTACGCTCTTATGCTCCAACACTCCGCTCAAGTAAGTATTTCTGTTTGTACTTGTGATTTTTTCTTCCGTTCTTTACTGAGAGTACTGTCTCACATTTCTGTTTTTCTGCAGGCCATTCAGCATGCCCACTCATTTTCCATGCAATCCTTTGAAAATCGTCAAAGGTTGGTTGATATGAAAAGGGAAGCATCTTCTATGAAGAGGGAGATCAAGTCTCTCGAAGCAAAAATGAAAAAGTTGGAGGATCAAGCCGAGGCTGCAACTAAAGTTCAAACTTTAGCTCTTGAGAAAGCCGAAGCTGCTGAGGCCGTTAGAAAAGTTGCTGAGGCCGAGAAAAGAGAGGCCGAGGTTCAGAAGGCCCAAGCGGAGAAAGAACTCCAGCAAGCTCTGGCCACTAAAGAGGCCGAAATCAAAGAGGTTGACGAAAAGGCCTATGCTCAAGGTATGGCCGACGTCGCAGAAGACTACAAGCTTCAAGTCAGGCAGGCATGCAACAGGGGATTTTCCCTTGGTTGGATGTCCTTGATAAAGAAGCTTGACCTTCCTGCTGACTCGCCATTGCGTCAGGCCGACGCTATTCCGTTACCATTTCCTCCACCTCCTCCTGAAGGTGAATCAGAGTCTGAGGTCGAGGCCGTTGATGAAGATGAAGAAAAAGATGATGGTGACGCCTTGGTGAGAAGACCCAAGAATGCTGCCGAAGCCAAGTCCCCTCCTCCTGCTGAGCAGGTTATGGACTTGACTTTGGATGAGGAGGGTGATGGGGCTGAGGGGGCACCCAAGGAGACTGCCACTGGGCAACTATCGTCCAATCTTCTCTTGGTAGAAAGAAGTGTTGAGTCAACAATCGCTGAGATTGATGCCGAGATAGAAGCGGAGAAAGTGGCCGAGGAGGTACCACCAGAGTCGTCCGAGGTCCCAGTCCCTGCAGTGGCTGATACTGAAGAATCTTGAAAAAATTTGTCCTTTGTACTTTTTTCCTTCTTTTTTCTGTACTTTGCACTTTGTACTTTTTTGCTTTCTGGGTAATGCAAAACTCTTTTTTTTGGCCGACGTGGTTTCTTCAATATGTTACTGCAACGGTTCTTTTTCTGGATGTTTTGATCTTGTGATATTCTGTTGACTGCTTCTGCATAGTCTTGTACTTAGAAAAAAAAATCCTTTGTATGTTGCTTCCTTTGTGCAATCTTCTCGGGGTTATATACCTCGGGTATAACCATAAAACTTTTACTTCGGCAAGAAACTGTCCTGCAATCTTTTCATAAATTTCAACAAGTATAGAACATATAATTCGGAATGTAAACTTTTGCAAGCCTCTTCTTAAGTTTCAACAAGCATCAAAACGGTTATCTTAGTCTTACCTACTTGTAAATTGCTACAAATTTCAACAAGTAATGAACAATATACTTAGCCTTTATTTTAACCTGTAACTTTCTGTGTACCTCAGCGGGTGATCGTATGTCGGCTTGACATAAACTTGTAAATTGCTACAAATTTCAACAAGTGTTAAGCATCTTCCCTTGGGTTTAAACAGCCCACATATTGCTATGAGAACTTAAGCAATAACCTCGGCTTATCTTCGACTTGTAAATTGCTACAAATTTCAACAAGTGAAGATAAGGAATCAGCTTAATTCCAACTTGTAAATTGCTACAAATTTCAACAAGTGAATTAAGGAATCACATCGGCTTAACTTCAACTTGTAAATTGCTACAAATTTCAACAAGTGAAGATAAGGAATCAGCTTAATTCCAACTTGTAAATTGCTACAAATTTCAACAAGTGAAGATAAGGAATCAGCTTAATTCTAACTTGTAAATTGCTACAAATTTCAACAAGTGAATTAAGGAATAACATCGGCTTAACTTCAACTTGTAAATTGCTACAAATTTCAACAAGTGAAGATAAGGAATCAACTTAATTCCAACTTGTAAATTGCTACAAATTTCAACAAGTGAATTAAGGAATAACATCGGCTTAACTTCAACTTGTAAATTGCTACAAATTTCAACAAGTGAAGATAAGGAATCAGCTCGGCCTAGCTTTGCCTGAGTTTGATATGTCTTCAATATGCATAACTTTATCAATCAAACATGTTGAAAGGATTCTGAAAAAGACTTTATTGATGATATCGGCCAAACATTGATGTTTTTATCTAATGATAGAAAAATTTCAAATTACAAGTATTCCATGGTCTGGGCAGTGCTTTGCCCTCATTGTCCTCAAGCCGATATGCTCCATTGCCTAGTACTGAAGTAACTCTGTAGGGTCCTTCCCAGTTTGGGCCAAGCTTGCCCTCCCTGGGATCCTTCTTGTTCCCGACGACTTTTCTTAGGACTAGGTCGCCAACTTGAAAATCTCTTGGATTAACCTTCTTGTTGTAAGCTCTGGCAAGCTGTTGCTGGTATACTGCGAGCTGAATTGCAGCTTTCTCTCTTCGTTCTTCCAACAAATCCAGGTCTCAGGCTAAGAGTATGTCATTGGTGCCATTCTCTACTCCCTGGGTTCTGATCCCTGGGATGCCGATCTCTAATGGGATGACTGCTTCTGTGCCATAGGCCATGGCAAAGGGCGATTCTCCTGTTGATCTTCTTGGTGTAGTCCGATATGCCCAAAGTATGTTGGGCAATTCGTCCACCCACTTTCCTTTTGCTGCCTGCAGCCTCTTCTTTATTCCATCCAGGATTACTTTGTTGGATGCTTCTGCTTGCCCATTGCTTTGAGGAAAACTTGGTGTTGAGAAATAATTCTTGATCTTGAATTTTGCACAAAAGTTTTTGATGAGTTTGCTGTCGAACTGTGTCCCGTTGTCGGCAACAATTGCTCTTGGAATCCCAAATCTGGTGATTATGTTTCTCCAAATAAAATTCTTGACATCCACATCTCGGATTTTGGCAAGAGGTTCTGCCTCTATCCATTTTGTGAAGTAGTCTGTTGCCACCAGCAAGTATTTTCTTTGCCCAGTTGCTTGGGGAAGTTGTCCAACCAGATCCATGCCCCATTGGGCAAACGGCCAAGGGCTGGATACTGGGTTTAGGTCGGCAGCTGGTTGATGTATCAAAGGTGCAAACCTTTGACATTGTTCACACTTTTTTACATAGGCTTCGGCGTCCTTTTGCATGTAGGGCCACCAATACCCCTGGGTAATGGCCCTGTGGGCTAACGATCTGCCCCCTGCATGGCTTCCACAAACTCCTTCATGAATCTCGTAAAGGAAATCTTCAACCTGCAAAGGATGTACGCACCTTAAAAGTGGTCCTGTGAAGGACCTCCTGTAGAGATGGCCTTCCGCTGTTAGACTGAATCTGGCCGATTTTAGCCTAATTTTATGTGCTTCTTTATGGTCTTCTGGCAGCTTCCCCTCTTTTAGGAATGCAATGATTACATCCATCCAACTTGGTCCAAGGCCTACGCACATTGCTTCTTGTTCAATGCTCTGTTTATCTATGCTCGGGGCCGACATGTAGTCGATCATAATTGTCCTTGTTTTTCCAGTTTGAATTGAACTGGCCAGGTTGGCTAGCGCGTCGGCGTGGGTGTTGTCATCTCAGCTTACTTGGAGTAATCTGCAGTTCTGGAACAGGGCTGCCAGTCGGATGACTTCCTTTGCATATGCCGACATTCTTTCGTCTCTGGCTGCAAATTCTCCTGTTGACTGGTTAACAATCAATTGTGAATCACAAAAAACAATTACCTCGTCTGCCTCTGCTGCTGCTGCTAGCTTTAGCCCTGCAATTAATGCTTCATATTCTGCTTCGTTATTGGAGGCTTTGAACCCCAGACGGATGGACTGTTCTACAATTTCTCCATCTGGAGATATCAGCAGTACTCCTGCTCCTGCTCCCTGGCGGTTTGAACTTCCATCGACGAATAGTCTGAATGAATCGCCGATGTAGATGCTGCATGGTCTGAGCTTTTCTTTCTCTTGCTTTTTTGTCTTTGACTGGGATTCTTTTTGCTTGTCGGGCCAATGCTCATCTTGGCTCGACGGAGCCCGAGGTGTGATGGCTTCAGGTGTGAGTTCTGCGACGAAGTCGGCCAAAACTTGGCCCTTTATTGCTGTTCTTGGCCTAAATTCTAGGTCAAACTGGCCTAGTGTTACTGCCCATTTTGCTATCCTTCCTGTTAAGTCTCCTTGATGTAATAAGGACTTCAGCGGGTGCTCTATTAGGACCACAATTTTGTGTGCCTGAAAGTAATGGCTCAATTTCTTTGAAGCCATTACCAAGGCTAGCATTAATTTTTCCAGTGGTAGGTATCTTGTTTCTGCGTTAGCCAGAGTCTTACTTACATAGTAGACAGCCTTCTGCTCCCCTTTTTCCTCACGGATTAGTACTGCGCTGACTGCGTGCTCAGAGACTGCTAAGTACAAAAATAATTCCTCCCCTGGAATTGGGTTAGAAAGGACCGGGGTTGTGGTCAAGTACTTTTTTAGGTCGGCTAATGCAGCTTCACATTCTTCCGTCCATAGGAAGTCTGTGGCTTTTTTCACCAGGTTAAAGAAGGGTCTGCACTTGTCTGAGCTTCTGCTGATGAATCAGTTTAGGGCTGCGGCCCTTCCAGTGAGCACTTGAACTTGCTTTGCCGATGTTGGACTCTGTAATTCCAGGATGGCCTTGATTTGGTCTGGGCTGGCTTCAATGCCCTTTCTTGTTACCAGATACCCTAGAAATTTACCTGACCCAACTCCGAAGGCGCACTTTGAGGCGTTGAGTCGGAGCCGATATCTTTTGAGTATGTCAAAGACCTCTTTTAGGTCGGCAAGATGACCTTTTGATTCCTTGGTCTTTACGACCATATCGTCGATGTAAACTTCTACCGTTTTGCCAATCAGGTGTTTAAACATCTTTGTCACTAACCTCTGATAGGTTGCTCCTGCATTTTTCAGCCCAAAAGGCATTACCCTGTAACAGTACAGGCCTTTCGGGGTGATGAACGCGGTCTTCTCCTCATCTGGAGGGTACATAGCAATCTGGTGGTACCCTCTGTATGCATCTAAAAATCTCATCCTTTCATGCCCCGAGGTGGCGTCTACCAGTTGGTCGATTTTGGGCAGAGGAAAGCTGTCTTTCGGGCAAGCTTTGTTGAGGCTGGTGAAGTCTACACAAACCCTCCACTTGCCATTCTTCTTTTTTACTACTACTGTGTTGGACAGCCACGTTGGGTACTGGACTTCTCGGATGGCCCTGGCTTCAAGGAGTCTGTCTACCTCTTCTTCGACTGCTTCGACGTGCAGTAACGTCGGCCTTCTGGCTCGTTGAATCACAGGTTTTGCCGATCTGTCGACATTCAGACTGTGGCAAGTGACCTCGGGGTCAATGCCAGGCATTTCATAAGGTGTCCAGGCGAACGCCTCTATGTTTGCCCTTAAAAAATCTTCCAGTTCTTTTTCTTCTTCTCTAGCTAAGCCTGAGCCGAGAAGAAAAAATCGTTCTTCGTCGCCCTCCTGGACGAGGATTTTCTTTAGCGCCTCTTCGCTTTTCTCGGTTGGTTCTTTCCCGACGTCTTCAAGGACTTCTATGTCTTCATCTTCAACTTCTGCTTTCTATGGCTCCCGTATACTACAGGTGGACTTTATTGCTGCCATGGAGCAATTTTTGGCTTGTAGTTGATCCCCTCTGACTTCTTCAATCCCATGTTCTGTTAGGAACCGGAGTAGTTGATGCAACGTCGAGGGAACTGCCCCCATTGCATGCAACCACGGCCTTCCCAGTATGATGTTGTACGGTGAGGGTGTGTCAATTACCAGGAATTCCGTCCTGATCTTCTTAGTGCCGGCTTGTACTTCTAAGCTTGTTGCACCCAGTGGCCATGTCGGCGTTTCGTTAAAGCCGACCATCGGGCCGCTTGATTGTTCTAGGTCATCGGGGTGAAGGCCTAGCTCTTTGTAACATCTGACATACATGATGTCACAGGAGCTGCCTTGATCTATCAGGATGCGTTTAACTTGGAACTCCCCAACCTGGAGGGATACTACCAAGGCATCATTATGCGGATGTTGGACCAGTTCTAGGTCGGCTTCAGTAAAGGCTATCATTGGCCCTTGGCATTCTTCTGGCCGATGTCTCTTTTCCCTGACTTGATAGATATGCTGTAAATGTCTTACCCTCTAGGTTTCTCCTCTGACCTCGTTTTCGTTGACCCTTGAGTGGATCACATTAACCACCCTCGGTTCTCCTGCTTGTGGTAGCTGTGCTGGGGGAGGGGGTGCCGCTGGTGCTTGAGGCAACCTTGCCTGTTCTTCCCTTGTTCTGGCCTCATCGACCAGGTCCCTCAGAAGGCCTTGTCTTACTAGGTCTTCCAAGTGTGCTTTTAAGGCTCTGCAACCTTGAGTTGGATGCCCTTCTTCATTGTGGTAGGCACAACGTCTACCAACGTTCCTTCCCATGAATTCCCCTGGTGCTCTTGCTGGAGCCCTGAAATAAGGTTGATTTCGAATCCGATCCAAAATTTTATGGATTGGGATCCGGAATACTGTGGTTACCGCCTGTTTATTTCTTAATTCTATTTCTTGTTTGGTCGGCCCATTGTTGACTCGGCCTCGCTTTGGCGAGCCGTTTCCCTTTTCTTGTTTCACCTCTTTGTTTCCCGATGTATCTTCTTCGGCCCTGGCGTATTTCTCAATTCTTGCCATGAGTTCTTCCATGCTTTTTGGCAATGTTTTTGCCAAAGACTTCCGTAGAGGGCAGTCATCTTTCAGGCCGTTCTTAAAGGACACGACTGCTACTTCCTGGTTGCATTCGGGTATTCGGTTGAATACCTCGTAGTACCTCTTCGCATAGGCCCTGAGGCCTTCTTCTTTGGTGATTCGTAGAGCCATCAAAGCATCAACCCTCAGGGGTTGTAGCTTGTTGGTCACGAATCTGGCCACAAACATCTCGGCCAAGCCTTCCCATGTCTTTATGCTTCCTTTTGGTAACTTATGGAACCAATCAGATGCAATTTCCCCAAAGGATGAGGGGAATACTTTACAGAGCAACGGCTCGTTTCCGCTATATAACGCCATTGAATTCAGGTATAGCCCAACATGAAAGTTTGGATCTGACTTACCATCATAGATTTGAAACCTCGGCATACTGAATCTTTTGGGTGGTTCGAATTTGTCCAGTTCCACCGAGAAGGCTGTCTTTGGTTTCACTGGGGAGTTTACCTCCGCTTCTGCATTCTGCTGCCTCCTCTTGAGGTAGTCCCTTAAGTCTTCTTTGCTCCTTCCTGGAGCTCGGCTGTCTTTGGATTTTAGTTTTTTTGGTACACTGCTTTCGGCCTCGTGGTGGGGTCGTTTGGATCTTTCTTCATGGGATGTGTCAAAATGGAGTACTTGCCCCTGAACATGTCGGTGTTCTTTGGGGTCTGGATTCTTCATGTGGTGTGTCCTTCGGGACTCTTCTTGCCTCGGTTTTTCCCGTCCGACCTCCCTGGAAGGCCGGTGAGAATGCCTTCCGCTTCTGGTATGCTGAGGGACCTCGGGGATTGTTTTTCTTACCTCCTTCTGAGTGTTGTTCGCCGGCATCGGCGTATCTTGCAGCGGGTATGGTGGCTGCATAACATTATTCTGCATCATGAAGTTGACGACTAACTGGAGGTCCGCCAACTTGTTTGCTAGTTCTTTCACTTCCTCATCCCTCCGTAGGCACCTGTCCCTCCATACCTGGAGGTTATCTTCATTGTAGTATTTTCCTTGGTTTGCTCTTTTTGACGTGTCGCCTTCTGGGATGACGTCGTTCTCTCTGTGACCCTGGTCACGGGCTTCTGCACTGTGGTTATCTCCTTCGATGTCAAGGTCAATTGGTCTGCCACTCCCATTGGGAGCGTCATCCCCAATATTTTCCTACTGTCCGTTACTGGCCATCTATTCTTCCTTCGTTCCCACAGACGGCGCCAAATTGTGTGGGTGAAAATCTGACCACACTGCCCGTTCAGTGATCAGCTGGAGAGCACAAGCAGAATAGATGGCTTAAGTAACCTGAAACAGAAAGAAAAAGCTCCGGCGGTGGTTCTTCCACCCGGGGGCACTCCGACGATCAAGTCAGTATGTCTCTCAAAGATAATCAAGTACTAAACTGAATACTCAAAGTATAAATTACATACCTTAGACCCACGGGGGTGCCTTTCTTTTATAATATACTCAATCCAAGTCCCACTAGAAGTATGACTTCTATGAACTCTAATTCACTGTTTACTCTGGACTCTTTTAAGTGATAAAGATAAACTCCTTGAGAGTTTTATCCTTATCTTGGTTCAGTCCCCTTTGTGCTTTAGGACTCTTGCCCCTTACCTCGGATTCCGATATCTTCGGAGATGACCTCGGCTTCTCCGAGATTACCTCGGCTTAACTACCAGGGCACGTGGCACCTCGGCTGACACGTCGGCGTCACCATGCCACGTGTTGGTATTCAGAAAATATATCCCCACAACAGTGATATTATTTTATAAAAAGAAATCATATACAAGAAGATTTCTTATCAAATTTTCTTAATATTTGTCTCATAAGTTTTAGATCTCACATGTATTTAGAACTTGTTTGGAATGATCTGTATTAGCATTTTTTTTTCTTAATCTTTTTATCTTTTTGGAATCATATCATTTTTCTACTTTACTGCATATCTTTTAATAAAAGGTCAAAATATATACTTACTTAACTCATCTCAAATAACCCCTTAATATTGTGGTCTATATATATGTTTGTGTTTGGTGATAAGAAAAATTTTAAAAAGAAAAAAAGAGAGAGTAACAATTTCAATTGGAATTCCGAAACTATCGTCGTGTATCTTTATGTTTTGGGCTACATTATTTGAAATGTGAGATTTGAAGAAAGTAACAACTAGCAGCTAAAAACCCTTTATAGTGTATTTTGAGTAAATGTGTAATTTCATTTAATTGCCAAATCGCTAATTAGGGTCCCTAAGATAGCTCGTAACGGACATTTGATGGGGTTAAATATGTAAAACTGTAACAACTCAAAAATTTAAGTTGTCTCTTGAATTTTATACTAGTATTATGGTTGTATGTGATGATATATTATTAAATAAATAACAATAAATACAGAATCTAATTTGGCAATGGATTATCAAATATGGAATTAATTAGGGATTATTATTTGGGGCCAAATTAATAGAAATATGGAATTATAATACTAGTTGGGCCAAATTAAAGTTAAAGATAGTAAATAAATAAATAAATATAAAAGTAAGAGTAACTAAATAATAATAATAATAATAATAATAATGAGTGTGGTAATAAAATAAATAATTAATTTTTTGTTGGTATACGATAGAGTGTAATTTAATTAGAAATTAATTTATTTATATGGTTATATTAGAAAACTGGACCAAAGTATAATTATCTTAAATATTTATTAAAGATAAGTATCAATCCGTATAATTTATGACCAAATCTGTGGGAGGATACGCGCTGGCCACGTGTTGGCCAGCTAATGTTCTTACTTCCCTATAATAGGGAGGAGGTGATCAACTGAAAGAAAAGGAAAAAAAGAGAGGGGGAGAGGCACGTAAGTTGTTGGTAGTAGGAACTTATAGTAGAAATGTTGTGATAGTGGAGTAAGGCTAAGGGTCAATATTAAGATGAGTTATATTATACCTTGAGTCATCATAATATATTTTACACATGTTTGAACTTACCATAATTTATTTTATACAAATTACGTTTTATAAATTATATTAATATTTCAATTACGTGGGTTATTTTCTGAACCCTATTTGCTTAAAATGAAACTCATAGATATGTTTGTTTAACTTTTAAAGAATATTTTACTATAACATTATAAACATTTATGTTTTATAAGTACCATCACGGGAGTCCCACATCTTGGGAGACTTAAATAACCATTGGCCTCTGTTTGGTCACTTTGTGGCCCTCTATTGTCATGGATCTATTGACATATGTTCTGTGTCAAGCAAAGTGCTGTGCAGAGATAAGTGCTACACTATTGTGGAAGCCACCTCTATAATCCATACGAGCCACCTCTTGAATCCGTACATCTGTTCTGTTCTGTTTGGTACCATGGTTATGGTTATTTATTTGCATAATTTCAGTTTTGCTACTTAAATGATTGTTTGTTTAGACTAAATTATCTTAAATATTTTAGTTACATAACTATCCATGGTTATTTTGTGTCCCTTATACTCTTGCCATAATATTTCTCACTCTGCCATGTGCTTATAACTGTTTACCAATTTTCAGGAAACAATGCAATTCAGAAATAGCTTTTGGAAAGTCTTAGGTGCGGGGCTGTGTCAAGTCTTAGGTGCGGGGCTGTGGAATAGACACACACAATATTTTTATGATATTTCTATATGTAAATATCGGTCTTTTGGGTCAATAAATTTTGTAATAAAAATAGAAGTTCCGATGATTATTTTGGTAGCCTCACTTAAATATTATTTCCGCTCGCGTTTATTAATTTGTTCAAGAATTGGCCGAAGGTAACTTCAGGTACTGGCCATCACGATACTTAACCCATCGGTACGGAGAGCGGGTCGTGACAAAAGAAAATCATCATTGAGCATAGGATACACGCACATTTAAGAAGTAGGCTAGCAGGCAATTAGTACCTAAATATTATACTTTGTTAATCAATTTAATTATATTATAATTTTATATGATTATATTTATATATGTTAAAATTATTTTTTTTTTTTGTGCATAATTTGTGAAGGATATTAGATATAATTTATATTTGTTATAGCAAAAGAATGAAAAGAAACAAAAGGGTGTCGGGCTCAAGCACCCACCAAAATTATAATATAATTAAATACATATAATTTTTAGTTCAGTATTCAAAAAAAAAAAAAAATTCATTTCGACTTTTTAAAAGTGGATTCAAATTATAAAGATAGTAATTTTAGAACTATTTTCCATCAGTAGAAAGTTCACGAATAAAAGAAATGGAAGCTCATCTGAAATTCTTTCAACTATTGCATGTGATTCTATCATTTCACTTCCAGTCGGTTGTTTAATTATATTCTCATTTTTTTTTTCTTTTCAGAAAGAAAACTAATGAAAATTTTTTAAAGCCACCGCTTGTTTTTCATTTTGGCCCAAAACAATTTTTGACAATTAGACAGTGAGTTGTTTTTGGTAAAGTTTTTTTGAAGTAATATTTTCTATCAGATTAATCATCTAATATATATATTTATCAAAGTGCACAGCGGTTAGTCTATACATATGACAAATTTCGAGGACGAAATTTTTAAAAGGAAGGAAGATTGGAACAACCCAAACATTTAAGTTGTCCCTTAAATTTTATACTAGTATTATGGTTGTATGTGATGATATATTATTAAATAAATAATAATAAATACATAATCTAATTTGGCAATGGATTATCAAATATGGGATTAATTAGAGATTAGTATTTGGGCCCAAATTAATAGAAATATGGAATTATAATACTAGTTGGGCCAAATTAAAGTTAAAGATAGCAAATAAATATATATAAAAGTAAGAGTAACTAAATAACAATATTGATAATAATAATAATAATAATAATAATAATGGGTGTGGTAGTAAAATAAATAATTAATTTTCTGTTGGTATACGATAGAGTGTAATTTAATCAAGAATTAATTTATTTATATAGTTATATTAGAAAATTACGTGAAAGTGTAATTATCTTAAATATTTATTAAAGATAAGTATCAATCCATATAATTTATGATCAAATCTATGGGAGGATACGCGCTGGCCACGTGTTAGCTGGCTAATGTCCTTGCCTCCCTATATAAATAGGGAGGAGGTGATCAACTGAAAGAAAAGGAAAAAAAGAGAGGGGGAGAGGCACGTAAGTTGTTGGTAGTAGGAACTTATAGTTGAAAGGTTGTGATAGTGGAGTAAGGCTAAGGGTCAACATTAAGGTGAGTTATATTATACTTTGAATTATCATAATATATTTTACGTATGTTTCGACTTATCATAATTTATTTTATACAAGTTAAGTTTTATAAATTATATTAATATTTTAATTACGTGGGTTATTTTCTGAACCCTATTTGCTTAAAATGAAACCGATGAATATGTTTGTTTAACTTTTAAAGAATATTTGACTATAACCTTATAAACATTTATGTTTTATAAGTACCATCGCGGGAGTCCCACACCTTGGGGGACTTAAATAACCATTAGCATCTGTTTGGTCACTTTGTGGCCCTCTATTGTCATGGATCTATTGACCTCTTCTGTGTGGATCAAAGTGCTATGTGAAGATAAGTGCTACACTATTGTGCGAGCCACCTCTATAATCTGTACGAGCCACCTCTTGTATCTGTAACTCTGTTCTGACTGTCACTTCTGTGACCTCTGTTCTGTTCTGTTCGGTACCGTGGTTATGGTTATTTATTTACATAATCTTAGTTTTGCTACTTAAATGATTATTTTTTCAGACTAAGTTATCTTAAATATTAAATATTTTAGTTACATAACTATCCATGGTTATTTTGTGTCCCTTATACTCTTGGGATAATATTTCTCACTCTGCTATGTGCTTATAGCTGTTTACCAATTTTCAGGAAACAATGCAATTCAAAAATAGCTTTTGAAAAGTCTTAGATGCGGGACTGCGGAATAGACACACACAACATTTTTATGATATTTCTATATGTAAATATCGGTCTTTTGGGTCAATAAATTTTATAATAAAAATAGAAACTCCGATGATTATTTTGGTACTGTCACTTAAATATTATTTCCACTCACGTTTATTAATTTGTTTAAGAATTAGTCGGAGATAACTTCAGTTATTGGCAATCACGATACTTAACCCTTGAGTACGGGGAGCAGGTCGTGACAAAAACACACCAAAATAGAGCTTTTGGAATTATAAAAATAAAATAAAATAAAAAATGAGACTAATAAGTGTATAAGATCATAAAATAAGATTTATCGATATTTCACCTTAAATAATACTCTATTTTAAATGTTGTCATTGATTAATAATTTGTAAATAGATTAGTTTGACATTTTCTCGCTTTCACTAATCCAATCTTTCTCCTCATTACTGCATTATGAATTTTTTTATTAATTGATCATACTGCAATAAACAAAATTACCATTACATTTAATATTTACATCTACAACACATAGCAATCGATTTAAATTATAAATACATTCTCTAAGATTTGTTTAAAATAAAATTTATCTTATATAGTTTTAAAAATTACATCTTGTCCTTTCAAGTTTCTGACCACTTTCATTAATAAATTATCAAATCAATTAATAATTTTTTAATAATATTATATATATATATATTATACAATTAACAATATATATAATTTTATCGTTATATAGGAGAATAGTTAGATTTTATTTATTTTTTTATTTTTTGGTTAATGCTGTGAAATAAAAAATTTTGACAAAAAAATATTTTTAATTTTCAAAATCACAAAGAATAATTTGTATTTTAAACAAATCTCCAAAATATATTTGTAATTTACCCCTAAATCAATGAACAGGTCTCTCTCCCTCTCTCTCTCTATATATAGCATTACCATAAACGCAAATAAAATCAGTACTCTGTCCAGTATATAGTATAGTATAGTTCTTATTAGATTTACTTATCTAGTTCTCACTTCTGATCATCAAAAATGTATTACTTGGACCTGAGATTTCTAGTCCCTGCACTGATCAACCTCATTCTCTTCCTTTTCCAAGACCACTACCACAACCCCATTTCCAATCCAAACTTATGGTTCATTTTCATTTCCATTGTCACCCTATTGTTCCTCCTCATCTCTGTCAAGCTTCCTCTTCATGTCTCTGTCACTATCGAGCCGGTTCGAATCCAACCAGGAGACTTCTCTGGTCCCTTGGCTGTTGCACTGATAGCCTCTGTTTTCTTTCCGAAATCCCTTTTATGGGTTGGTTATGGCACCATCATGTGCATCACTCCTTGGCATGGTTTGGTTTTGGATTCGATTGTAAAAATTATCTGGTGGATTTGGGAGATCATACAGGCCATTCCTGTTCTCATCATCAGTTGCATTGTGGTACATCAACACCAACAAGAAGGAGAACCTAAACCTCATCAAGTTGAATTAGTTGATGTTGGAGGATATCAGTCAACCTCTGAGCTGGATATTCTTCTTGACGTGCATCCTTAATTTCCCCAAGCTCATATAAATCAAAATTTGGTGTAATTATAACTAGCAATGTTTATGTTAGGTAATGTTTTAAAATGGTTTATTTATTTATTTATTATTATTATTTATTATTATATCTTTTTTAGATGGGAAAGCTTTATTATTTTCTTATTTTTGTAAAAAATATATTTAAAATTCATTTTTACTGAAATATTTATTTTTGTTTTTTAGGGAGTAAAAATTAATTATCGTTGAGAAAACTATTATGGGCCTTTGATAAGGTAGGTTTTATTTTAGGGGAAATTACCCACAGGTCCTATTTGAAATATGTGGACACCATTTAGCCCAATAACTTTTTGAGTAGATCCAAAAGTCCTACTTTTCCCTCTCTCTCTCTGCTTTTTGCCTCACTTTTTATGTTTTCCTCTCTCTCTTTTTTTTTGTATTTTTCTCTCATCTTCTTTATCATGGACGACGACCGGTGATCACGTCTTTCTCCATTGATCGGGGTTCACCGGTAACCACCAACCATCGAAATCAACTCATTGACTTCACCCTCACTGACGGTGAAGAAGATATATTTCCGATGAAGAAGATGAGTAGATCTACTTAGATCTGATGTAGATCTACATCAGATCTGAGTAGATCTACATCAGATTTGGCTAAATCTAAACAAAAAATAGTTGCCGGAGTACAATCATCTCTCTATATCCGCCTCTCCTTCGATCTCTTATTTTTTTCTTCATTTTCTCTGTTATACACTTCTCTTTTTCTGTTCTAATAGAGAAAATTTTCAAGTTCTGAACAAGTAGTTTTCGAGTTTTAGTTACAGGTGGTGAAGACTGTAAAATTTTGCAGTTTTAAATTTTTTTGGTGCTGGAATGAATCATGGTTTAAAACTGTAACATTTTGCAGCTTCAAATTTTTTTGGTACTGAAATGAACCATGGTTTAAAACTGTAACATTTTGCAGTTTCAAATTTCTTTGGTACTGGAATGAATCATGGTATAAAATTGTAAAATTTTACAGTTTAATAACATTCTTTAGAACCGTAAAATTTTACAATTTCATAACATGTTTTTCAGTTTGATTAATAAGGATAAATGCTTAATAGATTTTTGCTTTGAAACTGTAGCATTTTACAGTTTCAAAACTTACTTTTCAGCTTGATCAATATTGGAGATTATTTGCTTAAACGTTACAAAAATTGAAAAATAGCATATATTTTTCCCATTGTTGTTGTTTTTTGTCGTTTCATTTTTTTCCTTTTAGTTTATCAATATTTAACACATTTTGCTATGTTTTTTTTACTTTAATTTCTTCATTTATTCTTTTTTTTTCGGCAATATTCTAGACATTTTGGTGAGTCTCCAGTAATGTTCTTAACGTCCAGTGAACGTTTTGAACATTCCGACGACTTCCATTAACGTTCTTAACACTCCAGTGAACTTCCGACGATACTCCAGCGACTTTCCGGCAATACTCCGGCGACTTTCCGGTGATTTTGAACATTCCAACGAGTCTCCGGTGACCGTTTGACGGAAATCCGACGGTAGTAAAATATAACAGTATCTGTAAATTTAAAAAAAAAAAGGATTTTTTGGTAACAATTAAAAATGTGTAATAAGACTAATTGGTACAACTATTTTGTTTGAGAATTAGATGGGCCTTAAACTTTGTATATGGGACTTATTGGTAAGTTTCGCTTTACTTTATTCGGCCTTTAAGTAAATAAATTTGTTTTTATGCTTCGACCTTTGTATAAGAAATGCTTTATTCAGTTTATTGGGTTTGATAGTTTTTATTTTGTTGTGCTTTTGTATAAAAAAATTTAGTTTTATTCTTTTGATAGGGCGTGGCATAAGAAGATTTTATTTATTTATTTTTGTCTCCAGACAATGAGTTTTTGTTTTCGTTTTTTTTTTTGAGGGGAGGGGGGGACTAGACTTTCTTTTACTGCTACTTTATTTTTTAAAATAATAAATAAAATTAATTAAAATTTTAATATTAATGAACAAAAAGCAAAAGCAATATGCTTAAGTTTTTTCAATAGATTTTTTTTAATTGTTTAAAAATACACCTTTTGGAAAGTTATCATCGAATAAGTTGATATTAAAAAAATTATAAAAAAATTACAATTTATAATGACATAAAATAATTTAAATATGATTTTTCAGAAATTATTTTTTATTTAAAAATTACAATAAAATATTTAAATAAAAATAAATTTCTTAGAGAATAAAAGTATCTAAATAAATAAATAAAAAGGTCAGAAGAAAATAAAAGTATCAAATAGATTTGTTTGATTTGAAATAAACTAAGATTGACATGACTGAGATTGTTTGATTAAAATGAACTTCTCGTTTAAGCAACTATTAACTTTTATTTTACAATCTCCCATTATGAAAAGGAGAAAAAAATAAAACGTTTTATTATACAAACCTTATGCTCCTATTTAATATTGTAATATTGTGTATGTTTCAGTTCAAGAGAGTTTAAATTTTTAAATTAAAATAAAATTTAAAAGTTTTGATTAATTAATTTTTGTATAAATTGGTTGGTCCATTGATCTAACCGGTAAAGTGAACCGTTTTCGGTTTAACTGATTCGTTGGTTTAACTGCGATTTTAATTTTTTTATCAAAATATATTAGTTAAATTTGTTTGATTCGAAATAAATTAAAGATTGACCTAATTAAAGATTAAACGGCGAAGATTGTTTGATTCGAAATAAACTTGTCGCTCAAATAATTGTTAACTTTTAAACAATTAAGAAAATCTCCATTGGCTAATTTTTATTTTATAATCCCACATCGAGAAAAGAAGGAAAAAGTGAATTGTTTTACTTACATAAAGTAAATCTTATACTCCCATTTATATAAGCAAAATGAGATTTTTAGTAAGAAGTTTTATCATTAATATTTCATGCTAATTTTTTTAATTTTTTTATTTTAAACAATTACAAAAATCCCAATTGGCTATCTTCTATTTTACAAAATATAAAAAAATTAAACATAATTCATATTTTTATTTTATCCGTGATTTGTTTGATTTGAAATATATTATTTTAGGAAAATGCATAAGACTCCAGTGGGGTGCTGGGGTCTGTTTTGATTGGTCAAAAAAAAAATTTTTTTTTTTCTTTTTCTTCTCTATTGGCAGCCCCCCACGTCAAGGTGTGGGTGCTGGGGTCCTTCCGTACTGGGTTCTCCAGTATCTCTCATTATTTAAACAGAGGCCGTTGGATTTTTATATAGTATTAGAATTGATAATTTATCCCGATTGGCTAGGTTAGATTTGTCTGATTTGAAAGTATAGGTAGTTTGATTAGTTCCAAAATATGTTAAAAATATTGAATCTTATACTCCCATTGTTTAATTACTATCAATCTTATATGTTTGGGAGTATAGTATATGTGGGGATGAATTTTCTCAATACCAACACGTGGCATGGTGACGCTGACGTGTCAGCCAAGGTGCCACGTGTCCTGGTAGTTATGCCGAGGTTACTTAGGCAAGGCCGAGGTGATCTCCGAAGATATCGGAATCCGAGATAAGCGGATAAGGAACAAGAGTCCTAGAGTAAAGAGAAGACTTTGCTAAGATAAGGATAAAACTCTTAGGGAGTTTATCTTTATCTCTTGAGAAATCCAAAGTAAACACTGAATTGGAGTCCATAGAAGTTAGGCTTCTAATAGGACTTGGATTGAGTAAACTATATAAGAGAGGCACCCCCGTGGGTCTAAGGTACACAATTATATACTCAAGCTTGTGAGTTTAGCACTTGATTATCTTTGAGAGATATACTGACTTGATCGTCGGAGTGCCCCCGAGTGGAAGAGCCACCGCCGGAGCCTTTTCTTTTTGTTACAGGTTTGCTGAAGCCATTTATTCTACCAGTGCTCTCCAGCTGATTACTAGGCGGGCAGTGTGGTTAGAAAATTACCCACACAATTTGGCACCGTCTGTGGGAACTTAGAAGAATAGATGGCCAGTGACGGACAGAGGGAAAACATTGGGGGTGACACTCCTGCTGGGAGTGGCAGACCAATTGATCTTGACTTTGAAGGAGACAACCACAACACAGAAACTCATGGCCAAGGCCACGGAGAGAAAGACGTCGGCCAGGAGGGCAACACTTCAAAGAAGACAGACCAAGGCAAGTACTATAACAAAGATAACCTTCAGGTATGGAAGGATAGGTGCCTACGGAGGGATGAGGAAGTAAAAGACTTGGCAAACAAGTTGGCGGACCTACAGTCGGTCGTCAACTTCATGATGCAAAATAATGTCATGCAGCCACCATACCCGCTGCAGGATACACCGATGCCAGCAACCAATGCCCAGAAGGGAGGAAGAAGAATAATCCCCGAAGTCCCTCAGCAAACCAGGAGCGGAAGACACTCTCACCGACCTTCCAGGGAAGCCGGACGAGAGGAACCGAGACGAGAAGAGTCCCGAAGAACGTATCACACGAAGGATCCAGAGCCCAAAGAACATCGCCATGTTCAAGGGCAAGCACTTTGCTTTGACACAACACATGGAGAAAGATCAAAACGAGCCCACCACGAGGCCAAAAGTAGTGTACCGAAGAAATTGAAATCAAAAGATAGCCGAGCTCCAGGAAGGAGTAAAGAAGACTTGAGAGATTACCTCAAGAGGAGGCAACAGAATGTTGAAACCAAGGTAACTTCCCCAGTTAAGCCGAGGACACCATTCTCAGTGGAACTAGACAAATTTGAAGCGCCAAAGAGATTCAGTATGCCGAGGTTCCAAATTTATGATGGTAAGTCAGATCCCAACTTTCATGTTGGACTATACCTGAACTCAATGGCATTATATAGTGGGAACGAGCCATTGCTCTGCAAAGTATTCCCCTTATCCTTTGGGAAAATTGCATCTGATTGGTTCCATAAACTACCGAAGGGAAGCGTAAAGACATGGGAAGGCCTAGCCGAGATGTTTGTGGCCAGGTTTGTGACAAACAAACTACAACCCTTGAGGGTCGACGCCCTGATGGCTTTAAGAATCACCAAGGCCTTAGGGCCTACGCAAAGAGGTACTACGAGGTGTTCAATCGAATACCCGAATGCAACAAAGAAGTGGCGGTCGTGTCTTTCAAGAACGGCCTGAAAGATGACTACCCACTACCGAAGTCTTTGGCAAAAACATTTCCGAAAAGCATGGAGGAACTCATGGCGAGAATCGAGAAGTACGCCAGAGCCGAGGAAGATACATCGGGAAACAAAGAGATAAAGCAGGAGAAAGGAAACGGCTTGCCGAAGCGAGGCCGAGGTAACAACGGACCGACCAAACAAGAAACAGAATTGAAGGGTAAACAGGCAGTGACGACGGTGTTCTGAATCCCTATCCATAAAGTCTTGGATCAAATACGAAACCAACCTTATTTCAGGACTCTAGCAAGAGCACCAGGGGAATTCATGGGAAGAAACGTTGGTAGGCGTTGTGCTTACCACAATGAAGAAGGGCACCCAACTCAGGGTTGCAGAGCCCTAAAAGCACACTTAGAAGACTTGGTAAGGCAAGGCCATCTGAGGGACCTTATTGATGAGGCCAGGGCAAGAGAAGAACAGGCAAGATTGCCTCAAGCACCTGCAGCTCCGCCTCCCCCAGCACAACAACCACAGGCAGGAGGACCACGGGTGGTTAATGTCATTCACTCAAAAGTGAACCAAAACGACATTCGGGGAGAAACCCAAAGAGTAAAACACCTACAGCACGTGAACCAGGTCGGACACAAAAGACCTCGGCCTGAAGAATGCCAAGGACCGATGATAACCTTTACTGAAGCCGACCTAGAGATGGTCCAGCATCCGCATAATGATGCCTTGGTAGTATCCCGACGGTTGGGGAATGCCAAGTAAAACACATCCTAATAGATCAAGGCAGCTCTTGTGACATCATGTACGTCAGATGTTACAAGAAGCTGGGCCTTCATCCTGACGACCTGGAACAATCCAGCAACCCTATGGTCGGCTTCAATGGAACGCCGACATGGCCACTAGGCGCAGCAAGCATGGAAGTACAAGCTGGTACTAAGAAGATCAAGACAGAATTTATGGTGATTGACACACCCTCGCCATATAACATCATCTTGGGAAGACCATGGTTGCATGCAATGGGGGCAGTTCCCTCAACATTGCATCAACTACTACGGTTCCCCACAGAGCATGGGATTGAAGAAGTCAGAGGAGATCAATTGCAGGCAAAAAGTTACTCCATGGCAGCAACGAAGTCTACTTGCAACATTCGAGAGCCAAAAGAGGCAGAGATTGAAGACGAGGACATGGAGGTACTAGACGATGTTGGCAAGAAGCCAACCGAAAAGAGTGAAGAGACACTAAAGAAAATCCTTGTCCAGGAGGGCGACGAAGAACGCTTCTTTCTTCTCGGTTCAGGCTTAGCCCAAGAAGAGGAAAGAGAACTGGAAGATTTTTTGAGAGGCAACATTGAGGTGTTTGCCTGGACACCTTATGAAATGCCTGGCATTGACCCCGAGGTCACTTGCCACAGACTGAATGTCGACAGGTCGGCAAAACCTGTGATTCAACGAGCCAGAAGACCGACGTTGATGCACGTCGAAGAAGTAGAAGAAGAAGTAGACAAATTTCTGGAGGCCAGGGCCATCCTAGAAGTTCACTACCCGACATGGCTGTCCAACACAATAGTAGTGAAAAAGAAGAACGGCAAATGGAGGGTTTGTGTAGACTTTACCGGCCTCAACAAAGCCTGCCCCAAAGACAGCTTTTCTCTGCCCAAGATTGACCAGCTAGTAGATGCAACTTCAGGGCACGAAAGGATGAGTTTTTTGGATGCATACAGGGGGTACCACCAGATTGCCATGTACCCTCCAGACGAGGAGAAGACTGCGTTCATCACCCCTAAAGGCTTGTATTGTTACAAGGTAATGCCTTTTGGGTTGAAAAACGCTGGAGCAACTTACCAAAGGTTAGTAACAAAGATGTTCAAGCACCTGATTGGCAAAACGGTAGAAGTCTACATCGATGACATGGTCGTGAAGACCAAGGAATCTAAGGGTCATCTTGCCGACCTAAAAGAAGTCTTTGATATACTTAAAACATACCGGCTCCGACTTAACGAATCAAAGTGCGCATTTGGAGTTGGATCAGGTAAGTTTTTAGGGTATTTGGTAACAAGAAAGGGCATTGAGGCTAGCCCAGGCCAAATCAAGGCCATCCTAGAGCTGAAGAGCCCAACATCGGCAAAACAGGTTCAGATGCTTACTGGAAGGGCCGCAGCCCTAAACAGATTCATCAGCAGAAGCTCAGATAAATGCAGACCCTTCTTCAACTTGGTAAAAAAAGCCACAGACTTTCTATGGACAGAAGAATGCGAAGCCGCTTTAACCGACCTAAAGAAGTACTTGACCACAACTCCGGCTCTTTCCAATCCAGAACCAAGGGAAGAACTGTTTTTGCACTTGGCAGTTTCAGAACACGCAGTCAGTGCAGTACTAATCCGAGAAGAAAAAGGGGAACAAAAGGCTGTTTATTATGTAAGTAAAACCTTGGCCGATGCAGAAACAAGGTATCTACCACTGGAGAAATTAATGCTAGCCTTAGTAATGGCTTCAAAGAAGTTGAACCATTACTTTCAGGCGCACAAGATTGTGGTCTTAACAGAGCATCCACTGAAGTCCTTATTGCAGCAAGGAGACCTAACAGGAAGAATAGCAAGATGGGCCGTAGCCCTAGGTCAGTATGACCTGAAGTTCAGGCCGAGAACAGCAGTTAAAGGCCAAGTTTTGGCCGACTTCGTGGCAGAATTCACCCCCGAAACCATCGAACATTGGGCTCCGTTGAGCCAGGATGAGCATTGTCCCAGCAAGCAAGGAGAATCCCAGCCAAAAGCAAAAGAGCAAAGGAAGGAAAAGCTCAGACCCTGTAGCATCTACATCGGCGACTCATTCAGGCTATTCGTCGATGAAAGTTCGAACCGACAAGGAGCGGGGGCAGGAGTACTGCTGATATCTCCAGATGGAGAAATAGTAGAACAGTCCATCCGTTTGGGGTTCAAGGCCTCAAACAATGAAGCGGAATACGAAGCATTAATTGCAGGGCTAAAACTGGCAGCAGCAGCAGAAGCAGATGAGGTAATAGTTTTTTGTGATTCACAACTTATTGTTAACCAATCAACAGGTGAATTTGCAGCCAGGGACGAAAGGATGTCAGCATATGCAAAAAAGGTCATCAGATTGGCAGCCCTATTTCAGAACTGCCGACTACTCTAAGTTAGCCGAGATGAAAACACCCACGCCGACACGTTGGCTAACCTGGCAAGTTCAATACAGACTGGAAAAACAAGGACAATTATGATCGACTATATGTCGGGCCCGAGTATAGAACCAGAGAACACAGAGCAGCAAGCAATGTGTGTAGACATGGGGCCAAGCTGGATGGATGCAATTGTTGCATTCCTGAAAGACAGAAAAGTGCCAGAAGATCATAAGGAGGCACACAAAGTCAGATTGAAATCTGCAAGATTCAGTCTAACAGAAGATGGACATCTTTACAGAAGGTCCTTCACTGGACCCCTTTTAAGATGCGTACACCCTTTGCAGGTTGAAGATTTCCTATATGAAATTCATGAAAGAATTTGTGGAAGCCATGCTGGGGGCAGAACGTTAGCCCACAGGGCCATTACCCAGGGGTATTGGTGGCCCTATATACAAAAGGATGTTGAAGCCTACGTAAAGAAGTGTGAACAATGCCAAAGGTTTGCACCTTTGATACATCAGCCAGCTGTTGACCTGAACCCAGTATCCAGCCCTTGGTCGTTTGCCCAATGGGGCATGGATCTTGTTGGGCAACTTCCCCAGGCAACTAGGTAGAGAAAATACTTGCTGGTAACAACGGATTACTTTACGAAGTGGATAGAGGCAAAACCTCTTGCCAAAATCCGAGATGTAGACGTCAAGAACTTTATATGGAGAAACATCATCACCAAATTTGGGATTCCCTGAGCAATAGTTGCTGACAACGGAACACAGTTTGACAGTAAACTCATCAAGAACTTTTGAGCGAAATTCAAAATCAAGAATTACTTTTCAACACCAAGTTTTCCCCAAAGCAATGGGCAAGCAGAAGCATCCAACAAAGTAATTTTGGATGGAATAAAGAAGAGGCTACAGGCATCAAAAGGAAAGTGGGTAGACGAGTTGCCCAACGTACTTTGGGCATATCGGACTACGCCGAGAAGATCAACAGGGGAATCCCCCTTTGCCATGGCTTATGGCACAGAAGCAGTCATCCCATTGGAGATCGGCATCCCAGGGATCAGAACCCAAGGAGTAGAGAATGGCACCAATGACATACTCTTAGCCCGAGATCTGGATCTTCTGGAAGAACGAAGAGAGAAAGCTGCAATACAGCTCGCAGTATACCAGCAACAGCTTGCCAGAGCTTACAACAAGAAGGTCAATCCAAGAGATTTTCAAGTCGGCGACCTAGTCCTGAGAAAAGTCGTTGGCAACAAGAAGGATCCCAGAGAGGGCAAGCTTGGCCCAAACTGGGAAGGACCGTATAGAATTACTTCAGTATTAGGCAATGGAGCTTATCGGCTTGAAGATAACGAGGGCAAAGCACTGCCAAGACCTTGGAACACTTGTAATTTGAAATTCTTCTATCATTAGATGTGCACTATTTTTGGCCGATGTCATCATAAAATTTTTTCCCTTTTCTTTAAAACACATATGATGGATAAAGTTACATGTTGGTATTTTTGGAAGACATGAGTAATGAGAACCCAGGTAGAACTCAGGTTCACATTGGGGGCAGAGAGAAGACAGAGACACTTAATTCACTTGTTGAAATTTGTAGCAATTTACAAGTTGGAATTAAGCTGATTCCTTATCTTCACTTGTTGAAATTTGTAGCAATTTACAAGTTGAAGTTAAGCCGAGATTATTCCTTAATTCACTTGTTGAAATTTGTAGCAATTTACAAGTTGGAATTAAGCTGATTCCTTATCTTCACTTGTTGAAATTTATAGCAATTTACAAGTTGGAGTTAAGCCGAGATTATTCCTTAATTCACTTGTTGAAATTTGTAGCAATTTACAAGTTAGAATTAAGTTGATTCCTTATCTTCACTTGTTGAAATTTGTAGCAATTTACAAGTTGGAGTTAAGCCGAGATTATTCCTTAATTCACTTGTTGAAATTTGTAGCAATTTACAAGTTGGAATTAAGCTTGAAATTTGTAGCAATTTACAAGTTGAAGTTAAGCCGAGATTATTCCTTAATTCACTTGTTGAAATTTGTAGCAATTTACAAGTTGGAATTAAGCTGATTCCTTATCTTCACTTGTTGAAATTTGTAGCAATTTACAAGTTGAAGTTAAGCCGAAATTACTAGTTCTCTTCACTTGTTGAAATTTGTAGCAATTTACAAAATGAAACCGAGGTTATAGTTTGCACACTTATAGCAATCTACAGGTTGGTCCAACCAAAGAAGATGCTTAACACTTGTTGAAATTTGTAGCAATTTACAAGATAATGTTAGGCCGACATGTGATCATCTATTGAAATTTGCAGCAATTTACAGGTTGAGGTAAAAGCTAAGTATATTGTTGAAATTTGTAGCAATTTACAAATAGATCATTGTTATAACTTGAGAAAAACTTACAGTATATATTAACACTTGTTGAAATTTGCAGTAATTTACAAGTAGGTTAGACCGAGATCACTGTTTAAACACTTGTTGAAACTTGAGAAAAAGTTTGCAAAGTTGACATTGAATAGTATATGTTTTACACTTCTTGAAAATTATGAAAAGTTTGCAGGTGAGTATCTTGCCGAAGTAAAAGTTTTATACCCGAGGTATGTAACCCCGAGAAGATTGCACAATAAAGAAAGAAGTGTGTAAAGCATGCAAAATATTCTAAGTATAGAAACCATGCAGAAGCAATCAAGAGAAATTGAAGAAAAAAGCATTCATAGAAAAACAGTTGCAGTTGTGTACAAAAGAAGGCACTACGGCCTACCAGAAGTAAATTGTTTCAAAGCAACAAAGAAAGGCACATCGGCCATGAAAGGAAGCTTACATTGTCCAAAAAACAAAACAAAATACAAGGGTGCAAAAGAAAAGACATGAAAGTTAAGACTTCTCAGCATCAGCATCTGGCTGAATTTGGACCTCAGAAGTCTCCTGAAGAGATACCTCGGCTTCTTCACCTGCAGCTATCTCGGCGTCGATCTCAGCAAGGGTTTCATCAACGCTCTTGCCGATTTGAGGAACATTAGATGATGCTTGCTCAGGGGTGGTCTCCTTGATAACCTCCTCTTCCTCCTCATGAGTCAAGTCTAGGACTTGATCATCCTGAGAAGGGGACTTGGTCTCATTAGCGTCCTTGGGCTTCCTTACCAAAGCCTCATCATCATCCTTATCCTCATCTTCAGATTCATCTTTAGCTGGGCTTGGAGGTGGAGGAAATGGAAGAGGAATAGCGTCGGCTTGGCGCAATGGAGAATTCTCAGGGAGATTAAGTTTTTTTGCAAGGGCCATCCAACCAAAGGAGAAGCCCCTGTCGCACGCCTGCCTGACTTGTAGTTTGTATTCTTCTGTAACGTCGGCCATTCCTTGGGCATAGGCCTTTTCATCGACCGCCTTAATCTCAGCTTCCTTGGTAACCAAGGCCTGCTGAAGCTCTTTTTCCACTTGGGATTTTTTTACCTCGGCCTCTCTCTTTTCGGCCTCAGCAACCTTCTTAATGGCCTCGGCAGACTCCGCTTTTTCTTCGGCCATCTGTTGGGCCTTGGTGGCGGCCTCAGCTTGGTCCTCCAATTTTTTCATCTTTGATTCAAGAGTTTTGTTCTCCTTTTTCAGGGAAGAAACGTCCCTCTTCATCTCAGCCAATCTTTGCCGATTTTCAAAAGATTGCATTGAAAACGAATGGGCATGCTGGATAGCCTGAAAGAAAACAGAAGTGTTAGAAAATATTTTCGGTATGAAATAGAAAGAAGGTAGAAAGATCCAAGCAGGAACACTTACTTGAACGGAGTGCTGGAGCATTAGAGCGTAATTCTCGTACTCACTGTACTCAGCATTTCGCTCGAGGTCACCCGGAAGAAGCAACGCCGTGCTGAGGGCAACGCCGACATTTATGTCGTCAGCGCTTTCACTGGACATAATTGGCTTGTCCTCCAAAGTAATTTTGGGAGCCCAAGGGACATCCGGTTTCTTGGACCCCGAGGTAGTAGCTGAGGCCGACCTTGGTTTCTTTGACTGCGTGGACTCAGAGGGTGGGTTTTCAGCAGACCTTTTTGCAGAAGCAGAAGAAGTCTTCTTACTCTCAGCCAGTTTGGAGATAGGCAAAGTATCCTCAACCTGAGTCATTTTGGCCTTCGGCTGAGCCCTTTTTGTTCTTTTTTGGCTTTGGTGGGGGCATGGATTGGGTTGGAACAGCATCAACGTCGGCAGGTAGGTCAGCTAGGAGATCTTGGGCAACAGGCTTCGGGCGACCCATCTCAGCAGTTTTTACAAGTCGTCGCCGACGTTTTCTTTCTGGTATTGGTATTAAGTATGGGGCCGAGGTAGATAGTTGATTGATTGGGTCAGATGCTGACTCTTGATCTATTCAAGATGTAGAGATGGTTTGAGTTGTGGCAATCGGAGGAGAAAGGCTTTTCTTCTTTCGTTTGGGAACGTCGGGCAGAGTGGATTTGTATGTAGGAATGAAGTTGAGAAGCAGAAGTGCTTTTCTGTTGTGGGCAGGCAAGTCCAGGAGCCTTTTCAGGTCCTTGCTAGGAACGTAAGATTGGCGAAAGTCTTTCGCTAGCTTGCGAACATCTGCAAGAAGAAACAGACATTAGAAATAGATAAAATATTGAAGACTTGAAAAGAAACAACTAAGTAAATAGCACTGGGCTCTTACCCTTTCCCTCTTTAACCGTTTGAGGAAGAGGGTATAGATGGACATCTTCGTCTGGGGCAAATTCCCAATTTCCAGAGACAATAAAGTAGTCATCTCCAGCCCCTTGTTGGAATCTGGGAGGTCGGCTACGATTTTGAATTTAGTGGACCTCGGCTTGAGGTAGCAGACGTAACCTTTTTTCTTCAGGCTAAGGGGGCACATGGTATAACAATACTGTATGTCGGCTAGGGTGATTCTAATGTTTTCTTGTCTAGCTAAGGCGATGATACCAAAAATCACTCGATAAGAGTTTATGGCAAGTTGCATAGAGTTCAACTTATAATAATACAGGATCTCGCGAAAAAGAATATTAAGTGGAAACCGAAGTCCACATTCAGTAAAGGCTACAATAGGGAGAGGCATGGTGTTTTCGGTAGGCATGATGGAGTCATCATCCCCAGCCAGTTTCAGGTGAACATCGGCAGGGACGGAGAACTCCTACCTAAAGTACTCAAGTTTGGTCGGGGTATCAACCCTATGTCTCCACATACCCATAACGTCGGCCTAAAGACAGAAAGCTAGGTTTCAGAAAAAAGGTGGTCTTAAGGAGTTATCAGGACCTCGGCAAAACCCTAGGAGTCTACTGGTAAAGGTTGTTTCAGTTTTCCCTAAAAATTGAAGCTTCTATAGACAACACCCAAAACTAAATCTATGAAAGCAAAGATTGAAAGCAAAAATTAAAGGCAGAAATCTGGAAAACAAGAAACAAAGAATGATGTTTCAGAATCAAAGAACAGAGGTATGGTTCTCAGAAGGGAAAGAAATACAGAAGTAAAAGGTCAAGAACAGTGGCACGAAAAGTGTTGAAACAATGCAAGTGTTCAAAATATAAGTGAAATCATGGGATAGATGCATCCAGATGAATAGTTCAGCAAATCAAAGGTTTGAACAGAGCAGTAATGGCAGTAAGTAAACGAAAGCACATAGAAGAAATTGGGAGTGAGAGGAACAGATGCTTACCAGAACAAATGAAGCCGGAATGAAAGTCGCCGAGATAAGGCAACGGTTACAGACACGATAGAACAGCGAAACCCTCGCTGAAATGGAAGAATGAAGACGGTTGCAGAGCTTGAAGCTAGAGCAATGACGGATTTAGGAAAAGTTTAAGAGAGAGAGAAACTAGAAAATCAAGCGCAAAAGTAAAGAAACGAAAAAGAGAGTAAAGTTTTATCAAAAACTTGAAACGGCGGCAAAACGCGGCATTTATTGCACCTGGAGGAACGCGTGCGTCAAACGGCGCAGACGGATGAAAGACGGCTTATAAGCGCGTCGCAAGCACGGACCAATAAGGTAAAAACGCGTAAGAGAAACGGTTGAGAAGTGATGCATGACAGCTCATACGCATGGAAAAGTTCATTCAAGTTCTTGAAAACAAGACATATCGGCTTGACAATCTCGGCTGAAGAGTTCTTACGCCGAGGTAATAGAAAGAAAATACAGATATAGGTTCCATCACCTCAGAATGCCGAGGTAATAGAACCTAGGGGGCAGTTGTGGGGATGTATTTTCTCAATACCAACACGTGGCATGGTGACGCCGACGTGTCAGCCGAGGTGCCACGTATCCTGGTAGTTATGCCGAGGTTACTTAGGCAAGGCCGAGGTGATCTCCGAAGATATCGGAATCCGAGATAAACGGATAAGGAACAAGAGTCCTAGAGTAAAGAGAAGACTTTGCTAAGATAAGGATAAAGCTCTTAGGGAGTTTATCTTTATCTCTTGAGAAATCCAAAGTAAGCACTGAATTGGAGTCCATAGAAGTTAGGCTTCTAATAGGACTTGGATTGAGTAAACTATATAAGAGAGGCACCCCCGTGGGTCTAAGGTACACAGTTATATACTCAAGCTTGTGAGTTTAACACTTGATTATCTTTGAGAGATATACTGACTTGATCGTCGGAGTGCCCCCGGGTGGAAGAGCCACCGCCGGAGCCTTTTCTTTCTGTTACAGGTTTGCTGAAGCCATCTATTCTGCCGATGCTCTCCAGCTGATTACTAGGCGGGCAGTGTGGTTAGAAAATTACCCACACAGTATAGTTTTTGACTTTTTATGAAAAAATGTGAAATATGGGTTGGGTTTAAAGTGATATTATAGAGAAGTGATGTGACTCAAATAAAAAGTAATATAACCCAAATAAAATGAATGTGACTTAAATAAGATGATGTGCTAAAATAGCATGCCAAGCACCTACTTCAACAATTAAGAAAATCTTCATTGGTTAACTTACATTTAAATTTTACTTTACAATCACACATAGACGTTTTGATTTTAAAAATAATTTTGTATGAGATTTTGAAACTCTCATAATATTTAACTTTAAAATAACTACAATTTCACTTCGAGAAAATAAAGAAAAAGTGAGTTATTTCACTTATATAAAGTGAATCTTATACTCTCATTTAATATTATAGAATTGTGCATGTTTCAATTTAAGATGGTTTAAATTTTCAAATAAAATTTACAGGTAGTTTTGTTATAAATTGGTTGGTCTTTTGACTTAACCGATTTGGCTAAATCGTTTTCGGTTTGACTGATTCACTGGTTTAACTACGGTTTTAGCTATTTTATCAAAATATATTAATTAGATTTGTTTGATATGAAATAAACTAAAATTGACTTTATTAAAAATTGAATGACTGAGATTGCTTGATTAGAAATGAACTTCCCGTCCAAGCAACTGTTAACTTTTGTTTTACAATCTCACATCAGGAAAATAAGGAAAAAATGAGTTGTTTCACTATATAAACCTTATGCTCCCATTTGATATTGTAGTGTTGTGTATGTTTCAATTCAAGACAGTTAAATTTAAATTTAAAATAAAATTTAAAAGTTATAATTAATAAATTTTTGTATAAGTTGGTTGGTTCTTTGACCTAGCTGATAGGGTGAACCGTTTTCGGTTTGACTGATTTGCTGGTTTAACTGCGATTTTAGCGGTTTTATCAAAATATATTGATTAAATTTGTCTGATTCGAAATAAATTAAAGATTGACCTAATTAAAGATTAAACGTCTAAGATTGCTTGATTCGAAATAATCTTCCCACCCAAACAATTGTTAACTTTTAAACAATTAAGCAAATCTCCATTGACTAACTTTTATTTTATAATCTCACATCAAGAAAAGAAGGAAGAAGTAAATTATTTCACTTACATAAAGTGAATCTTATATTTCTATTTATATAAGCAAAATAAGATTTTTAGTGAGAAGCTTTATGATCAATATCTCATACTAATTTTTCTGATTTTCTTAATTTTAAACAATTAAAAAAATTACGATTGGTTAACTTTCATTTAACTTTTATTTTATAAAATATAAAAAAATTAAATATAATTATTATATTTTTATTAAATAATATATTATTTTATCCCATGCTACTCGTGCTATGCACGGGATGTGAAAAAATTGGCAATCCGACGGCCTTTGTTAAAATAATATATTTCGAAATGTATAGTTGAAAATAAGAAGAAGAAAAAAGAAAAAGAAAAAGTATATTATGATGTGTTTTGAAAGTATCATTGGTTTGATTAGTTACAAAAATTAATTAATTAAAATTTTTAAAATTTATTTGAATTTATAGTTGGTTTGATTAGTTCTCCTAAAAATAAACTAAGAAAAAATATGTTAGCTAGCTTAGATTTGTTAATACTAAGATTTACCTTATTATTTTTTGAAACTAATCAAACCAACTATACTTTGTTTCATATAATTTTTACAAAATATAAATTATTAGTAGGTAGTTTCGAAATAGTAGCAAATATGATGTGTGCTCACTTTTATTTATTTTTTTATTTTAATGATTTAAATTGTTAAATTATAAAGTCAATAGAACATGTTATGTATAGAAAAAAATTAAAATGATCAGAACATTGTACTCTTTTGATTGGATCATATTTCCTTTTAAAAAATAAAAGACAATTATGATTTCAAAAATTAATTATTTTTTTCCCATATGAGTAGAAAAGGAGGCAAGACTTTTAGAATTTGTACATAGTGAGTGTGAGTTCAACTCCCCTTTAGATACTAATCTAACGACTAATTACCAATATTTACTAATCAAAAAAAAGATAAACAGTGACGAAAACTAAACCCTTTAATCAAAATTGAACAGGGGATGAGCTTGGGTATCATGTCATGTAGCATGTGTTGTGTTTCGACAAATCAAAAACTTCAAAACATCAGCCATTACTTATTTCTCAACTATACTAACAATGGTGGATCAACATTGCCTCCGTGCAAAGTTTTCACTTTGTTATTAAGTGAGAGATAATAGTTTTACACAACTCAAAATAGAAAAATATACATAAAGTATATTTGTAAGATTGACTTTGACTGCTATGTGAATAATGCTTAAAATAAACTTAAAGCTACGCAAAAGTACATTTTAATTTTGTACATGTAATATTATTTAGCATAATACATAATATCGCATCATATTTTGAAACAACGTGCTACCTATAGTTCTAAATATTGGCCGGTACATAGCACACCGGCTGATTTGTACTGAAAAAACAGAGGATCGCGACAAATATAGGCCAGTGTATCATTGAGGTTGAAAATCGCCAGCGAACTAGCCGAGTCTCGGTACGTAGTGGGATGACTTCATCACACAGTCCAATATTTTCCCATACTTGCTGATTTAGACCGGTACGAAGGAAGACAATCCATTTCAAAGCTTCTTTATGCTGTGATTCTGTGAAGGTTCTTCAGCGAAGGTTGGGTCAGAATCTTACTTCACTTCAACCTTGGCTTCAAGTTTCTTCAAAGAAGGTTGGTTGCAGTGACAGAGGCAATTACGGATTAGGGGAGGCACATGCTCCCCCGCCCCCCTCAACTTTTGAAAAATTACATTTTTGCCTCAAGTAAAAAAAAAAAAAAAATTCAATTTAATCTATTCAAATATGATATTAAATTTTAAATCACTGAGAAATTACATTTTTGCCTCAAGTAAAAAAAAAAAATTCAATTTAATCTATTCAAATATGATATTAAATTTTAAATCAATATTTTCTTTACATTTTCTCTTCAAAAAAACTTGTTTAACATGTTACTATGTGTCACCAATTTTTTATAGTAGAGAAATATTATATATCTGCCCTCGTTTGGCAACTCAATATTTTAGCATAAAAGTGAAAAAGTCACTAAAAAAAATTAAAAAGCCAACAACTTATACAAAAAAGTCAAAGATTCTATTTTTTCTCTACTTTTTGCACATTTTTTTATAAAAAAATTAAAAAGTCATTCTAAACATACTAATTTTTTTTACCTCATATTTTAGCCAAATAAACACAAAGTTACTAAAATAGTATGTTCGCAAACAAGTTTTTGTTATATTACCTCTTATTATTTACAGATACTTATTACACAATTAACAACAGCTAATAATATATTACTATGTAATTCAATAATTCAAAACCATCAAAAAAAAAAGTGATATGTAGCAGTGTCTTAGTATCATTTATTCACATTCTCTCTCATTTTTTATTTTTATTTTTATTTTTATTATTCCTATCTACATCTCTTTTGTATGTGCAACTTAATATAATTTCGTATTCATATTTTGTAAAGCATGTAATTATTTTCAAACCATGTGATCATCATACATAAAATTAAATTAAAAATAAAAAAATGATTACGATTTGTTAACTCGAGCTTATAATTAAATATACTATTTGCATTTCAGTGCTTTTCATTTTTACCATCAATTAAAAATTAGATTAAGTTTGATCGTAATTTTTATGAAGATTTTAATTCAATGGTGTCCCATTTGAGCCAAAATTCACGCTCCGCCATTGATTGGTTGGGTAATGAGTTGTAACTTTGTGCTCTATTTTGGTGAGTTGAGTTATACTTTTTTTTTCCTCCCCTTTCTGGTGTGTTGTGCTTTGTTTTCGTATATTATACTGTTTTGTTTTGTTTGTTTTTTTTTTCCTTCTTTGTCTTGCTTTGGTGTAAATGCTTATGGATTTTTTTTCCTATTTATTTGTTTACGCACCTACAACTTTTATTGATTTGTTGTGCAGTTGAAAGTATTTCATAGTTGGAAATAAGTAAAAAAATATTTCCACATCAATTTTTTTATTAAAAGTTTAACATAGGATAAAAGAAACTTAAGAAACTAAAATAAGTACATGTAAAATTAAGTTTTAGAGGAGTTGCTAATGATTTTTAAAATTTTGCGGTCGCGACAACCAATTCCCAATGCGTAAGGCTTGATACTCCCAATACTGTTACACCGCGACCGATACCAATACATTACCCGATATGACGATTTAGAACCACGGTGCTACTCTTTGGAGAATGGAGAGACCAATAGCCTATATAAGGAAATAACACGTGTGTGCTTGATTATGAGAAGCAGAATAGATTTAATTACAAAACATAAATATGAAATTCACTATAGATTTGAGATTTGTAGTCCCACCATTGATGAACATCCTTCTCCACCTGTTCCTTGTATTTTAAGGCAACGTCTCCTCGGATCACCCATTAATGTTGAAGATGACTTCTCACTCCCTTGCGAGTCTTGTCTTCTTCTTGTTCCTCCTCATTCTCATCTTTGTCAGACTTCCTCTGACTCTCTTAGTAGTATTTTCACAGCCCATTCAATTGCGATTTGGTCAATTCTATATATCTGAAATCCTTGTAGTTACATTAATGATAGTCTCATTAGTGTTCGCACCTTCACTCTTTTGGTACTCCTGTCTCATTATCTGCATCTTCATCTATATCTCCCAATTTCCTTGGTTTCATCCACTTTTTCATGTGCTAATGGGCTATTTGCAAACTATCCCAACCCTTTTCATATGCACCATCACCCAACAAATACCTAAAACTGTCACCGCCACCGCCACCGCCACCACCCAAGACACTCCTCATCCTCCTCTTCTTGAGTTTAAATTTGAGTTGAATGAAATTGATCATAATTACCTCATTTTGAATGATCAGCAGCCAAGTTCGAAGATCATTTATGGACATGCCTAACCAGTCTTCACTTCAGTAGGCTATTCGCTCCCTTATGGTGTCGTATTCATATTTCCTTCGAGTGATGGTACCACTGCAATTGTGTTAGCTCCAACCCTATGCATGCAAGAAGAGAGTCAAGGAGCATGGCGCACAGGGAGTTCCACCGCAAGTAAAAGTCTGAGCTAGGCATCTGCAAGGCCAGCTTTTCCTTCTCTTTACGTTATTGCCATTCTTGACTCTCACCATTAAGAAGGTAGAAATTTTGGTGGGTTTGTCTCCCCTCTCTCTCTCTCTCCCTTTGTGTATAAATAGAGATGAGAAGGAGGGTGAATTGTTTCATCAGCTCTCTCTCTCACTCTCTCTCTCTCCCTCTTTGTGTATAAATAGAGACAAGAGGGAGAGGGTGAGTTGTTTCATCTGCTCTCTCTCTCTCTCTCTCGTATAAATAGAGACGGGAGGGAGAGGGTGAATTGTTTCATCAGAAATTTGAGAGACAGAGAGCTATGAGTTGAGTAAGAGTAGTTCTCCCCCTCTGATTTGTATTTGCTCTGTTTTAGTGAAATTCTCATTTCTGTCCGTGGACGTAGGTATTGGGCCGAACCACATAAATATTGGTGTCTCAGTTGTGTGTGATTGCTTGTTGTTTATTTTTGTCTGGGTGTCCAAGATCCTAACAAAATGATATCAGAGCTAGTTGAGTGTTTTTTAGCAAAACAGAGTGTGTTCTCAAAAATTGCCCAGAATTCAAAATGGTCAAAATCCACTTTTTATCACACCAGATTGAAGTCCTCGACAAGATGAGCACAGGGGTGAAAATCACATCGAAAAAGAAGATCAGACACATCCGCACATGCCACACACGCCACCTGACCATGTGCTTATGCGCTTCCAAGCGTCCACGCGCCACCTGACATCATCCGAGTCGCCGAGCTGAGCCAAGCCGAAGCCGCTGACACCAGGCGAATCAGAGGAATTATTCGGTGCTTTTCAGGCATACCAGATTGCACCGATCTGAACCATTGAACTATTTTGGCTAGATCTAAGCCATTTTAGGTTTGATTTGGGTGATCCAATAGTGCTTTTTAACTATTTGGAATATTCCAAACACATTCGTACAGTCAAATTTTGCAAATTAGATTTTAAAATTTTGTAATTTTTGTTTTGGCAATCCGAAGTGCTTTTTCAGCTAATTTGATCATTCCATACTCAACAGAAAAGTCTATTTTTCAGACAGAGATCACTTTCTGTAGAGACAATTATTGATAGAGGAATCAATATTGACTTTTGGATCCATGATCGAGCTGACTGCTTCTAACTATGCAATCTGGAAGCCCAGAATAGAGGATATCCTATATTGCCGAGATTTGTTTGACCCCATTGAGCTTAATGGAGTCAAACCAGCAACAAAAAATGACGAAGACTGGAAGCGGAAGAATCGAAAAACCATTGGCCAGATCAGACAATGGATTGATCACAGTGTCTTCCACCATGTTGCCTAAGAGATTGATGCCTATGCTCTTTGGACAAAATTAGATGGCATGTACCAATCAAAGATTGCTCGGAACAAAGCCCTCCTAACGAGAAGACTTGTAAATTTGAAGCTGAAAGGAAGTATATCTATTGTTGAACACACCAGTGAGTTTCAAAATCTGGTGAACCAACTGACAACTGTAAAAATGGAGCTGGATGAGGAGATACAGGCCCTATTGCTGCTCAGCTCTTTGCCAGACACTTGGGAGACGTTAGTGGTGTCCTTCAGTAACTCTACAAGGGAAACTGACCATGAGCGTGGTTATAGATATTGTATTTAGTGAAGAGGCAAGAAAGAAAGACATGGGTGGAGATCAATCCCATGCCCTCATCGCAGAAAATAAAGGTAGAGGCAGAGGCAGAGGCGGGGGAAGAAGCAAAAGCAGAGGACACAATAGAGGAAGATCTCAAGACAAAGAGAAATCCAGAGAAGGTACTACCAAAGTTCAACTGTTTCCACTATGGCCAAGAGGGTCACATAAAGAAATATTGCTATGCCTTGAAAGGAGAACCAAAACAAGGCAAAAGACAACCAAAGACCGAAGATGGGAACACTGCAGTTACTATCTTAGAGAATATTGCATTATTCTCTGTTGGAGAAGAAGAATGCCTTCATATGTCAGACAACGACACCGAGTGGGTGGTAGATACAACAACTTCCTACCACGCGACATCTTGAAGTCTCTTATTCCCTTTGCCAAAGATGCAAAATTGAATCCTTGTGACAACTGCTTATTTGGGGAACATCACAGAGTTACTTTCCACTCATTATCCAAAAGACAATCAGAGTTGTTAAGCAGAGTATACTCTGATGTATGTGGTCCCATAGAAGTGGAATCTTTGGGTGGCAGAAAATACTTCCTAATGTTTATTAACGGAAGGTATGGGTTTATGTCTTATATACCAAAGCTGGGATGTTCCAGCATTTTCAGACATTCCATGCTATGGTAGAAAGAGAGATCGGAAAGAAACTGAAGTGTCTCCGAACAAACAATGGAGGCCAGCACACGTTAAACGAGTTTGAAGCCTACTATGCTACTTGTGGCATCCAGCATGAGAAAACTATTTCTGGAACCCCACAACACAATGGTGTAGCTGAAAGAATGAACCGGACCATTGTGGAGAATGTCAGATGTATGCTCAAAATGGCAAAGCTGCCAAAGCCATTTTGGGGAGAAGTTGTTCGCGTTACTTTCTATTTGATCAACAGATCGCCATCTGTTCCACTAAATTTTAAGATTCCAGAAAAAGTATGGCCTGGAAGGGAGATCTCTTACTCTCTCTTGAGAGTGTTTTGGTGTAAAGCATTTACACATGTATCCAAGGTGCACAGACAGAAGCTAGATGATAAAGTCACTCCATGCATCTTTATTGGCTATGGAGATGAAGAATTTGGATACAGATTATGGGATCCGAAAAACAAAAAGGTTATTCAAAGCCGAGATGCGGTGTTTCAAGAAGGCCAGACCTTAGAAGACTTTGGGCAACCAGCCAAACCCAAAGTTGATGATGTTTTAGAAATTATTTCCAATCTTGCACCATCACAGCATGCCACTGATGAAGAAGAGCATGCAGCCAATGATGTAGAGTTATAGGATGGATTTCCAGAAGAAGAAGATCTAAAAGAAGAGGGTGTTAAGTAGGCAGAGCCACAACCCCCTTCGCCAGTGACTATTGGCCCATAGTTACAAAGATCAACAAGAGAGTCTAAGCCGTCATCAAAATACCCTGCTTCTGAGTATATTTTGTTTACTGATGAAGGGGAGCCAAAAAATTTTCAAGAAGCTCAGAATCATAAGGAGAAAAGTAGCTAGCAGCTAGCTATGCAAAAAGAGATGCAGTCCTTGCAGAAAAATTAGACTTATGATTTGGTAAAACTTCCCCAGGGTCGAAAAGCACTGAACAACAAAAGGGTGTTCAAGTTGAAGAAATGTGGCCACGGAAAGCTAGTTAAGTATAAAGCACGATTGGTTGTCAAACATTTTGGGTAGAAGAAAAAATATTGATTTTGATGAAATCTTCTTGCCAGTTGTGAGAATGACATTCATTCGAGTAGTTTTGGGACTAACGGCCAATTTGAATTTGGAACTTGAATAGATGGATATGAAAACAGTATTTCTCCATGGTGATCTGAAGAAAGAAATTTACATGGAGCAGCCAGAAGGTTTTGAATGAGATAGTGGTACAAGAAGTTTGACTCATTCATGAAAGGCCATAAGTACAAGAGAACTGCTCTAGACCAGTGTGTCTATGTCAGGAAATTTCCTGGTGGAAACTTCATCATACTCCTACTCTACATTGATGACATGTTAATAGTTGGACAAGATGCTACCGTGATCATGTCACTGAAGAAGAAGTTATCACAGTCCTTTGACATGAAGGACCTAGGCCTTGCACAATAAATTGGGGTATGAAAATTATACGTGACAGGAAAGCCAAGAAGTTGTGGTTGTCACAGGAGAAGTACGTTGAACAGGTGATGAAGAAGTTCAACATGAAAAATGCCAAGCCAGTCAATACTCCGCTAGCTAATCATTTCAAGCTGAGCAAGAGTTCTTGTCCCTCCTATACTAAAGAAAGAGAAGAGATAGAGGCTATTCCCTACTCATCCGCTGTAGGGAGTTTAATGTATGCAATGGTGTCCACTCGACCAGATATTGCTCATGATGATGGAGTAGTAAGCAAATTCCTTTCCAATCCAGGGAAAGAGCATTGGGAAGCAGTCAAGTGGATTCTGAGGTACCTCAAGGGTGCATCTAAAATGTGTTTATGCTTTGGAGGAGCAAAACCAATCTTGGACGGCTATACAGATTCATATATGGAAGACGATCTTGATGGTAGGAAATCTACATCACGATTTATGTTCACTTTCGCAAAGGGAGCTGTGTCTTGGTGGTCCAAGCTGCAGAAGTGTGTTGTTTTACCCACAATTGAGGTAGAGTATATTGCCGCAGCAGAAGCTGGGAAAGAAATGTTGTGGTTAAAGTGGTTTCTCCAAGAGTTGGGACTAAAGCAAGAAAAGTTCACGGTACATTGTGATAGCCAGAGTGCCATCGACCTAAGCAAGAATTCTGTGTACCATTCTCGCATGAAGCACATTGATGTTCAGTATCATTGGATACGTGAAGTGATGGAAGAGCAATTATTGGAACTAATCAAAATCCATACAAATAAGAATCCAACTGACATGCTTACAAAGGTGGTCTCGAGAGACAAACTTGAAATTTGCAGAGACATTACAAGGATGGACTTCAAGTGAGAAATCAGTTATGCATGTGGGTATGGAGGGGGAGAATTGTTAGGTCCAACCCCATGCATGCAAGCAGAGAGTCAATGAGGATGGCGTACGAGGACTTCCACCGCAAGTGAAAGTCTGAACTGGGCATCTGCAAGGCCAGCTCTCCCTTCTCATCACGTTCTTGCCATTGTTGACTCTCACCATTAAGAAGGTAGAAATTTTGGCAGGTTTGTCTCCCTCTCTCTCTCTCTCTCTCTCTCTCTCTCTCTTTGTGTATAAATAAAGACAAGAGGGAGATGATTAATTGTATCATCAAAAATTTGAGAGACAAAGAGCTATGAGTTGAGTGAGAGTAGTTCTCCTCCTCTAATTTGTATTTGCTCTGCTTTAGTGAAATTCTCGTTTCTGTTCGTGGACGAAGGCATTGGGCCAAACCACGTAAATATTGGTGTCTCAGTTGTGTGTGATTGCTTGTAGTTTATTTTTGTCTGGGTGTCCATGATTCTAACAAATTGTTTCTTCTTTTGTTTTTCTATAATTCTATTAATGTCACCAAATTTCTGCCTAGAATTGGTTTGTGAAATGGACATTAAATTAGTGGAATGTGCGTTCATATATAAAATGAATTTATATTTGGATTGGTATTTTTAGTAAAATTTTGAGCATAAATTATGGGTGTGCAGTCTCTCTATTTGTCTTTTTGTTTTGTTTCTTTTGCATCAAAACCAAATAATTTGTAATTTGTTTTTTTGGAAATGCATATGTAACAATCAGTCAAAGCATTGGTTTCTTCCTTATACCTGGAATGGGAATTACTCTATGAGAAATTATTTGGTGATCCTGGGGCATGGCCACGTGGTGCCCTAAGTATAGTGTGATTGGTAAAAGGAATGAGATTCATAATTTTGTGTTGAATGATTAGGAAATATGAGAGGTTATATTTTTTCCTACGCTATAGTCTAAACTTTCTTAATTTTTCCTACTCACTTTCTCTGTGGTTTGGATTGTGGTATTGTTTGATACAACTTGTTACAAATTAAAAGTTGATAATTTAAAGGCACAAGTCAAAGCACCCTAGTTTTTAAATTTTAGCTTTTTTTATTTTTTTGGTTAAATTACATTGACACCTACTGAGATTTGTTTTTAATATAAGTACCCCTCATATTTTAGAAATTACATCTTCTCCCTAAGATTTAAACTTTCATTACAATTTAAGCGTTCCGTTAGTTAACCGTTTAGTCAACTAACGGAAAAAACTAATATAAAATATTAATTTTTAAAATGAATATTTTACCGTTGTTTGCATATATAAAATTGACAAATAATTTATCATTTAAGAAAATTTTATTTGTCCTAATCGTGCTATTTGGTTATGATCTATTATAACGTTAGTTATAACTATTAATTATAACATTATTTTGATTAGGTATTTATTTATACCTTATGCAGTGTTTAATTATAACTATTTTTTTAAAAAAATTATGATTGAAAATGATCTAACTATAATATTTGTAATAATTAACACCACAAAAGTTTGTGTACCATAGTATTACCTAAATGTTTAATATATATGTATTAGTATTAAATTAATTTTTTTAATTCTATAGATTTTCTTTACGCATCTAGTAATTTTTTTAAAAAAAAAAGTCTTTTTTTTAATAAAAGTAAAATAGGCATTTAAAAAAATTAATTTATTATATTAGTTTTTCCGTTAGTTGACTTAACAGTTGACTAACGGAATGATTAAATTGTAATGGGAGTTGAAACCTCAGGGAGGGGAATGTAATTTCCAGAACATGAGGGGCTACTTGTATTAAAGACAAACATCAAGGGGTGTCAGTGTAACTTATCCAATTTTTTTTCTTAAAAACTTTTTAACTCATGTAAGTCATTTCTACCTAATAAACTTTAAGCAAAAGATGCAACAAATAATCTGATATAGACTTCCATAACAAAAAGGCTATAACCAACTTAGATCAGTGATAAATCTTATAAATAGTAATAATTAAAATCCAAAACTTTTTTCATGAATGTGTAACTATTATAAAAAACAGTGGTGCTATATATATCAATTACTGTATTAACTAATATACCAACACTAGTTATGATATTATTATTGACTCTACTTATTATACAAATTACAAATACTGTAACGCCCCCAGAAATAATACAACTAATCTATCCCATAAGATCTATGAACATAATAAAATGGTATACTTCATTCATCAGAGTTTATATTACAAAAGAGGTATTACATGCATAATACATTCATAAATGTTCATCCTGAATCTATAGCATATAATAGTAGATTAACAACAACAAAATAAATGCCCTACGAGCTTACATCTTTCCAAGTTATCACTTAGTTACAACAAAAGGAAAAGTCCTAAGCTCTATACATGTAAAGCCCTCGGCTTGAATAAACATTCAAACATATCATAACAAAAATAAAGCCTTCAGTCTCTAGTCCTCCCAAGCTACGCCCTTGTAGGAGGCATGTCACTTGTACCTAAAAATAGTTGCCCAAGTAGGGTGAGCCAAAGCCTAGTAGAGATAAGCTAACACAATATATGAGATGTAACTAAAATATAAATGCCAAGTATAATTATATTCAATGTTCATGACCAACTTATATTCTTTCCAAGACCATTCAACGTAGATTTTCACATCTCAATCCATTTCCATCCATCCATTTTAATTCAATTTATGAGTCAAGTTCATTGTCATCTAAACACACCAAATGAATTTACAATTCATTGGTTCACACTTTAACACATCTATTATTCAAAACACTTCAACATGCCATTTTACGGAATTCACATCCGAGGGAATCGACACCCATAATTATAAGATTTCAAGACTTTCACCCTGGACACTCTGGCCAACTTAATTTTAAAATGGAGTCCATCCTCTATCTCCTCCCAAACAATGGCGTACATCCCCTATCTCCTCTTAAACAAAGATGCATACACAATATATTAAAAATATCGTCATATACAATAACTATCTACGACACATTTTCAATATCTCAATCATACCATCATATTCAATGAGGTAAATTAAAAGATAGGTTTCAATTCACCTAATCCACATGTAGTTTCTACAACAATCATAGCTATCCTTCACCGATAGGCCAAAACAGATATTTCTAAACAGATATACAATCTTTTAAATTGATAATTTATCAAATTTCCATAGATGAGTGATTTAACAAATCCAACTACACCATTGATTCATGCATCCTCTCAATTTCATATTTCCCATATCAATCTCATCATTTATACAAAATAATTTATTTAACTCAAATTAGGGCAAATTTCCCCATTTTTCAAATATTAACCCCAAGGCCAAATTTCACCATTTTAACCCATATAACCTCATATTCAATACCCCATATATATTCATGGAACCCAATATAAAAACCCCTTTTTCAATTTTGAATCCAAACCCTAACTTCACCAAAACCTTCCCAAATCCCACCAGGTCCCTCTATTTATACAAAATGACAAATACTTAGGTTAAAAATCATAACAAGGTGTAGAATATCCAAACCTCAAGTGTAGAAGCTCAAAGGAGAAGAAGGAGATCTTCAAAAATGCACAAAACCTAGCTTTGTTCGAATAGAAAGGAAGCCCACAAGATGCTCCACCTTTTTCTCAAAGAAAATAGGGTAGAGGTGCTTAAATCAAGGAGTATTTGCAGAGAGAGAGAGAGAGTGTGTGTGTGTGTTTTAGAGAGAGAGGATGCCGGATTAGGGTTTTGGGTGAAAAAAGATACAAAAAGTGATGCAAAAAGCTCTGCTGACTGATATACGTGCTCCTCACTCGAGTGACCAGACACAACAACTGACCTTACTCGAGTGCAAGAAGTGTCGCTCGAGTATAGAATACATATCTTCAGGTATTTCACAGACGCATACCCCTGCTCGAGCTCAAGAAGCCTCGCTCGAGCGAAGAACTTCATCTTTCCAGAAATGCTGCGTCTAGGAAGGAAACCTGAGGACTCTTAAAACTCGCTCAAGCGCAAGAAACCTTGCTCGAGCGAAGAAGCAAATTTCACAAGTCTCACTTGAGTGCAAGAAGCCTTGCTTGAGCGCAAGAAACAAAATTTTGGACAACAACAATCAAGACCAACTAACAACCAACATGTTCCAAACATGCCCAAAACATTTTAATACTCAAACTCAAAGACAAAAGAGGGAAACAAGACACGGATAACAATATTAAACCACGAAACCCGAGTCTGGAATATAACAAAGGTCGGGTCAAAATCGAGATCGCTATAAATACCAAAAACCTCTTAAATTATACCACATCATTAATTGGTACACTAGTTAGTACACTAATTGGTGCATATAGTATTATTGTATAAAAAATTAAGAGCTGTGCTATTCAAACTCAAAAATTAGACACACTTTTGAAGTCTAATGATCAGTCAACCAATCACACTCTCGCTTGTTATTTTATCTGTCTCATATATTTATCTAATTATTAACCAATCATTTCACTTATATATCATTAGATTTAAAAAGTAAACTTGGGTATAATTCTTACCATATATAATAAGGAAATGATTTAAAATTTTTTACTCTTTTTTTTTTTTTTTGGTCCTTGGAAACTTGATTGCACCAAAAAAAAAAAAAGAGAGAGTTATATTGTCTATTGAGATTGACAAAAATTAAAAGTGAAATAAAATAGTCCATTAGTGGATGGTGGGGAAAAATATTACAGATTAATGATAAAGTTCATAGATTTTAATTATTAAAGTTATAATTTTTTTTATTAGCATGTAATTATTTTTGAAAGTCTCACCTGATTGGTACTTTGTCCAAAATTAAAAGGTTGAAATATTAAAGTAATATGTAGGTAAAAGTACAAATACTAAGGCTATAAATTTTTGAAAAATCTAAAAATCCCCTAGATGTTGATTTGTGATTATGTATCAATTTTAAGCAGAATATAACAATCCCAATCAAACAATCAAGACAAAGAGACACAACTATTTAACGTGGAAAAAACCACAATTGGACACCTCCAACTGTGATAAAAAAAACCATGGGCAACAGCCACAAGAACAATCCACTAAGAAGATTTAAAGGAATTACACAGGTATATTCTCAATTACCTAGCGAATCCACAACGCCTAATTGAACCAACCTCTATGTGCCTCTTCCAACCCGTCTTCACCTCGGAATTCTCTTTACGATGAGCCACCCCGGAATCCACCGAAGAACAACTCTCTCTTTTGTAGAACAAAACACAACCTTTGATGTACTCTATTTAAACCATGAGTTTGAATACTCAATCAAACATCAAAGAAAACTAGAAAAATCTCTCCAGATATAAACCTTAAGATCCAAAAATAAGATCTGGAGAAGTCCCTCTAGTGTTGGGAGAAAACCAACTATTTATAGAAAATCAAAGCAATCCTAGTTTCAGAAGAAAACCAACTCTTTAACAAATCTGGAAATCTGGGGTCGCGTGGTCCGCTCGAGCGCCCTTTTCCCCGCTCGAGCGGAGACTTCAAATTCTGTGATTTCATACAGGCTCCACGCTCGAGCGTCGGTTTTGCCGCTCGAGCGGCGAATCACACCATCCAGTACTTTTTCAGGCGACTGCAGAGATGCTGAGAGCTTCCAATCCCAGCTCGATCCCCGTCATAATCAACGAAGTGGCAATCTTGAAAGCATTAGCAACACAAACTTCTCTGAAAGGCTTGATTCGGGTTGGATTCGCATCTAAACACTCAAAGTCTCACTGAAAAAATGCGAATAAAATTACAACTCAAAGGAGTTTTGTCAGACGGGTTTGCCAAGAAATAAAACCTAACAATTTTGAAAGAAAAAACAAAAAAAATGTGAATGAAATATTGGAATGGTCTATTTTTTAAAATACGTTTATCGTCTATTTTTTTTTATAAAAAAATGTAATCAAATAAAAATATTATAATAATTGAATTAATTTATATTTTTTTATGAATGATATACATTAATGACTCTACAAATTAAAACGAGCACCATGGTGAGTTCTACAAACCCGAAACATAAGGCCAAATTCAAATTTGAACTTGAGAAAATCTTAACTCATAAATTTTAAAGTCAATTACAAATATATTCCTTGAGATATATTTAAAATACAAATTATCCCTATAGTTTTGAAAATTACATTTTGCCCCTTCAAGTTTCTAATCACATAACAAATGACCCTTTTTATTTATAAATCATCAAGTTGATCAACAATTTTTAATGATATCACAAATATATTTTAATTAACAATTAAAATAATTTTATTATTGTATAGGATATTAGTTAGCAATTTTATTTTTTTTATACTAATTCTATTAAATAAAAAATTCTAACAAGGAGTATTTATAATTTTTAGAAGTACAAGGGATAATCATTATTTAAAAAAAAAAACCCCAAGAGATATATTTATAATTTTTCTAAATTTTAATACAACTTGATTTCTAAATTTTAATACAACTTGAGATGAAAAATAATATTTTTCACATGATATAATTTAGTGGAATTATCAACCAGTGGTAATTTGAGATAATTATTACATAATTATGAAAAAAAAAATTATATTTATATTTATATTATTAATATTGGCAACTTTTAACCACTTATTTTTAATTAGTTTATAAGTTATGTACTGGTACGAAATTTCTCCTATGATTTATTGTTGAGTTAATTTTTTTTTCATACTTAACATTTTGTTTTACAAGAAATTAATTTCAAAATTACTTATTTTGTTTGTTCCTTAAATTTTCAACCGCCCCCCCCCCCCCCTCCCAAAAAAAATGTGTTTTGTTTTGAGTTTTACAAGAAATTAATTTCATGCTTCATCATGCATGGTATATCCATTAGTGTTATCATGCTTGTCAGTTCAATAAGGAACCTCTGGTACCGGGAACTTGTGATATACTTGAGTCACGGTATTATTACCCCCGGGCAAGGGCCATGAGACCACAGTATTGTTACCCCCGGGCAAGGGCCTTGTGCTTATAGGTCACGGTATTGTTACCCCCGGGCAATGGCTTTGTGCTAGAGCTGCAAATGAACAGAGCCGTTCGTGAACAGGCACGAGCTCAGCTCGATAAGAGCTCGTTCAAACTCGGTTCGTTATTTTTTTTTTTGCGTTCGAGCTCGAGCTCGTGAAATTTTTAATAAATAAGCCCAAACATTCTAAAGCTCGGCTCGTTAGCTGGCTCGTTTAATATTTATTATTTATATATTAAATAATATAAAAATATTTATAAAAAATAAGAAAAATATGCTATTTATATATTTAAAAAATATAAATGTAAATAATAGTTAACTATAGATAGTACATTTATATAATAGTGGTCATAGATATTATTATTTTAGTAAAATATGAACTTTTTTTAGTATGTTTATATATGTTGTATATATAACTGTATAATCAAAGTTTTAATTGTAACTTTAGTCTTACATAAAAGTAGGAATTTATAATTTTTTTTGCTCGTTAAGGCTCGTGAACAGGCTCGAGCTCGAGTCGAGCCTAAGCCAACTCGGCTCGAGCTCGATTCGTTAAATTTTTATTCAGCTCGAGCTCGAGCTCGAGCTCGTTAAAATCTTAATAAACAAGCCCAAACATACTAAGGCTCGGCTCGGCTTGGCTCGGCTCGTTTGCAACCCTAGTGCTAAGGATGCCACGAGTACTTGTCAAAAAATTGGACAACCATTCATTGTACAGAATATAGCATTTCATAAAACAGATCTTATTGCTTCATACATAAAATAACTAAGGTCAAGCATGGCTGTACTAAGTCATTACTCACAAGTGGCTCCAAATGCAGACAGACAGAGCAGACTAAATCAAACGGCTTATGGCGCGTGACCTATACAAACATAACAGATACACATCTTGAAACACGTACTCGGATATTGCATAACTTCTTTTATTTCGTTCTTAGTGTGTTTCTAAGTCTTATCCTCATTATTAAGTCTTAATCGTGGCCTAGGAATGCCTAGGATGCAATGAGGATGCCAAAATGCACTTGAAAACACTTAGTCAGATTTGCTAAAAATAGGGGCCTCGCTCGAGCGCAACTTCCTTCATTTGAGCGGATGGCCAAAAATGTGAGTGGTCGCTCGAGCGCAACTTCCTTCGCTTGAGAAGTTTGTAAACTCTGTAAAAGTACTGGTTGTGTGAATTCTTCGCTCGACGGTCGCTACACGGTCGCTCGAGCATGAGACTGAGATTTTTGCTCGAGCGCAACTCTTGTCGCTCGAGCAATCTGCAAAACATGGGAACTTCTGGAAGCATTCAATTTACACTCGAGCCAACATTTGGTCACTCGAGCGAAAGTCCCAAAAACAAAGATGGTCGCTCGAGGGCAAGATCTATCGCTTGAGCAAAGAGACAGAATTCTGGGATTTCTAGATTGCTTTGCCAAATTCAAACTCGAATTTAAAGCTGAAATTCATGATCTTTTGTGCCAAAAAAAAACTTAAGGAAACTTGTGTAAACTTCTCAAACTTCATGAATTCAAAATCATTTCGTAAAATCAAGCCCAAAAGTGTTGCCAATTGTGCAAAATCAAACTCAAATCTTTGAAAACATCACATGCATGAAGTATCTTGGTATCAAAACTTTCAAAACATGTTCAATGAAGGTAAATTGGTATCAAACAAGATGAATTCTTAAAATAAGGGTAAGATAGACACATGCATGAGAGAATTCTTTGAAAACTACCCCAAAATGTCATGATATATGCATGCATGCATAATACACTTCCATAGTCATCCATCTAACCTCAATTCTTGAATTACTCTACTTAGTTTTCTATATTCATGTCCTATGATCAAGTCTAAGGGTTGAAGTCTTACCTTAGGTGTTCAATAATGCTCTGGATGGTGAATGTACTAAAGATCCCAAGCCAAATCCTTGAATTTCCAAGCTAACTCCTTTGCTTCAACTCAAATCTCTCTTAATCTCTCTCTCTTTACACATTGGAGTCCAGAAGATGCGAAATAAGAGTGTGTAAAAGGATCCAAGGCTTCACATTAGCCCTATATAGGCTTGGTTAGGGATAATTACTTTAGGCTAATCAAATGAACATTAATCATTCTAATTTAATCATTTCCAATCAAATTTCAATCAAACCTACCATAGAATTCTACAAATTCCAAATAACACATAAATCAATCCAATTCCATGATCGGATGCCGATAAAGCCTTCAATTCGCAGAACAAAATAGGAACATGAACAAATATTTCTACGATAAACAAATAGAAACACAAGTAATGCCACATACATGCAATTAATTCGAACTTTTCACCTTAATTACTCATTAAGCATGTTTAATCATGGATTATACATTAATCATGGGTCAGGGTTGTTACAGTCTTCCTCCCTTAAAAGAGTTTGGTCCTCCAAACTCGAATTACCTTTATTTTGGAAGAATACCGGATCCAAAGGAAATAAGTCAGGGTATCTCCTCATCATGTCTTCCTCAATTTCCCATGTAGCATAGGTTCCTTCGTGGTTTTACCAATCAAGTTTTACTAACGGAATTTCTTTATTTCTCAGTCTTTTGATTTGGTGGTTAACAATCTGTATTGGCCGTTCCTCATAAGTGAAATCCTTCTTCAGAAGTACATCAGTTGGTTCAATCATATGGAACAGATCTCTTAAATATTCCTAAAGCATTGAGACATGAAAAACATTGTGCATGTGTTCCATGACTGGCGGTAAAGCTACCCAATACGTTACTGGATTGATCTTTTCAAGGATTTCATAGGGCCCAGCATATCTTAGTGCTAACTTTCCTTTCACTCCTAACCGTGTTTACCTTTTCATAGGAGTTATTTTCATAAACACGTGATCCCCAACTTCATATTATCGATCTTTTCTTCGGATGTCCGCATAACTCTTTTGGCGACTTTGTGCAGTTTTCAATCGTTGCTGAAGCAATTTCATGTTTTCAATCATTTCTTACACAAGTTTATGTCCCAATAAAGGTCTATTACCTACATCAATCCAGAAAATCGAAGATCGGCACTTCTTACCATACAAACCTTCATAAGGAGCCATTCCGATGCTTGAATGATAGTTATTATTGTATACAAACTCAGCCGATGATAAATAGGTCTCCCAATTGCCTTGGAAATCTAGGGTACACATTCTGAGCATATCTTCCAAAGTCTGATTGGTTCGTTCAGATTGGCCGTCTGTCTGTGGGTAGTAGGCATTACTCAATCGCAGTTCAATTCCCAAAGCCTGTTATAAACTCTGCCAAAACCTTGATGTGAACTTTGAATCTCTGTCAGATACAATGGATATTGGCACATCACGTAATCTTACAATCTCATTCATATAAATGTTAGCCAACTTGTCCGTATTATAAATAGTTTTAACAAGCAAAAAATAAGCAGACTTCGTAAATAGGGTAACAATAACCCAAATAAAATCCATACCTTGAGAAAAGTGAGGCAAACCCACAATGAAGTCCATGGTGATATGTTCCCATTTCCATTCCGGTATTGGGAGCTGCTGAAGCAATCCCGTAGGTCATTGATGCTAAGCTTTAACTCGTTGGCAGTGCAAACATCTAGCTACAAAGTCAGCAATACTCTTCTTCATTTCAGGCCACCAGAAATTCTGTTTCAAGTCATGGTACATCTTTGTATTCCCCAGATGCATAGCAAATTTTGAATTATGAGCCTCAGTTATAACACGTTTCTTAAATCAGAACAATCCGATACACAAAGTCGACTCTAAAATTTTAACACGTTATTATCAAGCACAAATCCTGGCCTTGGTTTTGAATCAATCTCATCAACAATTTTCTTCAAGTTGTTTCTCTTTAATCTTTTCAATAATTACAGGCTGAGCAGAAATGGCGGCTAATATCTCGCCTTATTCATGCAGTACAACTTCAATCTCATTCCGTTCTAGATCACACATTAACTCCTTCTGACCGATGAGTAAACATGACAAATTGCCTATGGATTTTTGGCTCAAAGCAACTGCAACTGTATTTGCCTTTCCCAGATGGTACAAAATCTGCAAGTCATAATCTTTAATCAATTCTAACCATCTCCTCTGTCTCATGTTCAATTCTTTTTGGGTGAAGAAATATTTGAGGCTTTTATGGTTTGTGTACACTTCACAAGTCACACCATACAAATAGTATTGCAAAATTTTTAAGGCAAACACCACAGCTGCCAATTCAAGGTCATGGGTCGGATAGTTCTTTTCATGAGGGTGGAGTTGCCAAGAAGCATAAGCAATTACTTTCCCATTTTGCATTAATACACATCCCAAGCCTTTGTATGAAGCGTCACTGTAAATTTGAAACCATCAGTACCATTAGGTAAAGTCAAAATTAGTGCAGTTACTTACCTAGTCTTTAACTCTTGGAAGGAAGACTCCCTTTGATCAGTCCAATCAAATGGTGTAGTTTTCTGGGTCAATTGAGTGAGTAGCAAAGCAAGTTTGGAAAAAAATTTCACAAATATGCGATAATAGCCGACAAGTCCCAGAAAACTTCGAACTTCTAATACATTGGTTGGTCTAGGCCAGTCCACAATAGCTTCAATTTTCTGTTGGTCAACAGAGGTACCATCCTTCTTGATGACATGCCCCAAAAATGCTACACTGTCAAGCCAAAATTCGCATTTGGACAATTTCGCATACAATTTCTTTTCTCTCAAAATTTGTAAGGCAATTCTCAAATGATTTTCATGTTCTTCCCTGCTTTTCGAGTAAATCAAAATATCACCAATAAATACAATGATGAATTCATCAAGGAATTGTTTGAAAACCTTATTCATTAGGTCCATAAATGCTGCAGGTGCGTTAGTTAACCCAAATGGCATTACCAAAAATTCATAGTGTCCATATCTAGTTCTAAATGTCATTTTCTCTAGATCTTCTGCCTTGACCTTTAACTGGTGATACCCAATGTAGCTCGACTTTTTCACGCCCCCCTCTCGGAAGGCGAAATAAGCCCTACAGTTCGGACTCCCGCGGTTCTAAATCTAATCTCACAAGTGCAATGTGAAATAGATAACCACCAAAAAGTTCAAATCCAGCAAATCTTTTAAAAAATCGATTTTGAATCAAGTTGCCAAAAATTGATTGTTTTGCCAAATACAAAGTTGCCACCTAAATATTTTATTTTAGGGAAACTTAGGAAACTCATGACTCGTGCCAAAGGCCACGTGTCCGTCATCACCAAGATTGTCTCGGTTTGGGAACTTAGGTACGAGAGGGGAAGGCCATGAATTGAGCACCCCTGCTCATCCAATCAAAGATTGGCCTTTACTAATCATGATTATGAATTTTATTTACATTATATGCTCTTGTTCCGGTTTATTAGGCTAGCATTACTATGTGAAGCGCACACACAAGTATAGACTAATTTATCACTTAAGCATTTATCCTCATGGCAAGCATGCTAAACATGGCAACAATCATACCTATGCAATATGCTAAAGTGAGTAAAAGGCTCACCTAGTACTCCAAACCAAAATAAACAAAAGAGTTAGAAAAAGACATGTTTCCTAATTATGCGATATGACTAATGCAACACATGTGATATACAATCTAAATAGACTCAGCTACCACATGGCATATGAAACAATTTGATATCATGCGGTCTAAGCACGCATTCAAAGAAGTATTAAACTAACAATGCAGTTAGAATGATAAACCGAGCCTCAGTGCATGCAATATAAATAGATGCAAAGCATGAAGTATGCTAAACAAAATGTGATGTCCCTAAACTATAAGCAGTTAAATAAAAGGGAGAAAGACGTGGGGTTGGAAGGCATGCACATTATTACAACAATGCGTTCTCATGAAGGAGAGTCCGAATGAATTAACTAACTAACTAACTAAGCTAAGCTAAGCTAATTAATACAAAACAAATCAAACTAGCTAAACTAATTAACTAATTACTACAAACTGAATGAATTAATTAACTAACTATTCTAGCTAATTAATGATCACAACATCACAACTTTAACTAATTAAATAATTACAACACAAGTGCAATTAAAAGAAGTAAGCTAAACAATTAAGTACTAAGCTAACTGTTTCGCCTCGGGAAGCGAGGGATGTTCATGCACATGCCCGATTTCCACCCGAAAAGTCCACTGTTTTGCTTTCGGAGAGCCTCTGTTGCACAAAGAACACCTACACTGTTGCCCACTTCCAGAATAACTCTGCTCTGCCTCAAAAACACTCTACTGAATTTTGCAACAGTGGCCGGCCAGCCACTGATGAGGACTACCAGCCACCAGTGATGGACGGCTGACCACCTGTCGGCCATAAAAAGAGTCTACCGGCCACTGATACACAGTTCATCTTGCTGCAACAGAGAACAAATAGAGCATGCACAGGGTATTTTCAAGGGTTTGTTTGCATAACTCACCTCTCCTTTTCATGAACAAATCAAAGGAGAAGTAAACTTAAGCCATAAACCACCAACTCAATCAATTTCCTTGCATGATGGCTTGTGAACCAAAGTGTGCAAGTTCAATAAATGCAACAAAATAAGACTCATACCTCCTCCCTTTCATGAATTGATCGAGGGAAGTGGTGACCTTGGAAACTTCAATCATGTCATCACTAATAAGTATGAAATGCCTCAAGCTTCCATGTGTTCAATTAACGTCCGATTGAACACAACCAAATTATTATCTTTCACCATTTTTAGCCTCGTTTTTATTACTCCATTTTAGATTACCATCCATTCTTTAATTCATTAAGTCCAACGATGAGTTTAAGTCCTGTAAATGGAAAGAATGCTCAAACCAAGTGTTGTTTTAGGCATGAAAAAGACATCTGACCATTGGTAATGAACCTCCTAAGGGATTAAACCATTACGCATGACATCTCAATCTCATGCTTTAAACAAACAAGTAGTTTGAACCACTTTCAAAGCAAAACCAAAAGCCAAGAAATGAGGGAGGTTGCAAAGATTATTAGTGCAGAAAATAAGTGAGAAAAGCATAAACAAATGCTATCAACTCAAAGAAGATGATGTCTAAGACCTAAAACACCATGCTCATGAGGACAATTACACTATAAGCATGTAAAACAAAGCTCAAATGCAACTATCAACCAAAAACAGTCCTCAAACAGGTTAAAAGCAATCCTAAAACATGCAGAATTGAGCTAAAAATGCTAGAGTAATAAGCTAAAACATAGCACAAGCTAGGCTAGTAAGCAAAACACAAGGAAGGGAGGCTAACCCCTCCAAATTTGGACTTCAAAACATGATTTTGGCCACTAAAAAAGCTCTAAAAAATAGTCTTTAAAAGTTCAAAAAAGATAGTAAAAGGATGGGAAACACAAGGGAAAAGGCCTTCAAAATAAGGTAAAAAAAGGGCTATTAACCCCTCAACCTTTAATGGCCTTAAAACCCAAGTTTCAGCCCAAAAATACAAAGGTTTTACAACCCAAAAATAGTTGAAAAATTACAAGAAAAAGAGTAGACAAAGCAAATAAATAGGCAAAGCCCTATGCCTTTGAAGAGGAAAACCAATTCCAAGAAACAAAACCAAGCAAACAACACCCTCAAGAGCTCCAACAAGCCTCAAAGACACCTTAACTCAAATATGGAGAGATTTGGTTAAGGGTGTATAGGCAAAGGTTGAGAGTATATAGGCTAAAATGTAGAAATTTGCTAGAAAGAGAGTAGTAGAGAGAGAGGAAAAATTTTGATCTCAAATTTTTCTAACCTCAAAACATGAGAGTGAGTCCTCCCATATATAGAAAACATGAGTTCCCTTCAAGAACATCAAGCCCTACACGTGGAGGCAGATTCATGCATCTGTGCAAACAGTTGGCACAACTGTTACAAAATATCTGCAAAAGAGACTGGTGGCCGGCCGGCCATCCATCACTAGTGGCTGGTAGGCCACATCAGTGGCTAGTAACTAAGAAATGATGGCCAGCAACCCAAAGGAGTGGCCGACAGACCACCAGAGGCTGCAAGCTTGAAAAGCACAAGGTTTGGTCCAAAACTGAAGGCAACAGGGGTGTTGGGTTAAAGCTCAAAGCTGTGGCATTCCGCTGAGGACTTTGAGCACTATAGACTCATCATCAGGTGTGCAAGCGATGGCGTCCAAGTTGTAATGGCCGTCAAAAATGGGGTGTCTACACCCGGATCTAAGGTCTATCTTGGAGAACACTTGTGCTCCATGAAGTTGGTCAAGTAGATCATCTATTCGAGGTAGTTGGTATTTGTTCTTGATGGTTACTCTATTCAATTCCCGGTACCCATCTTTCTTCTTAACAATAAGATTGGAGCACCCCAAGGTGAAGTGCTTGGGCAAATGAATTTCTTGTCTCAGAGTTCTTGGAGTTGAGCTTTTAATTCTTTCAGTTCAAAAGTTGACATTCTGTAAAGGGTTTTAGAAATTGGTTGTGTCTCGGGTACTACATCAATAGTGAATTCAATATCCTTATCAATTAACTCCTTAAGTAGGTCATTAGGAAATACATCAGGAAATTCATTTACTACAGAGATGTTCTCAATAGTAAAACTATCAGAAGTCGCAGTCAAAATGCAACATAAGTAACCCTGGCACCCTTTTCGTAATAAATTTCTGGCATTCACAAAAGAAATCAAATACGATGGAGGAATTACCTCATTTCCAACAAATACAAACTCAGGCATACGAGGTGGTCAAAACATAACAGTTTTATTCACACAATCAATAGTTGCACAATACTTGGTCAACCAATCCATGCCCAATATACAGTCAAAATGATCAATGCTCAAAGGTAGGAAATCAACGTACAATGTCATACCTCCAATGTAATGTTCCCAAAATATAACCATAAGTTCAACCAAAGCATATATATATAACTGCAAGAATCAGAGTGTAATGTTCTTTCATTTCATAATATTAATAGTACAAAAGAGTTTAGCAAAAATAAATGCCCTATAGGCTTACACCTTTCCAAGTCTTGGCTTGGTTACAACAAAAGAGAGACTAGCTCATACAATTAAATCCCTCGGCTGTAAAAAACTAAAACAAAACAAAGAAGCTCTTGCTCCCAAAATTCCTCCAAGCTATTGCCTTGGCGGAGGCATATCACCAAAACCTGAAAATATATTTCCCAAATAGGGTGAGCCACAGTCCAGTAGGAATCATCTAACACAATATATGAGGTTTAGCAAAGATAAAAGTACAACATGTATAAACAATGCCTGTGACAAAACATTCATATTTTCACCAGAATCATAATGTACCTTCTTCAAACCTTAATCCATTTCCTTTCAATTCATTTCAAGTTCATTTATTCATCTCAATTCATGAATCAATTCCATTCTCTTTCGACAACCTAACTGAGACTACAACTCAATAGTTTTCCAATCATACAATTAATACATAAACACTTCAATCTGCCATTTTACGGATATTTCGTCTGCGGGATCGTTATATATAATTTCGGGATTTTCACCCAAGACACTCCAGCCAACTTAATTTCAATGGAGTTCATCCCCTTTCTTCTCCCAAACAATGGAGTACATCCCCTTTCTCCTCCCAAACAATCATACATATACAATGTATTTAAACACATAATCATACATGGAGTACATCCTCTTTCTCCTCCCAAACAATCATACATATAAAATGTATTTAAAACGTGATCATATTCAATGATAACCAACAATGGATTAGTTTCAATTTACCTAATCCTCATGCAATTTCTACAACAATCATAGTTATCCTCCATCGATAGCCCAATACAGTTATTTCTAAACAGATATTCAATCTCAAGACAGATAGTTTATTCAAAATTTTCCAAAGATGTGAGATAATACATATCTAATTCCACTATTCATATCAATAACCATCCAATTTCACATTTTCAATGCCAATTTCAATTATTTATGCAAAATAACAAATTTGATCCAATTAGGGCAAAATTTCTCACTTTTCCAAACATTAACCCAAGTACCAAAATTAACAATTTTGACACAATATAATTTCATTTTCAAACCCCGTGCCCATTTATTTCACATTCACCAAAACCCCACTTTCCATTTCACACTCAAACCCTAGATTTGTTCACATTAACTCCAAATCTCACCATTGATACACAATGACAAATAACTAAGCTAAAGGCCATATGAAAGTGTAGAAAGATCCCTACCTCAAAGAGAGAAGATGAGTCAAGAAAGGATGAAACTTCAAAGATGTCCAGACCCAACTCTATTCAGATCAAAGTGTAGATCTTGGGATGCTCTATCCTTTTAACAAAGGTGAATCAATGGAGAAACCACTAGAACTAGGTGAAAATGCGGAGAAAGAGAGAGAGCGAGAGAGAGAGAGAGAGAGAGAGAGAGTGTGTGTGTGTGTTTTAGAGAGAGAGGGTCTCAACTTTAGGTTTTAGGATGAAAATATCTAAAAAAGTGATGTAAAAAGTCATTTTTGCAATCTGATATATGCATAATCCGCTCGAGCGGAAGAGTTGACGCTTAAGCGTCAGACACAAAAATGTCGATCCGCACAAGCGCAAGAAAGGCTATTCAAGCGCCAAGACAGAAACAACAAGACGCACACCCCTCAAGCGCACAAGGTGACACTTGAGCGTAGAAAACACAAATCTAGTAGTTTTGCAAACAACAGACCAACGCTCAAACGCAAGAAAGGCCGCTCGAGCGCCCACCCACTCGAGCGTAGAAAATACTCTCCCACTAGTTTTTCAGACTTGCAAAGTACTAAGGTCTGCAAAGCCCGCTCGAGCGAGCAAAGTGCTTCTTGAGCGGAGGAGTAAAATTTGCAAAGCCCGCTCGAGCGCGAGAAATGCCGCTCAAGCGGAGGACCAAAATTCTAGGCAACACAAGGTTTGAAAAACAAGCGAACAACCTGCCCAAACACAACCACAACAACTCAAAGGCCAATTTCAAAGAGATATAAGAGAAAAAAGAGGTAAATAACAATATGAAAGAATTAAACCCGAGTCCGAAATCTCACAAGAGTCGGATCAAAACCGGAATTTATATAACCAATCATTATATCACATGCCAAATATATATAAGCACATAACATAGAACCTCCAGATGGTGTAAACACGGATAGTAAACTGTTCATATGTTCTAACGGTCTAGTTAATTTCTGAGAAAAAACATGCGATACAAATGAATGTGTGGAGCTAGAATCGATCAACACATAGGCATTCTGAGCACAGATAGAGATTATACTTGACACCACTGATTCAGTGTTCTGTACATCATCAGGTACTAATGCAAAAACTCGGCCTTGTCTCAAAGTTTCTCCTCCAGTATTGGCTCTCACATTCGTTCTTGGTGTAGAAGCAGATCCAGGTGAACTTGCTGCAGGACAGATAATAGTGTTAAATCTCATCGAACAATCTCTAATCATGTGACTAGTCTTGCCATATCGAAAACAAGCGCCAAATGCACAATGACACGTGCCTTTATGCTTCCTTCCACATTCTAGACAAACTGGCATAGACCCATTGCTTTGGCTTAAACTACTTCAACATCTAGTATTTTGCCTTTTGCTTGTAAAGGATGAACGGCCCTTCCAAAAATTGGATCCAGATCTTTTGCCTCTCTATTCAGTTGTTGGAGCATTAGTATGTTTCTTTGCTACTAGTATGGCCTCTTCCATCAAGGCCCTATCAAGGACTTCCACATAAGTAGGCAATTTCAATACCTTCACTCGATCATACACGTCTAGATCTAAAGCCCCTTTCAAATTTTTGGGCCTTCTTATAATCTATGTCAACCATATGACGAGCTAATCTGGCCAACTCAGTAAACTTAGCCTTATACTCAGCTACAGACATCCTTCCTTGCTTCAATTCTTGAAATTCAAAAACTTTTTGATCCCAAAAATACTGAGGAAAGTACTTGTCATAAAAGATGTCATTGAATTACGCCCATGTCATGTTCCCATTATTAGTTCAAATCAACAACCACCATCTTTGGGCTTCATCTTTTAAGGTGTATGTGGCTAATAGAACTTTCTAAGTCTCAGAACAAGGAAATACCTCAAATAATTTCTCCATCTCAAGCAACCATGTCTCTGCCCTTAACGGTTCAATACCACCTAAGAAAGTCAGCGGTTTCATCTTCGTGAATTTCTAAGTTAAGTTTATGATGTCGTTGTTATCCAGTTCAACTTGGACCGGTGGGGTGGAGGAAGCAACAGTTGTTGTCTTTGTTATTGTGTCGTTACTTCAGTTAAGGCTACGAGCATTTGCTCCATTCGGCTCACTCGAGCCTCAGAGGATGCTGCTGTATCATCACTTCTTGTATTTTCCATTGCTATAAGGAAACAAGAGAACAATAAACATAAGCAAATAGTTTTTTTCACAGTGTTCGGAACATTCAATCCCAGTTCAGTCGTTTCAATTTCATGTGTTCATGTTCAGATGCAGTTTTTGCATGTACAGAAATTAATACACACACTCATACATGCAGATGAAATGCCCCTAACTCTTACTAGGACATCCTATAGCTCGTATGGACTCATGTGTGCAGTATAACGCGTGCTCTAATATCACTCTATCACGACCCAATCTCGCCCCTGTAGGTTTAGCCACGTAACCGGTCAGTAATTCTAGGATTACCAAAGGCCTTTGGATTGAATAACAAAATATAAGGGGCTGCAGAAGCAAATATATAGAATACAATGTCCATAGAGATGTATAGACATATATGAGACAGAAATATTTCAAACTTATATAATGTCAAACTTCCATACACATAGTATCATAAGGGACTTCACCCAAAGTACAGGTGGACAAACAAAACAAAAAGAACATCTTCAACAAGTTCACAAAACTTGACTTCTCAAAAAAGAACCTCCCTAGGAGGCACGGTGGCTAGCTGACCCAAAAACCCTCCAGGCAACAGCTTAGGCCTGGTCACGCGCCTGTTCACCTACATACATAATATAGATGGTGAGAAGAAGCCCAATGAATAATAACAGAGTAAAGGGTTTGAATGAATGACACCTCTTGTCAGATTCAAGAAACAGAAGCAGATTCATATTCATAATCTTGTTCAAACCATATACAAAAATCAAAGTTCATGCTTCATCATACATGGTACATCCGTTACCATTAGCATGCTTGTCAGTTCCATAAGGAACCTCCGGTACCGAGAACTTGTAATATACTTGAGCCATGGTATTATTACCCCCGGGCAAAGGCCATGTGTAGCACTTGTACCTTTTAAAACTTTTGGGAAGTGTATTTGAATCCTTTATTTTATTTTCGAAATCTTTGGTGTTGTTGTATCTTGGTCTTGAAGGAGTACAAATCAATTTAAACTTGTTGGGAGTGTTTGTTCACTCTTGTTTATGTTGAAAAGTTGTTTGGGAACTTAGAATTCTTGTTCTGGGGTTGACACCAATCTTGGTGGTGTCGACACTGGCCTTTTGTTGTTGGCCTCAAGGGTCGACACCAGTCTGGGAATGGCCAACCCTTGTCCTAGAATTGCTTGCTAAAATTTGGTGTCGACACCAGTCTGGGAAGGATCGACGCCTTACTGTAGACACCCCATTTTTGACCGACCTTAAGACTCAGACGTCACCGATTGAGCACTTGGTGATGTTGCATAATGTGCTCGTTCAGAAGTTTCAGAGTTGCGGCCGTGAGCCCTGCCTCCGGACTTCGGAACCCTCTTTTGTACTTTGCCTCGGTTTGCGAACCAGGCTCGGTTTTCTTTGTTTCTTTTCCTGAGGGGAGGGAGAGGTCCCGTAGACCATCTCTCAGTGGCCGTAGGCTACATTTCGTGGCCGTAGGCCATTTTGCCCATTTCGGAGTCCGGTTTCCGGTTTTTCGGGACCGTTGGCCGTGTGCCTCGGTTCGGGACCGCCTAACCACCTCCGTTTGTTCTGATTTTTAGCATACATCTTATTTAATCCCTTTTGAGGGACACTGGGGTCTGAGAAACCCACTTCGTGGCCGAACGCCACTTTCGGTGCTTAACAGCCCATTTTCGGGACCTCGAACTGCGCGTTTTGGTCCCCGAGCATTCGTTTTGCAACGGTTTTCGTTCATTTTTAGCAGGTACCTCTGTTTTATCACTAGAGAGGTCACTGAAGGGTGGGAGGCCATCAATTGTTGCAGCAACCAATTATACATCCTCCGACGCCCTCCGGCGCCCGTTTTTCGCACTTCCGGGCTAATGTTGAACCCCTTGAGCCCATTTTCTTGAACTTTGAACCACATACTTGTGATGTACACACATGAGAGGACCCTAAAAGTTCATGGCCGGCCAGTAATTCGACCTGACCCTTTTGAACCTCTCTTTCTGAGCTAATGTTGAACCCCTTGGGCCCATTTTCTTGAACTTTGAACTACATATTTGTGATGTACACACATGAGAGGACCCTAAAAGTTGGTGGCCGGCCAGTAATTCGACCTGACCCTTTTGAACCCCTCTTTCCGGGCTAATGTTGAACCCCTTGGACCCACTTTCTTGGACTTTTAACCACAGGGTTGTGTTGTACACACATAGGAGGACACCATCAATTGGTGGCCGGCCAGAAAATCTGATTGACCCTTTTGACCCCTAGCCGGCCGGCTAGGGGGTGTGGCCGGCCGGCCACCTGCAGCAAAAGTACCAGGCCGGCCGAGCTCCTTGCACTGTTCCCTTTACAGCTGTGGGGCTTTATCCCCCAGAAAAGATCTTTATCCGGGGGATATTTTGTGGGGGAAAGTTGCTCTCCTTTTCCCCCACCTTTGCACCCCCTTTTTGGCCTTTATAACAAGCAAGCTATATCACATGTTGGGGTTAGAAAAATTGTTCTTCAAGCCTCCATACACAACTCCATCTTTATCCCTCTCATTTCCTTGAAAATCTCTAAGTCCCTAAGCACCATTTCTTCTACACCACCAAGCTCTACCATCACCACCTCATTTCCAGCAACAAGGAAGGCTTCTCAAAGGCTAAAGGAGCTGCAAATTGGTCCAAGAAGCAACAAAAGCTTTGATCTTCAAGGGTGAGTAACATTTCTTCTCTTTGACCCTTTTTCTTGATCCATTTGTAAGCCCCACTTGCTTTTTGTTTCAAGCTCCGGTCCTAACTGAAAGTGGCCCTCTTTTGAGCTCATTTTCACTTTTCATTAAGGGCTCAACCCTGTTTGAGCCCTCCATGATGCACTTGCTTCATTGATCCTCTTATATGTCATAGTCTTGCATGCTATTTTTGGCCCATGAGTAATCTGTTTTTGAGCATGTTGTAAACTGATAATAGGCTTATTTTGAGCCCCTCTTCAACATTGAAGAAGGCTCAACACCATTTGGGACTTCCATGTTGTACCTACCTTTATACTCCTCTTTTCTTCCCCATTCTTGCATGCAATGGCAGCCTACCATGATTTTGTTTTTGGCCATTTTACAGTTCTGAAAAAGTGCTTATTTTGGTCCATTCTTCATGTTTCATTTAGGCCCTTTCATGGTTTGGGACCTCCATATGCCACTTCATGTTATATCTCTCTTTTATTCCCCATTCTTGCATGTTTAGTTAGCCTATCATGCTTTTGTTTTTGGCCATTTTACAGTTCTGGAAATAGTCCTATTTTGGCCCATTCTACATGTTTTATTAAGGGTCTTTGGCTGTTTGGTGATTATTTTGCATACCTCATGTTATAGCACCTTTTGAGCCTCAATCTTGTGCCTTTTTTTTAGCATGTTTGTATACTGATTTGAGGTTTGACATATACTGTAAATATTCATATTTTTGGTCCCTCTTCAATGTTGTAGAAGGAAATTATTCAGTTTGGGTTTTTCTTATATCACTTGCTTCATTACCCCTCTCTTGGCCCCTATTCTTGCATGCCATTTTTGCCATACCTATGCTTGCTGTTTGGCCATGTTTATAACTGTGAAAGTGCCTTTTTTGGGACTGTCTAGCTTCTGTCTTTGCATTGCATGTCCATGTTGTGCATGTTTGGCATAGCTATAGGCCATTTCGGGTGCCTAAATTCGCATTTCGGGACAATTCCATGCATTTGGTGTCATTTCGCCGCATTTCGGGACTGTTTTCCCCCATATTTTAGTGCTGAAATTCCATTAGAATGATTGCATGCCATTTCCATGTCATTACACCGCATTTTGCCATCGCCTCGGTTTGCGTGCCCGTGTGCACGCATTTCGAGGCACTTCGTTTTTATCCGACGGCATCCTATGTGAGTGTGGCTGAGGCTCACTCATGTTGGTATAAGCCCACATCATCATTTCATGTCATTACATCATTTCTGTCATCGCCTCGGTTTGCGTGCCCGTGTGCACGCATTTCGAGGCACTTCATTTTTATCCGTCGGCATCCTATGTGAGTGTGGCTGAGGCTCACTCATGTTGGTATAAGTCCATATCACATTTCCATGTCATTGCATCGCATTTTGCCATTGCCTCGGTTTGCGTGCCCGTGCGCACGCATTTCGAGGCACTTGCCTCAGTTTGCATGCCCGTGCGCACGCATTTCGAGGCACTTCATTTTTATCCGTCGGCATCCTATGTGAGTGTGGCTGAGGCTCACTCATGTTGGTATAAGTCCATATCACATTTCCATGTCATTGCATCGCATTTTGCCATTGCCTCGGTTTGCGTGCCCGTGCGCACGCATTTCGAGGCACTTCATTTTTATCCGTCAGCATCCTATGTGAGTGTGGCTGAGGCTCACTCATGTTGGTATAAGTCCATATCACATTTTCATATCATTCGCATTGTGTATGCCATTGCCTCGGTTTGCGTGCCCGTGTGCACGCATTTCGAGGCACCTCATTTTCGTAGCATAGTGCATACTAGGTTGTATCTTAGATTGCATTCTGTCATTTTCTCGGTTTGCGTGCCCGTGTGCACGCACTTCGAGGCATCTCACTTTCATAACATTGTGTATGTTAGGATTATATCTTAGTTGCATTTCATGCATATCATGCATATTGCATCGTGTCCGGAATAGGAGTTAGCCCGGGCACGGGAAACGAGGTGCGTTTCGTACTTCAAGTGACGGAACGTGTCTCAATTCCCCAGTCACCGACACTCCGGATTATCCATGATGGAGTTAGGTTTTAGTTGTAGTTTCATGTGCATTCATCCTATATTGTGTTGTGCATTTCGACTCCTCAGCCATCATGCCTCGGTATGCGTGATTGGTGGCACGAGGATCGAGGCATGCATACATTTGTGAAAATACATTGCTATGCCCCTTTCCTGCTCTCTGTTGCAGCAAAACGAAGAATCAGCAACTTTTTAGGGCTTGGCACGCATTTCAAGAACAGGTGTAAACAGAGGCTAATTGGGGCATTCCGGTGGATTTCCGCGCAAGACAACCCGGACATGCATCATCCATCAGAAGCAAGGCAGTCCCTGGCTTGCATGCCAGTTTTACCGCTTTCTTAGTTAATTCATTAATTAATTAGAAATTTGTACATTATTCGGACTGTAATATTTTGGACTGTAATATTCTTTTATTCGGGACTGTATTATTTATTTGGACCCTCTGAGTGAGGGCACAACTGTAATAAGTGTGCGTGAGTGTGATGTATGTCATCCAACCCCACGTCTTTCTCCCTTTTATTTATCCGCTTATGATGGTTAGATTAGGGCATATTTAAATTAGCATACAGTATGACAGCATGTTTGCATTCATTCATCTGTATTGCATGCACCGGGCTCGGCGCATCATACTAACTGCATTGTACTTTCAATTTCAAAGTTGAATACATGATAGTTGTAACATTTCATATGCCATCTTAGAATAGCCGAGCCTGCTATAATTGCATTTTGCATGTGTTGCATTAGGCATTTCTGTATAGTTAGGATCATGCATGATTTCTAATGAATTCCTATTTTGGCTTGGAGTACTCGGTAAGCTTTATGCTTTAGCATCCTTGCATGCGTGTGAGTGACTGCCATGAATAGCATGCTTACCATGAGGCTATGTGCTTATCTGATATAACTGCCTGAATGCCTGTGGGTGAAGGTTGGGTTACTTAAATTGGAATAAATCATCAAATGTTTTAAAGCCTACCTGCGGGTAGCAAACCATTTTCAAAAACAAACATGAAATGTTTCGTTCCAATTCAGGCGACCCGGTCTATATTTGTATGCTGTGCGCATCACATAGTAACCTAGGCTAATAAACCGGAATAAGAATTCACAAAGTTTTCAAAAATAGATATCATGGTTAGTAGAGGCCGGTCTATGACCGGGCGAGCGGGGGTGCTCACGAAGTGACCTTCCCCAATCGTACCCAAGTTCCCGAGCCGAGGCAACTTTGGTGATGACGGACACGTGGCCTTTTGGCACCGAGTCAGGGTTTCCTAAATTTCCCAAAATAAAATATTTAGGTGGCGACTCTGTATCTAGCAAAGCAGTCCATGTTTGGCACTTCTTTCAAAAATCTGTTTTTTCTTAAAACGATTTGCCGGATTTGGACTCTTTGGTTCAGACTTAGAACCGTGACTAACGAAAGTCGAGTCCGAGCTGTAGCGAGGTCCCCCGCGGGCTGTCTACACTTACCTGTTACACACTTTGCTTTTCTGCCTGAAGGGTCAACACATCTGTTTGAATGGTCGACACCTGCGTGTAAATTTTAGCTTTTTAGGTCGGTTTGGGCCCTACTTTAGGGGGTTTTCGACTTGTTCTTTTCATTTGACTTTGGGTCTATTATTCTATTATTACCTTGCTACTATAAATAAGCTCCAAACACTTATTCATGTCATTTTTTCCTTCTCTTTTCCTTCTCTACGTTGTGAGTTCTCTTCTCTCTCTCTAAACTCAAGCTTTTTCATCCCAGATCTTTAAATATACTCACCTAGAGTGATCTTTTCACCTTGGTCCCTTGAGAAAGATTGTAGATCTCGTCAAAGACTTTATTTTGATCCAACTAGTTCGTGGTTTCATCGCCGGTAATTTTTGGGTTGTTTTCTCTTTGCTTCAAGATGTAGAGATTTCTTTGCTCCTTTTCAATACCTCATCTATAGATAGTTGTAATGCCCTCAAAATAACACATTAAACCCATCAATAGAGACATGCATTGGTAATAAAGATAAACATTCTTCTATTCATCAGAGTAGTTCTTTACAAAATTATTACATGTTAATCAACAAAAGCAAATACCCTACGGGCTTACAACTTTCCAAGTTAACACTTGGTTACAACAAAAGAGTGCTAACTCATTTACACATTAAGCCCTTGGCTTGAATTTACATGTAATACATCAAAAATAAGACAGCAAAAGTGTGTCCGCCTCTAGCCTCCCAAGCTACGTCCTTGGAGGTGGCATGCTACCTGCACCTGAAAATGATATTCCCATATAGGGTGAGCCACAACCCAGTAGAAATACACTAAACCAAATATGAACAATGACTAAAAGATTAGCAGTTGATAGATGGCCTACACTGATACTTTCTCTTATCACACTTTACAGTTTCATGACATACAAGTCCATGTTACAATTCATTTTCCAGTTCCTTTCAATTCTCAATTTACAACCATGGCTTAGAACCTGGCCAACAACTCATATGAGACAGTAACTCATATCAAACACTTCCCATTTCATGATAGATAAGCATACTAGCTATATCACACAACAACAGATAAGCATACAAGCTATATCATCACTTCCACAGATATGCATATGAGCACTATCACACTTCCAATGACAAGCATATGAGCTCTATCAATACATCACTAGATAAGCATATGAGCTCTATCTACGGAGTCCATCCCCTATCTCCTCCCAACAACATCCGGTTTAGAAGTCCATCCCTATCTTCCCCTAAACCGTGGAATACATCCCCTATCTCCTCCAACACAACACAATGCATATAAACAATAATTATACACATCATCACACAACACATAAATTTAGCGTGTTCTTTCAATCATCATACTTAATGACTCATCCCAGTGATTAGTTTACGTTTGCCTAATCATCATGCATTGTCTACAACAATCACGACTATCCTCCATCGATAGCCCAAAGCAGTTGTTTCTATACAGAAAATAAATACAACAATGGATATATAATCAACATTTCAACTAGGTGAGTGATAAATAATCCAACTACACCCTTTAACCCCTTCCCTTTCCAATTTCCACATTCTCAATTCAATTCCTCATTTCCAATAATTAATTATACAAATTAATCAATCAATGTAATTAGGACATTTTCCATAATCTACATTTCAACCCTTAGGTCCCATTTTCATTAATGTCTTAACATTAATTTCACCTTTTTCATGCCAAACATGCATCTAGGCTTTATATAGCCAAAACCCAAACTTTTGCAAATTTACACAAAAGCCCCAAACTTTCACAAAATTACCAAACTAACCCCAACATCTCAAAATACTAAAATTTAAAGACAAAGCTCATAGTAAGGAGAAGGTTATCCCTACCTCAAAAGATGACTCCCAACCGAGAAGACGAAGAAAACGGAAGTGCTCCAAACCACAAACTTTTCAGGTCAAAAGGTAGCCCTCGACGATCAACAACTCTTTCGTAAAGACCAAAAGTGAGCAAACAACTCCTACTAGATCAAATCTAAGAGAGAAGGGCCGGTTTTAGAGTGAGAAGCTCTGAAAATGGCTTTTTGGAAAAGTAAGAGAGAGAAAAGATCTTGAAAAAGTGATCCAAAAGTCGGATCTCAGATTTATATAAAAGTCGCCCCGCTCAAGCGTCAAACTCCCCGCTCGAGCGTCACTCATAGACTCCCGCTCGAGCGTCAACAATCCCGCTCGAGCGGCGGATACACACTCCCAGAACTTTTACAGAACCAGGTCTCTGCTCGAGCGTCAACCCTCCCGCTCGAGCGTCACACACAACAACCCGCTCGAGCGTCAAAACTCTCGCTCAAGCGTACAACTTTGCAGAGAAGATACTGGAAGATGGAAAACTACGCTCGAGCGTCGAAAACCCCACTCGAGCGGACAGACAACAACGAAGGGCCTGCTCGAGCGTCAAAATCCCCGCTCGAGCGTGAGGGCCAAAATCTGGGCAACTACTCTTGGTTTCTAAGTTCAACCAACCTGTTTCAAACTCGCCCAACACAACTCAAGACTCGAATGCCAGGCGTAAAGGATGTAAACAAGACATATACAACAACCAACTCCACAGAACCTAAGTCCGGGTACAACAGTTAAAGAAAAGGGGAAACCGGGATCGCTATAACCTCCCCCCCTTAAAGAATTTCGTCCCCGAAATTAAACGCAGTTTCAAAAAAAAGGTTTTCTCCATGTCCAACAATATTACGACATGATATTTAAACATTTCGACCCATTACCGGTCAATTCCATCCCTTTTCAAGAGGTATTTCACAATGTATATTATAAGTGCATTATTATCATGCAATTTCCTTCCATTTCCAACCATTTTCAACATGCATGGTTCACAGTTCATGTCATTATCAATATACATGATACAACTCCAATTCTACAATATAGCCAACATAAGCAATATTATAATCAACTCCCATATCAGGGTAAGTTCTACAACATATTTCCATTAAACCAAAACATTACCAATGTTTTACAACTTAAGACATATATAAAGCTCTTAAGTCCAGCAATATTACAAAATCTAAATACAAGATTACACATCAATAAACATGTCCGGATATTTCTCGCGGACCTCCAACTCACATTCCCAAGTGGCTTCCTCCACTCCGTGATGTTTCCACAAAACCTTCACTAAAGTGATGGTCTTGCCACGCAGGACTTGATCTCGTCTATCCAAGACCCGAACCGGTCTCTCCTCATATGAGGCATCCTCATCTACCTCTAAGTCGGTCCAATCTAATACATGCGATGGATCCGCCTCGTACTTCTGAAGCATACTCACATGAAACACGTCATGGACTCCGGACAACAGTGGCGGCAACGCTAAACGATAAGCAACCTCGCTAATCCTCTCAAGGATCTCAAAAGGCCCAATAAATCGAGGGGATAACTTCCCACTCTTCTCGAACCTCATCAAACCTCGCCTAGGTGATATTTTCAAGAAAACATGATCACCTACCTCAAATGCCAAAGGCCTCCTCCTATGGTCGGCATAAGATTTCTGACGACTCTGGGCTATAACCAGCCTCCTACGAATAAGTTCAACTTTCTCCGTCGTCTCTCTAACCAACTCCGGACCCAACAAAGGTGCATCACCCACATCGGCCCAACACACTGGAGACCTACACGGTCGGCCATACAAGGCCTCAAACGGTGCCATACCGATACTAGACTGAAAACTATTGTTGTAGGCAAACTCCACCAATGGTAAGTGCCTCTCCCACGTCCCACTAAAGTCAAGGACACAACCCCGAAGCATATCCTCAAGGATTTGAATAGTACGCTCAGACTGCCCGTCAATCTGAGGATGATAAGCCGTACTAAAGGTCAACTTAGTACCCAAGGCACTCTGCAAACTCTGCCACAACCTAGCAGTAAAACGAGGATCTCTATCTGAGACGATCGTCACTGGGACCCCGTGCAGTCTCACTATGTCCCGAATATACAAGTCGGCAAGATGATCTACCGAATCTCTCACGCGCATGGGAATAAAGTGTGCCGACTTAGTTAACCGGTCAAAAACCACCCAGATAGCATCACTACCCCGCTGAGTCCTCGGAAGACCTACAACGATGTCCATAGTGATATGCTCCCACTTCCACTCGGCAATAGGCAAGGGTTGCAACAAACCCGCTGGCCTCTGATACTCGGCCTTCACTTGCTGGCAAGTAAGCCACTTCGATACGAAAACAGCCACATCTCTCTTCATACCCCGCCACCAAAACTGGCGACCCAAATCCCGATATATCTTAGTGCCTCCCGGATGCACCGCAAGACGTGAATGGTGAAACTCTCGGAGTACTTCCTCTCGGCAAGACTCCGGCACAAACAAACGGTCTCGGTATCTCACACTCAGGTCGGGATACACCGTCAAACCCTTCTCAACCTTCCCACCTGAGATCTTCTCTCGGAGGGATTCTACCTCAAGGTCACCTCTCTGTGCCTCTAACACTCTAGTCACAAGTGTAGGCTGACCGACAACGGAAAACAAGGCTGCAGCCTCAACAGATTCGCCCAGTAGCAAATCAAACTCGCCAAGTGCTCCCAACATCTCCCATTCTCGGATGGCAATACAAGCTACATCACTAATGGATTTCCTACTAAGGGCATCGGCCACAACATTGGCCTTTCCCGGGTGATAATGCAACTCAAAGTCGTAGTCCTCAATGAACTCCATCCATCTCCTCTGCCTCAAATTCAAGTCTCTCTGTGTAAACAGATACTTCAAACTCTTGTGGTCCGAGAACACCTCGAATTTCTCACCATAAAGGTAATGCCTCCAAATTTTCAAGGCAAAGATCACTGCTGCTAACCCTAGGTCGTGTGTAGGGTAATTCTTCTCGTGAATTTTCAACTGATGTGAGCCATAAGCTACCACTTTCCCCTCTTGCATCAACACACAACCCAAACCCTCTCGTGAGGCATCACAATAAACTGCATAACCCAACCCTCTCTCCGGAATAATCAAAACCGGAGCGGTGGTCAATCTAACCTTCAGCTCCTCGAACGACTTTTCACAAGTCTCACTCCACACAAATTTGACTCCCTTTCGAGTCCATCTAGTCAACGGCGAAGCTAGTCTGGAGAAATCTTTCACAAACCGACGGTAATACCCAGCTAATCCCAGAAAACTGCGGATCTCAAACACACTCTTAGGCTGTGCCCAATCTTGCACTGCCTCAACCTTGGATGCATCAACAGACACCCCTTCCCTGGATACCACGTGGCCTAAGAATTTGACTTCCTTCAGCCAGAACTCACACTTCCCAAACTTGGCATACAGCCTATGGGCTCTAAGTAACTCAAGCACTACTCTTAAGTGTGTCTCGTGCTCCTCCTCTGAAGGCGAATAAATCAGGATGTCGTCCACGAAAACGACTACAAATCGATCCAAGAATTCCCGGAAGATCCGGTTCATCAAGTCCATAAAGACTGCCGGTGCATTGGTAAGCCCGAATGGCATCACCAGAAACTCATAATGGCCATACCGCGTACGGAATGCCGTCTTAGGAATATCCTCCTCCCTGACCCTCAACTGGTGGTAACCCGATCTCAAGTCTATCTTAGAGAAACAACGGGAACCCTTCAACTGGTCAAACAGATCATCTATACGGGGCATAGGGTACTTATTCTTGACTGTAGCCCGATTCAACTTTCGGTAGTCTATACACAATCTCAAGGCACCATCTTTCTTTTTAGCAAAGAGGGCCGGTGCTCCCCACGACGAAACACTAGGGCGAACAAAACCCTTATCTAGTAATTCCTGGAGCTGAACTTTCAACTCAACCAACTCAGCTGGAGCAAAACGATAAGGTGCCATAGAAATCGGCGCTGTGCCGGGCACTAAATCAATAGAGAACTCTATCTCTCGATGAGGTGGCAAACTAACAAGGTCCTCGGGAAGGACATCCGAATACTCACAAACCACCCTCGGCAACACAAGCTGGGTCTCACCACACTCACCACTCTCAAAGCTAGCAAGTAGACCACTAAGCTCACTTCACCCTCGCGAATCATACCCCGGTGACAAAACACTACCAACCCGGTCTCCCAAGAAATGGAACCACTCTCCGCTCAAGGTACATAACGTGACCCTCTGGCGGTAGCAATCGATAACAGCCCGGTATGACGATAGTCAGTCCATACCCAATATAACATCAAAGCCCTTCATGGGCATGACAACAAACGGAAAGGAAGCCTATGGTCGGCGACCTCTATATCACAACCTCTAACACCTTGTTTCAAGATCAGTTCACCCCCAAGAGGTGACACTACACAAATAGGAGATGCTAACTGTGCTAACTCCAATTCCAAAACAGATGCAAATGCAGCAGATACAAAAGAATGAGATGCACTCGTGTCAATCAACACACTAGCCTCCGAGTTGCAAAACAGAAAAGTACCTCTCACTACCGATGGAGCCGGTACTAAATCCTGTGCGGTAATAGCATACACGCGCCCTGTAGGCCCCTGATCTACCTGCTCACCTCTCGGAGCATACGACTGCTGCACTGACTGGGATGACGAGGCTCCCAGATTGGCCCTCGAGGCCTGCACAGACTGAGCTGGCTGAAATCGCTGCGTCTGCCTAGAACCAGACGCTCTCGATGTGGCACCCAACTGTGGGCAATACCTCTTCAGGTGCCCAGGCTGACCACACTGATAGCAAGACAAAGATTGGCCTCTGCCCTGACTCTGGCCCTAAGGTCTAGCTGAAGAAGAAGCAGCTCGCTGACCCCCTCCCTTCTGCGGGCAAACCGAAGACTTGTGACCCAGCTGGCCACACGCAAAACAAGTCAGGCCTCCCTGACTACCTCTCCCTGAGCCTGCACTCGGCACCGGAAAGGTCGATCTAGCCACACCGCCCTACGACTGCTGAGGGTTAGAACCCCTCTATCTCCTACCGTCACCCTGACCATCTTGGCTCCTCTTGCAGCCTCTCTGCCCCTCATCCTCCTCCTGCATTATGAGCTCCATATGAGCTGCAGCATCCACTAAGTGTCTATACTCTCGGATGTAAGACCCACCAACTCTCAGCTTGAGACCCCGCCTCAACTTCCGCTCAAACTCATAGCAATAGTGTTCTTCAGACGCCACCAACTCAGGTGCAAACCTGGACAAACTAGTGAAAGTGGCCTCAAACTCTGCCACTGACATGCCCTGCTGATTAAGCCGACTAAACTGATCCCTCAACTTCTCCCTAGCCACTGCAGATAAGAACCTCTCTTGGAAAGCATTTACAAACGCCTCCCATATACCACCAACACGAGCCTTCTCGTACTTCCACCATTGACCCGCATCTCCCTTCAGCTGGAAAGATGCCAAGGTCATTTTCAGTGCCCCGTCCTCGATGCCAAGCATCTCGAACGTCTTACTCATTTGTTCCAACCACTCGTCAGCCTTCAGTGGCTCCTTTGGATCCGCAACAAACTCATCCGGGTTAGACCGGAAGAACTCCCTCTTCAAGAAAGAAGGCCCTGCCTCAGCTGCCTGATTCCCAGCCCTGAGAATACCCAAAGCCCCTGCTATCTCTCATGCCAAGGCACTCATAGCCTGCTGGCCCGCTGGCTCGGCCATGTTGGCCTGACCAACACCCTCCTACACTACCGGAATATCATCCGGTAAAGGTGCTTCCTGCCTCGCTGGCCTACCACGCCTAGCACCTCTTCCTCGTCCTGACATCCTAATGAAGGTAATACAGAACGTTAGCACATTCACAATGTGCCAAAACTAAACACTCACGTCCTAATGCATGGACAATTGTAATTCACTCCACGTAAGCACATAAACACATAAGCACTTACGAATTTCATCTCCGGATAATGATAGTCCCGAGGCGTTACTAGAGTTCCGGTCAGAAACAGCATTGATCAAGTGCCTTTCCAACAAGACTCCCAGAAACCCAAGGATCCAATCAACATCCTAAAAACTACATTCCATACCCACATAATCACATAAGCATGTTATCAATTAAGCACATAACATATGACACTACATCTAAGTCTCTATCAAGCGAGACAAATTTTGTTAATAAAGATAACGCCCTCAAAATAACACATTAAACCCATCAATAGAGACATGCATTGGTAATAAAGATAAACATTCTTCTATTCATCAGAGTAGTTCTTTACAAAATTATTACATGTTAATCAACAAAAGTAAATGCCCTACGGGCTTACAGCTTTCCAAGTTAACACATAGTTACAACAAAAGAGTGCTAACTCATTTACACATTAAGCCCATGGCTTGAATTTACATGTAATACATCAAAAATAAGACAGCAAAAGTGTGTCCGCCTCTAGCCTCCCAAGCTACGTCCTTGGAGGTGGCATGCTATCTGCACTTGAAAATGATATTCCCATATAGGGTGAGCCACATCCCAGTAGAAATACACTAAACCAAATATGAACAATGACTAAAAGATTAGCAGTTGATAGATGGCCTACACTGATACTTTCTCTTATCATACTTTACAGTTTCATGACATACAAGTCCATGTTACAATTCATTTTCCAGTTCCTTTCAATTCTCAATTTACAACCATGGCTCAGAACCTGGCCAACAACTCATATGAGACAGTAACTCATATCAAACACTTCCCATTTCATAATAGATAAGCATACTAGCTATATCACACAACAACAGATAAGCATACAAGCTATATCATCACTTCCACAGATATGCATATGAGCACTATCACACTTCCAATGACAAGCATATGAGCTATGTCAATACATCACTAGATAAGCATATGAGCTCTATCTACGGAGTCCATCCCCTATCTCCTCCCAACAACATCCGGTTTAGAAGTCCATCCCCTATCTTCCCCTAAACCGTGGAGTACATCCCCTATCTCCTCCAACACAACACAATGCATATAAACAATAATTATACACATCATCACACAACACATAAATTTAACGTGTTCTTTCAATCATCATACTTAATGACTCATTCCAGTGATTAGTTTCCGTTTGCCTAATCATCATGCATTGTCTACAACAATCACGACTATCCTCCACCGATAGCCCAAAGCAGTTATTTCTATACAGAAAATAAATGCAACAATGGATATATAATCAACATTTCAACTAGGTGAGTGATAAATAATCCAACTACACCCTTTAACCCCTTCCCTTTCCAATTTCCACATTCTCAATTCAATTCCTCATTTCCAATAATTAATTATACAAATTAATCAATCAATGTAATTAGGGCATTTTTCATAATCTACATTTCAACCCTTAGGTTCCATTTTCATTAATGTCATAACATTAATTTCACCTTTTTCATGCCAAACATGCATCTAGGCTTTATATAGCCAAAACCCAAACTTTTGTAAATTTACACAAAAGCCCCAAACTTTCACAAAATTACCAAACCAACCCCAACATCTCAAAATACTAAAATTTAAAGACAAAGCTCATAATAAGGAGTAGGTTATCCCTACCTCAAAAGATGACTCCCAACCGAGAAGACGAAGAAAACGGAAGTGCTCCAAACCACAAACTTTTCGGGTCAAAAGGTAGCCCTCGACGATCAACAACTCTTTCGTAAAGACCAAAAGTGAGCAAACAACTCCTACTAGATCAAATCTAAGAGAGAAGGGCCGGTTTTAGAGTGAGAAGCTCTGAAAATGGCTTTTTGGAAAAGTAAGAGAGAGAAAAGATCTTGAAAAAGTGATCCAAAAGTCGGATCTCGGATTTATATAAAAGTCGCCCCGCTCGAGCGTCAAACTCCCCGCTCGAGAGTCACTCACAGACTCCCGCCCGAGCGTCAACAATCCCGCTCGAGCGGCGGATACACCCTCCCAGAACTTTTACAGAACCAGGTCTCCGCTCGAGCGTCAACCCTCCCGCTCGAGCGTCACACACAACAACCCGCTCGAGCGTCAAAACTCTCGCTCGAGCGTACAACTCTGCAGAGAAGATACTGGATGATGGAAAACTACGCTTGAGCGTCGAAAACCCCGCTCGAGCGGACAGACAACAACGAAGGGCCCGCTCGAGCGTCAAAATCCCCGCTCGAGCGTGAGGGCCAAAATCTGGGCAACTACTCTTGGTTTCTAAGTTCAACCAACCTGTTTCAAACTCGCCCAACACAACTCAAGACTCGAATGCCAGGCGTAAAGGATGTAAACAAGACATATACAACAACCAACTCCACGGAACCTAAGTCCGGGTACAACAGTTAAAGAAAAGGGGAAACCGGGATCGCTATAATAGATATGTGGTAGATTTTATTGCATAAAAACCATATTCATTATGAATTTTCTTGAAAGCCATGAAAGGAGATCTAAGGTTTGATATTTGTGATTGGACTTGTTAAGTTGTTTGTTGTTTGGGTTAATTGGGGAAATGATTTATTATGTTTGTGAAGAGAATGAGGAAAGCCCTAATTTAATATTATTGATTTAATGGATTTAAAAGGGAGGAAGTTGAATAATCTTTGTATTTTGTTAATATGGGTTTTATAATTGTGTTTATATCAAAAGAAAATAAAAAGAGAAGTAATCACGGTGTTGGTATTGTTTTAGACTAAACATGTGTAGTTGAGTTGAGTTATGGTTTTGATACCAATGGAATTGGTTTTGTAAAATAAAGAGAATGGATTTGGTTTTGGTTTTGTAAAATGACGAGAATGAATTTTTAGAAAATGGTTGGATTTGGGAAAAAAATGGGGTTTTGCCCTAATAATGTTTCACACAATTATTTTGTATAAATAATGGAATTGGTATGAGAAGTGTGAAATTGGATAGATATGTATATAAATGCTGGAGTTGGATAATTGTCATCTCTCATCTATGAAAATATGGATAGTTTATCTATTTTGGAGATTGTAGATCTGTTTAGAAATAACTGTATTGGGCTATTGGTGGAGGATAGCTATGATTGTTGTAGAAATTGCATGAGGCTTAGATGAATTAAAACTAATCAGTTGTTGGTTGCCATTGAATATGACTATGTTTTAAATACATTGTATATGTATGATTATTTGGGAGGATAAAGGGGATGTACTCCATGTTTGGGAGGAGATATGTGATGGACTCCATTGAAATTAAGTTGGTCGGAGTGTCCTGGGTGAAAGTCCTGAAACCGCACATATACATAGGTGCCAGATCCCGCTGACGAAATTTCTGTAAAATGGCAGATTGAACTGTGTGTGTGGTAATTGTGTTGATTGGAGAACCACTGAGTTGTAGTCTCAGTTGGGTTGTTAAAAGATAATAAAATTGGCTCATGAATTGAAATGAATTGTCCTGAAATGAAGTAAGACTAAAATGGCTTAAGGTGTATCTGTGGCCTGGCATTGCGTTATGGAAAGGTGTATTCTTGGCTTACCGTGCTTAAGGCAGGTTGAGAAGAACTTATTTATCATTATTGTCTCAGTGTAACTGTGTATATTATGAGTTATGATGGCTATGGTTCTGGAGGGCCGAGTTGCCTCATTTGTTGAGTAAATAATTGTTGGTTGCTTGTTGTTTTCCATTTGTACTAAAGGTATATATGTATATATATGAACGTATTGGAAACAGACATAAGTACTGTATTGAGATTGTAAATAATGTGAAGAACATTGAATACATATAAACATGTTTCAAAAAGACAAATCAGATGTGCATCCGGAAAGTGGGAGAAAATGTAATGGGCTTTGTGAAGTTATTTTCAGAAACTTGTTATTGTCATATGAATTTTGGAAAAAGGTAACAAGAAGAAAGAAAAGTAAATTGCTTATGTTGTTGAATGAAATGAATGATTTTGAGAAAAGTTCTTATATAAGTATTTCTATATAAATCGTCACATTATGTAAATGATAAGATTTGAAGCATTCACGATCATAGCTATCTGTATGTTATTATTGTTTAGAATCATATTGGGATCCCTACTGGACTTTATGTTCATCACACATTGCTAATCCTTTTTCAGGTGAACGTTGAGAAGTTATAGACGTCCCCGAACGCCCCGGGAGGATGAAGTCCCGTTCTGTTCATTTGGGGTCACTACAGCTTAGGACTCTAAAATTGTCACGGTTCTAAGTCTGAACCAAAGAGTCCAAATCCGGCACATTGTTTTTAAAAAAACAGATTTTTGAAAGAAGTGCCAAACATGGACTGCTTTGCCAGATACAGAGTCGCCACCTAAATATTTTATTTTTGGGAAATTTAGGAAACCCTGACTCGGTGCCAAAAGGCCAAGTGTCCGTCATCACCAAAGTTGCCTCGGCTCGGGAACTTGGGTACGATTGGGGAAGGTCACTTCGTGAGCACCCCCGCTCGCCCGGTCATAGACCGGCCTCTACTAACCATGATATCAATTTTTTGAAAACATTGCGAGTTCTTATTCCGGTTTATTAGCCTAGGTTACTATGTGATGCGCACAGCATACGAATATAGACCGGGTCGCCTGAATTGGAACGAAACATTTCATGTTTGTTTTTGAAAATGGTTTGCTACCCGCAGGTAGGCTTGAAACATTTGATGATTTATTCCAATTCAGATAACCCAACCTTCACCCACAGGCATTCAGGCAGATATATCAGATAAGCACATAGCCTCATGGTAAGCATGCTATCATGGCATTCACTCACACGCATGCAAGGATGCTAAAGCATAAAACTTACCGAGTACTCCAAGCCAAAAACAGAAACTACATTAGAAATCATGCATGAATCCTAAGTATACAAAAATGCCTAATGCAACACATGCAAAATGCAACTATAGCAGGCTCGGCTATTCTAAGATGGCATATGGAATGTTACAACTAACATGTATTCAATTTGGAATTGAAAGTACAATGCAATTAGTATGATGCGCCGAGCCCGGTGCATGCAATACAGATGAATGAATGCAAACACGCTGTCATACTGTATGCTAATTTAAATATGCCTTAATCTAACCATCATAAGCGGATAAATAAAAGGGAGAAAGACGTGGGGTTGGAAGACATACATCACACTCACGCACACTTATTACAGTTGTGCCCTCGCGCAGAGGGTCCGAATAAATATACAGTCCAAATATTACAGTCCCGAATAAAAGAATATTACAGTCCAAAATATTACAAAATTCTAATTAATTAATGAATTAACTAAGAAAGTAAATGAAACTGGCGTGCAAGCCAGGGACTGCCTTGCTTCTGATGGATGGTGCATGTCCGGGCTGTCTTGCGCGGAAATCTACCGGAATGCCCCAATTAGCCTCTGTTTACACCTGTTCTTGAAATGCGTGCCAAGCCCCAAAAAGTGGCTGATTCCTGATTTTGCTGCAACAAAGAGCAGGAAAGGGGCATAGCAATGTATTTGCACAGATATATGCATGTCTCGAACCTCGTGCCACCAATCACGCATACCGAGGCATGATGGCCGAGGAGTCGAAATGCACAACTCAATATAGGACGAATGCACATGAAACTACAGCTAAAACCTAACTCCATCATGGATAATCCGGAGTGTCGGTGACTGGGGAATTGAGACACATTCCGTCACTCGGAGTACGAAATGTACCTCGTTTCTCGTGCCCGGGCTAACTCTTATTCCGGACATGATGCAATATGCATGAAATGCAACTACGATACAATCCTAACATATACAATGCTATGGAAATGAAATGCCTCGAAATGCGTGCACACGGGCACGCAAATCGAGAAAATGACAGAATGCACTGAAAATGAGGTGCCTCGAAATGCGTGCACACGGGCACGCAAACCGAGGCAATGATAGAACTCTATGAAAATGAGACGCCTTGAAATGCGTGCGCATGGGCACGTAAACCGAGGCGATGGTGGAATGCAATAAAAATGAGATGCCTTGAAATGCGTGCGCACGGGCACGCAAACGGAGGCGATGACATACGCAATGCAATGAAAATGAGACGCCTTGAAATGCGTGCGCACGGGCACGCAAACCGAGGCGATGGCAGAATGCAATGTAATGACATGAAAACATGATATGGGCTTATACCAACATGAATGAGCCTCAGCCACACTCACATAGGATGCCGGCGGATAAAAATGGGGTGTCTCGAAATGCGTGCACACGGGCACGCAAACCGAGGCGGTGGCAAAATGCGATGTAATGACATGAAAACATGATATGGGCTTATACCAACATGAGTGAGCCTCAACCACACTCACATAGGATGACGTTGGATAAAAATGGGGTGCCTCGAAATGCGTGCACACGGGCACACAAACTGAGGCGGTGGCAAAATGCGATGTAATGACATGAAAACATGATATGGGCTTATACCAACATGAGTGAGCCTCAGCCACACTCACATAGGATGCCGTCGGATAAAAATGTGGTGCCTCGAAATGCGTGCACACGGGCACGCAAACCGAGGCAATGGCAAAATGCGATGTAATGACATGGAAATGGCATGCAATCATTCTAATGGAATTTCAGCACTAAAATATGGGGGAAAACAGTCCCGAAATGAGGCGAAATGACATGAAATGCATGGAATTGTCCCGAAATGCGAATTTAGGCGCCCGAAATGGCCTATAGCTATGCCAAACATGCACAACATGGACATGCAATGCAAAGACAGAAGCTAGACAGTCCCAAAAAAGGCACTTTCACAGTTATAAACATGGCCAAACAGCAAGCATAGGTATGGCAAAAATGGCATGCAAGAATAGGGGCCAAGAGAGGGGTAATGAAGCAAGTGATATAAGAAAAACCCAAACTGAAAAATTTCCTTCTACAACATTGAAGAGGGACTAAAAATATGAATATTTACAGTATATGGCAAACCTCAAATCAGTATACAAACATGATAGAAATGCGATGCAAAATGAGGCTCAAAAGTGGCTATAACATGAAGTATGCAAAATAATCACCAAACAGCCAAAGACCCTTAATAAAACATGTAGAATGGGCCAAAATAGGACTATTTCCAGAACTGTAAAATGGCCAAAAACAAAAGCATGGTAGGCTAACTAAACATGCAAGAATGGGGAATAAAAGAGAGATATAACATGAAGTGACCTATGGAGGTCCCAAACCATGAAAGGACCGAAACATGAAGAATGGACCAAAATAAGCACTTTTTCAGAACTGTAAAATGGCCAAAAACAAAAGCATGGTAGGTTGCCATTACATGCAAGAATGGGGAAGAAAAGAGGAGTATAAAGGTAGGTACAACATGGAAGTCCCAAATGGTGTTGAGCCCTTCTTCAATGTTGAAGAGGGGCTCAAAATAAGCCTAATATCAGTTTACAACATGCTCAAAAACAGATTACTCATGGGTCGAAAATAGCATGCAAGATTATGACATATAAGATGATCAATGAAGCAAGTGCATCATGGAGGGCTCAAACAAGGTTGAGCCCTTAATGAAAAGTGAAGATGAGCTCAAAAGAGGGCCCTTTAGGGCCGGAGCTTGAAACAAAAAGCATAGGGGGCTTACCAATGGATCAAGAAAAAGGGTCAAAGTGAAGAAAAGCTACTCACCCTTGAAGACTAAGACTTTTGTTGCTTCTTGGACCAATTTGCAGCTTCTTTGGCCTTTGAGAAACCTTCCTTATTGCTGGAAATGAGGTGGTGGTGGTAGAGCTTGGTGGTGTAGAAGGAATGGAGCTTAGGGACTTAGAGATTTTCAAAGAAATGAGAAGGATAAAGATGGAGTTGTGTATGGAGGCTTGAAGGTGAAGTTTTCTAACCCCAACAAAGGATATATCTTGCTTGCTATATAGGCCAACAAGGGGGTGTAAAGGTGGGGGAAAAGGAGACAAACTTTCCCCCACAAAATATCCCCCGGATAAAGATCTTTTCTGGGGGATAAAGCCCCACAATTGTAAAGTGCACAGTGCCAAGATTTCGGCCGGCCAGTTACTTTTGCTGCAGGTGGCCGGCCGGCCACACCCCCTAGCCGGCCGGCTAGGGGTCAAAAGGGTCAATCAGATTTTCTGGCCGGCCACCAACTGATGGTGTCCTCCTATGTGTGTACAACACAACCCTGTGGTTAAAAGTCCAAGAAAGTGGGTCCAAGGGGTTCAACATTAGCTCGGAAAGAGGGGTTCAAAAGGGTCAGGTGGAATTACTGGCCGGCCATGAACTTTTAGGGTCCTCTCATGTGTGTACATCACAAGTATGTGGTTCAAAGTTCAAGAAAATGGGCCCAAGGGGTTCAACATTGGCTCGGAAGGAGGGGGTCAAAAGGGTCAAGTGGAATTACTGGCCGGCCATGAACTTTTAGGGTCCTCTCATGTGTGTACATCACAAGTATGTGGTTCAAAGTTCAGGAAAATGGGCCCAAGGGGTTCAACATTGGCCCGGAAGTGCGAAAAACGGGCGCCGGAGGGCGTCGGAGGATGTATAACTGGTTGCTGCAACAATTGATGGCCTCCCACCCTTCAGTGACCTCTCTAGTGATAAAACAGAGGTACCTGCCAAAAATGAACGAAAACCGTTGCAAAACGAATGCTCGGGGACCAAAACGCGCAGTTCGAGGTCCCGAAAATGGGCTGTTAAGCACCGAAAGTGGCGTTCGGCCACGAAGTGGGTTTCTCAGCCGCCAGTGTCCTTCAAAAGGGATTAAATAAGATGTATGACAAAAATCGGAGCAATAGGAGATGGTTAAGCGGTCCCGAACCGAGGCACACGGCCTGACGGCTCCGAAAACCATAAACCGGACTCCGAAATGGGCAAAATGGCCTACGGCCACCAAATGTAGCCTACGAACATTAAGAGATGGTCTACGGGACCTCTCCCTTCCCTCAAGAAAAGAAACAGAGAAAATCGAGTCTGGTTCGCAAACCGAGGCAAGGTACAAAAGAGGGTTCGGAAGTCCGGAGGCAGGGCTCACGGCCGCGACTCTGAAACTTCTGAACGAGCACATTATGCAACATCACCAAGCGCTCAATCGGTGACGTCTGAGTCTTAAGGTCGGTCAAAAATGGGGTGTCTACAGAAGTGTTTCAAGATTAAGAATCTTCTATATGTGTTGGCCACGGGGCCTTTTATTTGTGGGCGGAATGCCATTGATGTAAAAGGGTTAAACCCTTTCTTGTAATTTAAAAGATGTAAGCCTATGGCAATTTATATATATTTTTTTAACTCATGTTGCATTCACTTCATATTCGAATCAGAGAACCTTTAATAATAGTACTCGTTATTGTATTGAATTTTCGCACATGATCTCTAAAATTGTGTTATAATAAAGGATTTGGTAATGGTATTCGTTGGCATAAAAAGTGGGGTGTGACACCATGAGACCATGGTATTGTTACCCCCGAACATGGGCCTTGTGCTTATAGGCCATGTTATTGTTATCCCTGAGCAAGGCCCTTGTACTAAGGATGCCGTGAGTACTTGTCGGAAAATTGGACAACCATTCATTGTACATAATATAGCATTTCATAAAATAGATCTTATTGCTTCATATATAAAATAATTAAGTTATTACTCACAAGTGGCTCCAAATGCAAACAAATAGAGCAGACTAAATCAAACGGTTTATGCCGCGTAATCTACACAAACATAACTGATACACATCTTGAAAACACTTTCTAAGTCTTATCCTCATATTAGGTCTTAATCATGGCCTAGGAATGCCTGGGATGCAATGAGGATCCCAAAATGCACTTGAAAACACTTTAGTTAGATTTGTTGAAAATAGGGGCCTTGCTCGAGCGCAACTTCCTTCACTTGAGCAGATGGCCAAAAATGTGAGTGGTCGCTCGAGCTCAACTTCCTTCACTCGAGCGGTTTGTAAACTCTGCAAAAGTACTGGTTGTGTGAATTCTCCGCTCGACGATCGCTTAACGGTCGCTCAAGCATGAGACTAAGGTCTTCGCTCGAGCGCAACTCTAGTCCCTTGAGCAGTTTGCAAAACATGGAAACTTCTGGGAGCATGCAATTTATGCTCGAGCAAACGTTTGGTCACTCGAGCGGAAGTCCCAAAAACAAAAGTGGCTGTTCGAGCGCAAGATCTGTTGCTCGAGCAGAGAGATAGAATTTCGGGATCTCCAGATTGCTCTGCCAAACTCAAACTCGAATTTAAAGTTGAAATTCATGATCTTTTTGGCCCAAAAAAACTTAAGAAACTTGTGTAAACTTGTCAAACTTCATGAATTCAAAATCATTTTGCAAAATCAAGCCTAAGAATGTTTCCAATTATGCAAAATCAAACTCAAAACTTTGAAAACGTCACATGCATGAAGTATCTTGGTTTCAAAGCTTTCAAAACATGATCAATGAAGGTAAATTGGTATCAAACAAGATGAATTCTTAAAATAAGGGTAAGATGGACACATGCGTGAGAGAATTCTTTGAAAACTACCCCAAAATGTCATGATATATGCATGCATGCATGATACACTCCCATATTCATCCTCTAAGCTCAATTCTAGAATTACTCTACTTAGTTTTCTAGAATTCATGTCCTATGATCAACTCTAAGGGTTGGAGTCTTACCTTAGGTGTTCAATAATGCTCTAGATAGTGAATATACTAAGATCCCAAGCCAAATCCTTGAATTTCCAAGCTAACTCCTTTGTTTGAACTCAAATCTCTCTTAGTCTCTCTCTCTCTGCACGTTGGAGTCAAGAAAATGAGAAATGAGAGTGTGTAAAGAGATCTAATGCTTCACATTAGCCTTATTTAGACTTGGTTAGGGATAATTACTTTAAGCTAATCAAATGAACATTAATCATCCTAATTTAATCGTTTCGAATCAAATTTCAATCAAACCTACCATAGAATTCTACAAATTCCAAATAAGACATAAATCAATCCAATTCCGTGATCGGATGCTGATAAGGTCTTTAATTCGCAGACCAAAACAAGAACATGAACAGATATTTCTACGATAAACAAATAGAAACACAACTAATGCCACACACATGCAATTAATTCAAACTTTTCACCTTAATTACTCATTAAGCATGTTTAATCATGGATTATAAGTTAATCATGGGTTGAGGTTGTTACAGAAGACAAAACACACAGGTAGCTCTCAGATAATATGAAAATCAAACCTGTTGCATAAAGGCACCACACCGTTTATATAGTTTCTACACGCATTACTCTGCTCGTCCTTTTCAAGACACGTGGTTGTACTATCATTTCTTCGTATTACACGTCTGTACGTGACAATACTGCCAAACAACATCGCCAAAAATAACTTAACGATATTGACGCGTACATATGGTAGGATCTTCCCCTCAACTCCTTATTGGGCCACATGGAAATCTCTGTCGAGCTGCCCTAAGCGTGGTGACGCAATCCATCCTTGGAACCGTGCTACTTGCTCACTACTATCAAATGCCCATGACTACGTATAACTGAACTCTCCAGCTCGGTTGCTCCCACACTTGGTTGAGCCTTAATTAAACAAGGACAAGTCAAGTCTAAATGGAAAGCTCGGTCAAGAGTATAACCCCAACTCGACCGAGTTGTAACCTAGGCCTAACCCATTCCGGATCGTTCTATCTCAGACATGCAACCTGCAAATCTGGCCATGCACAAACTAACTCGGTTGACCATGGCTTGCTCTGGGCAGATCCCGTCCAATCCATGTGCTTGGTCGAACGCGTGGTCTTAATTTGGCCAAATTGGGCGCTCGGTCGAGATCGCATTAGAACATCTAAATTGGGCTCTATGATTCTAAACCGCAATAGGAAGTGGCCTCAACTCGGTCGAATCATAAAGTTGTCCGGCCTAATCATAAACTTGCTTGACCCATTCACTTGACGTAAATCCCCCTCTCAATTCCTTTGTCTTGAACTTTGTGAAGAATTCTATTCTGCCTCTCTCTCATTACAAATAAAAAAGTGGGGCAGTGCCTGAATTTATTTTGGAGAAGAATAGAGGAGCTACTTCGGCTGTAGAACTATCTGATATGCAAGATGTTTATACTTTAATATAAAGGAAGGAGATAAGTATTCCGATGTAGTGGTGCAAAACGAAAGGGTTGGAGTAGATATAGAGGCTGGTTCTAATAAGTAGAATGAGTCTCCTTCAAAGAATATATCAAACTTACTTAAGTGAAGCTCCGAAACCTATTCAGTAGTTGATAAAACCAATTCATTCTAAGGCAAACAAATAGGTATTTCCTTTTGTCGTTCATTTCCCTCTCGTGCATGTTCCCATTGAGATTGATCAATCTTGGACCTAGACTACTAAAATTAAATACAGTGCTCATGTGCCAGTGGATCTAATCTTAATGTATCTACAAAAGTTTTAAAAAAAAATACTAAAATATAGACAAATTTAAAAATAATTTCTCAGATTATAACCAAACAAATTCTCCTAAGAAACTAGGGATAAGATAACCCATTCCACTATTGTATGGCTCGGTCGACTCATATTTTCCTGGCAACCAAACAAAGCCCAGTTGTGGATCACCTGAGTTTCCAATGAAATGTTGAGTATCCACACAATGTGAAGTTGGCTTTAGAAGTCAAGAATGGAGTCTACAGCTATGGGCTAGAGATTTTCTGGAGTTTTTCAACCTAGTTACCCTATTGTACGGTGGCTGTATTGATGGATTGCCATTTATTTTGGTGGTTGGTTGTTGGTAGGCAAGTGTAATTGTTAGCTCTCTCATTTGTGTATAAATAAGGAGAGATGTGAGCTAAGTTGATATAGAGATCAAGAGAGTGAAGAAAAGAGAGAGTCGTGGGATGAGTTGAGTTGAGAGAGTAAGAGACTCCTCCTCCTCTGTTTTGTATTTGTTTTGTTCATAGTGAAGCTTTCTCTCTTTCTCCCATGGATGTAAGCATTGGACCGAACCACGTAAATATTTGTGTCTTATTTCTATATATCATTTGTGTGTTGATTGATTTCTAGGTGTATCTCATCAGTGTGATTCAATGAGGTAAGCTCGCTATCTCACTCTGGCTTTTAATCTAGTTTGATTGTGAAAAAAATGCGTACCTATCTCCCCCTTTTTGATTCACGAGAAAGCATGAGAGACAAGAATCGAAGTTGAATGCTTGATTAGTCAAAAACTTGCTTAGTATTTCATTTACAAAGAACCAAACAGAGCATTAATTTTTTTTTTTTTTTATATCTATTAATCTGACTCTCATTCTATCTTAATCCTTATATCTTTTTTTCTTCATCATCTTTAAATTATGGATAATTTTATTTTATTTTTTTGTTCCTCAAAATGATTATCATTGTATGCTGTGTTTGACTGGGGGGATTTAAGAAGGGATTTGGAAATGAAAAGGAAAAACATATGTGAAATTAGGTGAAATGTAGGTATATTTTATTCATATTTCACCTACCTTTTCCCTTTCATTTTCTAAATCCCTTCACAAATCCCTCAACCAAACACATTGTTAAGATATTACAGTATGTACCATAGGCAATATATTATGTAGGATCCATATTCCTTTTCGATTCAAACAAATGGAACTCCGGGTGTATTTGTTTGGAGGGATTGGAAGAGGAGTATAGCGATCCCGATTTTGACCCGACTCTTGTGGTATCCCAAACTCGGGTTTAATGCTTTCATATTGTTGTTTATCCCTTTCTTCCCTTGTATCTCTTTGAAATTAGCTTTGGAGTTGTTGTGGTTGTGTTTGGGCAGGTTGGTCGCTTGTTTTTCAAACCTTGTATTGCCTAGAATTTTGGTCCTCCGCTCAAGCAGCACTTCCTATGCTCGAGCGAGCTTTGCAAACACTCAGTACTTTTGCAGGTCTGCAAAACTACTAGAAGAGTGATTTCTACGCTCGAGCGGATGGGCACTCGAGCAGCCTTTCCTACACTCGAGCGTTGGTCTATTGTCTGCAAAACTACTGGATGTGTTTGCTATGCTCAAGCGTCACTTCTTATGCTCGAGCGGTGAGTGTCTTGTTCATTGTGTCTTGGCACTCGAGCTGTCTTTCTTACACTCGAGCGGAACAACTAATTGTGTCTGACGCTCGAGCGGACTGTGCGTATATCAGATCGCGAAAATGACTTTTTACATCACTTTTTCATATCTTTTCTCCCTAAAACCTATAGTTACGGCCCTCTCTCTCTCTCTCTCTCTCTCTCTCTCTCTATTTTCACCTAGTTCTAGTGATTTTATCACCCTAATCCATTTGATAAAAAGGTAGATCATCTCAAGATCTCCATTTTGATCTAAATAGAGTTGGATTTGGGCGTCTTTGGAGTTTCACTCTTGCTTGGCTCGTCTTCTCTCTTTGAGGTAGGAATTTTGTACATTTTCATATGATTTTTAGCTTAGTTATTTGTCATTGTGTAACAATTGTGGGATTTAGGAAGTAGTTTGACCAAACCTAGGGTTTGGGTGTGAAATAAAAAAAGGGATGTCTAAGTGAATGTGAAATAAATGGTTATGGGGTTGAATGTAAGATTGTATTGTGGCCAAATACTTGATTTGGGCCATTTGGGTTGATATTTGAAAAAATGGGAGTTTTGTCCTAAATGGGTCAAATTGTCATTTTTTATAAATAATTGAAATTGATAATGGTAATGCAAAATTGGATGAATGTTGGTGTAAATGGTGGAGTTGGACACGTATTGTCTCTTACCCATGGAAATTTGAATAATATATCTGTTGAGAAAATTTTTTATCTGTTTAGAAATATATGTATTGGGCTATCGGTGGAGGATAGCTATGATTGTTGTAAAAATTGCATGAGGATTAGGCAAATTGAAACTAATCTATTCTTGATTGTCATTGAATATGACTATGATTTATATACATTGTATATGTATGATTGCTTGGGAGGAGAAAAGCGATGTATTCCATTGTTTAGGAGGAGATAGGGAAATGGACTCCATTGAAATCAAGTTAGCCAGAGTGTTTAGGGTGAAAGTCCTGAAATCTTATGTATACATGGGTGTCGATCCAGCAGACGAAATTTCTGTAAAATGATAGATTTGAAGTGTTTGTGTGTTAATGTATTGAATTGGAAAACCACTGAATTGTAGTCTCTGTTAGGTTATTAGAAGATAATGAAATTGACCTATGAATTGGAAAGAATAAATGAACTTGAAATGAATTGAAGGAAAATAGATTGAAATATGAATTTTGGGAGTTTATGATCATATGTAATGTGAATGTCTTGTCACAAGCCTTGTGTATGCATAATTGTACTTACATCTTTGTTAAATCTCATATACTATGTTAGATTATTTTTACAGGGCTTTGGCTCACCTTTCTTGGGAAAAACCATTTTCAGGTGCTAGTGACATGCCTCCGCCAGAGCAATAGCTTGGGGGGACTTTCGGGAGTAAGAGCTTCTCTATTTTATTGGCTTTTTTTATTATTATTATTATTTTTTTTTTTTTTGTATAGCCAAGGGCTTAAATTGTGTTGAACTAGACTCACTTTTGTGTAACCAAGCAACGACTTGGAAAGATATAAGCCTATAGGGCAGATGACTATATGTTTAGTTTTAATTCTCTTATCATTGGAACACATGCTGTAGATTCAAGATGAACATTTGTGAATGTATATCGCATGTGTAAACTTTTGTAAACGAACTCTGATGAATGAAAGTATTTTATTTCTATTATTCTTCCGCTTATGAGTTGGTTTTTATCATATTATTTTGGGGTGTTACAAGGAGATTGGACTCCATGTTTATTGGATCATGGAGTCTATTGTTTGGTTGTAAATTGATAGGCCAGATTAGGAGTCTGATTGGACTATCAATCCAATATATGTTGGACTACTGTATCCTAGGGTATGGGATAGAATAGGTGGGATAACTATCCCATGGGATTAAATGGTAAAATGGCATATTTGCTCTCTAAGTATTTGATTTAATTATGTATTATATTTAAATGGTAAATTTTTGGGTAAACTACTAATATGTTCTAATAGTTTGACTTAATTCCCATAAAGTTTTATTAAAAATAAGTCTTAGTACAATCGTCATTAAAAATAATTTTTTGTGACGATTGTTTACATATGTCTCTAAAAATTGACAATTAGTGATTTTTGTTGTCACGATTTTTATAAATTATTGCTAAAACTTACAATTAGTAACATTTTTCTGTGATTATTTTTTCAAATTGTTGCTGAAAGTTGAAAATTAGCAACTTTCTTTGTGATGATTTTTTTTAAACTGTTGCCAAAACTTATAATTAGTGACATTTTTTGTGACAAAATTTTCAAACGATCTCTGAAAATTAACAATTAATGACGTTTTTTAATAGTGCATGATGAAAAATGACATTAATTATCGTAGGACCTATTGGACAATATGTCCACTTAGTAAGATCTACATGTAACACCCCCAAAAAGTACAAGACAACCATTCACAAATTGTCATAAACATAGAAGAAATATCATCTCTTCATTCATTAGAGTCTCCTTTACAAAAGATATTACATGCAGTACATTTTCATAAACATTAATCTTGAAATTATAGCATGTAACTCTAACTTCTAAACAACAAAAATAAGTGCCCAAAGGGCTTACAACTTTCCAAGTTAATACTTGGTTACAACAAAAGAAGAGTTCTAACTCTTTACATATAAAGCCCTTGGCTTGAAATTTTACATTTAACACCAAACAAAATATGTAAAATGGAGTCTTCAACCCCTAAACCCTCCAAGCTATGTCCTTGGAGGTGGCATGTCCCCTGTACCAAAAAAATAGTGTCCCAAGTAGGGTGAGCCAAAGCCCAGTAGAGATATGCTAAACAGTATATGAGAATTAACTAAAACATTAGCATCTGATAAATGTTTAACACTTGAAAACCAACTTACACCTTTCTCATAACCAATCAACAGTGACTCTCATACTTCCATTCACTTACATTTACTTATCCAAATTAATTCATGGACATAGTTCATTATCATCAAAACAATTCAAAATGAGACTATAACTCATTTATCAACACTTCAGTCATAAACATTTCTTGCCATTTTACGGAACTACGTCCGAAGGAACCGACATCTAAATATATATAAGATTTCAGGACTTTAACCCTGGACACTCCAGCCAATTTAATTATCAATGGAGTCCATCCCCTATCTCCTCCCAAATAATGGAGTACATCCCCTATCTCCTCCCAAACAAAGATACATATACAATGTATTTAAACACGTTGTCATATAC